>NC_134687.1:503946908-505146908 GCF_050947455.1 Rhinoderma darwinii
AGAGTTCCAGGGTGATTGGTGGTAGGTCCCGGTGGGGGGGCAGCGGGAGAAACCTACATCCCCATGCCCAGCCAGAGTTCCAGGGTGATTGGTGGTAGGTCCCGGTGGGGGGGCAGCGGGAGAAACCTACATCCCCATGCCCAGCCAGAGTTCCAGGGTGATTGGTGGTAGGTCCCGGTGGGGGCCAGCGGGAGCAACCTGCATCCTCATGCCCAGCCAGAGTTCCAGGGTGATTGGTGGTAGGTCCCGGTGGGGGGGCAGCGGGAGAAACCTACATCCCCATGCCCAGCCAGAGTTCCAGGGTGATTGGTGGTAGGTCCCGGTGGGGGGGCAGCGGGAGCAACCTGCATCCTCATGCCCAGCCAGAGTTCCAGGGTGATTGGTGGTAGGTCCCGGTGGGGGGGCAGCGGGAGAAACCTACATCCCCATGCCCAGCCAGAGTTCCAGGGTGATTGGTGGTAGGTCCCGGTGGGGGGGCAGCGGGAGAAACCTACATCCCCATGCCCAGCCAGAGTTCCAGGGTGATTGGTGGTAGGTCCCGGTGGGGGGGCAGCGGGAGCAACCTGCATCCTCATGCCCAGCCAGAGTTCCAGGGTGATTGGTGGTAGGTCCCGGTGGGGGGGCAGCGGGAGAAACCTACATCCCCATGCCCAGCCAGAGTTCCAGGGTGATTGGTGGTAGGTCCCGGTGGGGGGGCAGCGGGAGAAACCTACATCCCCATGCCCAGCCAGAGTTCCAGGGTGATTGGTGGTAGGTCCCGGTGGGGGCCAGCGGGAGCAACCTGCATCCTCATGCCCAGCCAGAGTTCCAGGGTGATTGGTGGTAGGTCCCGGTGGGGGGGCAGCGGGAGAAACCTACATCCCCATGCCCAGCCAGAGTTCCAGGGTGATTGGTGGTAGGTCCCGGTGGGGGGGCAGCGGGAGCAACCTGCATCCTCATGCCCAGCCAGAGTTCCAGGGTGATTGGTGGTAGGTCCCGGTGGGGGGGCAGCGGGAGAAACCTACATCCCCATGCCCAGCCAGAGTTCCAGGGTGATTGGTGGTAGGTCCCGGTGGGGGGGCAGCGGGAGAAACCTACATCCCCATGCCCAGCCAGAGTTCCAGGGTGATTGGTGGTAGGTCCCGGTGGGGTGGAAGGGGAGCAGCGGGAGCAACCTGCATCTCCATGCCCAGACAGAGTTCCAGGGTGATTGCAGGTAGGTCCCGGTGGGGGGGCAGCGGGAGCAACTTGCATCCCCATGCCCATCCAGAGTTCCAGGATGATTGCAGGTAGGTCCCGGTGGGGTGGAAGGGGGGGCAGCGGGACCAACCTGTGTCCCTATGCCCAGCCAGAGTTCCAGAGTGATTGCAGGTAGGTCCCGGTGGGGTGGAAGGGGGTCAGCGGGAGCAAACCGCATCCCCATGCCCAGCCAGAGTTCCAGGGTGATTGCAGGTAGGTCCCGGTGGGGTGGAAGGGGGGGCAGCGGGACCAACCTGTGTCCCTATGCCCAGCCAGAGTTCCAGAGTGATTGCAGGTAGGTCCCGGTGGGGTGGAAGGGGGTCAGCGGGAGCAAACCGCATCCCCATGCCCAGCCAGAGTTCCAGGGTGATTGCAGGTAGGTCCCGGTGGGGTGGAAGGGGGGGCAGCGGGACCAACCTGTGTCCCTATGCCCAGCCAGAGTTCCAGAGTGATTGCAGGTAGGTCCCGGTGGGGTGGAAGGGGGTCAGCGGGAGCAAACCGCATCCCCATGCCCAGCCAGAGAACCAGGGTGATTGCTGGTAGGTCCCGGTGGGGTGGAAGGGGGGGCAGCGGGACCAACCTGTGTCCCTATGCCCAGCCAGAGTTCCAGAGTGATTGCAGGTAGGTCCCGGTGGGGTGGAAGGGGGTCAGCGGGAGCAAACCGCATCCCCATGCCCAGCCAGAGTTCCAGGGTGATTGCAGGTAGGTCCCGGTGGGGTGGAAGGGGGGGCAGCGGGACCAACCTGTGTCCCTATGCCCAGCCAGAGTTCCAGAGTGATTGCAGGTAGGTCCCGGTGGGGTGGAAGGGGGTCAGCGGGAGCAAACCGCATCCCCATGCCCAGCCAGAGTTCCAGGGTGATTGCAGGTAGGTCCCGGTGGGGTGGAAGGGGGGGGCAGCGGGACCAACCTGTGTCCCTATGCCCAGCCAGAGTTCCAGAGTGATTGCAGGTAGGTCCCGGTGGGGTGGAAGGGGGTCAGCGGGAGCAACTTGCATCCCCATGCCCAGCCAGAGTTCCAGGGTGATTGCAGGTAGGTCCCGGTGGGGTGGAAGGGGGGGCAGCGGGACCAACCTGTGTCCCTATGCCCAGCCAGAGTTCCAGAGTGATTGCAGGTAGGTCCCGGTGGGGTGGAAGGGGGTCAGCGGGAGCAAACCGCATCCCCATGCCCAGCCAGAGTTCCAGGGTGATTGCAGGTATGTCCCGGTGGGGTGGAAGGGGGGGCAGCGGGACCAACCTGTGTCCCTATGCCCAGCCAGAGTTCCAGAGTGATTGCAGGTAGGTCCCGGTGGGGTGGAAGGGGGTCAGCGGGAGCAACTTGCATCCCCATGCCCAGCCAGAGTTCCAGGGTGATTGCAGGTAGGTCCCGGTGGGGTGGAAGGGGGTCAGCTGGAGCAAACCGCATCCCCATGCCCAGCCAGAGTTCCAGGGTGATTGCAGGTAGGTCCCGGTGGGGTGGAAGGGGGGGCAGCGGGACCAACCTGTGTCCCTATGCCCAGCCAGAGTTCCAGAGTGATTGCAGGTAGGTCCCGGTGGGGTGGAAGGGGGTCAGCGGGAGCAACTTGCATCCCCATGCCCAGCCAGAGAACCAGGGTGATTGCTGGTAGGTAAGGAGATCCATTTGGTGACCAAACAGCAGTGAAAATAAAAAGGCCCAAATGTCAAAGAATGACACTTTTAATACTGAAAGTGAAACATTTAAAATCAAGTTAAAGTGGGGTATGTTCAGAAATGTTAGAGACGGTAATGAGCAGCAGAGGCAGGCCGGGGCAGAGTTCCAGGGCCAGGGGTGTCACGGCAGGCAGCGTAGGCCGGGGCAGAGTTCCAGGGCGGTGGGGAGAGGACTAGGCCTCAAATCCAAGGAGATCCATTTGGTGACTAAACAGCAGTGACAATAAAAAGGCCCAAATGCCAAAGAATGACACTTTTAATACTGAAAGTGAAACATTTAAAATCAAGTTAAAGTGGGGTATGTTCAGAAATGTCAGAGACGGTAATGAGCAGCAGAGGCAGGCCGGGGCAGAGTTCCAGGGCCAGGGGTGTGACGGCAGGCAGCGTAGGCCGGGGCAGAGTTCCAGGGCGGTGGGGAGAGGACTAGGCCTCAATCCAAGGAGATCCATTTGGTGACCAAGCAGCAGTGACAATAAAAAGGCCCAAATGTCAAAGAATGCCATTTCTGCTACTGAAAGGGAAACATTTGAAAGTGAAACATTTAAAATCAAGTTAAAGTGGGGTATGTTCAAAAATGTCAGAGGCGGTGGTGAACAGCAAGGGCAGGCCGGGGCAGAGTTCCAGGGCCAGGGGTGTGACGGCAGGCAGCGTAGGCCGGGGCAGAGTTCCAGGGCGGTGGGGAGAGGACTAGGCCTCAATCCAAGGAGATCCATTTGGTGACCAAGCAGCAGTGACAATAAAAAGGCCCAAATGTCAAAGAATGCCATTTCTGCTACTGAAAGTGAAACATTTGAAAGTGAAACATTTAAAATCAAGTTAAAGTGGGGTATGTTCAAAAATGTCAGAGGCGGTGGTGAACAGCAAGGGCAGGCCGGGGCAGAGTTCCAGGGCCAGGGGTGTGACGGCAGGCAGCGTAGGCCGGGGCAGAGTTCCAGGGCGGTGGGGAGAGGACTAGGCCTCAATCCAAGGAGATCCATTTGGTGACCAAGCAGCAGTGACAATAAAAAGGCCCAAATGTCAAAGAATGCCATTTCTGCTACTGAAAGGGAAACATTTGAAAGTGAAACATTTAAAATCAAGTTAAAGTGGGGTATGTTCAAAAATGTCAGAGGCGGTGGTGAACAGCAAGGGCAGGCCGGGGCAGAGTTCCAGGGCCAGGGGTGTGACGGCAGGCAGCGTAGGCCGGGGCAGAGTTCCAGGGCGGTGGGGAGAGGACTAGGCCTCAATCCAAGGAGATCCATTTGGTGACCAAGCAGCAGTGACAATAAAAAGGCCCAAATGTCAAAGAATGCCATTTCTGCTACTGAAAGTGAAACATTTGAAAGTGAAACATTTAAAATCAAGTTAAAGTGGGGTATGTTCAAAAATGTCAGAGGCGGTGGTGAACAGCAAGGGCAGGCCGGGGCAGAGTTCCAGGGCCAGGGGTGTGACGGCAGGCAGCGTAGGCCGGGGCAGAGTTCCAGGGCGGTGGGGAGAGGACTAGGCCTCAATCCAAGGAGATCCATTTGGTGACCAAGCAGCAGTGACAATAAAAAGGCCCAAATGTCAAAGAATGCCATTTCTGCTACTGAAAGGGAAACATTTGAAAGTGAAACATTTAAAATCAAGTTAAAGTGGGGTATGTTCAAAAATGTCAGAGGCGGTGGTGAACAGCAAGGGCAGGCCGGGGCAGAGTTCCAGGGCCAGGGGTGTGACGGCAGGCAGCGTAGGCCGGGGCAGAGTTCCAGGGCGGTGGGGAGAGGACTAGGCCTCAATCCAAGGAGATCCATTTGGTGACCAAGCAGCAGTGACAATAAAAAGGCCCAAATGTCAAAGAATGCCATTTCTGCTACTGAAAGTGAAACATTTGAAAGTGAAACATTTAAAATCAAGTTAAAGTGGGGTATGTTCAAAAATGTCAGAGGCGGTGGTGAACAGCAAGGGCAGGCCGGGGCAGAGTTCCAGGGCCAGGGGTGTGACGGCAGGCAGCGTAGGCCGGGGCAGAGTTCCAGGGCGGTGGGGAGAGGACTAGGCCTCAATCCAAGGAGATCCATTTGGTGACCAAGCAGCAGTGACAATAAAAAGGCCCAAATGTCAAAGAATGCCATTTCTGCTACTGAAAGGGAAACATTTGAAAGTGAAACATTTAAAATCAAGTTAAAGTGGGGTATGTTCAAAAATGTCAGAGGCGGTGGTGAACAGCAAGGGCAGGCCGGGGCAGAGTTCCAGGGCCAGGGGTGTGACGGCAGGCAGCGTAGGCCGGGGCAGAGTTCCAGGGCGGTGGGGAGAGGACTAGGCCTCAATCCAAGGAGATCCATTTGGTGACCAAGCAGCAGTGACAATAAAAAGGCCCAAATGTCAAAGAATGCCATTTCTGCTACTGAAAGGGAAACATTTGAAAGTGAAACATTTAAAATCAAGTTAAAGTGGGGTATGTTCAAAAATGTCAGAGGCGGTAGTGAACAGCAGAGGCAGACCGTGGCACAGTTCCAGGGCCAGAGTGTGACACTGTCCGCCGATAGATAACCCTTTGCACATTATCGTCATCATCATTATCAGCAGCAGTTGCTGTCAGCCAGCTCCAGAGTGTATGAGCGGGGTGTGCTGCCCATTGCAGCCCGGGGCAGAGGAGCCGTATGCAAGCTGTGCATGCCCGGTGGCAACAGTGTATGAGCTCCACAGCGCCAGCGGGGGGGGTCCCACTATGTCCCAAGCCGCCTGACATGTACTTCCGGTCGGCTAGGAGGTGGCATGTCACCTGGGCTGTCAGCCAGCCCCAGAGTGTATGAGCGGCGTGTGCCTGCACCCGTGGGGGGGATACAGGAGCCATGGGGAAGCTGTGCAAGACCGGGGGCAGCCGTGTAGGTGCTCTGCAGTGCCCGCTGTGGACTTCCAGGGCAAGAGCGGTAGGAGCGGCCAACTCATGCCGACCTCCTGGAACTCCCCGTCGGCTTCGCTCGCGGGTCGGTCCCGCTGATTTTTCTACCTTCATAATAAAAAAATCTTTTTTTTTTTATGGCATTTTCGGAAGCCTCAAGCCCACCTGGAGTTGCACGAGCAAGGCCACGTCGGCGTCTCCTTCCGAAAGCGGCCGGGAGCCAGTTCCGAGTATGAGCGGCGTGTGCCTGCCTTTTGCACCCGTGGGGGGATAGAGGGGCCCCTGGGGAGCTTGTACATGCCGGCAGCTTCCTTGTGGGAGCTCCACAGCGCCCGCGGCGAGTCCCGTTGTGTCCAGCCGGCTGACAAGCACTTCCGGTCCGCGAAGGATGCATGTCAGCGGCGGTGTGCCCGCTCCGGGTATGAGCGGCGTGTGCCTGCCTATGGCATCCTTGGGGGGATAGAGGAGCCATGGGGAAGCCGTGCCAGCCCGGTTGCAGCCGTGTATGAGCTCCTCAGCGCCAGCCTCGGAGTTTGAGGGCTTTAGCGGTATGCACGGCCAACTCATGCCGACCTCCTGGAACTCCCCGTCGGCTTCGCTCGCGGGTCGGTCCCGCTGATTTTTCTACCTTCATAATAAAAAAATCTTTTTTTTTTTATGGCATTTTCGGAAGCCTCAAGCCCACCTGGAGTTGCACGAGCAAGGCCACGTCGGCGTCTCCTTCCGAAAGCGGCCGGGAGCCAGTTCCGAGTATGAGCGGCGTGTGCCTGCCTTTTGCACCCGTGGGGGGATAGAGGGGCCCCTGGGGAGCTTGTACATGCCGGCAGCTTCCTTGTGGGAGCTCCACAGCGCCCGCGGCGAGTCCCGTTGTGTCCAGCCGGCTGACAAGCACTTCCGGTCCGCGAAGGATGCATGTCAGCGGCGGTGTGCCCGCTCCGGGTATGAGCGGCGTGTGCCTGCCTATGGCATCCTTGGGGGGATAGAGGAGCCATGGGGAAGCCGTGCCAGCCCGGTTGCAGCCGTGTATGAGCTCCTCAGCGCCAGCCTCGGAGTTTGAGGGCTTTAGCGGTATGCACGGCCAACTCATGCCGACCTCCTGGAACTCCCCGTCGGCTTCGCTCGCGGGTCGGTCCCGCTGATTTTTCTACCTTCATAATAAAAAAATCTTTTTTTTTTTATGGCATTTTCGGAAGCCTCAAGCCCACCTGGAGTTGCACGAGCAAGGCCACGTCGGCGTCTCCTTCCGAAAGCGGCCGGGAGCCAGTTCCGAGTATGAGCGGTGTGTGCCTGCCTTTTGCACCCGTGGGGGAATAGAGGAGCCATGGGGAAGCTGTGCATGCCCAAGCTTCAAACTGTCACCATGTCAACAGACATGGTGACAGCGTCCCGATCGCAAAGCAGGATTCAAACAGGACCAATCAGAGTGGTCCCTGTGCCGGAAACGAGCTGTGATTGGTCAGTACTGACAGGCCAATCATAGCGCAGGAGCAGTGTTGCCTGCCTATTGCACCCGTGGGGGGAATAGAGGAGCCATGGGGAAGCTGTGCATGCCCAAGCTTCAAACTGTCACCATGTCAACAGACATGGTGACAGCGTCCCGATCGCAAAGCAGGATTCAAACAGGACCAATCAGAGTGGTCCCTGTGCCGGAAACGAGCTGTGATTGGTCAGTACTGACAGGCCAATCATAGCGCAGGAGCAGTGTTGCCTGCCTATTGCACCCGTGGGGGGAATAGAGGAGCCATGGGGAAGCTGTGCATGCCCAAGCTTCAAACTGTCACCATGTCAACAGACATGGTGACAGTGTCCCGATCGCAAAGCAGGATTCAAACAGGACCAATCAGAGTGGTCCCTGTGCCGGAAACGAGCTGTGATTGGTCAGTACTGACAGGCCAATCACAGCGCAGTAGCAGTGGTGCCTGCCTATTGCACCCGTGGGGGGGATAGAGGAGCCATGGGGAAGCTGTGCATGCCCAAGCTTCAAACTGTCACCATGTCAACAGACATGGTGACAGCGTCCCGATCACAAAGCAGGATTCAAACAGGACCAATCAGAGTGGTCCCTGTGCCGGAAACGAGCTGTGATTGGTCAGTACTGACAGGCCAATCACAGCGCAGGAGCCGTGGTTTGCCGGCATCTCCGTCTCTGACAAGCTCTTTCCTGTCAGAGAGCTTGTGAGAGACGGAGACAGGAATAAATACAGTGCGTAAGTTAAAAAAAACCAGCGATCTGCCGCTTTTCTGCCCTTTTGTGCCCACTAACCTGTTTTTAGTTAGTTAGGTAGCACAAGTTTTTCAGTATGGCCAAAAGAGTCTTTTTAGCCGAGGAAGCATCTGCAATGCTGTGTTCCGACACGGACAGCGCAAGTGAAGGTGAGGAGCAGTTCGTGCTTCCATCTTCCTCTGCATCCAGTGACTCTGAATCTGCACCCCCCAGTCGGCGTAGAAGAGCCGTAGTTCCTGATCTGCCTGAGCTGACCTGGGAAGCTGCAGAGAATTATACCCCCCAGGTGCCTGAGTTTACAGCCCGCTCAGGCATTCAAATTGAAATGACGGGTTTCAGCCCCATTGATTATTTTAACCTTTTTTTTTCAGACTCCCTTTTAGCGTTAATGGTCCAGCAGACCAACATCTATGCGGAACAATTTATCGCCCAGAACCCTGACTCTTATTATGGGAGAAGCCAAAATTGGACCCCCACAAACCTAGTGGAATTGCGGAAGTTTTGGGGCATATTTTTAAGTTTTGGCCTAATAAAAAAGCCTAGGATTAGAGACTATTGGTCCCTTGATATTTTATATAACACCCCCATTTACCGCACAGTAATGCCAAGGAAGCGCTTCGAAGCCATCCTGAAATTCCTTCATTACAATGATAATAGCCAGTGCCCACCCCCACAGGACCCAAATTTTGATAGGCTATATAAAATACGACCATTGATTGCCCACTACTCCCAAATTTTTTCCCACGTTTATACCCCCCAGCAAAATATTTCGGTAGATGAATCCCTAGTCAGCTTCAAGGGTAGACTGCACTTCAGGCAGTATCTACCCAATAAAAGAGCCCGGTACGGCATAAAGCTCTACAAGCTGTGCGAAAGTGCCACCGGTTACACCTACTCCTTTAGGGTCTATGAGGGAAAAGACTCCCATATAGATCCCCCAGAATGCCCCCCTTTCCTTGGAATTAGTGGAAAGATCGTATGGGATCTTATCCATCCTTTACTTGGGAAAGGCTATCATCTTTATCTGGACAACTTTTATAACAGTGTCCCCTTAGTAAAAGTTCTCTTGTCCAGATCCACCTTGGCATGCGGAACAATCCGCAAAAATAAGAAGGGCCTCCCCAAAACATTGCTGGGTCAGATCCTAAAATTAGGAGAGAGCAAAGCTTTCTGCTGCGACAATCTGCTCCTCCTAAAGTATAAGGATAAAAGGGACGTCCTTATACTGACCAGCATACACGACAGCAGATGCAGCCTAGTCCCTGTACGTGGATCCACTTCCCAAGTCCCAAAACCATATTGTGTACAGGAGTACAACAAGTATATGGGTGGCGTTGACCTGTCCGACCAGGTTATAAAACCATACAACGCCATGCGCAAGACCAGAGTATGGTATAAGAAGCTGTCTGTGCATCTTACACAGATGGCTTTATACAACGCCTTTGTCCTCTATAGATATGCCAGCAGTGGAGGTACGTTCCTGCAATTTCAGGAAAAGGTCATAAAGTCCCTGATGTTTGGTAACCAGGAAGAAGAGGGCAGTTCATCTGGCTCTTCCGTCAGTAGGATAATTCCCGGCCAGCATTTCCCGACAGAAATCCCCCCCACTGAAAAAAAAAAGAAGCCCCAAAAAAAATGCCGTGTGTGTGCCAAGCGAGGCATTCGTAAGGACACCACATACCATTGTGAGACATGTCCCACAAATCCCGGCCTGTGCATGAACCAATGTTTCAAAATATATCATACCTCCTTGGATTTTTAATTTATTTATTCATTATTCACCTTTTCTGTCTCCCATACTGGCCATGACCAATTATTAATTTTTCTACTGACCAGCCCCATTTAAAATTTGATCATTTAAAAATTGTAAAAAAAAACCACCTAAAACAAAACTAAAAATTCTCACTATACCCCTAGATAATTTCCTCAATGGGTGTAGTTTCCGAAATGGGGTCACTTGTGGGGGGTTTCCACTGTTTAGTCCCCTCAGGGGCTTTGTAAATGTGACAAGGCCTCTCAAACCATTCCTGCTAAATGTGATCTCCCAAAGCCAAATGGCACTCCATCCCTTCTAAGCCATGCCCTGTGTTCAAATATCCGTTTATTACCACATGTGGGGTATTGTTTTACTCGGGAGACATTGCTTTACAAATTTTACGGTGCTTTTTCTCCTTCAGTCCTTGTGGAAATGAGAAAAAAAATGGCTAAACCTAAATTTTCTTTGAATAAATGTTGATTTTAATTTTCACGGCCTAATTCCAATAAATTCTGTAAAAAACCTGTGCGGTCAAAATGCTTACCATACCCCTAGATAATTTCCTTGAGGTGTCTAGTTTCCCAGATGGGGTCACTTGTGGGGGGTTTCCACTGTTTAGTCCCCTCAGGGGCTTTGTAAATGTGACAAGGCCTCTCAAACCATTCCTGCTAAATGTGATCTCCCAAAGCCAAATGGCACTCCATCCCTTCTAAGCCATGCCCTGTGTTCAAATATCCGTTTATTACCACATGTGGGGTATTGTTTTACTCGGGAGACATTGCTTTACAAATTTTACGGTGCTTTTTCTCCTTCAGTCCTTGTGGAAATGAGAAAAAAAATGGCTAAACCTAAATTTTCTTTGAATAAATGTTGATTTTAATTTTCACGGCCTACTTCCAATAAATTCTGTAAAAAACCTGTGCGGTCAAAATGCTCACCATACCCCTAGATAATTTCCTTGAGGTGTCTAGTTTCCCAGATGGGGTCACTTTTGGGGGATTTGTACTGTTTTGTCACTGCAAGAGCCCTTCTAACAAAATAAGGCCCCAAAATCCACTAGGTGTTCCTTTGCTTCTGAGGCCTGTGCTTCATTCCAGTAGCACGCTACGACCACATGTGGGATATTTCCTAAAACTGCAGAGACTGGGCAACAAATATTGAGTTGAATTTCTCTGCTAAAACCTTCTGTGTAATAAAAAAATAGTATTAAAAATTTATTTCTGCCAATAAATATGAAATTTGTAAATTCCACCTCTACTTTGCTTTAATTCCTGTGAAATGTGTAAAGGGTTAAGACATTTTCTAAATGCTGTTTTGAATACTTTGAGGGGTGAAGTTTTTAAAATGGGGTGACTTTTTGGGGGTTTCTAATATATAAGGCCCTCAAAGCCACTTCACAACTGAACTGGCCCCTGTAAAAATGGCCTTTTGACATTTTCTTGAAAATGTGAGAAATTGCTGCTAAAGTTGTAGGCCTTGTGATGTCATAGAAAAATAAAAGGATGTTCAAAAAACGATGCCAATCTAAAGTAGACATATGGGTGATGTTAATTAGCAACCATTTTGTGTGGTATAACTGCCTGTCTTACAAGCAGATACATTTAAATTGAGAAAAATGCTAATTTTTGCAATTTTTCGCTAATTTTCGGTGTTATTCACAATTAAATATAGAACATATCGAGCAAATTTTGCTAGTAACTTAAAGTGCAATGTGTCACGAGAAAACAATCTCAGAATCGCTTGGATAGGTGAAAGCATTCCAGAGTTATTACCACATAAAGTGAACATGTCAGATTTGAAAAATGAGGCTCTGTCAGGAAGGTCAAAAGTGGCTAGGGCGGGAAGGGGTTAAAAACGTTTTTCGTATTTTTTTTTATAAAAATGTCTATCAATGTGTTTGGTGCAACTTTGTAATTACTTTATATTAAAAATGATTTTAACTTTTACAGCTGCTTTGTATCCTGTACACAGAGCAGCTGCATCTTGCACTGAGATCTGAATCCATCAGGTCAGCGATACTGACGGGTTCAGTGACAGCAGGTCTTGCATGTCTCTGTTACGCAGGATCCACCTATTATCAATCACATCTAAGTTATGAACTTAGATGTAATCGATAACATCTCGATCCTGTGTGTCAGAGACACTCAGGACCCGCTGTCACTCAACCCGTCAGTGCCGCTGACTTGACGGATACAGGTTTCACGATGCAGCTGTTGTGTATCCAGGATATAAAGCAGCTGTAGCTCAAAAAATAAAAACTATTTTTAACAAAAATTATATCCAAAGTTGCACCAAACACACTGTTTTATTAAAAAAAAAAAAAATCAAAGGTGTACATAGCCTTTAAACTGAAATGTATGCCCATTATTTAACTCCCTAACCTCCCACTCTCTTTGTTGTGTTGCACATTGTGCACACGGACTTCCAGAGAATACAATCTTGGGGGTGCTTCCATTTTGGTTAGAGCCTTGGTTTTTTTAAACTGTTTTTTACTGTCCACATATTTTGTATTGGTTTCAATGTAGACCAGGACAGTTTGGTTGTCCCAGGCCCTCCCAACCTATTACCACCAACTACCTACCTGTATTTCCACCTATATAGAATACAATTAAATATGAGATTACAGATCTTAATCATTAATGTTTTCAATTGTTGTCTCTTCTGAGATCCATTTTAAGATTGGATTCCAGAAGTGTCAATGGACTCCTCCAAGACTAAAAGTGAGCTTTAGGCCATGTTCAGACGTGACAAAATGTTTCCGCTGCAAATGTTGCTGCAGATTCGAGGCAATTACGCAACGAATCTGCACCAACATTTGCATATTTGACAGGTAATTCAGACGTTGCAGAAAACACAGTGGACTTGCCACAGATTTCAGTTTTTGCATGGCAAAGCCTGAAATCCGCAGTGAAATTCCGTTTCTTCTCCGCAATGAAAAGAACATGCTGCAGAGGGAAAAATCTGCACTGCAGCCTAATTTCCGCAAAGTAATTTTCTGCAACGTCTGAACTAACTTTCCTAAAAATGTATAGAAACAAATGTAATAAACGGCTGCTGCAGAATTCCACTGCAGACTGTCCACAGCGGAATTCAACAGCAATTCCGCCACGTGTGAATGTGTCCTTATAAACTTATAAAATTAAAGGATCAATATCCCTTCCTCCTTTACATTAGTTAATGACGATGATTTGCCATCCATGATAAGCATCTTTGAATATTCAGAAATATGTGCTCTTTTTTGCAATATAGAATAATTCATTTTTTATTTGTGAAAACAAGCACAATATATATTATTTTCTATTTAAAGTTCATTAATATGTTGTTTAGTTATTATTTGTATATTCCTCTTTTGTTGTTAGGTTTTTTTTATTTAGCAAACTAAATTAACATTTTGTGCAAAGCCTTGTGGTCTGTAAGTTTTGTACACAATAATGTAATGTCTTGCACATTGATATTAAAATGCTGTTCAACTGAGTGCAAGATTGCATTTCATGTACCAGACAATAATAAGGGATTTACAGAAAGCAAGAAAAAGAGAGCGATTACTATAATGGATTCTCTCTTTTGCCTTAGGGAAGCTAGAAAGACAAATCATGCCAAGCAGCATGCAAATGGGATGGGATTTGTAGGAATGTTTCAATATACAGTTGTTAGTGAAAATTCTGAAAACTCATTTCCAGTTAATGTCATCTGGCAAATCAAAGAGTTTGATAAATATGACCCAATTGTATTATATTATAGTAAACATGAAAGAGTAAAACAGCAGGAGAAGAAATGATTAGCAATGATATAAGCAAAAACAGTTGGTAGAATTGCTACTAAATGTTATAAGATGAAAGATATTACAGACTTTTACAAATAAAATAGACAATTCACCTTGCTTTTTAAGGTATCTGCTGATCGCCCCCATCTGTGTTCCAGAGTTTAGAAAATACATTGTAATGAATGCTTCTGAAAGGCAGAAAGAATAAATGAAATTGAAACACTGATAGATTATAATCTCAAAGCCTGACCTCCTAGATCTAGAAGAAAAAGGTCAATAAGGTCAAGTATCCTCAGGTCTACAAGTTAGATAGACAGGACGGGCGTAGAGTCGTAATTATACATCTAGACATTTATAATTGTCAATTTTATGTTGCATGTTGGTGTCAGGTGCCTGCAAGTCATTAGGCCGAATGCACATGATACGTATTCGTGCGGATTTGCAGCACATATTTTCCTGCAGCAAATCTGCTGAGTAATACAGTACCAGAAAAGTAAATGAGATTTCAAGCAATCTCATCTACATGTCGCAGAATCTTTCGGCACGTAAATTGACCTGCGGTGCGTATTTTGACCCGCAGCATGTCAATTTAATTTGCGTTTCCACTTGGAAATTGTGTGTGTTAAAAAACAACACACCAAAATCTGCAGCATAAAATCGCACCTATTTCTGCATCAAAATGTAAAAACCGCATATACAAACGCATAAAAAAATTAACTATTAGGCCGAGTTCCCACGTATCGTAAATGTTGCAGAATTTCCGCAACGGAATTCTGTGCATTTACAGCAGCAGCAAAGTGGATGAGATTTAGAAAAAAACTGCAATGTAAACGTTAATAAATTGACCTGCGGTGTGGAATCTAAATCCGCAGCATGTTAATTTATGCTGCGTTTTAGTTGATTTTACGTGGTGGATTTTCCCCATTGAATTTAATTGGGATGCAAATTCCGCAACAGAAATCCAAGTGTTGCGACTTTTGAAGCGTATTCGCAGCGATTACGCTGCAAAATCGCAACTACAGAAAAAGAAAAAAAACATACCCAGAAGTCTTATTTTACTTCGTCCAGTTTGGCCTCCTGGGATGACGTTGCATCCCATGTGAATGCGGCAGTCAATCACAAGCTGCAGCAGTCACATGGGCTGCAGCGTCATCCAGGGCTGCACAGGAGGGACGCGTCGCCATAACAACAGTCTAGGTGAGTATGAGCATTTTTTTACCGCTGCTTTCCGCAGCGGAGAATCCATATGAAAAAACGCACCACAATGTTCTAGGTCGGACACGCTTCATGATTTTTACGCAGCATATCAGGCCCATAGGAACCCGGCCTTAGGTGTAAATTTTACATGCGTAATTACATGTGGTTCTGATGCAGGTATTCTGCACCAAATTACGCAACGTGTGCAGGTCGCCTTAAAGTATCACATTTAACTAAAAGTTTCAATAGCTTTACTTTTGTCATTTTGATTAAGGGGTCTGATCATGATGCTTAGATAAATGAAGGGATCCAGTCTCATTCAGGCCATTTTCAGAGATCACTAAGGGTATGTGCACACGATAACTGCATTTACGTCTGAAATTACGGAGCTGTTTTCAGGAGAAAACAGCTCCGTAATTTCAGACGTAATTGCATGTACTGGCGTTTTGCGAGGCGTCTTTTACGGACGTAATTTGGAGCTGTTCTTCATTGGATTCAATGAAAAACGGCTCCAATTACGTCCCAAGAAGTGTCCTGCACTTCTTTGACGAGGCTGTTATTTTACGCACCGTCTTTTGACAGCGACGCGTAAAAATGAATGGGCAGATGTTTGCCGACGTATTGGAGCCGTGTTTTCAGGTGTAATTCGAGGCGTAAAACGCCTCCATTACGCCTGAAAATAGGTTGTGTGAACCCAGCCTAATAGTAATCATCTATTATCTCCTAAATGACCGCCCACTGTCTTTTGTGCAGGTCCAGAATCGACAGCGACAGTATTTTGTCGTCGCTGTAGAAAAGGCTGATGAACCCTCCAGTGAGTGCTCATTCTTAGAGAAGACTAGTGAATACAGATAGGATTGGAGGAATCTCCGACCACAGCTGTTTGACCTTTTGATCGATGCGGTCCATGACTGACCGCGACATGATTAAAGGGTGCTCTCCTTTCCTAATGCGTCACCAGAAACCCAGTGACATGAACGGAGACTGGGGGGAGCTCTCTCCAATCAGCCATGGGGACCTACATAGAAAGGACCCCAGGGGTGTCTGTTCAGTATGGCTGAATGTTAGGGCACACTATGAGTTGCCCTAACAGCAGCCTGTTTCATAGTGACACAGTGTAATGTATTAGCATACATTACATTATAAGTAAAAAAATAAAAATAAAGTTGTTAAATAGTTATTCCGTCATGGGATAAGAAAAAATGTAACAAAAAATAATAAAGAGATGCCCCCCCCCCAAAAAAAAAAGTCAAATATTTAGCATAAAATATATTTTATTGCCCATACAATACATAAGCAACTGACGTACAGGCATTAGATCAGAACATGGCACCAGAGCGACAGACAAGCTAAGAGTCAGATGTAACAGAAGGTCAGGGCAGGCGGCAAACAGGCACAGTCAATATCTGGGCAGAAGTCAGGATAGGTAGAGAGCAAAAGGATGGTCAAGTTCAAGACGGGTTAATAAACAAAGTTCAAATCAACAACTCAGCTTAGTAAAGATAAGGTAACAGAACCTGCAAATAACAAATGTTTTCTTAAAGAGGCTCTGTCACCAGATTTTGCAACCCCATCGGCGTTTGCAGGTAAGTCGATGTAGCTACTTACCTGCAAACGCCGATGCTGCTGCAGAATCAACTGTAGCCTCTGGTGCCGATGTGACCTCGCTCGTCCGACACGATGCAGGACCTGGGGCAGGAAGTGAGTGACGTCACAGCGTGATCTCTCGAGAACACGCTGTGTGTCTGTGCACTGCCAGAAGCTGGGTGGTAACGAAGAGAAGTGGATGAT
Organism: Rhinoderma darwinii; assembly: GCF_050947455.1. Classification (NCBI taxonomy): domain Eukaryota; kingdom Metazoa; phylum Chordata; class Amphibia; order Anura; family Rhinodermatidae; genus Rhinoderma; species Rhinoderma darwinii. The sequence continues at coordinate 503,963,382 of NC_134687.1, forward strand.
GCTGATTCGTCAGCATCATACACTTCTATTCACAACGCCCAGCTAGTAAAAGAAGTAAAAACGCCCAGATGTACATACACAATACACGCCCAGTTGTACTTTAACTTTAAACACGCCCAGTTGTACTTTAGAAAGCCTCATTTGCATAAATATAAAAATGGTCATAACTTGGCCAAAAATGCTCGTTTAAAAAAACAAAAAAAAAACGTTACTCTTATCTACATTGCAGCGCCGATCTGCTGCAATAGGAGATAGGGGTTGCAAAATCTGGTGACAGAACCTCTTTAAAACAAATCACACTGTAGTTATCAGCAGCAAAGCGCCTATTAGATTAGTTAGGAGATAGGGAATTGATAAACTGGTGACAGAGTCCCTTTCAAGGGACCTCAACCTGTTAAAACTGATATAGATAAACATCAGGGGAGAACTAGCCAATGAACTGAGTGAAGTGGCCGTTTAATCCTGACAGCACCCATCATATGTGCAGAGCCTTCTTTTACTTCTTTTGTCTAACAAGGGGATTCATCACTAGAGAACCCCAGTGCTAATATTTTGCTCATAAAGAGATGCAGTCTGTAATGATTTGATTCTGCGTAAACACCAAAGAAAGAAGAACCGGGCGGCAATATTCACCTGTAGGGACCCCTTCCTTCAACTTCCCAGCTTCTCAACTTGGATTAACGTCAACAGGGAGCTAGATCTAAAGGGGACTATTGGGCATTCAGTTGCAATGGGTAACAACCGTTAGTTAACTCACATACCAGAAGTTTATTGGAGAAGAGTAGCAAAGCTGAATGGAGCAGCAGTAAAATGGGTAGTCCAACAGTCCAGAGTTCTGCACTGAACTAGCAAAGTCGAGCATTCAGTACAAAGGGGGTAATCCAGAAATGTAATCAGACAGTCGAGGGTTCAGCAGTGTCAAGTATGTAGTACAGAGCTTAATCCAAAGAGTGTAGTCAGGAACAAACAGGTCAAAACAGAAGTACAAGCTCTAGTACAGTACACAACCAGGAACAAGCACCAAATAACTGGCAGTTCAGACGTGTCAGAATTGCTGTTGAATTCCGTTGCGGACAGTCCGCAGTGGAAATCCGCAGTAGCTTTTCTGTCCATTTTCTATACCTTTGTAGGTAACTTAGTTCAGACGTTGCGGAAAATAACAGTGCGAAATTTAAACTGCGGTGCAGAATTTTTACTCCGCATGAATGCACAGTCTGTTGCGGAGAAACATCAGAATTTCACTGCGGATTTCAGCCTTTGCAATGCAAAGGCTGAAATCTGCGACAAGTCCGTTGTGATATCTGCCACGTCTCAATTACCTTTCAAATGTGCAAATTTTGCTGCAGATTTGTTGCATAATTGCCACAAATTTGCGGCAAAATCTGCAGTGGAAAATCTCTGCCACGTCTGAACATGCGCTTACGGTCAGTTCACACATTATGTAAATACTGTGTATTTTCCACAACTGAATTTGTTGCAGAAAGACCGCAGCATAAAACAGTAGCAGCAAAGTGGATGAGATAGAACAAATCTCATCCACACCCTGCGTAAATACTGAGCAGAAAAAAACGCTCAGAAATTTACATGCAGTACGGAATTTTATTCTGCAGCATGTCAATTGTATTTGCGTAAACGCTGCTTATGTGTTGTGAGTTTTCCCCATTGAATTAAATGGGGAGGTAAAACCTGCAACAAATAGCAGTTGTTGCCTTTTTTTGTCGCGGATTAGCAGCGATTCCACCGCAAAAAATGCAAATCAGAAAAAAATCTTATACTTATCCAGAAGGCTGTGTTTTTTCTCAAGGCCGGCCTCCTGGGATGACCTTTCATCCCATGTGACTGCAACTGCAGCCTCCAGGAGCGGCCGCACTGCCACCCTGCAAGAAGTAAGGGAAGGCCGCCATGACAGGATTGGTGGGAGTAGGTGAGAAAAGGGTTAAAATTATAGCGGTTGTTAGGGGAGGGGAAGGAAGGTTAGATGAGCGAGGTTAAGGGGAGTGGTTTGGGGGAGGGAGGGGGGTGTATCTCGGTCTTCCCGCTGTTTTCCTCAGTTCGAGGGAGACAGCGGGAAGAGTCACAGTGAAAACAGTTTCAGCGCAGTGACAGACGAGATACTACAGCTTACCTGCTTCTTCCGTGATGGCGTCCTTCGAGGGTCTCATGGAGCGGCTCCGGCCAGCGGCTGAACTACAGGATGCAGGCTGGCTGGAGGCACAGGTAACAAGACTGGTGGGGTTGCCTGTGCCTCAGGCAGCTGGGCCCCCGGCGCTCATGTCGCGCGGTGTCCATGGTGGGGGGTGGCGAGGCTTCCCCACTGTCGTTCCCTGTAGTGCTGGACTTGGCTGTGGGCAGCCCTTTGCTGTTTAGCCCCCCGGCTAGCGGGGGGACCGTCCCTGGTTCCAGCCCTTCTGATGCCGTGCCTGTTCGCAGGTCACGGCGTACCCGCCCTCTGGCGAGACTTAGCCATGAGGAAATCTCGCGGGTACGGCGCCGCAGGGGAAACCCCTCCAGGTTCGCTGCAGGACGGTCTCCAGGGAGAGCTGCATCCCCTCGGGGGTCCCGGCCTGGCAGAAATCCCCAGCCGCGGCGGTGCCTGGCGGATAGGGGGGAGTTGGCTCCTGGCTTCCCAAATACCCCGCCTCCATCTGGTGTGGTGCAGGATGCAGGAATGTTGGCAGCCCTGCCTGGTGACATGCCAATCAGGGGGCTGGCTGCTTCACGGCCTTCTTAGGTGAGGATGTCGAGTCCAGTTAGCCGTGGCGTGCTGTCTGTCGGCGTGTCTTCCGGGGGGGTAGTTATGCCGGCAGGGGGTTAGTGGTTGTTTAGCGGAACTAGTGGGCTGCTTGCGCAAGCTGGTGAAAAAATTGGATGGGTCGCAGGCCCCCATAACGGCGGGGGTGGCCCCGGTTGCGGTTTTGGGGGGGTGACAGCTCCGGCGGTGGTTGGTCAGCTTCAGGATCGGGTGGAGGTTGGGGGCTCCGCGGGGGCTGTGGCGGTTTCGGTGCAGACGGATGCGGCCCAGGAGGGGGACAGGGTGCGGTTGGATGATAGAGCACGGGGTCAGGTTTATGTGTGCTTTGAAGGCCCGCTGGGGGCGCATTTGAAACAGGAGGTTCGCGAGCGTATTTGGAAGGACGAGTATGTGGAAATATTTTCTCTTCTTCCCTTGACGAAATTTAATTTGGATAAGGGAAAAAGGGATGAGAGTTTGTGAACTGGCTGCAGGCTTTCGCGATATTAGCTAGCGTTGTTGGGGAGAAGGCTCCAGAGAATTGTTCCACTCTTTTTTGTTATTTGGAGTCTATCGGTAAGGCGCATCGCGTGTACGGGGGTATGGCGTGGCTGCATTATGATGAGCAGTTTCGGCAGCGGAAGGCGGTGCGGCCCAGCATTAGATGGGATCAGAAGGACATTGCGTTGTGGTTGAGGGTAACTGCTACGGTTAGGCTGGGACAGTCCTTTCCAGGGAGCGGGGGGTCTGCAGGGCAGGTCAGTCAGTCAGGTCAGGGTTCTGGTTCAAGACTCGGTTTCTGCTGGCAGTTTAACGACGGCCAATGTAAATTTGGGGCAACGTGCAAGTTCAAGCACGTTTGTTCCCATTGCAGCGGGTCGTCCCATGGTGCGTCCAAGTGTTTGCGAAAAGGCAAGAGCGGGGGTAGTCAAGGGGGTGCAGCTGGTCACGGGGGTGACACCGGTGAAGTTGGAAAGGATGGCCCCCTTTCTAAGTAGATATCCGGATAGGGCTGGGGCACAGTTAATTGCGGATGGTTTCAACATGGGCTTTGTTATTCCTTCTCCCCCATTTGACATTCCGGTCACTCGTCGGAATCTCCGGTCTGCTTACCAGCACTCCGTGGTGGTGACTGACAAACTTCATAAAGAAGTGGCATTGGGCCGCATGGCGGGGCCTTTTTTGGAACCACCTGTGGATGATCTTGTTGTTTTCCCGTTGGATGTGGTGCCTAAGCGCGAGTCGAACAAGTTTAGTTTCATACATCATCTTTCTTTTCCCTGGGGCGTGTCAGTTAATGATGGTATTGATCCGGTGTTATGTTCGGTGGTGTACGCGTCTTTTGATAAGGCAGTGGGTTTGGTTCGGGAAGCGGGTGAAGGTGCACTGCTAGCGAAGACAGACATTGAGGCGGCTTTCCGGTTATTGCCGGGACATCCCAATAGTCAGCGGTTGTTGGGTTGTTTTTGGGAGGGGGAGTTTTTTGTGGATCATTGTTTGCCCATGGGCTGTTCCCTGTCATGCGCATATTTTGAGGCATTTAGCTATTTTTTGGAATGGGTGACGCGGGAAGTCGCAGGGGTGAATTCGGTTATTCACTACCTTGATGATTTTTTTATGTGTTGGTCCGGGTGGATCTTCGGTGTGCGCCAATATTTTGTATGCTTTGCAGGGGGTCATGAGGGATTTTGGGGTCCCGTTGGCTCCTGACAAAACGGAGGGCCCAGTTATGGTTTTTCCTTTTTTTGGGCATTGAAATTGATTCGGTCATGATGGAATGCAGGCTCCTAGAGGATAAATTGACGGCCCTTCGTTCTGAGGTGCAGACGATGTCTTGGCTTAAAAAGGTTACGTTGCGCAGCTTGCAGTCTTTATTGGGGAAGTTAAACTTCGCGTGCCGGATCATGCCCATGGGCAGAGTGTTTAGTAGGCGTTTGGCGGCGACGACTGCTGGTGTCTTAGCGCCACATCACTTTGTGCGATTGAGCGGTGAGCATCGGGCGGACTTGGGAGTGTGGTATCGTTTTTGGAGCAATACAACGGGCGGTCCCTTTGGATGGATGGGGCTCTCGACTCTGTTGATTTGGATCCTGTTTACGGATGCAGGTGTTGGGGGCGGTTTTGGGGCTTACTGTGGGGGTCAGTGGTGTGCCGGGGGGTGGCCAATCAGCTGGGTTGAAAGCGGTCTGACGAAAAACTTGGCCCTGCTCGAGCTATTTCCCATCGTGGTTGCTGTGACCATTTGGGGGGATAGGCTCAGGAACAAGAAGATTTGTTTTCACTGTGACAACCTTGGTGCGGTGTTGGCTATTAATAATATTTCAACTGTTGCGGCATTTGGTGCTAGTTTATTTGTCCTTAAATGCTTGGGTGGTGGCGGTGCACGTGCCAGGGGTTAAAAATTGTGTTGCTGACGCCCTTTCTCGCTCGCAGTGGGATCGTTTCCGTCAGCTGGCGCCGGGAGCAGATCGGATCGGCAAGGCGATGTGGGTGGCATATATGGCTGGCTGGGCTCATTGGGAGCTTTGGGTGAAATCGATGGCTGACATCGGTCAGACCGGGACCGGTTGGTGGCCTTTTTGTATTGGCTGGGGGACGCGTATAAGTCAGGTTTTTCTGTGTCCAAAGTGAACAAGTTTGTGTCCGCAGTGGCGTTCGGTCTGAAATTGCGTGGAGAAAAAGATGTGACCAAGGAATTTTTAGCGGTTCAAGCGTTAAAAGGGATACGGAGGGGGAGAGTGTCGGTAGATCATCAGCGGCCAGTTTCCTTCCGGATTCTTTGCTTGTTAGGGACGGCGGTGGATGTTGTCTGTAGTTCGGGATTTGAGGTACGGTTGTTTCGCCTGGCTTTTTCGTTGGCCTTTTTCGGGGCTTTCCGAGTGGGTGAATTGGTTTCTCCGAGTGTGTCGCGTGCGGGCGGAATATGTCAGGATGATGTGGAGTTGTTTGCTGATAGGGTGGAAATTGTGCTGCGCAGGTCGAAAACTGACCCAACAGGCAGGGGTAGGCGGATTGTGTTGTTTTCTATCGAGGGTTCAGCGATGTGTCCAGTACATTGTTTTGCTGCATTTGGGGTACAGGTTTGGTTAGCGGGTGTTCTGTTATTGCGGCATGAGGATGGGTCCTTTTTATCTAGGTTTCAATTTGGTGCGGCGTTCAAGCGCTGTTTGCTTGCAATTGGGATAAGTGCGGCTAAGTATTCTTCCCATTCTTTTCGGATTGGCGCGGCGACTGAGGCAGTGAGAAGGGGGTTGGATGAGGCTGGGGTTTGGCGTATTGGGAGATGGGAGTCTAACCGTTTCCGCACTTATGTTCGCCCTCATCTGCTTTAAGACTGTTCATTTTGTTAGGTGTTTAAGTTTTCGTCATTGTGATATGGAGTGCGAGTTGGATTTGTAAAGTATGTGTGTGTTTTCTCTGTTTACAGGTTCTCGCCCTTGTCTTGTATGGATCTTAGGGCACTCCTTTGTGTATTGGGGTGCACTGAGGGCGGATGTTCGCCCTCATGGCCGCCAACTAAGGATTCCGCGGGATGAAGCTGTCCTGCATTGGTTAGGGTTTCGAGGAATGGTGTGGACTAGGGTTTTGCAAGAATTTCAGGTTTATACACAGCTAGACCAGGTTCCTGAGATTTTAGTGGTACATGTTGGGGGGAATGACTTGGGTGTGCGCCCATTTCGTGATTTGGTTAGGGATATTAAGCACGACTTTTTGTGCTTATGGGCGGTTCACCCGGGCTTGATTATAGTTTGGTCGGATATTGTGCCCAGAAAGACATGGCGTTTGGCCCGATCTGTGGAGACACTGAATAAGGCCAGAATTAAAGTCAATAGGGCAGTGTCGGCATTTGTGGCTAAACACGGAGGAGTGGCGGTCAGGCACAGGGATCTGGAATCGGGTGTGGGGTGTTATTGGAGACAGGATGGGGTGCACTTGAATGAGGTTGGGATGGATTTATGGAGTCTGGCCCTGGCAGAAGGGATTGAAAGAGGGGTGTTGGTGTCGAGGAGCTCACAGGCTTGAGGTGGTCAAGGCCTATTTCTCAGTGGTGGGGGGAGTCCTTGAGGTTGGTCAGTAAAACTGGTGGGGGGGGTCGCATCAGGGGTATGCGTCCCCCAAAAATATGTGGAAGGCTTCTTAGGGTGTTACCCCTTTGAAGTGCTTTATGGGCAAAGTCATCTTCAGAAGTGAGCGGTGCCTTCAAGCCGGGTTACGGCTGGAGATAAAAGCAAGTGGTGGTGGCAGATGGCTATTTTCTAATTTGCAGTAACCTCAAGGGCTTCCCCTGGTCATGTTATTGGTGTTATATACATTGACCCTGTTAGGGGTTTGTTTTATGTATATTTTGGAAGAATTAAAATTGTTTGGGGAATTCTAGGTTAATTTAATGTTTGGTTATGAAAATTTTATTTTCTAAAAAATTTATAATAAACGGCTGCTGTGGCCATTAAAATCCTACCTCGGTGTCATGTGTTATTATTCTTAGGGGTAAGGTAAAATTACAGATCACACGACTCTACTTATCCAAGTCATGGGATGATACATCTAAATGCTGCAGTTTTCCGCAGCGGACATTCTCGGCGAAAAACTGCACCACAGTTTGGTGCGTTTTTTCACCCGGAATTTCCTGCGGCCACCGAGGTAGATACGCAGTGTACCTTTACGCACCGTATCCGCCCCGTGTGAACTCAATCTATCTGTCCAGGTAAGAAAAGAGCCCCAAACGTGGTTGTCTAGTGATTTTCATAGTCTTTATTTTTATTTAAATTTTATGCATGATGGAATGATTCTTTTGTTGAAAATACTGTTAGATAATCATTTTAAAAATTTGCTGTAAATTGTGTTTTCTTAATTGGATTCAACTTTGAAAATAATATATTAAACAGCTATGTCAGAATATTGTAAGCAATTTATCATGTAATTCCCAAAGGTATACTGTCAGCATCTTGCTTTACAAGTTAACTCACAGACACTGAAATGGCTTAAATTTGACAAATTAAGACTTTTGCTGAATTGTTTTACTTAAATATGGTATAGATCTGTTTAACTGTGTCTCAATGACAAATCACCCGAGAAACACAAATTGAGCTTTATAAATATACCCAGCAATTGTACGACTTTTTTTGTCGAGATGAAATTACAAATTACAATACATAATACCACCTTATTCAGCATGCGTTATGCTACATTAATCGTCACTGGTCATGAATCATACTTACATTTTAAGTGTACTGCATATTTATAACAGTACTGTTCCACATCTTACTTATTTCTACCCTTTGTTTGTAATTTATTTGCATTAAATACCAAAAAGTTAAAGTTCCCTGAAAAAATTTAGCAGCCTGTTCATTTATTGAAATGATCCAGTTAGAATTAGACTTTTTCCTGGTACGTAGAAATCGGGGCTCCAGGAATGTATGTCTTATGAACCTTCTCAGCTTTGAGGAATAACTGAAATGACTCACATAGAGGAGAGGAAGAAGTGGCAAACCATTTTGCAATCCTCTCATTAGCACTTTAGGACACCATTTAGCTTATGCAATATCACCTATTAGTTTACTACTAGGTTAATACTTCTAAGACAATGGCAGTTACACAAATATGAAAAAAACAAAGCACACAACACTGGGATAATGCAAACAGTGATGTCCTAACTTAAATATAATAGCAATGTCACAGTACAAGGATAATTTACATAGTGACATAGTTCGAAAATTATACAGTGATGTCACAGTAGCAGGGCAATACACAGAGTGATGTCACAGTACTGGGACAATGCACACAGTTATGTCACCATGCAGGTATAATGCAGACAATGATGTCATAGTACAGGAATAATGCAGTGTTGTCACAACACAGAAATAATGCAAAGATGCAGAGTGATGCTGCAGTAGAGTAATAATATGGACAACTATGGTGGAACAAATAATCATGTGGTTACATAGCAAAACTTAGAATGGAATTCCATTTAATATTGCATGCCACCATTTCGTCAGCCACCATCATTACTTGTGGAATCTTATGAAAGTTAACATTTCACCACCTGCCGTGCTGTATAGTCATAGGACAAACATTTACAATGTCTATTTGCTTATTTGAGAATTGTATGGCAAAATTTTTGGAGTACTGCCCCTTTCTGGGTCGTCATAGTATTAGAGTATACACATACGTAAACTGATGGTGGCATACCAAAAAGATTAAGAAAAGAACTTTGCAACCCTGAAGCCATGACCTGATTTGCATGTAATCCTTGTTTTTGGACGTTTCATTCGCGCATACCAGCTATATATGGATATTTGTGGGGCAACGGTTTAATATTTTCCCATGATAATGCCATGTATTATTTAATTTATTTGCATGGTATTATTAAATTTTTTTTAAAAAAACTTTATACTGCTCAACACAACTATAGAATATGGCTGCAACAACAAGTACCTGGTTCAGCATTTTTTGATATAGTATTTTCCCAGGTAACGCTCCAAACTGGTGAAACCAAATATTGTGCCTATCATTTGATAATAAAAAGAGAGTTTGCTTGGATCTGGTTCTATTTTCAGAATCCAAAATGGCATTCATTTGTTTGGATCCTTTAACCCTTTCTTGACTGGGGGTGTTTAGGACCTTCATGTCCAAAGCAAAATTTCACATTTTGGAATGCTGCATTCTAAGGGTACATTTTTGTTGTTTTTTCACTCTACCCCAAAATGTTTTGTTTCTTTTTTTGAGCTACACATGTGGGTTTTTATTTAAAGTGGATGTCAGTTAATTGTGTAGGATTTTCTAGGGAACAATTGTAAAATAAAAAAAAATGTCAAACGTTTTTCATTTTATGTTTTAAGGTAATTATTCAATGAATAATATTTACCTAAAAAAAATCATACTCTAATTCTCCCTTAACCCCTTAACGCACCATGACGTAACTGTACATCAAGGTGAGCAATAAGTTCGCGCACCTTGACGTACAGTTACGTCAGTGCTTTGACAGTTAACCGCCGCGCGGCGCTACACCGCAGCGGCGGTTAACTGTGCAGGGTGTCAGCCCTGCTCTCCCCGTTGCCGATCAGCGGCCTGTCGCCGCTGATATCGGCAGTTAACCCCTTAATTGCGGCGCTCGATTTTGAACGCCACAATTAAGGTCTTTAGCGCCGATCGGCAGCCCCCATGTGAAATCACGGGGGCTGGCGATCGTACCCATGGCAACCGGACGCCAGACAATGGCTTCCGGGTTGCCATGTACAGAAGCCTATGAGGACCACCCGGAGGGTGGTCGTCGTAGGCTTCCTGTCAGTGTGACAGTTACGTCACAATGACAGTTAGAGTACATTACACTACGTGTGTAGTGTAATGTATTCCAGCAGCGATCAAAGCTGCAAGTCTAAGTGTCCCCTAGTGGATCAAGTGAAAAAAGTAAAAAAAAGGATAAAAATGTTGTAAAAAAAGTGTAAAAATAAAAGTTATAAGTGACATAAACAAGAACTGCTTTTTTTCCTATTATAAGTCTTTTATTATAGGAAAAAAAATGAATACGTAAAAAAAAAGTACACATATTTGGTATCACCGCGTTCGTAACGACCCCAACTATAAAACTATAATATTATTTTTCCCGCACGGTAAACACCGCAAAAAAAATAAACGAAAAACAATGCAGAATCACTATTTTTTGGTCACCACCCCTCCCAAAATATACAATAAAAAGTGATCAAAAAGTCGCATGTACGCCAAAATAGTACCGATACAAACTACAACCCGTCCTGCAAAAAACAAGCCCTTACACAGCTTTTTTGACTGAAAAATAAAAAAGTTATGGCTCTCAGAATATGGTGACACAGAAAATAAATTATTTTCTAATTAAGTTATTTTATTGCGCAAACGCTGCAAAACATAAAAAAACGTATATACATATGGTATGGCCGTAATTGTACAGACCCGCAGAATAAAGTATAATAGTCATTTATAGCCCAGGGTAAACGCCGTCAAAAATAAATAAAAATCATTGTCAGAATTGATGGTTTTTGGTCACCTGGCTTGCCGAAAAATGGAATAAAAAGTGATCAACAAAATCGCATGTACCCCAAAATGGTACCAATAGAAACTACAGCTCGTCCCGCAAAAAAATATGCCCTCACACCACTCTATTGACAGAAAAATAAAAAAGTAGTGGCTATCGGAAAGCGGGGAGGAAAAACGAAAAAGCAAAACATGAATCAGTTCGTAAAGGGTTAATTACTTTCGAATGAAAAAACTTTTATGACCACATGTGGGGTATAGCCGTACTTGGGAGAAATAGCTTTACAAATGTTGGGGTGCATTTTCTCCTTTATCCTTTGTGAAATTGAAAAAAATCAACATTTTAGTGGAAATAATGTTGATATTAATTTTCACGCCCTAATTCTAATAAATTCTGCAAAAGACGTGTGGGGCCTAAATGCTCACTATACCCCTAGATACCTTAAGTGGTGTAGTTTCCCAAATGGGGTTACTTTTGGGGGGCTTCCACTGTTTCGGTCTCTCAGGGGCTTTGCAAATTCGACATGACACCCAAAAACTATTCCAGCTAAATTTGAGCTCCAAAAGCCAAATAGCGCTCCTTCCCTTCTAAGCCCCGGTGTGGGTCCAAACAGCAGTTTATTACCACATATGGGGTATTTACGTAATCAGGAGAAATTGTTTTACAAATGTTGCGGTGCTTTTTCTCCTTTATTCCTTGTAAAAATTAAAAATGGCTACCTTTTTTCAGAAAAAAAGTAGATTTTTACCTTTACAGACTAATTCCAATGAATTCAGCAAAACAACTGTGGGGTCAAAATGCTAACTTTACCCCTAGAAAAATGCCCTGAGGGGTGTAGCTTCCAAAATGGGGTCACTATTGGGGCGTTTCCACGGTTTTCATCCCTCCAGTGCATTGCAAACGCGACACGGCACTGAAAACTATTCCAGCAAAATCAGAAATCCAAAATCCAAATGGTGCTCCTTCTCTTCTGAGGCCTGCTGTGGGTCCAAACAGCAGTTTATTACCACATATGGGGTATTGATATAATCGTAAGAAATTGCTTTACATATGTTGGGGTGTTTTTTCTACTTTATTTCTTGTAAAAATTTACAATTTCTATGTTTTTTCACAAAAAAAGTAGATTTTCACCTTCACATACTAATTCAAATAAATTTAGCAAAAAAACTGTGGGTTCAAAATGCTAACTATACCCATAGATAAATTCATTGAGGGGTATAGTTTCCAAAATGGGGTCACTTTTGGGGGGTTTCCACTGTTTTGGCAGCACAAGACCTCCTCAAACCTGACATGGTACCTAAAATATATTCTAAAAAAAGGAGGCCCAAAATCCACTAGGTGCTCCTTTGCTTCTGAGGCCTGTGTTTCAGTCCATTATCACACTAGGGCCACATGTGGGATATTTCTAAAAACTGCAGAATCTGGGCAATAAATATTGAGTTGCATTTCTTGGGTAAAACCTTCTGCGGTACATAAACAATGTATTAGAAATGAATTTTTGAAGAAAAAAAATGAAATTTGTAAATTTCACCTCTACTTTGCTTTAATTCCTGTGAAACGCCTAAAGGGCTAAAACACTTTGTGAATGCTGTTTTGAATACTTTTATGGGTGCAGTTTTCAAAATGGGGTGACTTCTGGGGACTTTCTAATATATAAGGCCCTCAAAGCCATTTCAGAACTGAACTGGTCCCTGAAAAAATAGCCTTTTGAAATTTTCTTAAAAATATGAGAAATTGCTGCTAAAGTTCTAAGCCTCGTAACGTCCTAGAAAAATAAAAGAATGTTCAAAAAACGACGCAAACATAAAGTAGACATATGGGAAATATAAACTAGTAAGTATTTTGTGTGGTATTACTATCTGTTTTACAAGTAAATACATTAAAATTTAGAAAAATGCTAATTTTTGCTAATTTTCTCTAAATCTTGGCGTTTCTTACAAATAAATATTGAATTTAACGACGAAATTTTTTCAGTATCATAAAGTACAACATGTCACGAGAAAACAATCCCAGAATCGCTTGGATAGGCAAAAGCATTCTGGAGTTATTACCACATAAAGTGACACATGTCAGATTTGCAAAAATGGGGCTGGTCCTGAAGGCCAAAACAGGCTTAGACACTAAGGGGTTAAATAGTGTTGTAAAATATGTGTACATTGTGTAAAGTATGACTTCGCTATAGCGACAAGAATAAAAACCCTACTTTAGCTTTAAATGTATGTTCCTCCCTTTAGACAAAGCATAATAAAAATATAATTGGCAAAAGCAAAATAGGTTGCAGGTAGAATAGCTGAAAATTGGTGGCCGGGCATTGTTATTTTAAGCTTGGCATACCATACAGTAACATATTAATGCGAGCACCTGACACAAAATGGGTTTGTGTTATTAAGAATGTTGCAAACACTTTCTGCACAGCGAATCCTTAAGACGACATTACTGATGTTCCGGAGTTTGCTAGCAACCTTCCATATGTAGAAGCAAGCATTCTGGAACACATCGGTCAATATGAGTGCGGTGTTCAGAGCTTTTCTTTTGTTATAGGGAACTGATTATTTTAGTTCCCTGGCACAGTAGAGGAGCGGGGTGACAGTCCGATCCTGCCAAAGGCACAGCATGAAGGAGCGCACAGCGCCACCAAACACAGATTAGCAAGCTTCAGTGCAATTAGCCTGTTAATTTACGTGACATGGGCGGGAAGGGGTTAATTAAATAGATTCAGACTGAACTGATACAAACTGATGCAAACTGGTGTATCTTTGCATTATTTTTCAAAACATAGAAATAAATGGGATCTATCAAAAGATTGTTTTCCTTTTTGTCAAATCATATGTGAAAAAAAAATGCAAACGCTAGTGAGACACGCACTTGAATTAAGACTGGTGGGCTAGGGTACTGTACTTTAAGAAGAGCAGTGTCCCAAACAATTGTCCCTCATAGTTCTCTTAGTTTTAGGCAAAGGCAGATTCATCAACAACATAGTGTAACTTAAAAATTGTCCAAGTACACAGACACATATCCAAAAATATTTTTTTTGCATAACAATAGTGTACTTCCCTTTAGGTAGAAATCCATGTACAAACACAAATCAGTTTATAAATTAGTTCATGCATTAGTTATGATTCCCTTCTATTAGCTCTGGGGTTAAAAATAGATAAATTAAAGAGGCTCTGTCACCAGATTATCAAATCCCTATCTCCTATTGCATGTGATCGGCGTTTCAATGTAGATAACAGTAATGTGGTGTTTTTTTTAAAAACGTTCATTTTTGGCCAAGTTATGAGCTATTTTATATATATGCAAATGAGCTTTGAAATGGACAACTGGGCTTTTTTTTTTTTCGTTATGTCCAACTGGGCGTGTATTGTGTTTTTAACTGGGCGTGTTTACGTGTTTACGTGTATGACGCTGACCAATCAGTGACCAGTCCGCGTCATACACTACTCTCCATTCATTTACACAGCAGAGATCTGCAGCCACATACACAGAGATTAACGTTAATCAAGTGTTCTGATAATGAATACACATGACCATCCAGCCTGGACGTCATGTGTATTCAGAATCCTGACACTTCTGACTCTTTTCTTTGAGATTTCCAGCAAGGGAAACAAAATCTCGTTTACCTCCATAATCTTGCGAGATTACGCGTGGCTTGCTGGAATCTCACAGAAAAGAGTCAGAAGTGTCAGGATTCTGAATACACATGACGTCCAGGCTGGATTTCATGTGTATTCATTATCAAGACACTTGTGTATGTGGCTGCACATCGTTCTAGTAAGAACACTATGTGCTGTGTAAATAAATGGAGAGGAGTATATGACGCTGACTGGTCACTGATTGGTCAGCGTGATACACGTAAACACGCCCAGTTAAAAACACAATACACGCCCAGTTGGACATAACGAAAAAAAAACGCCCAGTTGTCCATTTCAAAGCTCATTTGCATATATATAAAATAGCTCATAACTTGGCCAAAAATGAAAGTTTTTAAAAAAACAACAACTTTACTGTTATCTACATTGCAGCGCCGATCACATGCAATAGGAGATAGGGATTTGAGAATCTGGTGACAGAGCCTCTTTAAGTCATTTTAGGGTAGTCTGCAGCTTACAGGCTGCTGTAAACAGCAGTGTTGAGTCCACTAATACAGTGTTTCCCAATATTTCTATGCCAGGTATCACTTAGGGCACTTTATCAAGCAATGATTTTTCAAACCATTGATATAGTATAGTGTCATGGTTGCCTAGCCATGGCTCTCGCGAGATGTGCATGCAAGACATCAGTAACTATTGTAAATGTCACTACAAGTAACATTTACATTTAGAGATGCTGCCACCAATAACAATAATTTTTATGGTGGCACGATATATCAAGATCAACCTTACATTTTATTTCCCTTTATTCTCATTGGACAATTATCATATCAAACAGAAAGAACCGAATCGTGGCGATAATTGGCCAGTGTTAATTGACCTTAACTTACGTAATTACACCCATGGCTATAACCATTCACCGCTCCACCTACTAAAAGCACTGCATGAGGACATTACAAGTTCCCCCTAGAGATATGGTGGTTATATTATGGGTTGCACATACCACAGGATAAGAGTCAAGTGCTCAAAGATACTCAAATCAACAGCAGAACATTTTAAATATATCTGTGACTGCTATTTTTTTCGTGTCGCTTGTTAACCTGGAGCAAATCTATTAATATCTCTATGTTATGGTGTTTGTTCCAGTTATTTACTGATGTTCTTTTACCTATAATGAAACCTTCACCTCGATAAAAATAAGGCTTCATTCACATCTGCATTGGGACTCCGTTCATGGGTTCTGTCTGAGCTGTCCGTCAGGGAAACCCATGACCGAAATCCAAACTGAAACAAATGGAGACCATAGGTTTCCATTAGCATCACCATTAATTTCAATGGTGACGGATCCGGTACAAATGTTTTTTCGTTTGTCACCGTAGTTTAAGGGTTCCATCATTTTGACAGAATTAAAAGTGCAGTCGACTACGGTACTGATTTCCATCAAAACGACGGAACCCTTAAACAACGGTGACAAGCGGAAACCATTTGCACCTGATCCGTCACCATTGAAATCAATAGTGATGCAAACGGAAACCTATGGTTTTGTTTCAGTTTGGATTCCGTTCATGTTTTACCCTGACAGAAAGGTCC
Source organism: Rhinoderma darwinii (assembly GCF_050947455.1). NCBI lineage: Eukaryota > Metazoa > Chordata > Amphibia > Anura > Rhinodermatidae > Rhinoderma > Rhinoderma darwinii. The sequence goes on from NC_134687.1 coordinate 503,979,301, forward strand.
AACGGAACCCATGAACGGAGTCCTGACGCAGATGTGATCTAAGACTAAGTAAAAACTATGAGTAATTTAACATCCTTTGAAAATAATATATTTTTTTCAAAAATAGACTATTTATACATTTTGCCATATGATGAAAATGTTTTATTAAAAAAAATGCAGTCCATTTACCACTTATTTATTTTATATAGATTTTTTTCTCACTAATTATATCTCTCAAGGACATCCTATATTCTGATTTTACTCATTATCTGTGTAGCTGTCCTTTTTAAAAAAAAAAACATGTACGACTGTATTTCCTTTTTAGATTTTTTAAATGTGTGCCAGTCAATTTTCTACTAAATATTCAGTGCACGTACGTGAACTGGCGCTGCTGATCCATCCTGTTCTTGTGGCAATCTATTTAAATACCCTTGAATTGTACTTTCATGATATGTAAAATGCATCAGTGTCAAAAAAGTTTCTCCCGAGTACTTTCAAACTGCTTGTTCTCATGTTTTTGATTTACAGATTATCAATTGTATCAAGCATCAGCAGCACATAACTGGTAAATAGCATAAACAAATACATTAAATTGTGCTGTGGATTAACCTAAAGTGACACATTTATTTAAAAATCTGCCTAGTTCGTGTCCTCATTGATTAAATGCCCTTAAGAAAGTGAGTCTGATGAAATAGAAGACATTAAGATTCAACACAGCTCCTGCACTTTTTTTCCGATGGTTTACACATTCCCTAGAGTGGGAGATTAGACGGCTGATAAGGTAACACTGAATTATAAGTACCCTGTGGAATGTCATTGTGAAATGAAAGGTTTATTGCTGTGTCTGCACTGAACAGTGTGTTCTGGTTATTACAATGTATACAGGCTTTATTTGAAATTTTTAATTTCCGTGATGTATTTTGCAATAAAAGAATTATATGTTTGGCTTAATTAAAAATATAGACTATGCAATATATTGTAGAATAATTTAATTGATATATATATTTTTTATATTTATGGCTGACAATTATCCGAACCTTTTTTTGTATATAGCAGATATATTTGTTATTTCTTCCCAAATGAGTCCAGTGGCCAAAATTCTATTGCATTATTAAGAACACTGCTATCAGTCTGTGTGCATATCAAGAGTAGGCATTGAAAATATTGGGCTAGGTACAGTACTTAAGTCTAAAACTCAATTTTGAGTTTGTTTAAGCTCTCTATCACTAGAAGTGCTTGAAGATCTACATATAGCCTCCAGCAAGATGGAGGTAAATGGCAGCTGAGATGTTTAGTCATGCATACTTCCTATTTATATTATGGGAATGAACATGTCAAGGGACCTTCTAATCTTAAAAAGGAGGGTACTTTAAAAAAAATTCAGTACCTAGGAGTAGAAATTCAAGAAAATGGAAAGTTTAATTATTTTGCTAAAATATATTTACGGGAATGTAAGTCCTAATAATATATTTCTTAAGAATAATGATTGTCTGCCTTCCCAGGGTATACATTGAAAACGATGTGGTCTTGTTTGTGGCCTAATCTCGTTCCAACCAATGGACTGTTTTGTATGAGACTTGTATATATATATATTTAGCAACTACATTGGATGTAGCATTGTATAACTAAAAGTACATACACAGATGTTAAATCTCTTTTTCTTTTTTTTTTTAAATCTGACATGTCTCACTTTATGTATTATAACTAATAACTATAGCTTTTACTTTTTCCAAGCGATTCTGAGACACATTGTACTTTATGTTAGTGGTAAAATTTGGTCAGTCTATCCAGTGTTTATTTTTAATAAGCACCAAAATTCAGAGAAAATTTGGAAGAATTTGAATTTTTCTAAATTTTAATGTATGTGCATGTAAGACAGATTGTAATACCACAATTAACATTTACAATATGTCTACTTTATGTTGCCATCATTTTTTTACACCCTTTTATTTTTCTAGGACGTTAGAAAGCTAATAACTTTTGCATAAATGTTTCACAATTTCAAGAAAATGACCAAAACATTATTTTTTTTTTTAGAGACTCTGTCAGTTCTAAAATGGCTTTGAGGGGCCTTTATATCAGCAGCTTCCCATGAACCACTCCATTTTAAAAACTCACCGGTCAAAGTATTCAAGTCAGCATTTAGAAAGTTTCCTAACCCCTTAACGCCCTCTGACGTACTATTACTTCATGGGCGGTGGACTGTTAACGCGAACTGACGTACTATTACTTCATCGCCTTAACAGGGTACTATGTCTGCAGACACATCTGCAGACACAGTTTTAAAGCACAAACAGAAAAAATGGGACATAAATATCAAAACCACAAAAAAGGCCATACTCACTAGGTAGGTGGGTGGGTGAAAACCCGTTCCCATCAGGACGCAGACGGGTCAAAGAATGCTGCAGAAGGAGTGTGCATTAAATAGTGATAGCCCCTCCCACTAGTCTTGAGGGGAGTGGCAGACTAAGTGCTCAAAGGTGTGTGATAAATGTGTGTCAGTGTAGTGCTAGGGTGTGAATGGATGGTAAAAAATAAATATGTATGTATGAAAGTGTCAGAACTGTGTAATAATGTAATAAAAATAAATAAATAAAATAAATGTGATGAATAGGGGTCAGTGCACTCCTTCTGCAGCATTCTTTGACCCGTCTGCGTCCTGATGGGAACGGGTTTTCACCCACCCACCTACCTAGTGAGTATGGCCTTTTTTGTGGTTTTTACAGTTTTAAAGCAGTCATAGTTTAACGCTATCACTGCTTCAAGGCCAGGACCGGAGCTAGCCTCCGATCTGGCCGATTAACCCATTAGATGCAGCCCTCAAAACCGAGCGCTGCATCTATGGTGTTTACAAGCAGATCGGAACTCTGCAATGAAATTGCGGGGTTCTAATGACTGCTCCGACAGACAGAAAGCCTAACAATGGCCTCCTGTCTGCCTAGAATGGATGCCTACTAGGCCCCGCCCAGAAGCGGGGCCAAAAACGCATCCGGCCGCAGTAAAAAGATGGCACAGTCTCAGAAGCTGAGCCTGCGACATCAGCCGCTGGAGTCAGCTGTAAGTTACAGCTGACACCGTGCTGTAACGTCAGCAAACAGAGATAGCTCCGATCCCTGCCATTTACCAGTTATATGCCTCGATCAAAAGCAAGCGCGGTATCTTAGTGGTCTGTAGCGATCGGCATCGACACGACGTGATCCTTGCATTGGCAACCGGAGGCCTAATAATGGCGTCCTGGTCTGCCACGTACAATAGCCTATTAGGCCTCGCTCATAGTGCAATGCATTAGGTAAAGATCAGAGGTGCAGGCCCTCAAGTCTCCTAGTGGGGAAAAAGTTGAATATAAGTGTAAAAACAAAAGTTTCAAGTTAATAAAAACAAACACTGACTTTTTTCCTATGATAAGACTTTTATTATAGGAAAAAAATGAAAACGTTAAAAAAGTACACATATTTGGTATCACCGTGTCCGTAATAACCCAATCTATAAAACTGTAATGTTATTTTTCCCGCACGGTGAACACCGCAAAAAAAAAACAATAAAAAAACAATGTCATAATCGCTATTTTTTTTATCACCACCCCTCACAAAACATGGTCATAAAGTCCCATGTACCCCAAAATAGTACCAATAAAAACTACATCCCGTCCCGCAATAAACAAGCCCTTATGCAGCTTTTTTGACTGAAAAATAAAAACGTTGTGGCTCTCAGAATATGGCGACACAAAATGTGCAGTGTCCAAAAACAGATAAGATCGGGCACCGTTTATCAGTGCGAAACTGGCCACATATCTCTGAAATATTATTTATTTACAGCATTATTGTACCCCCTTATTATACCCTGATGTACTCCGCACAGATTACATATACCCTGATGTACCCCACACAGGTTACATATACCCTGATGTACTCCGCACAGATTACATATACCCTGATGTACCCCGCACAGATTACATATGCACCCACATTATAAACTGAAATACCAACAAAACCCCAAACAGAACAACAACCAAGCTAAGTCGGCGCTCAAAAAGCCAAATGGTGCTCCCTCTCTGAACCCTACAGCATGCACAAACAGCAGTTTACGTCCACATATATGGCATCGGCATACCCAGGAGAACCAGTTTAGCTGTTTACGAGGTATTAGTCTTCGGTGGAAAAAACTGGGCACAGCATATTGTGCACTAAAATGGCATATTGGCGGGAAAATTGCAATTTTCACTTTGCACCATCCACTACGCATTAATTATTAATGGAAGAACACCTGTGGGGGCAAAATGCTCAATACACCCCTTAAAATGCCTCAAGGGGTGTAGATTCCAAAATGGGGGTCACAACTTGGGGGTTTTGTTTTTTTGTTTTCATCCCTACTTTGCTTAATTCTTGTGAAATGCCTAAAGGATTAATAAACTTCCTAAATGCTATTTTAAATACTTTGAGGGGTTCAGTTTTTAAAATGCGGTGATTTATGGGTATTTGCATTATATGGGCGCCTCAAAACCACTTCACAACTGAACTCATCCCTGTAAAAATAGCGTTTTAGCCTTTTGAAATTTTCTTGAAAAGTTCTAAGCCTTGTAATGTCCATGAAAAATAAAAGGATGTTCAAAAAATTATGCCAATCTAAAGTAGACATATGGGAAATGTTAATTAGCATTTATTTTGTGCGGTATTACTATCTGTCTTACAAGCAGATACATTTAAATTTAGAAAAATGCTAATTTTTGCACTTTTTCACAAAATTTGGGTGTTTTTCATAATAAAATACTGAATGTATCGACAAAATTTTACCCCTAACTTAAAGTATAATGTGTCACGAGAAAACAATCTCAGAATCGCTTGGGTAGGTATAAGTATTCCAGAGTTATTACCACATAAAGTGACACATGTCAGATTTGAAAAATGGGTCTGCGTTCTGAACGTGCCAACTAGTCCATGTCCTTAAGGGGTTAACCGTTTAGGCATTTCACAGGATTTAAAGCAAAGTACATGTGAAATTTACAAATGTTATCTTTGCAAAAATGCAATTTTAATTAATCTTCACAGAAGGTGTTAACAGGAAAACACAACTCAATATTTATTCCTCAGATTCTGCAGTTTTTAGAAATGTCCTATATGTGGCCCTAGTGTGCAAGTTGACTGAAACACAGGCCTCGGACAATGAAGGGGCGCCTTGTGGATTTTGACCCCTCCTTTTTATAAGAATATATTTTAGACACTGTGTCAGGTTTGAAGAGCTATTGTGGTGCCAAAACATAAGAAACACTCCCAAAAATACCCCATTTTGGAAACAACACACCTCAAGGAATTCATCTAGGGGTGTACTGGGCATTTTTACCACAGAGATTTTTTTAATTTGGCTGTGAAAATCAAAATCTACATTTTTTCCAATAAAACATAGAATTTCTTCATCAAGTACAGTGATACCTCATATGCGGTCATAAACTGCTGTTCGGACACACAGCAGGGCTCAGAAGGAGCGCCTTTTGGCTTTTGGAGAGCAGATTTTGCCAGAATGGTTTGCGGACGCCATATCACATTTACAATGCTCCTGAAGAGAACAAAGCAGTGGAAATCCCCCCATGTTCGTTAAGCAAAGGTCCCTTAGTTGTATTCTACTCCCAGTGTTCCCGTATCCTGTTTCCTGTATCCCGTATCCAGTAATCGTGTTTGTTCCTGAGCTAAGTCTAGAGTTGGAGTCGAGTTCATCCTCTGTGCCATGTGTCATCTGCCACGTCACGTGTCCGTTGTGTCAAGTGTCATCTATGCCAAGTGTCGCCTGCGCCAGGTTTCATCGGTGCCAATTGCCTGCTACGCCACGTGTCTGCTACGTCTACTGTCTGCCAAGCCGAGTGTTTGTAAAACCATCTATCCAGATACTTGTCACGAAGCGGGTTAGTGGACCCACTAGGCCGTACCGCCGTAGCGGGGAGGCAGCTGGCCAAACAACAGGACACCCCAGAAATACAATGTCCCGCACAAGAGTACCTGTATAGTCCAGACAGTGGCCGCAGCTCTGGCACAGATGGAGATGGTTGCAGCAGACAGCGCCAAACGTGGAGGATGACACAGGAGCCGCAAGTTGCGCCAGACGTCGCAGATTCCTCTGGACGTGGCAGATGACACAGGACGTGGCGGATTCCTCCGGACGCGGCAGATGACACAGGACGTGGCAGATTCCTCTGGACGTGGCAGATTACACAGGACGGGGCAGATTCCTCTGGACGTGGCAGATGACACAGGACGTGGCAGATTCCTATGGACGTGGCAGATGACACAGGACGTGGCAGATTCCTCTGGACGTGGCAGATGGCACGGGACGTGGCACGACTTGATACTAAGGCAAAGCATGGGAAACAGGAACGGGGAACAAGGCACGGGTAACAACAGGAACGGGAAACACTAAGGGACCATTTGCAAGACAGACTGGGAAAACTAACAACGCTCAGGCAAGGACTAGAAGGCCAGGGGCCTTCTTATAGACCAGGAAATCGTGGCAGTTGATGATGATGACGATTTCCTATTTGCGTGCGCTGGCCCTTTAAGGCCGGGCGCGAGCGTGCACGCGCACTCTACGGGACGCAGCCGAACGGAGCGGAAGTGAGCGCTGGCGTCTCCTAGGGGGGAGACGGGGACCAGTGCTCACAGATCCATGGCTGCGGGCGTCGGGAGTTGAGTGAACCCGACGGCCCGTGGCCATGGACGCTACAGTATCCCCCCTCTTACGCCCCCTCTTCTTGGGGCCAGAGCGAGAGAGGAATTTTTTAATAAGAGCAGGAGCGCTGAGGTTCTCTTCTGGCTCCCAGGACCTCTCCTCAGGACCAAACCCTCTCCAGTCCACCAAATAGAAAGTCCTTCCTCCTACCCTTTTGCAGTCCAGGATCTCTTTTACCTCGAATACATCAGAAGGACCGCTGGGGGCAACTGTGGAACTAGAAGTCTTGCTGTAGCGGTTCAGGACCACTGGTTTCAGGAGGGACACATGGAAGGAGTTAGGGATTCTGAGGGTAGGAGGCAGCCGCAGCTTATAGGAGACAGGGTTCATCTGTTGCAGGATCTCGAAAGAACCAAGGAACCTGGGAGCAAACTTGTATGAAGGCACCCTCAAGCGAATGTTCCGAGAGGACAGCCAAACTTTAGTCCCTGGAAGATACTGAGGCGGCTCTCTTCTCCTATTATCTGCCTTTCGCTTCATGCGATCTACCGCCAGCAAAATAGAGGACCGGGTCTGTTGCCAGATTTGCAGGAAGTCCCCATATGCAGAGTCAGCAGCGGGTACCTGAGATGAAGTTGATACAGGAAGAGGGACTCTGGGATGTTGACTGTGAAAAGGAGTGGAAGTGGTGGACTCACTCGTGTGGTTGTTGTAAGAAAACTCGGCCCATGGAAGAAGCTGTATCCAGTTATCGTGCTGAGAAGAGATGAAGTGGCGGAGATAATTCTCCATGATCTGGTTGATCCTCTCAACTTGCCCATTGGACTGGGGGTGATAGGCTGAGGAAAAGTCCAAACTCACATCCAGGAGTATACAGAGAGCTCTCCAGAACTTAGAGGTAAACTGAACACCCCGATCCGACACGATGTGTAGAGGCAAGCCATGCAAGCGAAAGATGTGTAGAATGAAGAGACTCGCCAGACGAGGAGCAGAAGGTAGGCCGGTCAGCGGGATAAAATGAGCCATCTTAGAGAACCGTTCCACCACCACCCAGACAGTGTTACATCCCGCTGAGGGAGGAAGGTCTGTGACGAAGTCCATTGCGATGTGCTGCCAGGGGGCACTGGGTACAGGCAGAGGTTGAAGCAGGCCGGCAGGCTTGGAGTGAGTCACTTTGTTAGAGGCACACACAGAGCAAGCAGAGACAAAGTCCAGAACATCTTTAGGTAGCGTGGGCCAATCAGGTCTCGGGTTTTACGGACACTAGCGTGCCCAGCAAGTTTAGAACTATGTCCCCAGCGGAGAATTCTTCTCCTGTCTGCCAACTGAACAAAAGTCCTCCCAGGAGGGATGTCTCTAACCTGCAAAGGATTAGCATTGACAATGCAGGACGGTTCTATGATGGTCTGAAGGGACTCCACCGTGTCTTCCGTCTCAAACGATCTGGACAGGGCATCGGCCCTCACATTCTTGTCCGCGGGACGGTAGTGGAGCACAAACAAAAAACGGGTGGAGAACAGCGACCACCTGGCTTGACGAGATGGCACGGGACGTGGCCCGAGTTGATACTAAGGCAAAGCACGGGAAACAGGAACGGGGAACAAGGCACGGAACGGGAAACACTAAGGGACCATTTGCAAGACAGACTGGGAAAACTAACAACGCTCAGGCAAGGATTAGAAGGCCAGGGGCCTTCTTATAGACCAGGAAATCGTGGCAGTTGATGATGATGACGATTTCCTATTTGCGCGCGCTGGCCCTTTAAGGCCGGGCGAGAGCGTGCGCGCGCACCCTACGGGACGCAGCCGAACGGAGCGGAAGTGAGCGCTGGCGTCTCCTAGGAGGGAGACGGGGACCAGCACTCACAGATCCATGGCTGCGGGCGTCGGGAGGTGAGTGAACCCGACGGCCCGCGGCCATAGACGCTACAATATTCTTGTCCTAGAGACTGTTACTGACTCTTATTTGGCCAGCTGCTACTTTGCTACGGCAGAGCAGCCTAGTGGGTCCACATAACCCACAGCCGTGACAAAGGAATTCATCTATTCATGAATCAAAATGTGTTATTGACATACAATAGAGACATGTCAGTAGATTACATTTTTGAGTCTGTAAGATTTTAAGTCCGTTGATTATAAAAACCATAGAGCACATAAACCTTTTTGCCACCACTTTGACACAACATTCTGAGAAAACTGTCTTAAATGACCCTCCGCTTATAATGTTGTGTCCCAGATTTCTAGCAACTGAAATTTCTGAATATTGCGGAATAGGCTTGAAGGATCTAAGAACACAATCCTTCTTCAATTATGGTTCATGAACTACATTAATGTTATTGTCTAAAGTATATAAATGAAGTGTCACACGATCAATTTTGGAGGAATATCAGCTTTAAATTGTCTATTAAGAGATTGTATAGTAGGAAAAAGAAGGGCCCTTGCTCTTTTACTGGATGATGTAATTATTTTATTTTTTTTATAAATTATCATCTTCTTTGTTTTAGCAAATATAGAACAACCATCAAATTATGGTAGCCATACACATTAAACGCTCATTTGGAAAACAGTAATTATTAAAAGATTGTATAGTAGGAAAAAAAAGGGCCCTTGCTCTTTTACTGGATGATGTAATTATTTTTTTTTTTTTATAAATGATCATCTTCTTTGTTTTAGCAAATATAGAACAACCATCAAATTATGGTAGCCATTTGGAAAACAGTAGTTTCTCCCAACTTGTCCATAAACATGCACGCTCGGCCAAGAATGCATGTTTATTTCAATGGGGAGAGGGCAATAAGCTGCTGGCAAACTCCTCTGGCAGTGGCTTATATCCTTTGGATTCAACATGCCAAATTCTTCTTCCCCCCAGCAACTGCCACGGGGGAGAGTCGGGTAGCTCTAGTACACATTAGATTGTCATCCAATCCCGATAAAAGCGGCAGATTCGGCCAAGTTCTTTCTAATATGAATGAGCACCTCAAAGCAACACTAAACCTACAAAATGCACAAAAAACAAAACAAAAGAAAAACAACCCAGTAATTCCTCCCGTAATCCCCTTCTTTCCTTTGATCCTATTTTGTCTCATATTGTAATTAATACTGAGAAATATATAAGAATTATTTTCTATATATTCCTGGAGTTCAACCATTTCCCCCCTTTTTTTCCTTACAATCCTGTTTGACTGTGAGACAACTGGCTGCAGCAGAAGCCTCCGCCCTCTGCCATGTCTGCAGTGGGGCACACATATCATTGTGCCCTCGACGCCTTAGCCATACACCAGACAAAAAAATCGAACAAATCAACAGCAAATTAACCCCTGTGTCCTCTGTAGGATTTTTACAATTCTGTTTGTTTCAGGAACATGCAGAAGATCATGCAAACTGAGAAATAGTGAGACCAAGTTTATCTCCTGTTTACTTTATCATTCACTTTTAGGTTTAGTGTTCCTTTAAGGCAGAAAACAGGCTTAGGGTGGGTGTCATACAAATAAGCTAATCCTAAAAAAGTGCAACTTGAAAATTGCATGTGCTACTTTGGAAAAATTAACCATGAATGAATAGATAAAATGAGATGTGTTCAATGAGATGATCTGGTAAGGAAATAATCTTTATTTCAGACAAACAAAAGTGAGAGTGTTTTGGCATAGTTTTTTATTAAGTCCCCTCTACAATTAGCCAGGATGAATACAATGTTAAGGACTTAAAATGTAGAGAGTAATAATAATATAAAAGTAAACTTGGAGCCAATAGTTCAACAATAGTAAAATAATATATGCAGATATAAAGACTTCCAAAATCACTTGATTTCTTTAGCTGTTAGCTTGAGCTGGTGTATAGATTAAATAGCGAAGCTGTGTTTGATGAGAACGCCAAAACCAGCCGAAAATAGGTGGACTGTACAACATGGAAACCACATAAAGTGGTGAGAAGTACACAGGACTGTGTTCCTAAATCTTTATATTTGTATATATTTATAGGAAACTATCATTCAGATGTTATCTCCGAGTTCACGTTTATATTATTTATTAATGACTGTTGTTCCAGCAGCAGGATTGGCTGCAGGACTCATTTAAACTATTTAACTTTAACTTGCTCTATACTCATTGTGTAGATTTTATTTTCATAAATGTGGAGAGTGACTGCAAATCGTCTGCTAACACCACTGTCACTGAAAGGATTTGAGTAATCTATTAGAGATAGGGGGTCTCATTTACCGAAACTGTCTAACAGAAACACTGGCTCTGTTGCCCACTGGAACCAATCACAGTGCAGCTCACAGTTGTCCAGCGCAGTTTAACGAATTAAATCTGAGCTCTTATTGGTTGCTATGGGCAACAAGGCCATTTTTTTCTATTAGACAGTTTTGATAAATAACCAATATTTTTTATTGTAACAGAATATGAAACGCGAGGGAACATGCAGCTTAAAATGTTAATGAGAAACTGCATTTTGGTTTTAAATTAGTAATGTACAGTTTTACTAGGATACATATACTGGTTTTCCAAGATTTTCAGTCAGAGGATGTATCACTGTTGTATTTATAATGATATATGATTCATTTATATTTAGTCATGGTTCACTGTTCACCGATTCAGATTAAAGCAATATTGCTTAATTTCCAAACCATTAATAGATACACAATGTAATAAGCCAATAATTATCTATGTATCTGTAATTAATATGTCTATGGCAGATGGGGCAATTTTAAATAGGTTTGTCACAGATACAAACAAAAATATAAAGAACTGTAGTACATTCTGACCAAACTTTGCCAGGAGCCATGAGTACGAAATGTGTGTTATGCCACTAGTGGTGGCTGTGGCATATGTTAGCAGGAATTATTATATCTGGCTTTTGTGAGTACTTGTTATTGTTTGTAATACTTTTTTAATACGTTTATGTGTATTTGTTCCACTGCGTACTATATAGTAACAGGGACTTGCAGGGATAGATTTTTGTGCATGAATAGATTTTTGATTCAGGCTCTACTTTATTAGGAAAAACACTCAACATATTGAGGGATTGAGTTTATAGTCTACATAAAGTAGATTTACCTTTTCTATAAACCTAGCTGAATCAAATGTGACTACCTAATACCATGACATTACAATCTGCTATTCATGCAAAAAAGGTTTCTGAAGTGATACTATTACCTTATACTTTTTATCTCTTTTATATATGTTGACCCTTTTTTCTCTGGTTGGATATTAAACAAAACTATGTTAGTTTTCCATCTTTTTGCTATTTCCCCCTTCCTTAGTTTGCATTATTATGATTTACCCATTTCTACTAACAGACTAATAATTTAAACACAATAAACTCAATATTTCATTCTATACAGTACTTTCTATTCTATCCATTTTTACTTTTTATAAGTTATGCTTAATATATGATATTTTACATTATTGTATTGTATTACTGTTTTTCATTATTTCCTAATTGTAAAGCCAGCGGGGTCTTCCTCGATCCACCCTAGCTTTGTATTTTATCGGAGGGTTATTTATTCTGTGTGTTTGATGATTTGTTATCATGTTTTATGCATATAATAAAATGTGTTTATGATGATATCTGTTTACCAAGCTGGATTTGTGGTATTAGAATTATAGGTGTAATGACATTAAGGTCTGGACCTCAGACTCTATATTGTGACAAAATTGTGACATATGGGGACATTAATTTGTTTTAGTTTACTAGATCACTAGAATTTACCAATCAATATGAAACCAATTAAAGGTTGGCCTCCTATGTGGCAATTTAAATGTTATTGATTTTATCATTATTTCATGACATTTATTGTTTTCTTCCTTTAAAAGCATTTTGTAGAAACAGTTCCCCTTAAAACCAATTTAGCATACATAATTTAACTCAGGTTTGAAGGAAATGACATTCCAACAAATAGACCTTTCTCACCTATTATTAAGGGTATGTTCTGAAACTTGTCAATTCTCTAAAGGCAGCAGCCTTAGAAACCACATCTGCCTCAGGATTAATTACTCATATAAAACATTATCATTTCCCTGCATCTCCTTTGAGATAAAATGCCTGCTAGAATGATTAATGACATACTGTGATGTATAGTAATACACAAAAATAGTGCTCAGTGGATTTAAGAATCTGTTCTAAATTTCAATTTTGTAAGAACAAAGGTAAGGATGTGTAAAGATTTCTATCCAATATTAAATTATGGTTTTAAAACTTGACACATTTTATGAAAGCAAAAAAGTGAAATATATTGAATGAGGTTAAGAAACTAACTTCTTTCTTAAAAGGCATTTTCAAATGGCATGGCAATAACATTTATCACAGTTTTAGGACTGTCAGTGCAAAGTAATTCTTGTCCTAACATTAGACCTCTGAACACAATAAATTGTTACATTTACCCTGAAGGCCTATGTGATCATTCTCATACACTACATTACACACAGTCCCTATTGGGATGTCAAGAAGCATTTATTTCACATGAATAGGCAATAACTGGATAATACATACATTTATTTATTTTTCAGGTTTTATTTTGTTGGATACAGAATCTATCTCGTGGGTCTATTTTTACAAACGTTGAATAAATAAAATATATACGTGACTATTGTTACTTTCCATGAATAAGTATACTGTAAATATAATATAAAAACCCAAACACAGTTTATCTAACATCTTTGCTTATTTACATTCTGTGCACAATAGGGATTGTTGATCCTACATCTGTTCCCCATCCAAATATAATAGACGTAAGAAATATTGTTTAAAATATCTGTATCAGGTGATATAGAGTAGACACAACAAACTAAACGAAATATGAACAATAACAAAACAGACAAAGAACATTTAAGCGGACGTGGAATAACCACCAGAATAAGTAGCAGCCCCCCCCTCCTCCCAAGGATAATCTTTAAAGGGTCATCCACTACCGAACAACTGATGACCTATCCACAGGACAGGTCATCAATATATCATCTGTGCGGGTCCGGCACGCGGACTCCGCACCGTTCAGCTGTTCCGGTTGTCTGCTGGCACCAGCTGTTATTGCACATTATGCGATGTACGGAGCCGGAAGCAGTTGGCTCCGTACATTGCATAGCAGCCGTGCTGCAGAACTGCAACTCTGCTCTTATTCACTTCAATAGGAGCAGAGCTGCAGTACTGCAGCTCGGCCGCTATTCCATGGCCGGAGCCAACTGCTTCCGGTATGTACGTCCGGTGCCTGGAGGCAGTCGGAGCGGCATAACGGTGCAGGGTCCGGGTGTCGGACCCGTACCGATGATATACTGATGATCTGTCTGGTGGATAGGTCATCTTTTGTCCGGTAGTGTACAAACCATTTACATACACACCACTTTTTCATCCCAATGTCTTCGAATTTCTTAAAGGTTTATTCCCAAACATTTTTTTATTATAATTCCATGAGGGAAAACTTTTTCTGCTGCCAAAATGTTCTAGTTTAATGAATATGTTAATTATCTAAATTGACATTAAATCTAATATACAAAGATTTTGATAGAGCAACTTATAGAAAAAAAAGTGCTGAAATCAATTACACATACTTATGTAATGTTTTTAGAGGTTCTAAGTTCTGGAGGTCTCAATGATGAAAAAGTGATAATGGAAGTAGACAACTTTTTTTGGGACTTCCTGTCAGTAAACCTATATATACAGACTTAAAACAAGCTACTTACTGAAAAAAATAGATTAAATTTGACTCTCCAGTCAAAAAATTATCATCATGTATAATGAACCTGGTGTTAACTGAAACGGGGTCATGGGTTCCCCAAAAAAGTTTTTGTTATAATGCTAGTAATAAATTATGGAATGCTTTTCCCGTCCTATACTAATACTAATCTTCTTTGACATAGAGGTAGGAGTATATGGGACTATGGGGTGGGGAGGTAGAGTTGTTCACAGGCTCTGCCATGGTAAAAAAAAAAAAAAAAAATTACTTCTCTTGAGGTTCCGCAACATTAAACTTATGATTAACTATAGTCCAGTATAAATGCATCAATAAACACTTTAACCAAAACTACATGGAATATGGACAAGAAAAAAGTTCATTTGTACCTATATACAGTATGTATACAGGATTACCAGAAGCATTTAGGGACAATATTGTAGTGGTCTAAAAGATGGTGACCAGGATTTAACATTATTTAAAGCATTTTATTTAGCGTTTTCTTGTCAATAGTTTACATTCCATATTATTAAATTAATATGTGGGGAAGTTACAACATTTAAAAGATCATATATATGCTATAGCAATAAAATGAATCAACATCAATTATTAGAATCCCCCTACAAGCTGGGGTATTTTGCAAATAACGATGCAACTCTATGAGGAATTCGACTTCCCTATGACTAAGGGCTTATTTAGACGAACGTGATATACGTCCGTGCAACGCATGTGATTTTCATGCGCCTCGCTCGGACCTATGTTAGTCAATGGGGCCGTTCAGACAGTCCGTGAGTTTCACGCAGCGTGTGTCCGCTGCGTAAAACTCACGACATGTCCTATATTAGTGCGTTTTTCGTGCATCACGCACCCATTGAAGTCAATGGGTGCGTGAAAATCACGCGCAGCACACGGAAGCACTTCCGTGTAACGTGCGTGATTCGCGCAACAGCAGTAAAAACTATGAATGTAAACAGAAAAGCACCACGTGCTTTTCTGTTTACAAACATACAAACAGAGTGTCATAATGATGGCGGCTTCGCGAAAATCACGCAGTCACGCATCATACGCTGCTGACACACGGAGCTGTTATGTACCTTTTGCGCACGCAAAACGCTGCGTTTTTTGCGCACTCAAAACGTTGCGTTTTTTGCGCCCGCAAAACGCACACGCTCGTGTGAATCCGGCCTAATTGTAAAACTAATAAGCAGACACAGACTAGTTTATGCCAGTCTATGAAGAATACAGAATGCTTATAGAGCAGCTCACAATAGATTTGGTATAAACATTTGATGTATCCTTTTGTTTTATTGGATCTCATGCAAAAGAGCAATTCCTATATTCCAAAGATACTATTTATATATTTTTAACCAACATTTTGAATAACAATCTGAATTTTTTGTTCACTTTTAGCAATCATCCGTAATGTTGTCATATAGGGTAATTAACCCCTTCAGGACTGAGCCTGTTTTGGCCTTGGGGACAAAGCCGATTTTTTTTCAAATATGACGTGTCAGTTTATGTTGTAATACCTTAGCAATGCTTTTACCTATCCAAGTGGTTCTGAGATTGTTTTCTCGTGACCTATTGTACTTTATGTTAGAGAAAAATTTGGTCCATAAATTCAATATTTATTTGTGAAAAACACCCAAAATGTAAATGTATCTGTTTGTGAAACAGATAGTAATAGCACACAAAATGGTTACTATTTCACATATCCCATATGTCTACTTTATGTTTGCTTTGCTTTTTGAACGTCCTTTTCTTTTTCTACGACGTTGAAAGGCTTAGAACTTTCGCAGCAATTTCTCACATTTTTAGGAAAATTTCAAAAGGCTATTTTTTTCAGGGACCAGTTCAGTTCTAAAGTGGCTTTGAGGGCCTTATATATTAGAAAGTCCCCATTAATCCCCCCATTTTAAAAACTGCACCCCTCAAAGTATTCAAAACAGCATTCAGAAAGTGTTTTAACCCTTTTGGCGTTTCACAGGAAAGCAAAGTAGAGGTAAAATGTACAAATTTCATTTTTTTTGCCAAAATTCATTTGTAATATTTTTTTTTTCTGTAACACAGAAGTTTTGACTCAAGAAATGCAACTCAATATTTATTGGCCAGATTCTGCAGTTTTAGAAATATCCCACATGTGGTCCTAGTGTGTTCATGGACTGAAACACAGGCCTCAGAAGCAAAGGAGCACCTAGTGGATTTTGGGCCCCCTTTTTTTTTTAAGAAGATATTTTAGGCACCCTGTCAAGTTTGAAAAGGTCTTGTGGTGCCAAAACAGTAAACCCCCCCCCCCAAAAGTGACCCCATTTTGAAAACTACACCCCTCAAGGAATCTATCTAGGGGTATAGTTAGCATTTTGACCTCACAGTTTATTTGCTAAATTTATTTGAATTGGTCTGTGAAGATAAAAATCTACTTTTTTCTGAAAAAACGTAAATGTTTTTAATTTTTATAAGGAATAAAGCCGAAGCAACACCCGAACATTTGTAAAGCAATTTCTCCCGATTACGTCTATACCCCTATGTGGTAATAAACGATGTTTGGACTCGCAGCAGGGCTCAGAGGAGAAGGAGCATCATTTGGATTGTGGAGCGCTGATTTTGCTGGAATAGTTTTCGGTGCCATGTCGTTTTATACACAGGGAAGAACAAGGAGTATAGAAGCCATATGATAAAATAAACCTTTATTACATAAGTTATACACATAACACAGAAGAATTTTAAAAAAGGTACAGTTGGAAAGAGTGACTCTGTGAAATTTCCAATGCAGAAGGGCAGGCTCAGTTAATCAGGCATAAAAATACAGGAAGGTTACCATTAGCATGTGTGAACAGGGGCAAACATAGATACTAAAGAGCATGACATGATATAAATGTACAGGAATACAAAATAGAAACACAGTATAATGCATGTGCGAGTCTCTAAGTCGTATCCTATAGTAAGCAATGTAAGGCAGTCAAAATTCAATCTCAATATGTGTAAAGTTTGCCCCAAATGCAAAAGGGTATCTTACCCATAATGAAGTGTATTTGGAGCCTGACGGACGTATGGAAAACCCCAACGCGCGTTTCGCGGTGTGCTTCCTCAAGGGGTATACAGTGTCTAGTGCAGGGCAGCCTTAAATGCTGTAGAGAACAGGTGTATGCGATATCACCTGATCCAAGGAGAGTGCAGCGCATATCTCCCACCGACAACCGGATGCGAGGCATGCTCCACTTCCAAGCCCCAGCGCGGTAGCGCATATCCAGGGTCCCCGACGCGTACAGGGACCCCGGACATGCGCAGTGCGCTACAAGGGCGGGAACGGGGCGTCAACACAGCGGTGACGAACGGGAGAGACGCGCTTCTCATTGGACAAGGGACACGACGGAAAGGTAAGAGAATCCTATAGGTCAGTTTTATGTTCTGAGTGAGTATCATATGTGTTGTGTCAGTTTACAATTCTATGAGAAACAGGGAGTGTATTCATACACGAATAGGAGTGAATGCATAAATAATCGTGATCAAAGAAGAAAGACACATTGTACTCCCTTCACAGAAGAGATAGAGTGTCTTGAATATGTGGGTATACAGTGATTACCGCTGACTCAGTTACGAACATGTGAACACAAATTTTATGCACAATGTAACAAGATGAGATTCATAAATAAAACTACATCATATTGATACCCCATAATTGTACAGGGTAAGTGAACAACAAGCATTTATAATTAGTGGGTGAGGCTGAATGTTTCCAATAATAAATTGTACACATGGGGCCAACTAGAGAAATAGATAAAAAGAGAAAGTGAGAAATACATTATCTCAATACATAAAATGGTGGAAAATACGCTGTCATAAAAAGTGCCATGTCGTGTTTGCAATGCACTGGAGGGACCAAAACAGTGGAAACCCCCCAAAAGTGACCCCATTTTAGAAACTACGCCCCTCAAGGATTTTTTTAGAGGTATATTTAGCATTTTGATACCACAGTTTTTTTTTTTGGGCTGAATTCATTGGAATTAGTCTGTGAGGATAAAAATCTACTTTTTTTCTGGAAAAAAAACGTGGACATTTTTAATTTTTGCAAGGAATAAAGGCAAAAGAGCACCCCAACATTTGTAAAGCAATCTCCCCTGATTACGGCAATATGCCATATGTGGTAATAACCTGCTGTTTGGACCCAAAGCAGGGTTTAGAAGAGAATTTAGATGGAATGGGTTTCGGGTGTCACGTCGCATCTGTAAAGCCGCTGAGAGAACAAAACAGTGGAAACCCCCAAAAGTGACCCCATTTGGGAAACTACACCACTTAAGGAATCTATCTAGGGGTATAGTGAGCATTTTGACCCCACAGGTCTTTTGCAGAATTTATTAGAATTAGGCCGTGAAAAAGAATATCAACATTATTTTCACTAAAATGTTGAATGTTTTCATTTTCACAAGGGATAAAGGAGAAAAAGCAGCCCAACATTTGTAAGGCAATTTCTCCTGAGTATGGCAATACCCCATATGTGATCATACCCTTTTTTTTTAACCCTTTCCGGACTGATAAAGTTTTTGTTATTCCTTTTTCATTTTTCCCTCCCCGCTTTCCAAGAGTAATAACTTTTTTATTTTTCCGTCAATAGAGTGGTATGAGGGCTTATTTCTTGCAGGAGGAGTTGTAGTTTCTTGTAGTTTCTTCCCTTAGGTAACAAGACACCATTTATAGTATCATTCAATGTACTGGGAAACTGAAAATATTTTTTTTGTAGGCTGAAATTGGAAAAAACTGTGATTCCTCCATTGTTTTTTGGGCTTAATTTTTACAGCTTTCACCGTGCAGTAAAAACGACAACTTAAATTATTACTATTTAAAAAAAAAAAAAAAATGTTTTATTTCACAATATAACTTTTTTGTTTTTTAGTCATTTGGGAGGTGTAAGAGCTTATTTTTTATGGGACGAGCTGTCATTTTTATTGGTACCATTTTTTGATACACACAACTTTTTGAGCAGCTTTTATTACATTTTTTTGAGAGCTAAAGTGGCCAAATAACAGCGATATTGGCATTTTAAATTCTTTATTTTTTATAGCGTTCACCGTGCGAGTTAAATAACGTTATATTGTAATAGTTCAGACTTTTACGGACGCAGTGATACCAATTTTGTGTATTTATTTATTTTTTTACATTACTTTAGACAAAAATGGGAAAAGGTGATTTTTTGGCACTTTAAATATTGATTTCATATTTTTCACTAATAATAACTTCATTTATTTTTTATTTATTTTACACATTTTATTAAATCCCCTAGGGGACTTAAACACTAATCTATTGCAGTATATTGTCATTTTTACAGGCTCCTGTGACAGCACGATCGCTGTTCCTTTCTGTTATTCCCAGGTGTCAGCTGTAATACACAGCTGACACCCGCAGCGTAAGGCCCGCTCCATACATCACCCCCTGCACCACGACATGATATTAAGTTGTGGTGCGCAGTGGGGTTAATGCGCAGCGGACGGTGCAGAGTGAAAATTACAATTTTCCACTGATATGCCATTTTAGTGCACAATATGTTGTGCCCAGTTTGTGCCACTGAAGACAAATACCACATAAAATGTTAATCAGGTTCTCCCGGTTATGGCGATGCCATATATGCTGTTTGGGCATGCTGTAGGGTTCAGAAGGTAGGTAGCGCCATTTAGGTTTTGGAGCGCAGATTTTGCTTGGCAGTTCTTTTGTTTGGAGTTTTACTGGTATTTCAGTTTATAATGTGGGCGCATATGTAAGCTGTGCGGAGTACATGAGGGGCATAATAAGAGGGTATAATAATGGGGTAAATAAATAATAATCCACAGATGTGTGGCCAGTGTCGCACTGATAAAATGGTGCCAGGGGGGTAACTAGGAAAGACTGAGCCCCATAGCAAACTCTTGAGCGGGGCCCCCCCGGGTGCCACAAGCAGCCCCCTTATAAATAGTGCCCCCTGTAAAATGTGCCATACTGCCCCCCTGTAGACAGTGCTATTTAGCCTCGCCTATAGACAGTATAACACCCCATTTATAGATAGCGCCCCCACCTCCCCCTTGTAGATTGTGCCATACAGCCCCCTGTAGATATCGCCATAAAGCCCCCACTGTATATAGCACTGTACAGCTCCCACTGTATATAGTGCCACACAGCCCCACTCCCTTGTATACAGTGCTCACAGTCCCCCTGTTAAGGGTTTGCCTGACACAGGTTCTGTGTCGAGGCCCGGGGTTAATCAACCTTCATCAGCTCCAAGGTCTGCTAGAGTGACGGGATCTGTTACCACTCAGGCTTGCAGGTTGAGGAGAGGGAGAACCTATCACAGCCTGGCCTGACGGTTCTAGCTCCCGCCCTTGGTCTATTTATACCATCACTTGCAGCATGTTCCTTGCCTGTGATTCTCTGGTTTCCTGGCTCTGCTATTCCTGCTATTTACCTGATTGACCGCTGTTACTTTTTGACCCTGGCTTGCCTGACTATTCTCCTGCTCTGTTTTGCTACTATGTACTCTCCTGGTTTGATTCGGCTCGTTCACCACTGCCTGTTTCTCACGGTTTTCCGTGGGCAACTGCCCCTACTTCCCCTTTGCTTCTGTGTGCCCTTGTCTTGTGTTGTCTGTCTTGCACTTACTGAGCGTAGGGACAGTCGCCCAGTTGTACGCCGTCACTTAGGACGGGCCGTGCAAGTAGGTAGGGACTGAGTTGCGGGTAGATTACGGCTCACCTGTCCTCTCCCTACCCCGATTCATTACATAATCCCAGGCCCTATACCTTTTCTTACCCTGGTCCCTGACTCTACTATGGATCCCCTTGAGGCCCTGGCTCAGCAAATGCAGGTTCTCTCCCTACAGGTCCAAGACCTGGCTCAGAGGTTCAACCAGCGTGAAGCTACCCAGTTAGTACCCTTCACCTCACCTCTTGAACCCCCCCTCAAGTTGCCTGACCGGTTCTCAGGGGACCAGAGGACTTTTTTCTCTTTTCGGGAGAGTTGTAGACTCTATTTCCGATTAAGACCCCACTCCTCAGGTTCTGAGAGCCAGCGAGTGGGTATAATTAGGTCCCTGCACCAGGACGGACCCCAGGAATGGGCCTTCTCCTTGCCCCCTGACGCCCCTGAACTTTCTTCTGTTGACCTTTTTTTTCTGCTCCCTGGCTCATCTATGACGAGACTGACAAGACTGCCTTTGCCGGGAGTCAGCTGGTGACCTTACGTCAGGGTAAGAGACCCGTTGAGGAGTACTGTTCTGACTTTAGGAAGTGGTGTGTAGCTTCTCGGTGGAATGACCCTGCCTTGAGGTGCCAGTTTAGATTGGGTCTGTCGTACGCCCTTAAAGACCAGTTAGTTAGCTGTCCCTCCTCAGACTCTCTAGATCAGGCTATGGCTTTAGCGGTACGTCTTGACCGACGTCTCAGGGAACGACGACTTGAACATTCTGGTGCCTTCACCTCTGGCTTCCCTATAATAGCTCCAGAGGTTCCGCTGCTTCGTTCTTCCACGGAGAACTCGGATGAACAGACGCAACTCGGAGCCTCCGTGTCTCCCCAACAACGTAGAGATTTCCGCAGGAAGAATGGTCTCTGCTACTACTGTGGGGATGACAAGCATCAATTGAACTCCTGTCCCAGGCGCAAGAATAAGCAGCCGGAAAACTTCCGCGCCTAAGTGACTATCGGGGAGGTCGCTTGGGCGCACAGGTATTTCCCGTTAACATGAAGCCTAATAAAATCTTGCTTCCCTTTCAGGTCTCTTTTGATGGAAGGTCTGCCACCGGCAGTGCCTTCGTGGATTCAGGGCCTGCTGCTAATATTATGTCTGTAGAATTTGCCATGTCTCTAACTATGCCACTAATTGATTTTCCCAAACCTGTTCCGGTAGTGGGTATTGACTCCACTCGCATTGCTAATGATTACTTTATGCAGCATACCCCTGTTTTTGAACTCATTGTTGGCTCCATTCATTTGGAGTAGTGTTCTGTGTTAGTGATGCAGGGGTTATCGTCCGATTTGATTTTAGGCCTCTCTTGGTTGCAGAGGCATAATCCCACTTTTAACTGGAATACTGGTGATCTTACTAAATGGGGTAATGAATGCATGACGTCATGTCTTTCTATTAATTTGGTTTCTCTCGCTGAAGAGGTGATCACTCTACCTGAGTTTATTAAGGACTTTGCGGATGTCTTTTCTAAAAAGGCCTCCGAAGAGTTACCTCCTCATAGAGAGTACGATTGCGCAATCGACTTGGTACCAGGAGCTAAGTTCCCTAAATGAAGGATATTTAATCTCTCTTAACCTGAACGTGAAGCCATGAGAGAATATATCCAGGGAAGCCTGGCCAAGGGTTATGTTCGCCCCCCTACTTCTCCGGTAGGTGCTGGCTTCATCTTTGTGGGGAAGAAGGATGGTGGTCTTAGGCCGTGCATCGATTACCGAAGTTTAAATAAGATCATTGTAAGGAACCAGTATCCCCTTCCTTTGATTCCTGATCTCTTCAATCAGGTTCAGGGGGCCCAATGGTTCTCTAAGTTCGATCTTCGGGGGCTTATAACCTTATTCGGATCAGAGAGGGGGATAAGTGGAAGACTGCGTTTAAGACACCCGAAGGTCATTTAGAATATCTCGTCATGCCCTTTGGGTTGTGTAATGCTCCTGCGGTCTTCCAGAATTTCATAAATGAGATTTTAAGAGACTATCTGGGGGTATTTCTTGTAGTGTACCTTGATGATATACTTGTGTTTTCCAAGGACTGATCCTCCCACATTGAGCATGTCAGGAAGGTGCTCCAGGCCCTTCCGAAAAACAAACTCTTTGCAAAAACCGAAAAATGTGTGTTTGGGGTGCAGGAGATACAATTTTTGGGTCAAATCCTCACTCCTAACGAATTCCGCATGGACCCTGCCAAGGTTCAGGCTGTGGCAGAATGGGTCCGCCCTGCCTCCCTGAAGGCCTTACAGTGTTTCCTGGGGTTTGCTAATTATTACAGGAGATTTATTGCTAACTTCTCGGTCATCGCTAAGCCTCTGACGGATCTCACTCGTAAAGGTGCTGATCTCCTCCACTGGCCTCCGGAGGTGGTCCAGGCTTTTGAGATCCTTAAGAGGTGCTTTGTCTCTGCCCCAGTGCTGATTCAGCCTAACCAAATGGAGCCATTCATCGTGGAGGTTGACGCCTCCGAGGTGGGAGTGGGTGCTGTCTTGTCCCAGGGTACTAGGTCTCTCACCCATCTCCGTCCTTGTGCTTACTTCTCCAGGAAGTACTCCTCCACTGAGAGAAACTATGACGTTGGCAACCGCAAACTTTTAGCCATTAAATGTGCATTTGAAGAGTGGCACCACTTCCTGGAGGGGGCTAGGCACCAGGTAACGGTTCTTACTGACCACAAGAATCTGGTTTTCCTAGAATCTGCCTGGAGGCTAAACCCGAGACAAGCTCGATGGGCGTTGTTTTTTACGAGATTCAACTTTGTGGTTACCTATAGGGCTGGGTCAAAAAAATATCAAAGCTAATGCTCTGTCGCATAGCTTCATGGCCAGCCCTCCTCCTGAAGAGGATCCCGCTTGTATTTTGCCCCAGGTATAATCATATCTGCTGTGGATTCAGACTTAGCCTCCGAAATTGCGGCTGATCAAGGTTCTGCTCCCGAGAACCTTCCTGAGAACAAGCTGTTTGTTCCCCTGCAATTCCGGCTAAGGTTGCTCAGGGAGAATCATGACTCTGCACTATCTGGCCATCCAGGCATCCTGGGTACCAAGCACCTCATTTCCAGAACCTATTGGTGGCTTGGGTTGCTTAAAGACGTTCAGGCCTATGTCGACGCTGGCGAAATTTGTGCTAGGTCCAAGACTCCCAGGTCCCGACCTGCGGGCTTACTATGTTCTTTGCCCTTTCCCCAGAGACCTTGGACCCATATCTCCATGGATTTTATCACCGATCTGCCTCCATCCCAAGGCAAGTCGGTGGTGTGGGTTGTAGTAGACCACTTCAGTAAGATGTCCCACTTTGTACCCCTCAAAAAACTACCCAATGCCAAGACGTTAGCTACCTTGTTTGTCAAACACATCCTGCGTCTCCATGGGGTTCCGGTCAATATTGTTTCTGTAAGAAGCTGGAGATTAATCTCTCCTTCTCCTCGGTCTTCCATCCGGAAACTAATGGCTAAACTGAGAGGACTAATCAGTCTCTAGAACAATACTTAAGGTGTTTTATCTCAGACTGTCAAAATGATTGGGTCTCCTTCATTCCCCTCGCCGAATTTTCCCTTAATAACTGGGTCAGTAGCTCGTCGGGGGTCTCCCCCTTCTTCTGCAATTTTGGGTTTAATCCACGGTTCTCCTCCGTTACACCTGGTGGTTCCAACAATCCCAAGGTAGATGTCGTTCATCGGGAACTATGCACAGTCTGGGCCCAGGTTCAGAAGAACCTAGAGGCGTCCCAGAGCATCCAAAAGTCTCAGACAGATAAAAGACATTCAACGGACCCTCTATTTGTGGTCGAGGATCTCGTGTGGCTGTCTTCTAAAAATTTGCGCCTTAAAGTTTCGTCCAAGAAATTTGCTCCGCGGTATATAGGGCCGTACAAAATCATTGAGGTCCTCAACCCTGTCTCCTTCCGGCTGGAGTTACCCCCGTCTTTTCAGATACACAACGAGTTCCATGCCTCTTGAAACGCTGCTCAGCGTCCTTAGCTACATCGAGGAAACCTCCGGTCCCTGTTCTCACTCCTGATGGGATAGAATTTGAGGTAGCCAAGATTGTGGACAGCAGGATGGTCCAAGGCTCCCTCGAGTACCTGGTCCATTGGAGAGGATACGGGCCTGAGGAGAGGACTTGGGTACCCGCCCGGGATGTTCACACCGGTATATTGCTCAGGAAGTTCCATCTTCGGTTACCCCACAAGCCAGGCCCACCTAGGAAGGGTCCAGTGGCCCCTCATAAAAGGGGGGGTACTGTTAAGGGTTTGCCTGACACAGGTTCTGTGTCGACGCCCGCGTTTAATCAGCCTTCATGAGCTCCAAGGTCTGCTAGAGTGACGCGATCTGTTACCACTCAGGCTTGCAGGTTGAGGAGAGGGAGAACCTATCACAGCCTGGCCTGACGGTTCTAGCTCCCGCCCTTGGTCTATTTATACCCTCACTTGCAGCATGTTCCTTGCCTGTGATTCTCTGCTTTCCTGGCTCTGCTATTCCTGCTATTTACCTCATTGACTGCTGTTACTTTTTGACCCTGGCTTGCCTGACTATTCTCCTGCTCTGTTTTGCTACTATGTACTCTCCTGGTTTGATTCGGCTCGTTCACCACTGCCTGTTGCTCACGGTTTTCCGTGGGCAACTGCCCCTACTGCCCCTTTGCTTCTGTGTGCCCTTGTCTTGTCTGTCTTGCACTTACTGAGCGTAGGGACCGTCGCCCAGTTGTACGCCGTCACTTAGGACGGGTCGTGCAAGTAGGCAGGGACTGAGTTGCGGGTAGATTAGGGCTCACCTGTTGTCTCCCTACCCCGATTCCTTACACCCCCCTTAGTAGAAAGTGCAGCACACAGACCCCTGTAGATTGTGCCACGCTCAGCCCCCTGTAGATAGAGCCACAGCCCTCCCCCTTGTAAATAGTGGCATACAGTTCCCCCATGTGTATAGTGCCACACAGCTCCCCCTTGTGTATAGTGCCACGCAGCTCCCCCTTGTGTATAGTGCCACACAGCCCCCCTTTGTGTATAGTGCGACAAGGCAATGGCGCATCCGAGAAAGTTGTATCAGCCAGGGAGATGTCACTCAAACATGGAAAGGTGGGTTTGGATGCAGGACTATGTGACTCTTCAGGATAGCGGCATCGACCCATGACCTTCTAATGAGTAATTAGCACATAGTGTGTGTCGTTTTAAAAGTGGATTTTAAGGATTTTGCTGCATCTGAAAAAAACATACAAGGGAATGTTTGGAAATATTGTCAGGTCATGTATTAACGCATGGGGGCGGTTCAAGGGGTTAAAACTACCTGACAGATTCCTATTAAATTTACAATGAATTGAGAACAATTCCATCTGCCCTGCAATTTTGTTATTATAAATATATCCTATATAACTACAGATCCAGAACCAAGCTCTGGCATATATACAGTACCACAACCAAGCTCAGTACATAAATACAGCACTAGAACAAAGCTAAGTACATATATACAGCACCAGAACAAAGCTCAGTACATACATACAGTACCACAACCAAGATCAGTACATATATACAGCACCAAAACAAAGCTCTGACATATATACAGTACCAGAACCAAGCTCAGTGCATAAATAAAGCACTAGAACCAAGCTCTGACGTATATACAGCACCAGAACAAAGCTTAGTACATATATACAGCACTAGAACAAAGCCCATACATATATACAGCACCAGAACAAACCTCAGTACATACATACAGCACTACAACCTTGCTCAGTACATATATACAGCACCAAAACCAATCTCATACGTTTATACAGTACCAGAACCAAGCTCAGTACTTACATACAGCATTAGAACCAAGATCAGTACATATATACAACACCAGTACAAATACAGCTCAATTTAGTGCAACCCCTGCCATATAGGTTTGTACGGCATAAAACTACAGCTCCCAGCATGGCCCGAACAATGGTAAGGATATGCTGGGAGATGCTGTTTCACAAAAAAAATCATATCATAATCATCTCGCTGCAGATCACACAGTGGCTACAATACTGATTAGAGGCAGAATAAACATTTACATTAAGTGACTCACCGGTGACATTTCAGATTCTAGTTCTTTCTTCTCCCTCCGGTCCAGACCTCTATGATGGATTTCTACCGGCCATGACCCATTTCTGCAGTTTTCCGATCAGATGTCTTCAACTTCTCTCTTTGAAAACATTTCTGCACCTATAAACAAAGTTACAATTCTCAACACCTCTAAATATAATAAAGCACCATACACTGCACCTCTAACTATAATAGTGCCATACACTGTGTCCCTGATTATAATAGTACCATACACTATGTCACACACAAACTGTGCCCCCTGTAGATAGTGCCCCTATAGCCCCCTGTAGATAGTGACCCCCATAGAGCCTCTGTAAATAGTGACCTACATAGAAGCCCCTGTAGATAGTGCCCACATATGGACTCCAGAGCTGCAAGGCAATAGTGCTAACCACTGAGCCACTGTGCTGCCCTACATATAGCTTCCCCTATAGATAGTGCTCCATGTATAGCCCACCACTGTAGATAGTGTCTCACATATAGCACCCCCAGTATATAGTGTCCTACATATAGCCCACCCCTGTAGACTATGCACTACATATAGCCACCCTGTTGCTAGTGCCCCACAGGTAACCCACCCCTGTATATAGTGTCCCACATATAGCCCACCCCTATAGAAAGTACCCTAACATAATTAGCTCCCCTATAGATAGTGCTCTACATATAACCCACCCCTGTATCGTGTCTCACATATAGTGCCCCACATATAGACCCCCCTGTAAGATAGATAGTGCCCCACATATAGACCCCCCTGTAGATAGTGGCCCACATATAGAGCCCCCTGTATAAAGTGGCCCACATATAGAGTCGCCAGTATTTATTGGCCCTCATCCCCACATATAGACCCCCCCCTGTAGATTGTGCCCCACAGGTAACCCACCCCTGTATATAGTGTCCCACATATAGCCCACCCCTATAGAAAGTACCCTAACATAATTAGCTCCCCTATAGATAGTGCTCTACATATAACCCACCCCTGTATCGTGTCTCACATATAGTGCCCCACATATAGACCCCCCTGTAAGATAGATAGTGCCCCACATATAGACCCCCCTGTAGATAGTGGCCCACATATAGAGCCCCCTGTATAAAGTGGCCCACATATAGAGTCGCCAGTATTTAGTGGCCCTCATCCCCACATATAGACCCCCCCTGTAGATTGTGCCCCACATACACACCTCCCCTGTATCTAGTGCCCCACATATAGACCCCCCTGTATATAGTGGCCCACATATAGACCCCCCTGTATATAATGGCCCACATATAGAGCCCCTTGTATATAGTGGCCCACATCTCCACATATAGACCCCCCTGTAGATTGTGCCCCACATCCCCACATATAGACCTCCCCTGTAGCTAGTGCCCCACATATAGACCCCCCCTGTATATACTGGCCCACATATAGACCCATCCTGTATATAATGGCCCACATAAAGATGACCGCCCTGTAGATAGACCCCCCACTATAGATAATGCCACTCACATTTTTATGAGAAAAAAATATTCAAACTTGACATACTCACATGATCCCATTCCCACGCTGTTGACTGGCGATGCAGACATGCTCTCTTCTGAGCATGTCTGCTGGAGCTGAACGAGCGTCGTCCAATGCCGCTGATTGGAGGGACAGAATGACTTACCCCGTCAATCAGCACCTTCCAAGTATGGAAGCGACGCGATGATGTCATCGCGCCGCTAGCCAATCAGTGTCATTGTAAGGCACTGGATGGTCGGGAACATGCCCGGCCATTCAGTGCTAATGCATGTATTTGGCTGCCGCTAGCACCGGGGCCCCCTCCGGTGCTAGCAACACCTACAGGCATGAGAGGGCCTGTGTCGCCAAGCCCATACTTGGAGGCTCGGCAGCGTGGGCCCCATAGTAGCGGCGCTACCGCTGTAGCAGCCATAACGGCAGCTAGCGGCGCCACCGGGTATATGAGGGGGGCGTGACGGTTGGCGTTACGCCACTGAATGGTGCCCAATCTTATCTGCTTTTGGAACACTGCTAATTTTGCCTCGCCATATTCTGAGCCAGAGCTTTTTTTTTTCCCCAACGGAGCTGTGTGAGGGCTAATTTGGAGCTGTGTGAGGGCTTATAGTTTTCATTGGTACAATTTTGGGGTACATGCGATTTTTTAATCACTTTTTATTCTATTTTTTGGCAAGCAAGGTGACCAAATGTTTATTGTTCTTTTTTTTTTACGGCATTCACCCAGGTTTATAAATTACAATTTTACTTTATTCTGCAGGTCGATACGATTACGGTGATACCATACGTATATAGGTTTTATTTATGTTTTGCAGCGTTTGCGCAATAAAATAACTTATTTCTAAAATAATTAATTTTTTGTGTCACCATATTCTGAGAGCTATAACTTTTTTATTTTTCAGTCAAAAAAGCTGTGTAAGGGCTTGTTTTTTGCGGGATGGTTTGTAGTTTGTATTGGTACTACTTTGGTGTACATGCGACTTTCTGATCACTTTTTATTCTATATTTTGGGTGTGGTGGTGACCTAAAAATAGGGATTCTGGCATAGTTTTTTTACTTCTTTTTTTTGCAGTGTTTACCGTGTGGGAAAAATAATATTATAGTTTTTTAGTTTGGGTCGTTACGAACACGGCGATACCAAATATGTGTACCTTTTTTTAACATGTTCATTTTTTTTCTATAATAAAATACTTAAGGGAAAAAGTAGTTTTTGTAACTTATAACTTTATTTGTACACTTTTATAAAACATTTTTATTACCTTTTTTTTTTTTTTTTTTTTTTTGTCCCACTAGGGGACTTAAAGACTTGCCGTTCTGATTGCTGCTGGAATACATTACACTACCGAGTGTAATGTATTCCAACTGTCATTATGACGTGACAGTCCCTCTGACAGGAAGCCTATGAGGACCAACCTCTGGCTGGTCCTCATAAGCTTCCATACATGGTAGTCTGGAGGCCATTGTCTGGCCTCCAGTTGCCATGACAACCATCGGCAGCCCCCGTGATTGGATGTGGGGGCTGCCGATCTGCCCTAAACCCCTTAAATGCAATAATTGCAAATGACCACCGCATCAAAGCGGTTAATTGCCGAAATCAGAGGCAATGGGGCGCTGATCGGCAACAGGGAGAGCAAGGCAGACACCCTGCATAGTTAACCACCGCTGCCGTGTAGCACCGCGCGGCGGTTAACTGTTAATGCACGGGCGTAACTGCACGCCCAGGTGCGCGAAGTTACTGCTCAGCTGGTCGTGCATTTAGGCAAAGGTGCGCAAAGGGGTAATTACATGTTAGTGGGAACTATAATATAGTTATCTTAAAGTTTTTCTAACTTGTTTATAAAAGGATATTTCCCCTAGGTAACAAGTTAAGTTTAATTTTTAAATAAATAAGATATTATAGTTTATGCGAATATATTATAAAAAAAATATTTATATATTTACCAACGGTTGATACTGCTATTTAGTATAGGTTTGTTTTTTTATTACCGTTTTTAAACCTTGTTTTACATTATTAGTTATTAGTATTATTTCCATGGCTAGTTTCATGTTTCCTCTTTCAACACAAGAACTCTTTCAATATTGAAATGATTATTTGCAGGAAGATTTGCATTTAAATAGATGTGGAAAGAACATTAATAACGCCTACATTAACAAAGCAAATGCTGCTCAAAAGTTGTTTTGAACAGACATGAAAAATTACTTTTCAATTACTTCCTTATGAGACTACCTTATGTAAACCCTTTCTTTTCCAGTTGTAATTTTTTTTTATTGCGTTTTGTCTAATGCACTGCTCATTGAGGTTTCTATAGTAGTACGACGAGAAGAAGAGAGGAGCCTGGAGCCTGGAGACTTCTTCTTTTTTTATTGGGTCAAATGCTGAAAGTGAAGAAGAGGGAGTGCGGGAGGGTAGGGGATCGATGTTACTAGGGGACTGGGAGAAAAAATCATGCCGGATGTTGTCAATTTTAACTTTAAAATAAATGGCCAGGTCTTCAGCACTGAGATCTGTGATTGGCGTCTGCACTTTAGGACTAATGAGGGAGTGAAAAGTATCAAAGCGGTGTTTTGGATTATTAGATAGTGTAGAGATGAGAGAAGTGAAATAGACTTGTTTGGCGCAGTGAGTTGTAAGTTTTGAGCATAAATTTGTAATGGAGGAAGTCTGCAGCCAAATGCGATTTTCTCCACAGTCGTTTGGTACATCTCAAGCACCGCTGAAGAAAGCGGGATTGAGAAGGGTTGTCTTCCTCTTTGTCGGTCGGTTCGGAGTGTAGGGGGGGGGGCTTGCTTCATCCAATGCATTTTTGAGAGTGTTATTGTAAAGTTTGGCAGCCAGATTGGGACAGGAGAGGGAAGAGATAGGGGACAATGATGACTGTAGACTGTCTATGAGTTGCTGAGTGTTAATGGCATGTAGATTTCTGTATGTCTGAAATGTAGCCATGACCTGAGGAGGCAGAGAATATTTGATCGTAAAGGAGAGAAGGTTGTGGTCAGAGAGCGGGAGAGGAGCGTTAATAAAGTCAGAAACTGAGCAGAGACGGAAGAAGACCAGGTCAGGCGAATGCCCGTCTTCATGTGTAGGAGAGTTAGTAAGTTGTGACAGACCTAGGGAGGAGGTTAAAGATAGTAACTGGGAGGCAGATGGGGAGATTGGGTTATCAATGGGGAAAAGGAAGTCACCCATGATGAGAGTGGGTGTTTCAGAGGATAGAAATTGTGGAAGCCAGGCAGCAAAATGATCCAGGAATTGGCGGGGTGAGCCCTGGAGGCGGTAGACAACTGCCACTCGAAGGGGAAAAGGGTGAAAGAGTCTGAGGGTGTGGACTTCAAAAGAGGGAAATGTCTAGGGCCACAAGCGCTGAAAAACCATGACCAAATGTAAACAATATGGCCATGGTGGCATGTTGTCCAGGATGACAATAAATCCTTCAGCTGCACCGTAAAATGCCATTAAGTTCTGTACAAGCACTACACTAGAGCCATTGGGTTATTCAATTATATCACTGGTAAACATGGTGTCCAGCTGGACAGCATATCACTGCAGCTGTATTGTTTACACATGGTGACAATTTTCAACTATCAACAAAAATCTGTTAACCCCTTAATACCAAAGGTATTTTAAACCTTAGTGACCAAGCAATTTTATAAGTTTTTTCCATCGTTGTATTCAAAGAGCTATAACTTTTTTATTTTTCCGTTGACATAGATGTATTAGAACCATTTTGGGTTACATATAATTTATTGATTACGTTTTATTAACTTTTTTGGTGGAGTAATGGAAAAAAACCTGAAATTTCGCCTTTTCTTTATTGCATCTTAAATTTACGCTGTTTACTTGTGGTATAAATAACATAATAACTTTATTCAGCGAGTTGTTATGATTGCGGTGCTACCAAATGTATATAGTTTTTTTTAATGTATTACTAGTTTTACACAGTAAAAACACTATTTTTTCAAAATTATTTGTTTTTGTGTCGCCATATTTTACAAGTTATAACTTTTATCTTTTTCTGCATTTTTTTGTCGGACGACTTGTAGTTTTTATTGGTACCATTTCGAAGTGCATAAGACTTTTTGATCACTTTTTATCACATTTTTTTTAAGGCAGAATGAACAGAAAAAAGCATTTCTAGCATTGTTTTTTTATTTTATTTTTTACGGAGTTCACTGTTCTGATTAAATAATGTAATCGTTTTATAGTTGGGGTCGTTACGGAAGCGGCAATACCAAATATGTGTAACTTTTTAACTTTTTTTCATAATAAAGCATTTTGGAAAGAAAAAAGTGGGTTCTTCATTTTTGTTAGTTGGAATTTTTATTTATTTATTATTAACTTTATTAAACTTTTTAAACTCTTTTTTAGTCCCACTACGGGACATTACTATGCATTCATTTGATCACTTTTATAATACACTGCAATACTTCTGTACTGCAGTGTATTATTGCCGGTCAGTGTAAAACTGACAGGCGTCTGTTAGGCCATACAGGCATTTACTAAAGGCAGACCTGGGGCCTTTGTTAGGCACCGGCTGCCGTAGAAACCATCGACACCCTGCGATCGCATCACAGAGTGCCGATGGGGTGAGAGAGGGAGCACCCTCCCTCTAAAACCACTCAGAAGCGGCGGCCGCTATTGACCGCCGCATCTGAGGGTTTAAACGGGCTCACATGACCGGAGACCACTGCTATTGGTCTCTCATCATTGCCCATAAGCCTGAGGATGTCATCTTCTGAAGTGCCGGCTTGAAAAGTCGGCGCTTCAGAAGGACTATCCTGAGTGGCGGTTGTTAAGGGGCTAATAACACACTGTTGATAATTGTTTTTTTTCATGATTAGCATTTTCCTACAAGCAGTTTTTTGTAACCAATACTCCAATCAGCACCTTAAACCCCTTAAGGACACGGCATATTTTGGACTTCAGGAGGCAGCCACATTTTTCAAATCTGATGTACTTCATGTAGTAATAACGCTTTAATGCTTTTACTTATGCAAATGGTTCTGAGATTGTGTTTTTCGTGACACATTATACTGTAATTTAGTGGTAAATTTTGGTTGGTCTGTATTATCTTTATTTATAAAAAAAAAAAATAATTTAAAGAAAATGTAAAAAAAAATAGCATTTTCTTAAAATGTGAAATCCTTCACTTCTAAAATGGTTAATGATACCATACAAATTAGTAAATAAATAAGGTTTACCATATGTCGTCTTTATGTAGGCATATTTTTTTATTTTGTTGCATTTTTTAGTACATTATAAGATTTAGAATTGTAATAGCAGTTTTTTTAGATTTTCAACAAAATTTGCAAAACATATTTTTTTAGGCACCAACTCAGTTCTGAAGTAGCTTTGAGTGGCCAGTATATCAAAAATGTTTTCCAGGCTCCATTTCAAATTTGCAAAGGACTTGAGGGGCCAAAACATAAGAAACACCCCAAAAATTACCCAATTTTAGGAACTAAAACACACAAGGAATTCATATAGAGGTGTAGAGAGCTTTTTACATTGCAGTTGTTTCATAGAATTCATTATAATTCGACCATAGAAGTGCAAAATTAAAATTTTTCCAATAATATGTCGTTTTAGCTCAAAATTTTTAAATTCCACAAGGGATATAAGAGAAAAAGCACCCAGCGTTTTTTTACAAAGTTACTCCCGAGTTTTTCAATACCCCATATGTGGTCTTAAAAGGACAGATGTCACGAAAAAAATAATTTTTTATATAAATTAGCTTTTCGTGTTGTAATGAAAGGGGTAGGGAAACGGACAAGTGAGCCCCAATCTACCCGCCACTCTGTCCCTGCCTACTTGCAACGACCCGCCCTAGGCGACGGGGTACAACTGGGCGGCAGTCCCTACGCTCAGTAAGTGCACGAGACAAACAGACAAGGGTACACAAAGCTAAGGGAAAAGGGGCAGTTGCCCACGGCAACACCGTGAGCAACAAGAGTGGTGAACGAGCCGAGTCTAACCAGGAGTGTACGAGGTACCAAACGCAGAGCAGGAGAGTAGTCAGAAAGACAGGGTCAGTAAGGAGCAGGATCAAATAGTCAGAAGCTGTAGCTGGGCCAGGAAACCACACGAGAAGAATCACAAGCAAAGGAGGAACAGGAAAGGCAGGTATAAATAGACAGAGGGCGGGAGCTAGCTCCGTCTGGCCAGGCTGCGATAGGCTCTCTCACTCCTAAGCCTGCCAGCCTGAGTGGTGGAAGCTGGAGTCAGTCTCAGAGACATAGACTCAGGTGCAGACTGTTTGCCTATGGGCGTATCCACAGAAGTTGTGCCTGGCAGATCCTTTACACGTGTGTTATTAACCCCTTCCCGACATTTGCCGTACATGTACGTCATGGAAAGCATTGACTTCCCGCAAAATGCCGTACATGTACGTCAAATGTTTGGCACCGGCTCAAAAGCTGAGTCGGTGCCATCATCACCGGATCTCAGCTGTATCTTACAGCTGACATCCGACTGTAACGGCGGGGACCGAAATTAGCTTCGATCCCCGCCATTAACCCCTTAAGTGCAGCGCTCAAACGCGATCGCTGCACTTAAGGTGTTTGCAGCTCATCGGAGCCCCAGCAATGAAATTGCCGGGGTTCCAGTGGCTGCAATGGCAACCGGAGGCCTAATACTGGCCTCCCGGTCTGCCTAGCACCGAAGCCGGTCAAGATCAGCGCCCGGCGGCGGAGCCTGATCGGCTTCCGTAGCTGCCGGCAAGATGGCGCCGGGTCAGGAGCTGATCCGGCGTCATCAGCGGTGGAAGTCAGCTGTACTGTACAGCTGACATCCACCTGTAACGGCAGGAACCGGAGTTAGCTCCGATCCCTGCCATTAACCCCTTCGATGCAGCAATCGAAAGCGATTGCTGCATCGTAGCGGTTACTAGCAGATCGCCAGCCCTGACAGGCAATCGGGACTGGCGACTGCTGTTATGGCAACAGGAGACACAATGGTCTCCTGCTCTGCCATTACGGAAGCCGATTTAGGCCCCGCCGGGAGGCGAAGCCTAATCGGCTTGCTGTCAGTGAATGACTGACAGATCTAATACATTGCACTACATAGGTAGTGCAATGTATTAGAAAAAAAAAATCTGACCATTGGACCTTCAAGTCCCCTAGTGGGACTTGAAGAAAAGTGTAAAAAAAGTATAAAAAAGTGTAAAAAAAAGTGCAAAAAATAAAAGTTTGAAAACAATAAAAGTTTCAAGTAATCAAATAAAACACAATCCCCCTTTTACTCTTATCAAGTCCTTTATTATTGAAAAATAATAATAAACCATATGTATTTGGTATCGCCACGACCGTAACGACCTGAGGTATCAAAATATTGTATTATTTATTGCACGCGGTGAACAGCGTAAAAAAACCGTAAAAAACGTTACCAGAGTTTTTTAGTCACTTTGCCCTACAAATATTAGAATAAAAAGTGATCAAAAAGTCGCGCGTATCCAAAAATGGTACCTATAAAAACTATAGCTTGTCCCGCAAAAAACAAGCCCTCATACACCTCCGTCGACAAAAAAATTAAAACGTTATGGTTCTCACAACTTGGCTACAGGAAAAAAATACATTCTTTTTACAAAAATAATTTTATTGTGAAAAAAGTTGTAAAACATAAAAAAGTGCTATAAATTAGGTATCGCCAGAATCGTACTGACCCGCAGAATAAAGTTAACATGTAATTTATAACGCATGGTGAACGCTGTATAAAAAAAAACGAAAAAAGCTGTGCCAGAATTGCATTTTTTTGTTTACCTGGCATCCCAAAAAATAGGATAAAAGGTTATCAAAAAGTCGCATGTACCCCAAAATGGTACCAATAATAACTACAGCTCGTCCCGCAACAAACCAGCCCTCATACCGCTACGTCTAGGAAAAATAAAATTAGTTATGGCTCCAATAAGTCAGGAAATAAAAAAATATGCAGTTGTGCCCGAGGGGAACATTTCTTCAGTTTGAAGAGGCGATTTATCAAGGACCTACAATTAGGGAACCAGGAAAGGGAGGGCCCAAACATACGGTGCCCGTATTATACCAGGACAACACTTCACAGCAAAATTCCTCAAACTACAAAGGTGCAGAGTGTGGACCAAAAGGGGGATAAGAAATTACACCATTTATCAGTGCGACACTGGCCTGTGCGGAAAGGATTGCTTCACAGCGTAACACACATCTATGGATTATTATTTTTTTTCATACCACCTGACTATGCCCCTTATATACTCCGCCCCGCTTACATGTACCCCCACATTATAAAACACCAGCAATACTCAAACAAATTTAGTACCAAGCAAAATCCGCTCTCCAAAAGCCAAATGGTGCTCCCTCGGCTCTGAACCCTACAGCGTGCCCAAACAGCAGTTTCCTTCAACATATATGGCATCGTCATACCAGGGAGAACCCTTTTAACAATTTTTGGGGTGTGTGTCTCCAGTGTCATAAGCTTGGCATGACATATTTGCCACTGAATGGCATATCTAGGGAAAAATATACATTTTTAATTTGCACCATCCGCAGCGCATACATTTATGGAAAAGACCTGTGGGGTGAAAATGCTCACTACACCTCTTAATAAATGCCTTGAGGGGTGCAGTTTCCATAATGGGGTCACTTCTCAGGGGTTTCTTTTTATTATTTCACATCTGAGCCTCTGCAGTTGTGAACCAATACTTTGTAAATCGCCAAATTAGGCCTCCACTCCGCATGGTACTCTTCACTCCTGAGCCCTGTCATATGTCCAGGCAAAAGATTAGGGCCACATGTAGGGTGTTTCTAAAACCGGGAAACACCGCATAATAATTAGAGGGCTGTCTTGTTATGGTGGCACAAGCCGGGCACCACATATTGGCATATCTATGGAAGAAAATCCCATTTTCACTCTGCAACATCGAGTGAACACTAATTTCTACAAAACACCTGCAGGGTTAAAATGCTTACTACACCCCTTGGTAAATGCATTGAGGGGTGTCGTTTCCAAAATGGGGTCACTTCTGGGGGGTTTCCACTGTTTTGGGCCCACAGGCGCCCAGAAACCAATCCAGCAACATCTGCACTCCAAATGGCGGTCCTTTCCTTCTGAGCCCTGCCGTTTGCCCAAACAGCAGTTTATGACCACATATGGGGTATTGCCGTACTCGGGAGAAATTGCTTTACAAATTTTGGGTTCTTTTTTTCCTTTATTTGTTGAGAAAATGAAAAAATTTGCACTAAAGCTACGTCTTATTGAAGAAAAAGGACTGTTTTTATTTTCACTGCCTAATTCTAATAAATTCTATGAAACATCTGTGGGGTCAAAATGCTTACTACACCCCTAGATGAATTCCTCAAGGGGTGTAGTTTCCTAAATGGAGTCCCTTTTTGGGCGTTTTCATTGTTTTGTCCCCTCAGGGGCTTTGCAAATGTGACATGGCCTCCGCAAACCATTCCTGCTAAATGTGATCTCAAAAAGCCAAATAGTGCTCCTTCCCTTCTAAGCCCTGCCGTGTGTCCAAACAGCCGTTTATTACCACATGTGGGGTATTGTTTTACTCGGGAGAAATTGCTTTACAAATTTTGTGGTGCTTTTTCTCCTTCAGTCCTTCTGGAAATGAGAAAAAATTAGCTAAACCTAGATTTTTTTTGAAAAAATGTAGATTATTATTTTCAGGGCCTACTTCCAATATTTTCTGCAAAAAAACTGTGGGGTCAAATCGCTCACTATACCTCTAGATAATTTCCTCAATGGGTGTAGTCTCCAAAATGGGGTCACTTGTGGGGGGTTTCCACTGTTTTTGTCCCCTCAGGGGCTTCGTAAATGTGACATGGCCTCCGCAAACCATTCCTGCTAAATGTGGACTCCAAAAGACAAATGGCGCTCTTTCCCTTCTAAGCCCTGCCGTGTGTTCAAACAGCCGTTTATTACCACATGTGGGGTATTGTTTTACTCGGGAGAAATTGCTTTACAAATTTTACGGTGCTTTTTTTCCTTCAGTCCTTGTGGAAATGAGAATAAATTAGCTAAACCTACATTTTCTTTGAAAAAATTTAGATTATCATTTTCACAGCCTACTTCCAATAATTTATGCAAAAAACCTGTGGGGTCAAAACGCTCACTATACCCCTAGATAATTTCCTCAATGGGTGTAGTTTCCGAAATGGGGTCACTTGTGGGGGGTTTCCACTGTTTTGTCCCCTCAGGGGCTTTGTAAATGTTACATAGTTACATAGTTACATAGTTAGTACGGCTGAAAAAAGACACATGTCCATCAAGTTCAACCAAGGGAAGGGAAAAGGGAAGGAAAAATTTCTACACATAGGAGCTAATATTTTTTTGTTCTAGGAAATTATCTAACCCTTTCTTAAAGCCATCTACTGTCCCTGCTGTGACCAGCTCCTGCGGTAGACTATTCCATAGATTCACAGTTCTCACTGTAAAGAAGCCTTGTCGCCTCTGCAGCTTGAACCTTTTTTTCTCCAGACGGAGGGAGTGCCCCCTTGTTTTTTGAGGGGGTTTTACAAGGAACAGGATTTCACCATATTTTTTGTATGTGCCATTAATATATTTATATAAGTTAATCATGTCCCCCCTTAGTCGTCTTTTTTCAAGGCTAAATAGGTTTAATTCTTTCAATCTTTCCTCATAACTTAAATTCTCCATGCCCCTAATTAGCTTCATTGCTCTTCTTTGTATTTTTTCCAACTCCAGGGCATCCTTTCTATGAACTGGAGCCCAGAACAAATGTGACATGGCCTCTCAAACCATTCCTGCTAAATTTGAGCTCCAAAAGCCAAACGGCGCTCTTTCCCTTCTAAGCCCTGCCGTGTGTCCAAATATCCATTTATTACCACATGTGGGGTAGAGTTTTACTCGGGAGAAATTGCTTTACAAATTTTGCGGTGCTTTTTCTCATTTAGTCCTTGTGGAAATGAGAAAAAAAAATCGCTAAACCTACATTTTCTTTGAAGAAATGTTGATTTTAATTTTCACGGCCTACTTCCAATAATTTCTGTAAAAAACCTGTGCGGTCAAAATGCTCACTACACCCCTAGATAATTTCCTTGAGGTGTCTAGTTTCCCAGATGTGGTCACTTTTGGGGGATTTTCACTGTTTTGGCACCGCAAGAGCCCTTCAAACCTGACATGGTGCCTAAAATATATTCTAACAAAAATAAGGCCCAAAAATCCACTAGGTGGTCCTTTGCTTCTGAGGCCGGTGCTTCAGTCCAGTAGTACGCTACGGCCACATGTGGGATATTTCCTAAAACTGCAGAAACTGGGCAACAAATATTGAGTTGCATTTCTCTGTTAAAACCTTCTGTGTTATAAAAAAAATTGTATTAAAAATTTATTTCTGCAAAAAAATATGAAATTTGTAAATTTCACCTCTACTTTGCTTTAATTCCTGTGAAATGTGTAAAGGGTTAAAGGGGTTTTCCAATCCTTTTTTTTTTTTTTAAATCGATGCAATGTTCCTCTATTAATATATTAGTGCACTCTGACTAGCTTTTTCTTGATAATAAATGGTTTTAGTAACATTACTCCCTATTGTTTACCTGGAGAGGTTTGTTTTGCTCAGTAAGTTCATTCCTCTTCTCTTCCTGTGTTTCTCCTCCCTGCATGCACTGCTCTAGTCCCAGCATGCAATGTGCATGCAGCAGTGCACTTGCTCCGCCTACTACACCCAGCTCTACTAACTTCTGCAATCTCAGTCTTCATTTTGGTGCTCTCATTCTATTACTGATAGCACAAGCTGAAATCATTGGATATCTGCGTTTTTAACCTCTTAACGCCGAAGGGCGGATATATCAGTGCTCTGCAGCTGCTAGTTCGCGCAGGAGGAGGGATATATCCGTCCTGTGATGGCGCGGGTACTGCCAGTGTACCCGCGCGATCAGCGGCAGGAGCACGGCTGTTATACACAGCCTGGCTCTTGCTGCAACTGCCGGAATCGAAGCGCGCTCCGATTCCGGCAGTTTAACCCATTAAATGCCGCTGTCAATAGTGACAGCGGCATCTAATGTGTTTGACAGAGGGAGGGAGCTCCCTCTGTTTTATACTGACAGGCAATAATGCTTTGGTATACGAAGTATACCAAAGCATTATATATGCGATCGGCGCATAGTGAAGTCCCATGGTGGGACTAAAAAAAAAATGTCAATCCGTTAAATAAAGTTGGTGAAAAAACTAAAAAAAAATTACAGTGAAAATCAAATAAAACTATTCTTTTTGCCCAAAAAGTGGTTTTTTTAAAGTAAAAGTGTCAAAACAAATCACACATACACATATATGGTATCCCCGCGATCGTAACCACTTGAACAATAAAATTAACACATTAATTAAACCGCTGGATGAACGGCGTCCAAAAAAACAACGGCAAAATTCGCTCTTTTCTCCCATTCCCACCATAAAAAATTAAATAAAAATTAATCTAAGTCCTATGTACCCCAAAATAGTACTAATGAAAACTACACATTGTCCCGCAAAAATCAAGCCCACGTACGGCCACATAGACGGAAAAATAAAACCGTTACGGCTCTTGGAATGCGGCGATGCAAAAACAAGTAATTTTTTTCTAAAAGGGTTTTTATTGTGCAAACGTAGGAAAACATATAAAACCCTTACATATTTGGTATCCCCGTAATCGTGCCGACCCATAGAATAAAGTTAACATGTTATTTACGCTGCATAGTAAACGGCGTAAATTTATAACGTGAAAATCAATGCTGGAATAGCTGCTTATTTTCAATTCTCTCCTAAAATAAAGTTAATAAAAGTTAATCAATATATTAAAAGCATCTAAAAATGGTGGAATTACAAAATAAAACTCGTCCCGCAAAAAACAAGCCCTTATACGGCTATGTCGACGGAATAAAAAAAAAGTTACGACTCTTGGAATGTGACCGTGAAAAAAACAAAAATAATCCTTGGTCATTAACGTGCAAAATGGCCCGGTCATTAAGGGGTTAAACGGTTTGAAGAGGTCTTCTGGTACCAAAACAGTGGAAACCCCCAAAAGGTGCCCCCATTTTGGAAACTAGACCCCTTGAGGAATCCATTGTAGTTTTCTTGGGGTGCACGCGGCTTTTTGATCAGTTTTTATTCTATTTTTAGGTGGCGTGGTGACTAAAAAAACAGCAATTCTACTATTGTTTTTTTATTCTATTTTTGTTACAGCGTCACCGTGCGCTATAAATGACATATTCACTTTATTCTGCGGGGCGATACGATTAAGGCTCATTTACACGAGCGTGTTATACATCCGTGCAACGCGCGTCGCAGGGACCTATGTTAGTCTATGGGGCCGTGCAGCCAGGTGGGCGTGATTTTCACGCAGCGTATGTCCGCTGCGTGAAACGCACGACGTCCTATATTTGTGCGCTGTTCGCACATCACGCACCCATTGAAGTCAATGGGTGTGTGAAAACCACGCATGTCGCACGGAAGCAATTCCGTGGGACGCGCGTGATTCGCGCAACAGCACTGTAAAGGATGAATGAAAACAGAAAAGCACCACGTTCTTTTCTGTTTACAAACATCCAAACGGAGTGTCATAATGATGGCGGCTGCGCGAAAACCAGGCAGCCGCGCATCATAAAGGGCTGACACACGGAGCTGTTAATTGCCTTTTGCGCACGCAAAACGCCGCGCTTTTTGCTTGCACAAAATGCACACGCTCGTGTAAACTCGGCCTTACGGTGACACCAGATGTTTATAGTTCTTTTATGTCTTATGGCGTTTGCACAATAAAATACGTTTTGTAAAAAATCATTCACTTTTTGTGTTGCCTTATTCTAAGAGCAAGAACTTTATTATTTTTCCATCAATAAAGCCGTGCGAGGACTTATTTTTTGCGTAACAAACTGTAGTTTCGATCAGGACCATTTTTCGGTACATGCGACTTTTTGATCTATTTTTAATAAATTTTTTGGGAGGTGAAGTGACCAAACAATTGTGATTTTGGTACGGTTTATTATTATTTTCTTTTACGGCGTTCACCGCGCGGGATAAATAACGAAATAATTTTGTAGTTCAGGCCGTTACGGACGCGGCGATACCAATTATGTATATTTTATTTATTTATATATTTTTATTAATAAAAAAGGACTGATAAGGGAAAAAAAGGGGATTTTTTTTAACTTTTATTTTCTTATTTTTACACATCTTTTTTTTTTACTTTATTACTTTGTCCCACAAGGGGACTTGAGAGCAGGAGGCCCTGATCGCTATTCTAATACTCTGCACTACATGCGTAGTGCAGTGTATTAGAACTGTCAGCTAATCACTGACAGCAAGCATAGTGGGTCCTGACTTTGTCAGGACCCATTAGGCTTCCGTCGATGGCATAGCTGGACGCCATTGTTTGGTGTCCGGTTGCCATAGTAACCATCGCCGGCCGCTATCGTGTAGCAGGCCGGCGATGGTAACTTAACCCCTAAAAAGCCGCGATCTCTATTGAAGATCTCTTTTAAGGGGTTAGACAGCGGGGACACAGCGATCGGTCCCCGCTGTAGGAGCTGCGGCAGCTGCTGTACGAGACAGCAGCTGTCACAGCTCCTGCACCTGTCGGGAAGACGGCCGAAACGGCCGTTATTCCCGCAACTTCGTATTCCGTCGGTAATTTATAAGGGGTTATAATTTCACAGAGCATGCGCGGTGGAGTGTGTTAACCACGCATGCTCTGAGATAAAGAAGCACGTGGTACGGTTACGTCATTTGTGACGTAACCGTACAGTGTGAAAGCCGGAAACCGGAAGCAAGGCAGAAGACTAAATGGACGGGTCTGCACAGGAAGTGCAGATTTTGCTTCACTAAGGGGGCGGTGACGGAGGAGGATATACGACGCTACAGCCATCTGATGAAACGTAAGTACATTGTAAAGTTATATCATTTTCATTGTTTTATTTAAATAAATGTAATTTTTTAGTTCCGGAATACCCCTTTAAGACATTTTCTAAATGCTGTTTTGAATACTTTGAGGGGTGAAGTTTTTAAAATGGGGTGACTTTTTGGGGGTTTCTAATATATAAGGCCCTCAAAACCACTTCACAAGTGAACTGGCCCCTGTAAAAATAGCCTTTTGAAATTTTCTTGAAAATGTGAGAAATTGCTGCTAAAGTTCTAAGCCTTGTGAGGTCATAGAAAAATTAAAGGATGTTCAAAAAACGATGCCAATCTAAAGTAGACACATGGGGATGTTAATTAGCAACAATTTTGTGTGGTATAACTGCCTGTCTTACAAGCAGATACATTTAAATTGAGAAAAATGCTAATTTTTGCAATTTTTCACTATATTTTCGTGTTTTTCACAATTAAATACTGAATGTATCGACCAAATTTTACCACTATCTTAAAGTCCAATGTGTCACGAGAAAACAATCTCACAATCGCCCGGATAGGTGAAAGCATTTCGACGTTATTACCACATAGTGAAACATGTCAGATTTGAAAAATGAGGCTCTGTCAGGATGGTCAAAAGTGACTAAAGAGGGAAGGGGTTAAAATAAATTTTATTTATTTGTGTTTTTGTGTTTTACTTTTTTCTTTTTCCTTACATTTACTTCACTATGGGGGCTGCCATTTACTTTTTCATCTCTGTATGTGTCGATTAACGACACATACAGAGATGGAATACGGCACATACATCCCCATAGAGAATGCGAACGGGAGCCGTTCCATTCACTATAGTGTACGCCGTCTGTGTGGGAATGGCGCATGCGCCGCTCCCACACAGTCCAAAAGGAAGGTCTTCTGCCGAGCGACATCCGGCGCCATTTTCATGTGGACCAGAAGCCACGGCCAGACAGTAAGATGACTACTTCCGGTCGCGGCTTCCGGACATATGTTCAGAAGCAAGGACTAGGAGCGGAGGTAGCGGACGGAGCAGAGGAA
Organism: Rhinoderma darwinii; assembly: GCF_050947455.1. NCBI lineage: Eukaryota > Metazoa > Chordata > Amphibia > Anura > Rhinodermatidae > Rhinoderma > Rhinoderma darwinii. Next base: position 504,023,714 of record NC_134687.1, read on the forward strand.
GCGCGGCAGCGGCGGCGGCAGGAGCATGTAAGTTATGTTTGTGTATGTTCGTGTTTTACTGTGTGATTACCACTGTATATAAGCCTACTACACTGTGCATTCGCTCAAAAAATGGCGGCACACAGTGTAGGAGGTTTGAACATTCAATCCCCTCCTTTCTACTGGCACTAGCCAGGATAAAGGAGAGGGATTGTTTGAGCACACTAGAGCGAGTGTGTCTTCTCCAATTTTGCAGCATAAAGCAATGAGGTTGCTTTACCACATGCTAATGCTGCAATTTTGGGAATTGCTCCCTCTAGTGACCAGCACATGGAAATGTTATAAATTAGAATCTAATTGATAATATTTCCTGACTTGTGAAAAAATAAAAAAACTTAGAACAATGTGTAATCATGTATATACTAACTGTTTAACTAAAAAAAAAAAAATTCTAGCGACACATTCACTTTAAAACTGGTGTTTGGGCACACGCCAGTGCTCAGAGGGGAAAGTGCGCCATATGTGTTTTGGAGCGCAGATTTTATTGGAATGGCTTGCCATGTGACATTAATAGAGCCCCTGCGGTACCAATACAGTGGAAACCCCTAGAAGTGACCCCATTTTAAAAACGACACTCTCAAGGAACTTTTTTAAGGGTGTAGTGATTGTTTGAACCCACAGGTGTTTCATATAATATATATGAATTAGGATGTGAAAATTTGAAATTTCATTTTTTCCAACAATATGTAGTTTTAGTTAAAAATGTTTAATATTCACAAGTACTATAGGAGAAAAAGAACCACACAATTTGTTTAGCCATTTCTCTTGAGTAAGGTAACACCCAATATGTGATTATAAAGTGCTGTTTGGACACATGGCATTGATCAAAAGGGACAGAGCACCATTTGGTTTTTGGAGTGTAGATTTTTCTGGAATGATTTTCTGATGCCATGTCGCATTTGCAGAGCCCCTGAAGCACCTCTACAGTGCTAACCTCCAAGAAGAGACCCTATTTTCAAAACTGCACCTCTAAAGGCGTTGATCTAGGGGTGAGCATCTTGACCCCACATGTGTTTTGCAAAAATTAGTGCGCATTGAATGATGCAGAGTGAAAATGTGTATGCTGTAATTCGGGGTATTGTACAAGTTATCCGTGCTCCAGTATTTACGAATCTTCTTCACTAGTCCCATATGCAGCACAAGGCCCCAAAATGTCCTAATCTCTGCTGCATCTACAGGGTCTACCTGTGGAGTCAAGCAAATGATGATGTGGGGTTTTATGCGAGAAACTGCTGGGCACATAAATTATTATTGTGGGACGTTATCTTTCATCATTGCCTTAAAAAGATTCATAACATTTGAATTTTTCTTTCGACATAGCCGTATAAGGGTTTTTTTTTTTGCAGTATGTGTTGTATTTTACGTTTAGAGTGCCTATAATGTATTCAAAAGCTTTTACAATTTTTTTTGTGGGGAGAAGAAGAACAGAAGCAATTCTGCAATAGTTTTTTGAGTTACGTCTTTATGGCATCCATCTTGCGGTTTAAAGGGTGTTTCAACTTTATTCCTCAGGTCAGGATACCAAAGTCACGTCGTTTTTATTCTATGTTGCCATATTCTGAAAGCAAAATCTTTTTTTATTCTTCCGGCGATGTAGCTGTGTGAAAGTTTTTGATCACTTTTTATCCCATTTGTTTTTTATGCGAGGCGACCTAAAATAAGCAATTGTTTTTTATTTATTTTTTTGTATGACGTTCACCAACAAAAAATGGCTGAAAATACAGAGCTGTTTAAGCAACTTGCGTTTTTTGCGGCATTTTTTATGGCCATTTTTGGAGCTGTTTTTCTATTGAATCAATGAAAAATGGCTCCAAAAACGGCCCAAGAAGTGACATGCACTTATTTTTACAAGGCGTTTTTTTTACGCGGCCGTTTTTAAAATCGGCTGCATAAAAAACGGCCCGTGGGAAAACTGTACCCCAAGAAAAATTCCTTGAAGGGTGTAGTTTCCAAAATGGGGTCACTTTTGGGATGTTTCCACAGTTTTGGTCCCTCCAGGGCATTGCAAATGCGATATGGCACTGAAAACCAATCCAGCAAATCTGCGCTCCAAAATCCAAATGGTGCTCCTTCCCTTCTGAGTCCTGCTGCGGGTCCAAACAGCCGTTTATTACCACATATGGGGTATTTCCGTAATCGGGAGAAGATGCTTTACAAATGTTTGGGTGCATTTTCTTCTTTATTCCTTGTAAATATTTCTATGTTTTTTCAGAAAAAAAGTAGATTTTCATTTTCACAAAGTAACTGAAATAAATATAGCAAAATACCTGTGGGGTCAAAATGCTAACTATACCCCTAGATATATTCCTTGAGAAGTGTAGTTTCCAAAATGGGTTAACTTTTGGGGGGTTTCCACTGTTTTGGCACCTCAAGACCTCTTCAAACCTGACATAGTGCCTAAAATATAATCTTAAAAAAAGGACGCCCCAAAATCCACTAGGTGCTCCTTTGATTCTGAGGCCGGTGTTTCAGTCCATTAGGAGACTAGGGCCACATGTGGGAAATTTCTAAAAACGCAGAATCTGGGCAATAAATATTTATTTACGTTTTTCTGGTAAAACCTTCTGTGTTACAGAAACAAATGTATTACAAATTAATTTTGGCAAAAAAAATGAAATTTGTAAATTTCCCCTCTACTTTGCTTTATTTCCTGTGAAACGCCTAAAGGGTTGAGACTTTCTAAATGCTGTTTTGAATACTTTGAGGGATGCAGTTTTTAAAATGGGGTGATTTATTTGGAGATTCTAATATATAGGCCCTCAAAACCCCTTCGGAACAAAACTGATACCTGTAAAAATAGCCTTTTGAAATTTTCTTGAAAATGTGAGAAATTGCTGCTAAAGTTCTAAACCTTGTAACATCCTAGAAAAATAAAAGGAAGTTCAAAAAATGATGCAAACATACAGTAGACATATGGGAAATGTTAACTAGTGACTATTTTTGTGATATTACTATCTGTTTTACAAGCAGATCCATTTACATTTAGAAAAATGCGCATTTTTGGAAATTTTCTCTACAGTGTGGTGTTTTTCACTAATACATATTGAATTTATCTACCTAATTTTTCCACTAACATAAAGTAAAATATGTCTCAAGAAAACAATCTCAGAATCGCTTGGATAGGTAAAAGCATTCCCAAGTTATTACCACATAAAGTGACACGTCAGATTTGAAAAAATCAGCTGTGCCAGAAGGCCAAAACAGGCTGCGTCCTGAAGGGGTTAAAAAGTAATGCAAATAAAGAGATTAAAAAAAAATAAAATAAAGCAACATATGACTTCGGGCGGGCAGCCTTCTATTACAGGCAACCTTCCCGAAATGCACTTCGGTTATCCCTCTCTCTAGCACAGCCAATCAATAAGTTAATCAGTGGGTGACTCATAGCCACTATAAAAAAGACCAACCAGGAAATGCTACTGGATACAGTCTTAGAAGACATCGGAGAGTCAGACAAGAGTTTTCAAGTCAATCTGTGAAAATTTATTCAGACCGACTCGTATTATACGTGTAACAAGTTTGGGGAAATTCGCTCATCTCTATTACTTATGATTAGATTAATACTGCGTGTAAACTATGTTAAAACTGACTTCTCAAAGTCATCTCCTATTTTCCTTTCTACTTCCCACAGCTATATACCCTTGCTAATCATACTGTTAGTGGTTCTTGGCTCGGTTTGGCTGGGTTTAAATAAATGTTTTTTTCATTTTTAATACTTTTTATTGAAGTTGGCAGGATTATTAAAAATTGTGCTTGCAATTTTGTTATTTTCTTTCAGCCTGTGAAGCTGCCCCTTGGCAGGAAATTGACATTATGGATGAAGCCTTAATCAAGGAAGAAAGTATCTGCAGATCACATAAATTCCTTCTGATGTCAATGTTTTTGCAATGACTTTAGAAATGTACTGTTAGTAATTTAACATTGTTTCTTGAAACAGTTATTACTACCGTGTTTCCCCAATAGTAAGACACCCCCGATTGTAAGACGTATCGGGGGTTTCAGGGGGGTCGGCTAATATAAGCTGTACCCCGAAAGTAAGACATATGTCTTACTTTCGGGGAAACACGGGGGTATTGCCGCCTCCTGCCCACTTCCGCGCCGCCCCCCTCTCCATACGTCACCGCGCCGTCCCCTGCACTTGTCAATGCCGCCTCCTGCTTAAAATACGGTAATGCACACAGTATTAATCATACATCAGTAAAACATACACACTGGCATACTGGGGTATCATCTGCTGTATGTAACCCAGTGGGTATCAGCAGGTGTAACACTGGATTAAATACAGCAGGTGGTACTGTATCACACTGGGTTAGATACAGGTATAGGTACAGGTTTGCACTTTGCTGTGCCCACATGAGCTGTTTGACGGCTTAGGACGCGCCTATGCAAATTTACTCGGGCACGTCCCTACTCCAAAGAAACCTCCCCCCCCCCCCGCCCGTCACAGAAGGTAAAATGCATATAAACTAAAAAAACACATTTTACACAGTTTTTTTAGCTGTCAGTGCCCCTTTAACTGCGGGATGCGGACGGTTAGAGCGGGATGAGCGGAGGGATGTGGAGGCCGCGGGAGCAGCAGTAATGTTTTCCGTGTTCCATCAGGACCATGGACAACATACAAAAACACGCTGTGTGGGATACTGTATGGAGCTGTAACCCTATGGGAGGCTATGTGGGATACTGTATGGGGCTGTAACCCTATGGGAGACTGTGATACGGAACCACAAGCAGTGCTTATACCGTATGCTATATTTTTGCCCCTAGACATGAGCGCTTCCGATTCCAGTGGTAAAAGGAAGAGTTACACCGTGGAGTATAAAAAAGCGATTGTCGAAGAATCTTGGGGCAAAAATGTAGTGCAGTTCTGCAAGGAGAAAATGTTGGATCACCGACTGGTCCAAAAATGGCGTGCAGAATACACTAACCTGAGTGAAAAAGTGGAGAGCGGAATGGCTGAAAAGCGCAAGATTGGATGTGGTCGGCAACCAATGTATACAGAGCTGGAAAGCCTGGTCTCTGAGTGGGTTGCAGACAGGAGAGCAAAGACATTGGTGGTGACCAGGGCTCAGATTCAGGAATATGCACTTGCAGTGTCGCCACAGTTTGACATTTCCCCTGAACAATTCAAGGCATCACAGCACTGGGTGGATAACTTTCTTGAACGCAATGACCTGTCTTTGAGAAGATCCACAACCCTCTTTAGGTTGGAAGATGCTGAGATTGTTAAACGTGCATTAGCCTACAAGAAGTTTGTGGATGACATTGACTTCTCTAAATACAGTCTTTGCAACATGATCGCCATGGATGAAACTGCCGTGTTCATGGGCCAAGCAGCTCAAACCACCATTGATCAACGAGGTGCCTCCTCAGTGTACGTTCCCTCCACCGCTTATGAAAGTGCACGTGTCACCTGCATTTTGACGATTCGTCTGGATGGCACTAAAGCAACACCGCTACTCATTGCAAAGGGCAAGAAGGAGAAGATTGAGCGGGTTTCTGGCATTTATGTGCTGGAAACTGAAAAAGCATGGGCCACACAAGATGTTATAAGAAAGTGGCTTGAATTAATGCTGCCGCTTGTAATGCGCAGGAACAAAAGAGGGATGCTGATCTGGGATGCAGCCAGCACACACCGCGCCAAAACCATGAAAAACTTCCTTCATGAGCGGAGAATCGACCAAATCATGATTCCTGCAGGGATGACGGCTTATCTTCAGACTCTCGATATCGCCATTAACAAGCCGTTCAAGGACTATCTGCGTGTGGAAATCAATGACTACATTGAAAACCGAATGGAGAGAAATGTACGTGGGAACTTTGTGAAGCCCAGACTGCCAGAGATTGTTAACTGGGTGAAGAATTCTTGGAATAAGATCACTAACACCTGCGTTGCAAATGCACTGCGGGCTGGCTACCTGGACAAAGCCTGCTCATTTCAGGACAGTGCCGTTGCTACCCATGAGAAATATGGGCCAATGATTCGGCAAGAAATGTCGTCCCGAGAGTCCCAAGAAAATCCACAGGAACCTAAGAGTGTGGATGTTTATGATGATATTCCTGAGGATGATGACATGGTTGTCATGGAATAAATCTGTTTTATCTTCCAGTATTCCACTGTTCGTTCTTACCATTTTTCATTGTTTTACATGTTATGCAATGTTGTAACAAGACATTCTTGGCACTTCCTTTTATAAAACTGATTTGTGGTGAATACAATACTGTTCAGGTTGTTAATAAATGTTAATTTTATGGTTAAAACAAAAAATTCGACAATTTTTTTCCAATATAAGACATACCCCGAAAGTAAGACATAGTGGGGCTTTTGGGGATAAAAAGAAAGTAAGACACTGTCTTACTTTCGGGGAACCACGGTAGTATGTGAAAACTACAACTTAATACCCCAGCATTGTGCTCCACAAGAAACAATATGGGCAATGAATTCTTTATTTATTTCAGAAACTCAAAGGATTCATTCACTCATACTGTTTCCTTTTATGAGTTGGTCTCATAATCTAATTTGTCTTTATCCTGTACATTATATGCTGCAAATACATATAACTATTAATCATTTTTTCTATTGAGTGTTGGGGAAAACCCTCACACAAACATGCATATAACTATAGCCGTTGAGTAACTATAGCCCCATTGATTACTTTGTGTGGGAAAAAATACAGTGGCAACTATCTGCTATCTAGCTTTACTATGCAATTTCTCTTTTTCGGCAGAAAGCTTTGGCATAACACTACTATCCATACCGTTATATCTGCACTAGAAAAAATAGGGAGGGGGAATCAGAAGTAGGAGACTAGCTAACTTATAAACAGAATAAAGAGAAGATCCATTTTACAGCAGTCTGGAGCAGTGTATCTGAGAATCCAGCACTGGGGTGAAACAGTAAAACACATACCAGAAGCTGCAGCAGAGCCTGTGTCTTTCTCTTACTCCGTAGCTACTGCCACCTCCTGCTCCACCTCTCCTCTCCATGTATTGGCAGCTGTAACCTGATCCTCCAGTCGAGCCTAGCAACAATATCCTCTCTGCCGAACTTCTCTACGGATTCTATGAGTGAATTCTGAGTGAGTAAACAATTAAGAAAACAAGGGTAGGGGGGCTTGGTGGGAGGTAAGGAGCATGATAAGTGGAGAAAGATGTATTTTTCTCTAATAAAACATATTATATTTGCTTGTACTAATGATTTATACAAAGTTACTTATAACTGGAAGTATGCTGTAAAATCAGTACCCAAATCATAATTATTACTATTTTTATAAAAAGGTAGCACGGTTAGCTTGAAATACTGTCACGCTCAAAACTGCGAAAGCATACCTGGATGCAGATGTTCTCTGGTGCAAAGGACAGCATTGCACAGAGCGGAAAATCAGAAGTGGCTGTAGATGTGCTGGAGAGCAGGTCAGAGATACAATAACAGGCAAAAACGCTTCAAAATTTACGCTGGCTCACGGATTCTAAGGTGCTACCCCCAAAAGGGGTTTTGGATTCCGCTGCAACAGACCTCCAAGGTCACAGGCCCTGATTGCCTCTTGTAGGTGGTGGCTAAGAAAAATGAGGTCAGACAATCTGGGTCAGTAATGTTCGGAGATCGGTACTGTATCGGCAGACAAAATGTGTAATGCAGGAATTGAAGGCAAAGGCAATAATAAGGTTGGAGCGAATCAGAATGTCAGGAAAAGAGTGGAATCCAAGACACACACTAGGTTCACACACAGGAGAACAGAGTTGAAAAAACACTAGAGAATCTGCAATAGTGGCAAGATTATCGAGAAATTGCCTGCAGGTGGCATGCTTGTTTAAAAGCTATGGTCATGTCATCAGTATGCGACTATTCAGCTTCCTAGGCATCAGTTTTGCCTAAGTAACACAATGCTGACACTATGCCGGCCCACCCGTAAGGCTTTTTGCAGTGGTGAGGTAGAATGAGCTTGTGCTGTCACGACGGAAACGCCTCCTTACTTAAGTAATTTTTTAAACAGCCAGCAAGGCTTTCTTAGCCCTCACATTGCTACTTACCTTGGTTTAGGATAGAGCCATGGTTTCTATAGCTTGCATTAATGGAAGCTAAAAGTCAGAAACAGCTGTATGCAGGTTGGAATAAATGTCTCTGTACTAGGCTGTCCCTGAGCTGTACACCAGAGTTTTGGATGCATCGTTATTTGCTGATACCCACACTAGCATACCCCTCCTTTGAGGTTCACACCCTCAGACTTTTCTGTGCATTCTCCTAGCAAGTGGCGGTTATCTAAACCCCTTTCCCCCAGATCACCTTTCCAGTTCCTTCATCCCTTTTGTGCATGGCTTCCTTATTTATTATCCTATGGAATACCTACTCTCATTAACTTGACTTAAACATCCTCATTGGCAACTCAACTTCCTCATCTACCTCTTAGTTTCTATCTTTACCCTCCTAACTAGGCCGTTCGTAGCTTAGTATATCGACTACATATTAATACACCGGTCATCAACTTGATCTAGTATTCTCTAGGCTCTGCTCAGTTTTTTACTTCATTGACTCTCCCCTCCCGCTCTCTGACCTCAACCTTCTCTTCTTTACTATCAAAAAAGATCGGCCTTCTCAGCATAGTAATTATCCATTACACACACAGAAATCTACATTACATGAACACTCCGCAACTAATAGACAGTCTATAGCCTTCATTGTCCTCTATCTCTTCCCTTTCTTGTCTCAATCTAGCTGCCAAACATTACAATTCAATTCTCAAAGTGCCCTGGACGAAGCAGCATCCCAACAAAGATGATGGCAACCTTGGCACACCTCTCAAACGCGTTTTTTTCAGTATTCTCTAGGTGTGCCAAACGTCTATAATAATAATTATAATCTTTATTTATATAGCGCAAACATATTCTGCAGCACTTTACAATTCAGAGGATTTAGTCTATGAAGAAAACCACATAGGTCAGCGGACTACCAACATGAAATCATCTCCCAGACCTCAAGTAGCAACAATCCCTTCTCCTCCACAGTTCCGCTTTATCACTTTCATTGTTTGACCCAATAACAGAAGAAGTTTCTAGGCTCCTCTCTTCTTTTCGTCCTGTTACATTCATTAATGATCCTTTACCCTTGCAACTCGTCCAGTCCCTCTCCTCGGCTGTCACTACCCACCTAACTAATATATTTAACCTCTCTCTTATGCAATCTTTCTCTCCTCTTTTAACCCCTTCCTGCCACAGCTCTTTTTCAGATTTTCAATTTAATTTTTTCCTTCCCACATTCCAAAAGCCATAACTTTTTTATTTTTCTGTCGATATAGTCCTATGAGGGCTTGATTTTTGCAGGACGAGCTGTAGATTTTTATGACACCATTTATTGTACCATATAATGTACTAGGAAGCAAGAAAAAAAATTATATGTGGGGTAGAAAAAAAAAAAAAAGTGATTCCTCCATTGTTTTTTGTGCTTCATTTGTAAGGCATTCACTGTGAAATTAAAATGACATGTTAACTTTACTTACGGCATACACCATGCGGGTTAAATAATGATATATTGTATAATAGTTCAGACTTTTACGGACCTGGTGATACCAATTATGTTTATTTATTAATTTTTTTACAATTATTCAGGGGGAAAATGGTAAAATATTTTTTTTTTACTTTTAATATTTATTTATTGTACAGAAAAAAAAGTTTACTTAACTGATCTTTCAGTTTTTTTATAAGTCCCCCTATAGACTAGGGATTGCTTGCACTACATACCGCAATACTAATGTATTGCAGTATATCGTCCTTCTGACAGGCTTTTATTGATCCCTGCCTGAGGCAGGGCTTAAAACAAGCATATAGACGGCAGACCTGGGGGTCTTCATTAGGCCCCAGGCTGCCATAGCAACCATCGGCACACTGCAATCGCAATGAGGGGGGTCAATGTGCTGTTAGAGGGTGTCGTCCCCTCTTTCTAACGATTTAAATGCCGTGGCCGCTATTGACCACGACATTTAAAGGGTTAAACAAGCGGGATACTTTTGTCACTTTGAAGTGTCGGCTGTAACATACAGCCGATACCCGCATTGTCGGGAAGGGGTTAAACATGCTGCCATAATCACATTACTGAAAAAAAATCTCGACTCATCCTGGGCTTCTAACTGCCGACATGTCCCTAATCTCCATTTCATCTCTAAACTCCTGTTCAACTCTCGCCTAATCAGCTAACTCTATCTGCTAACTCTCTTCTGGACCACTTACAACCTGGTTTCTGCACTCTACAGAAACTCCCTTTACTAATATCTTAAATTATCTCCTGATGGCTAAATCTAACGCTAACTACTCTTCAATAATTATTTATGGATCTCTCTGCAACATTTGACACTGTAGACCACCAACTCATACTCAGTATGCTCCACTTTATTGGCCTTAAAAATACTGTCCTCTCTTGGTTTTCTTCCCACCTCTTTGACCACTCGCTTAGTGTATCATTTGCTGGCTCTACTCCTCTTTCCATTGCTGTTAGGGTTCCTCAGTGTTTTATCCGATGTCTTTTCCTCTTTTCTTTCTACGCAGCCCCTATTGGACAAGATATCAGCAGCTTTAACTTTAAGTAACATTTGTTCACTGATGATACCCATTTACAGTGAAGGAAATAAGTATTTGATCCCTTTTTTTAGGCTAGGTTAATTTTACCAGTGAGAGATAGATTATATAAAAAAAAAAAAAGAAAATCACATAGTCAAAATTATATATATTTATTTGCATTGTGCACAGAGAAATAAGTATTTGATCCCTTTGGCAAACAAGACTTAATACTTGGTGGCAAAACCCTTGTTGGCAAGCACAGCAGTCAGCATGGAATTTTGGCCCACACCTCTTTGCAGATCATCTGTAAGTCATTAAGATTTCGAGGCTGTCGCTTGGCAACTTGGATCTTCAGCTCCCTCCTTAAGATTTTGATGGGATTAAGGTCTGGAGACTGGCTAGGCCACTCCATGACCTTAATGTGCTTCTTTTTGAGCCACTCCTTTGTTGCCTTGGCTGTATGTTTCGGGTCATTGTCGTGCTGGAAGACCCAGCCACGAGCCATTTTTAATGTACTGGTGGAGGGAAGGAGGTTGTCACTCAGGATTTGACGGTACATGGCTCCATCCATTCTCCCATTGATGCAGTGAAGTAGTCCTCTGCCCTTAGCAGAGAAACACCCCCAAAACATCATGTTTCCACCTCCATGCTTGACAGTGGGGACGGTGTTCTTTGGGTCATAGGCAGCATTTCTCTTCCTCCAAACACGGCGAGTTGAGTTAATGCCAAAGAGCTAAATTTTAGTCTCATCTGACCACAGCACCTTCTCCCAATCACTCTCAGAATCATCCAGATGTTCATTTGCAAACTTCAGACGGGCCTGTACATGTGCCTTCTTGAGCAGGGGAACCTTGCGGGCACTGCAGGATTTTAATCCATTACGGCGTAATGTGTTACCAATGGTTTTCTTGGTGACTGTGGTCCCAGCTGCCTTGAGATCATTAACAAGTTCCCCCCCGTGTAGTTTTCGGCTGAGCTCTCACCTTCCTCAGGATCAAGGATACCCCACGAGGTGAGATTTTGCATGGAGCCCAAGATCGATGTCGATTGACAGTCATTTTGTATGTCTTCCATTTTCTTACTATTGCACCAACAGTTGTCTCCTTCTCACCCAGTGTCTCACTTATGGTCTTGTAGCCCATTCCAGCCTTGTGCAGGTCTATGATCTTGTCCCTGACATCTTTAGAAAGCTCTTTGGTCTTGCCCATGTTGTAGAGGTTAGAGTCAGACTGATTAATTGAGTCTGTGGACAGGAGTCTTTTATACAGGTGACCATTTAAGACAGCTGTCTTTAATGCAGGCACCAAGTTGATTTGGAGCGTGTAACTGGTCTGGAGGAGGCTGAACTCTTAATGGTTAAATACTTATTTCTCTGTGCACAATGCAAATAAATATATATAATTTTGACTATGTGATTTTTTATTTTTTTTTAATACAATCTATCTCTCACTGGTAAAATTAACCTAGCCTAAAAATTCTAGACTGTTCATGTCTTTGACAGTGGGCAAACTTACAAAATCAGAAAGGGATCAAATACTTATTTCCTTCACTGTATATACCTCTTGCCATTACATCACCCCTGCTCTAAGACAAAACACCACTTTTGTCTGTCAACTGTCTCTAACATCACGTCCCTACTCTAAAACAAAATCTTTCAAATATTGAGCTCCTTGTGTTTCCACCATCTGCTAACCTACCTAAACCGTATGTTTTTATTTCAGTGTCCAGAATGATCATAACTACTAGCTAGCATGCCTGCTGTCTTGGTTATGTTTGACTCAATCTTTCCTTCACACAATATATATAATTGCCAAAAATCTTTTTATTGCTCTGATGAATTCTCATTTTGATTACTGTAACTCATTACTGATTAGTCTTCCCCTCACTAAAACCTCCCCTCTCCAATCTATTCTGAATGCAGCAGCCATGCTCATCTTTCTGACCAATTACTACATCAATGTCTCTACCCTGTGTCAGTCACTGCAATGGTTGCCCATTTATCTTAGAATGTTTAACTTAAAGCAACTACTGCACAGCTGATTCATCAGTGCAGGTCAGATAACCCCACTGATGTGAGACACTGGCTAGTTTAGAGAGTGCAACCTTATTGGTCTGCGTCTCCTCAAGAATTCTTGGCTGCAGCATTCAGGTGTCAGCTGTAGATTGCTCGGTGTCTTTGCTTTTTGTTATTCTGACAGTGTGGTCCAGCCTAGTCTTGTATATTTCCAGCTCTGTTTTGTATTTCCTCAGTCCTTGTTTGCTTCAATGTTTGGTCTTCTTTAGTTGTTCAGTTTCATCTTGTCTCAATTGTTCCCTGTTTTGCTTGCCTTTTTTCACTGAGTTTTGAGTCTGTTAGTTTTGTTTTCATTGCCTCTGGTTCCTAGCATTTCCTAGTGCTATATTAGGGATAGTGTCTACAGATTAGGGACTCCATTATGGACAGTCTTTGGATTAGTAAGAGTTAGTGGTGTCTGATGGTAGGGTAAGTGCTTATAGACAGATGCAGGGATAGATATAGGGAGAGATAGTTAGGTTTAGCTTTTTGTCATCGATCATTATCCATTTGGTTTCGATCATCTGTCTGTTAACATACTCCATCATCCCTGGTTACCATAGACTGACTTTTATCATTGTGCATTCTCTGTTTGTTCCCATTATCCATCTGCCATCATTATCTTGTTACCATTCCTGTCTTTAATTGGTGAGTTCCTGTTTCTTTGTATTCTTGTTGTATGTCAGTATTGTGATGCATACTCTATTTTTTCCTTCCCTTTAACTGTCTGGTTGGTTCACAATTCGACCCTTGGGAGGTGCTTGGTTCTGCATTGTGGCCAGCCAGTTATACCAACGAAGCTCTCCACAGTGCTGCACCTAAGCTCTTCAACACTTTTGTTGTTCTGCAATAGTTTTCTAGAATGTGCTACCCAGGTTAATCAGGTGTATTTCAAACATCCAAAATTTTAAGCATGTCCTAAAAACATATATTTTTAGGCAACCCTACTACATTTCATGATTTGACTCCTGCCCTTTTCTCACCATTATTCCTCAATACCTGACCCCTTCATTAAAGTATCGCCCATACTCCTTGCAGCCTAATACACTTCATATCTGTGCATACACATATACTAGATGGTGACTGACTCATAGAACTTTATGTGTACTACTCAGATTTGTATAAAGGTGGCTGGGCCATTATACAAAACAAGCATTGTCACCCCCTCATTACGAGCAGGGCCCTCATTATTGTTGTTTCATTTGTTAAAATAGTTTGTTACTCTTTAATTTCTGATTTTATTTGTACATGTCCCTCCTGTATTTTAAAGTGCTGCAAAATATGTGGTGCTACATAAATAAAGATTAATATTTAGGGGCAGAAAGGAATGATTAGCATGCACCAGTATGTTGGAAAGACTTAATTTAAAAGGGATTTTCCAGGATTCCAAAATAAGTGATTTAACAGAAAATGCAACAAAACACATCATTAGAGCTTGCTATATTGATAATCATATGTAAACAAACACAGCATGTTGCAGCAGTACAAATCCCAAGGAACAAAATGTTTAATGCATATACTGTATAATAACATGTTAAAGACCTTTCAGTGCTCAGTTAAATTACCCAGATTTATGAGCCTTAAGTGATAACATGGAACACATCAACTCTTAAGGCTGGTTTACACAGGCAGATTGCTGCCCATAACTTGCGCTAGTACACAATATAACAAGTCAGTCGTTGTGCATTAACAGGCCCTTTCACACAGCCGATGCTTTCTATATGGGGACAAATGATCATTAATATAATTGTTTGATCCCCATCAGTTTGCATCGTTGTTGACAGGTAGATGTGCTGCCGATAAAGATGATTTTATAGGCTGCACAAACGATGTGATCAACCGACGAATGAGAGTTTACACAAACCATTAATCGGGAATGAGCATTCGTAAAAATGCCAGTTCAGCCGATTATTGGCTTGTGTAAATGGTCCTTAACTCCTTAGTAACAAAGATCTTGCTTTTAAGGAGTTGGGGAAAATAAATAGCTTTAACTGACCCTTTTAATTAAATTTTTGGGCCATGGATTAGTGCAAATGCTAACAATGACCCTTAACTAATCTTGAAATAGTGAGTGAGAGTATTTAAAAAGAAACAAATAAAAAATAAATAATGGACTACAATAAAAAATTACCACTCTCTCAATGTAATTGATAGACGGGTCCATGGTTGATAATTGATGTCCATTGGGAATTGTCAGATGGTATTAGAAGAGTTAAACTAAACACTAAGTATAAATATTTTCCTGTATTTTATTACTGCCACCAGTAAGAGCCAATGGATAAAGAGACATTTTATAGATATGTCTAGTCTTTTAACCTTACTGTTACTGTACATATGGTGTTTTCGTTTTTAATTATTTTTGTAAGTCTTATGATTCCCTGGTAATGTTTAAACACACTATGGAAATTCAGGGTCCAAAAAGCCTTAATATCAGTCCAAACGGTCTATTCATTTCAAGCAGTAGAGGTTTTGAGAAGTCAAATTGAAATCTACTTTTTGGAAAAGAAAAATAGCTACATCCCAGTATTAATTAGGCATACAAGCTATTAGTATCAAGATAATAATAAACGCAATAAAAAATCATTACAAAATTTAATATGAAAAAAACCTGTGCTCATAGAATGTAAAGATGTGTAATCAATATTAATACAAAATAGACTACAATGAAGCAGCCTACAAAATGATCCTTATCTTCTGCTATGTGTATATGTTTACAATAATAGTAGTGATAGGTACATTAAGCTTTTAAATTTAAGAGATCAATGTAGTCAATTATTTATTGCAATCAGCTTTAAAAAGGCATTGTACTGCGTGTTGCAATAATCTAATGGGAGTCTGTCTTGGTGTCCATCTCTCTTTAATATTGGACTCAAGGTCATGAACACTGAGATCAGTATTAGGTATCTCTCTGGTGGGATAAAGGAGCATGCTATAAGTAACAAAAAATAATTTAGAATTGCTTTAGGAGGTTGAGTGGGTTGTCTGCTATCACTGCCTTTAGCAGCTTAGAAAGTATTGAGAATGGGGGTCGTCATGTCATCGGAAGCACATTTCAGTGTTTGATTGTGGTGTTCTGAATCACCATTAGGACAAAAAGAAACTATAGGGGAGAGTGCAGATTTCAGAACATCAATGTCAATGGCTACAAATTTGTTCAAATTAAATATTTACCTCTTGAAGTTGAGGTCAGTGAAGATAAGATGGTGTAGGAAAGAAGATGGTGATCTGAGTGGGTGATCGAAAAAGATGAAACCACATTAATGAAGCTAGTGAATTGCCAATTTCATGCGAACTGAGTCAGTTATACTGGGAAGCCCATAGGAGTAGTTTAAGGAGAAGCGTTTTGAGTCAGAGCAGGAAAGTGGTTCATTGATGTGGCTGTTACCTTTAATAAGAGGAGATATTTCTCATCGTAGAGAGAGGTGGTTCAAGAAGAGAAGTGATCAGAGAATTAATGAACAAAGGCAGGTGGACTTCTTGGATTTCAGAAAAGCTATAAGAAAATAAATTCTTTATTTTGAACTTTATGTTTTCTGTACATTTTTCTATATCTCTAAGGTTCTTTATCTGTTTCAGGTTTATCTAAAGACATAAATACATTACTTCGCTACACACATAACCTCTGTGTCAGTCTGTCATAGAATGGGTCAAGACAGGATCTTGTCCATTAACCCCTTAGTGACCACCAATACGCCTTTTCACGGCGGTCACTAAGTGGCCTTAGGCTAGCCCGCCGCCTTTTCACGGTGGCTCAGTCTAAGTCCTACACGGGCGTCCCGTGCAGGCTGGAGCCAGAGCTCGGCTGTCTAATGACAGCCAGGCTCCTGCTCCAACATCCGCGATCAAAGTTTACTTCGATCACGGCCATTAAACCCGTTAAATGCCGCCATCAATAGCGGCCGCGGCATTTAACTTGTTTACAGAGGGAGTGAGCTCCCTCTGTCACTCATCGACGGCCCGCAAATGAAATCGCGATTCTCCAATGGGGTGTCATGGCAACCGGGGGCCTGATAAAAGCCCCCAGGTCTGCCCTGGACATATGCCTATTAGGACGCGCCGAAGGCACGTCCTAATAGATTGCCTGTCAGATTTACACTGACAGGCAATAATGCTCTGGTATACACCCTGTTCCAAATTATTATGCACATTGGATTTAAGTGTCATAAACATTTAATTATTAATTTTTCAATTAGATTCATGGATGGTATTGTGTTTTAGGGCTCTTTGGATCATTGTAATCAATCACAGACACCCGTGATAATTAGTTTGCCAGGTGTGCCCAATCAAAGGAAAACGACTTAAGAAGGACGTTCCACATTATTACGCAGGCCACAGGTTTCAAGCAATATTGGAAAGAAAAAGGATCTCTCTTCTGCAAAAAAACGTGAAATAGTGCAATACCTTGTACAAGGTATGAAAACATTGGATATTTCAAGAAAACTTAAGCGTAATTATCGTACTGTGAAAAGATTTGTGGCTGATTCAGAGCACAGACGGCTTTGTTCAGATAAAGGCATAACGAGGAAGGTTTCTGCCAGACAAATTAATAGGATTAGGAGAGCAGCTGCTAAAATTCCATTGCAAAGCAGCAAACAGGTATTTGAAGCCGCTGGTGCCTCTGGAGTCCCGTGAACCTCAAGGTGTAGGATCCTTCAGAGGTTTGCAAGTGTGCATAAAGCTATTATTCTGCAACCCCTAAACAATGCTCACAAGCAGAAACGGTTGCAGTGGGCTCAGAAATACATGAAGACTAATTTTCAAACCGTGTTGTTTACTGATGAGTGTCGTGCAACCCTGGATGATCCAGATGGATGGAGTAGTGGATGGTTGGTGAATGGCCACGATGTCCCAACAAGGCTGCGACGTCAGCAAGGAGGTGGCGAAGTCATGTTTTGGGCTGGAATCATGGGGAGAGAGCTGGTAGGCCCCTTTAGGGTCCCTGACGGTGTGAAAATGACCTCTGCAAAGTATGTAGAGTTTATGACTGACCACTTTTTTCCGTGGTACAAAAAGAAGAACCGTGCCTTCCGTAGCAAAATTATCTTCATGCATGACAATGCACCATCTCATGCTGCAAAGAATACCTCTGTGTCATTGGCTGCTATGGGCATAAAAGGAGAGAAACTCATGGTGTGGCCCCCATGTTCCCCTGACCTTAACCCTATTGAGAAGCTTTGGAGCATCCTCAAGCAAAATATCTATGAGGGTGGGAGGCAGTTCACATCAAAACAGAAGCTCTGGGAGGCTATTCTGACATCCTGCAAAGATAATCAAGCAGAAATTGTGCAAATACCCACAAATTCAATGGATGCAAGAATTCTGAAGGTGATATAAAAGAAGGGGTCCTATGATAACATGTAACTTGGCCTGTTAAGTTTTTTTTTGATTGAAAGAGCTTTTGATTTATGTAAATATGACCTCCTGATGCTGCAAATTCAACAAATTACCATTTTAGTTCTCTTTACAACCTTTAAAATGTTTTGATCTCTGTTGTGCATAATAATTTGAAACAGTGAATTTTGAGTTTTTTACTTCTAAATTATCATTAGGAGATTTGTTCAATAAAATTCACATTATACTCCAAAGGTTGATGGCTTGAAGATTATACTGACTGTCATTTGCATCGACTATTTAGGAAAATCAGCGAAAAATAACATTTGGATAATAATTTGGAATGCGGTGTACGAAGTATACCAAAGCATTATAGCAGCGATCTGAAGATCGCATAGTAAAGTCCCCTAGTAGGACTAAAAAAATAAGTAATTAATGTGAAATAAAGATTATTAATAAAAATTACAGTAAAAAAAGAACTAAAACCATTTGTTTTCCATAAAAAGTGGTTTTATTTAGTAAAAGTGTAAAAAAATAAATAAAAGTACATATATATGGTATCGCCGCGACTGTAATGACTCAATTAATAAAGTTAATATGTAATTTAAACCGTAAGATGAACACCGTAAAAAAACCTGCAAAAAACAATGGCGAAATTGCAATTTTTTTCCATTGCCCCCCAAAAAAGTCATAATAAAAATGAATCAATAAGTCCCATGCACTCCAAAACAGTACCAATGAAAACGACGTCTCGTCCCGCAAAACACAAGCCCAAAAAATCAGTACATTGATTGAAAAAGAAAAAAAATTACGCGACGATGCAAAAACAAATAATTTTAGTTCAAAAGTGTTTTTATTGTGCAAAAGTCGTAAAACATAAAAAACCTCTACAAATGTGGTATCATCGTAATCGTACCGACCCATAGAATAATGGTAACATGATATTTATGCCGTACACTCAACGGCGTCAATTTAAAACGCATAGAACAATGGTGGAATTTCAGGTTATTTTTATAATTCCCCCAAAAAAAGTTAATAAAAGTTAATTCAAAAATGATATGTACCCTAAAATAGTGCTATTAAAAAGTACAAATAATCCCGCAAAAAACAAGTCCTCATACAGCTATGTCGACGGAAAAATAAAAAAGTTATAGCTCTTTGAATGCGACTGTAGAAAAAACAAATAAAATAGCTTGGTCATTAGGGCCTAAAATAGGCTGGTCGCTAAGGGGTTAAAGTGATAGTATGATGGACATATTCAGTATGTGTTTTCTGTATAAGTTCCATTGTTTGGAACTTCGGGAGGCTTGTGATCAACCAACCTACTTGACTATACAAGAACCTAGAAATTGCTTACTTTGCGTAGGGTGTATTCACATGGTGTGGTTTCGTGGTGTTTTTTGCCGTGAGGCCGAAAACCAAAAACTAAAAAACACGCGTTTTTATCTCGATTTACAAATTCGCTGAAAATTGTGGCAAAAACGTATGCTTTGTTTCGGTGCGGTTTTTACAAATGCGGCAAAAAAAGCATCAAAAACACATATGTGAATACACCATTATAAATGTACTTTTCTTGTCACATATACATTTTGTGTACATTATATACAGCATGCATACACAGTATATAGTATTCAAAATCGTGGCAAATTGCAGTAAAAACACATACTTTTTTTCGATGCGGTTTTCGGCCACGCGGCAAAACCATGACAAAATGTAAAAGTAGTTTTCTTGTTAAATTTACATTTTGTGTACATTATATACAGCATGCATACAGAGTATATAATTACCCGATTCCCATAGATACAACCTGATGAACTGTAGCAGTTTCACCTGTGATTAGGACCATAGATCTCAACTAATACTTTTTGGCCATTGTATAATAACATGTATTGCACCAAATTTACACATGCATGTGCAATTTTCCTTTGAATACGGATAGTCAATAAAATGTTCTAGCTTCAATAACACTTTATACATGTGCACCCGTATGTGATCAGTGTATGATATTATTTGGCCAGCACAGTGGCTCACTATGTTCACTCTGTATGTATTGCGTGGGTTAACTCTGGGTACTCTGTTTCCTTCCCCCCACACTCGAAAACATACCGATTAGTTAACTGGTTCCTATGAAATCGAGCCATGTGTGCTTGAGATAGGAAAATTAGATTGTGAGTGTTATTGGAAACAGGAACTGATGTATGTCACGAAGGGTCTGTGGACCCACTGGGCCGTACCGCCTTGGCAGTAAGGCAGCTGGCCAACAGGGAGCAGGTGAATGTCTATAGTTCTATAGGTACCTGTGGCAGCTCAGACAGCAGCGGGGCAGGCTCGGCTGGGACTGGGTAGCAGGCGGACGTCAGGTGACGTGAAGTAGGTCAGACGTGGATGTAGCGCAGCACGACTTTGGCACAGCTCAGTGCTAGACCAAGAATGTATGGATTGCTAGGAACAGGAACTGGAAACAGGTATAGGTACAGGGACTGGAACAGGAAACACACTAGGAGGCCATCACATAGACAAACTATAGGGAACACAACAATGTTCAGGCATAGAACTAGGTGGCTGAACCCCTCTTATAGTCCAGGGTACTCACGGGTCAAAGTTCATCCACGAGGCACAGTGCGCGCGCTGCCCCTTTAAGAGCGGGCACGAGCGTGCACGCGCACCCTACGGGATCCGGCTGAGGTGAGTGGATGCGAGCGCTGGCGTCTCATGAGGAGGAGGCTGGTGCCAGCGCTTGCCGACTCGTGGCTGCGGCTGTCAGGGGGAAGTTGGAGCTGACAGCACGCAGCCACGGACATTACAGTATCCCCCCCTCTTACGCCCCCTCTTCTTGGGACAAGAGCGAGAGAGAAACTTCTTCAGAAGAGTAGGGGCATTGAGGTTCTCCTCTGGCTCCCAAGACCTCTCTTCAGAACCAAACCCCCTCCAATCCACCAAATAAAAAGTCTTTCCTCTCACTCTCTTGGTGTCCAAGATCTCCTTGACCTCAAAGATGTCTGAAGGGCTGCTGGAGGCAACCGCAGGGCTGGGAGTCTTGGAATAGCGGTTCAGGATCACTTGTTTCAGGAGGGAGACATGGAAGGAGCTGGGAATACTGAGGGTAGGAGGCAGACGAAGCTTGTAGGCGACAGGGTTGATCTGCTGCAGGACCTCGAATGGTCCGAGGAACCTGGGGGCAAATTTACATGACGGCGCCCTCAGTCGGATATTCCTGGACGACAGCCGGACCTTAGTCCCAGGAAGAAACCGATGAGGCTCTCTTCTCCTTGTGTCAGCCTTCCGTTTCATGCGGTCCACTGCCATTAGGATGGAGGATCGAGTCTGCTGCCAGATCTGAAAAAAGTCTCTAAACGTGGATCGAGTCAGCTGCAGGTACCTCGGGAGTATCAGGCACCGGGAGAGGAATTTGTGGGTACTGGCCGTAGACAATGCAGAACAGTGTATTTCTAGTAGACTCACTGGTGTGATTATTGTAGGAGAACACCGCCCATGGGAGCAGCTGCACCCAGTCATCATGCTGCTTGGAGATGAAGTGGCATAGGTAGTTCTCCAAAATCTGGTTGATCCTCTCAACCTGACTATTAGACTGAGGATGGTAGGCAGAGGAAAAGTCCAACTTCACACCAAGAAGTCCGCAGAGGGCTCTCCAGAACCTCGAGGTAAACTGAACCCCCGATCAAATATAATATTTTGCGGCAAGCCGTGTAGGCGGAAGATGTGTTGGATAAACAACTTGGCCAACTGAGGAGCAGAAGGAAGACCGGTCAGAGGAACGAAGTGGGCCATCTTTGAAAATCAGTCCACCACCACCCAGACAGCACTGCAACCAGCAGAGAGAGGCAAGTATGTGATAAAGTCCATTGCTATATGCTGCCAGGGAGCATTGGGCACAGGCAATGGCTGGAGCAGACCAGCAGGTCTGGAGTGGGTAGCCATGTTGGCTGCACATACAGCACAGGAAGAAAAGAAGTCCACAATATCCTTGGGCAGTGTGGGCAATGACGAGGAATCAAATCCCGGGTCTTACGCAACCCCGCGTGACCTGCCTTTCTAGAGGAGTGTCCCCAGCGGAGGATTCTTCCACGATCAGCCAGGCGCACAAAAATCCTTCCTGTAGGAATGTCCCCAATTTGCAGGGGATTGACCGAGACAATGCAAGATGGATCGATAATGTTCTGTGGACTCTCTATGGTGTCTTCTGTCTCGAAAAACCTGGACAAGGCATCGGCCCTCACATTCTTGTCGGCCGGGCGATAATGAAGCTCAAACTGAAACCTTGCAAAGAACAGTGACCACCTGGCCTGACGAGGGTTCAGCCGTTGGGCCGTCTGGAGGTAGGTCAGGTTCTTGTGGTCCGTAAAAATCAAGATCGGATGAGCTGCGACCTCTAGTAGATGTCTCCACTCCTCCAGAGCCAATTTGATGGCCAGTAACTCCCGATCCCCAATCGAGTAATTACGTTCTGAGGAAGAGAAGATCTTAGAAAAGAATCCACATACCCTTGACTTGCCCTTGGGACCTCTCTGGAACGGGAGTGCACCAGCACCGACAGAGGATGCGTCCACCTCCAATGAGAACTGCAGAGAGACATCCGGATGATGGAGGATAGAGGCTGACGTGAAGGCACTCTTCCGGCTATTGAATGCGGACTTTGCCTCGGGAGTCCACACCTTGGCATTCATACCCTTCTTAGTAAGGTTGGAGATGGGAGAAGTCAGTGAAGAGAAGTTTGGAATAAACTGCCTATAAAAATTAGCAAATCCCAAAAAGCGCTGTATGGCCCTCAAACCTTGAGGGCGTGGCCACTCCAGGACAGACTTTACCTTTTCAGGATCCATCTCGAGACCACGATTCGAGACGATGTAGCCCAGGAAGGGTAGTGCATCCTTGTCAAATACACACTTCTCCAACTTGGCGTACAGACGATTCTCCCTTAACTGTAGCAGAACCTGACGGACATGTCTCTGGTGCGTAATAGGATCTGGGGAGAAAATCAAGATGTCATAAAGGTAGACTACAACACAAACATAGAGGTGGTCACGGAAAATGTCATTCACAAACTCCTGGAAGACCGCAGGAGCATTACACAGGCCGAAGGGCATTACTAGATACTCATAGTGTCCAACACGAGTGTTAAATGCCGTCTTCCATTCATCACCCTGGCGAACCCAGCTCCTGCCGGGGAGGAAGACTTTCGTAGGAAGCCCCTTTCTAAGTTCTCTTTCACATAGGAGGACATGGACAGAGTCTATGGCAAGGAGAGAGAGGATATAACCTACCACGGGGAAGGGATGCACCAGGAATCAGTTCAATAGGGCAGTCATACGCCCGATCTGGGGGCAATGTCAACGCCTCCCTCTTGCTGAAGACGTCCGAAAAGGCAGCATAATGACACGACAATCTTGCCAATGACCGAGGCAGCGAAGGCTGAGCCGAACAAATCCGCACCAGGCAACAACCTTGACACTCAGGGCACCACTGGAGAACCTCTCCAGAATTCCAGTCCAGGACTGGGGCATGCAGTCGGAGCCAAGTTAGGCCCAGCAACACAGGGTTAACAGCTTTGGGCAGGACATAGAAAGACAGAAGTTCGGAGTGAAGGGCTCCTACTTGGAGCCTCAGCCGCTTGGTTACAGCTATAACTGGGTCTGGCAGGGGTAGTCCATTCACTGAGGCAACTGTCAACAGGCTCTCCAGAGGGGTGGTGGGTGATTGCAGAAGGTCCACCAGATCTCTGCGGATGAAATTAGCAGCAGATCCAGAGTCCAGATACTCAGAGACCTGATGCGTTTTCTCGCCGGACACTATGGTCACAGGTATGGACAATTTAGATGGAAGTCCATCTTTACCCAAGGTTGTCACTGCTAGCAACTAGAGATGAGCGAACTTATCAAAAGTTCGGTTCGGCTAGTTCGCCGAATTTCACAAAAAAGTTCGGTTCGGACCGAACTAGTTCTGACCGAACCTGTCACTTCCATGCGCCGAGCATGCTACTGTCCAGGGTGCTGATAGAGTTAATGGGCTGCACTAACTCTTTCAGCAACCTTCACAGTACATGCTCGGCGCGCGGAAAATACCATTTAAATGTAATAAAAAAATAAAAATTATACGTTCGTACTTACTTTCCTCCTGTCCGGCCTCCAGCGATGACGTTTCATCCCTTTCGCCGCTGCAGCCAATCACAGGCTGTAGTGGCGGTCACGCACGTCAGGATGACGCTTCATCCCACGTGACCGCCTCTGCAGCCAATCACAGGCTGCAGCGGCGACATGAATGAAACGTCATCGCTGGAGGCCGGACAGGAGGAAAGTAAGTATGAACGTATTATTATTATTTTTTGGCATGTATGTATGTTGGCATGTATGTATGTATGTATATCTGTGCATGTATGTTTGCATGTATGTTGGCATGTATGTATATATGTGCATGTTTGTATGTATATTTGCATGTATATATTTGCATGTATGTATGTTTGCATGTATGTATTTTTGCATGTATGTTGTCATGTATGTATGTATGTTGTCATGTATGTATATATGTGCATGTGTGTATGTATATTTGTATGTATGTATGTATGTTTGCATGTATGTTTGCATGAATGTATGTATATTTGCATGTGTGTATATATATATATGTATGTATGTTGTCATGTATGTATGTATGTTGTCATGTATGTATATATGTGCATGTATGTTGGCATGTATGTATATATGTGCATGTGTGTATGGATGTATATTTGCATGTATGTATGTTGTCATGTATGTATGTATATATGTGCATGTATGTTTGCATGTATGTTGGCATGTATGTATACATGTGCATGTTTGTATGTATATTTGCATGTATATATGTTTGCATGTGTGTATGTATGTTTGCATGTATGTATGTTTGCATGTATGTATGTTGTCATGTATGTTTGTATGTATGTTGTCATGTATGTATGTATATATGTGCATGTATGTATGTTTGCATGTTTTTATTTTTGCATGTATGTTTGCATGTATGTTTATATATATGTGCATGTATGTAATTATGTTTGCATGTATTTATGTTTGCATGTATATTTGTGCATGCTTGTATATATGTATGTATGTATCTTTGCATGTTTGTTTGTATGTATGTATGTTTTCATGTGTGTGTGTATGCATGTATGTATGATAGTTTGCATGTATATATGTGTGTATGTTTGCATGTATGTATATTTGCATGTATATATGTGCATGCTTGTATATATGTATGTATGTTTGTATATATGTATGTATATTTGTATATATGTCTGTATGGCCATGTATGATACTGTCTGCTGGCGCCCTGTATCTAAGTCAACTTCGCGGCAGGCTTCTATACATGGTATAACAGTCAGTATCACACATTAAACTGAATCTAAGCCTACAACATGTTTTATTTCATTATTTTATTTTTTTACAGGTTTGGTGTTTGGACTACGTCGGTTTCGAGGACTACTTCGATGACGGTTTTTTTTCTACAATAAAATGGTTAATGAGGGTTGTGTTGGGGGTGCTTTATTTCAATAAAATATTTTATCTATATCTTTGTCTTTTTCTTTTCAAATTTTATTATTACCACTTTAGTAATGGCCGCTGTCTGAGTGACAACATCCATTACTAATGCGAGGCTTAGTGTTAGCCGGTGCAGAGGCTAACACTAACCACCATTATTACCCCGGTACCCAAAACCACCAGGGGTGCCGGGAAGAGCCAGGTACGATCCAGTACCCGACCATCTGTTGTGATGGTCGGGCCCTGGGGCGGCCGCAGGCTGGTATTATGAGGCTGGGAAGGGCCAAAAACAGTGGACCTTCCCACCCTTGTAATGCTAGGCTGCTGCTGCTGTGTTGTATCTGGCTGGTTATAAAAGTGGGGGGGACCCCACGTCATTTTTTTAAATTATTTATTTATTTACATTTTTTTTTAAAAAAAGACATGGGGTTCCACCCAATTTATCATAACCAGCCACATACAACACAGTGTTATTAGCCTGGGAATGGACAAAACCAGTGGCCCTTCCCACCCATGTAATGCCAGACTGCTGCGGCCTTGTATATGGCTGGTTATTAAAAATGTGGGGGACCCGTCTATTGCTAAATTTGTTAAATTCCCAAAAAAAAACGACGTGGGGGTCCCCCCCATTTTTATAACCAGCCCGATACAACACAGCAGCAGCAGCCTAGCATTACAAGGGTGGGAAGGTCCACTGATTTTGGCCCTTCCCAGCCTCATAATACCAGCCTACGGCCGCCCCAGTACCCGACCATCACAACAGATGGTCGGGTACTGGATCGTACCAAGCTCTTCCCGGCACCCCTGGTGGTGGTGGGTACCGGGGTAATAATGGGTGGTTAGTGCTAGCCTCTGCACCGGCTAACACTAAGTACCGCCTTAATAATGGACGCTGTCAATCAGCCAACTGCCATTATCTAGGCACTAATAAAGTTTGAAAAAAAAAACACAAAGACAATTCTTTTTTATTGAAATAAGAAATCCCCAACAAAACCCTCGTTAACCATTTTATTAAAATTTGAAAAAACGCAGATCTACGCAGTAGTCCAACGAATCGTAGATGTAGTCCAATCGGTACATCAAAATCTGCAACAACATAAAAAAACAGTTATCAATGTGAACAATACCAATACTTCTACTCACCTACACACATATATACACGCACACACAAACAAACAACCATACACAGACACACACATATATACACAAACACAACAAGATATACACACACACATAAACAGACAAACACGCACATATACACAAACTCACACATATACAAACAAAAACACACATATCCAAACACACACACACACAGTTATACACACATACACGAACACATATACACAAACACATATACAAACAAAAACACACATACCCAAACACACATATACACAAACACATATACACAAACACACCCATATATACACACAAACACACACCCATATACACATACAAAAACACACACAAACATCTACACACAAACATATACACAAATACACCCATATATACACAAACATATACACAAAACACATATACACAAACACACCCATATATACACACACACACATATAAAAACAAAAACAGACAAAGTCACATACCCAAACACACATATATACACAAACACACACATACACAAACACGGTTTCTTTTAAATGCTGCTGGGGAACCCGCTCGATCCACTATATACGGCTGCGCTACAGTGCAGCATTTAAAAGAAACAGGATCCTGACCTGTCCATAGAGTTTAAGGCAGCACAGAGTATTTCAGGAGATGAGCGTGCAGATTCAGTGCTGCTGCGAACTCTGCTCTTACCATTACGTAGCTCTCAGTCTGTTACCTCTCCTCCACTCCTGTCCTCCAGAACACCTTCACATGATTGGCAAGTCACCACGTAATGGTAAGAGCAGAGTTCACAGCAGCACAGAGTATTTCAGGAGATGAGCGTGCGGATCTTGTGCGGGGTGGTGACTTGCCAATCACGTGAAGGTGTTATTGAGGACAGGAGTGGAGGAGAGGTAACAGACTGAGCTACGTAATGGTAAGAGCAGAGTTCACAGCAGCACTGAATCTGCACGCTCCTCTCCTGAAATACTCTGTGCTGCTGTGAACTCTGTTCTTACCATTACGTAGCTCAGTCTGTTACATCTCCTCCACTCCTGTCCTCTATAACACGTTCACATGATTGGCAAGTCACCACCCCGCACAAGATCCGCACGCTCATCTCCTGAAATACTCTGTGCTGCTGTGAACTCTGCTCTTACCATTACGTGGTGACTTGCCAATCATGTGAAGGTGTTCTTGAGGACAGGAGTGGAGGAGAGATAACAGACTGAGAGCTACGTAATGGTAAGAGCAGAGTTCACAACAGCACTGAATCTGCACGCTCATCTCCTGAAATACTCTGTGCTGCCTTAAACTCTGTGGACAGGTCAGGATCCTGTTTCTTTTAAATGCTGCACTGTAGCGTAGCCTTATATAGTGGATCGAGCGGGTTCCCTAGCAGCATTTAAAAGAAACAGGATCCTGACCTGTCCACAGAGTTTAAGGCAGCACAGATTATTTCAGGAGATGAGCACGGGCAGCCGTTCGTTTTTCCGAGCCGTGCTCCCATCATGCACACGACCGTAAAAACACCCGTTATTGCGGGTCGTAATTACGACCCGCAATAACGGGCTCATAGACTTCTGTTACCCACGGGTACCTTTCCGTATTCTCACGGGAAGGTGCCCGTGCCGTTAAAAAAATAGAACATGTTCTATTTTTCTATTTTACGGGCCGTGCTTCTATAATTATAATGACAGCACGGTTCGCAAAAGCGGCCGGCTGCCCGTGGCCGGCCGGCCGTGCTCGTACTTACGAGTCGTAATTACGAGCACGGCCCGTAAAATAAAAAAATAGAACATGTTCTATCTTTTTAACGGCACGGGCACCTTCCCGTGAGAAAACGGGAAGGTACCCGTGGCTAACAGAAGTCTATGGGCCCGCTATTTCGGGTCGTAATTACGACCCGTGATAACGGGTGTTTTTATGGTCGTGTGCATGAGGCCCCGTAATGACGGGTGGCTACATGTGTGCACCCGTCATTACGGCAGCGTTGCTAGTCGACGTCAGTAAGGGTATGTGCACACACACTAATTACGTCCGTAATTGACAGACGTATTTCGGCCGCAAGTACCGGACCGAACACAGTGCAGGGAGCCGGGCTCCTAGCATCATACTTATGTACGATGCTAGGAGTCCCTGCCTCTCCGTGGAACTACTGTCCCGTACTGAAAACATGATTACAGTACGGGACAGTTGTCCTGCAGAGAGGCAGGGACTCCTAGCATCGTACATAAGTATGATGCTAGAAGCCCGGCTCCCTGCACTGTGTTCGGTCCGGTACTTGCGGCCGAAATACGTCCGTCATTTACGGACGTAATTAGTGTGTGTGCACATACACTAAATAGTCACTGTTCAGGGTGCTGAAAGAGTTAACTGATCGGCAGTAACTGTTTCAGTACCATGGACAGTGACTACCGATCACAGTACCTGTAAAAAAAAAGACGTTCATACTTACCGAGAACTTTCTGCTTCCTCCAGTCCGGTCTCCTGGCCGTTGCCTTGGTGACGCGTCCCTCTCGACATCCGGCCCGACATTCCTTGATGACGATGCAGCCTTGTGAGCGCTGCAGCCAATCACAGGCTGCCGCGGCCTCTGCAGCCAATCACAGGCTGCAGAGGCCTCTGCAGCCAATCACAGGCTGCCGCGTCAGAAAAGGTCGGACTGGAGGAAGAAGAGGGACTCGTCAACAAGACAACGACCGGGTACGTATGAAATGCTTTTTATTTTATTTTTAATCAGCAGCCTCTTTTCTCTATCAGTGATTGATAGAGATAAGTGGCTGCCGATTTGTATAATGTTTTTGACCGGGTTCGGTCAAAACGGGTTCGGCCGAACCCGGTGAAGTTCGGATTCGCTGCGAACCGAACTTTACCGGAAGTTCGGACCGAAACCGGGTTCGGTTGTCCCAGTTCGCTCATCTCTACTAGCAACCCTAGGCTTTGGGATCTTTGGGAGCTCAGGTGCACGAGATGACCATCGAGACCGCAATAAAGACAGAGTCCAGATGTGCGTCTGCGTTGTCTCTCTTGGGTAGATAACTTCCATTGGTCCATTATTACCGACTTCTTAGGAGGATCGACATCTGAGGACAGCAGGGTTTGCTGGAAAGTAGAGACCAGACTAGGAAGGGCTCCCTCCCGTTGAACCTCTTGGAGGCGTTCACGGATCCGTATAAAAAAAATACGGGCGGAAAGAAGGATGAGGTTATCCAGAGTAGACAGCAGATCCCGGGCGGCAAGTTCGTCTTTAACTCTGGAAGATAGTCCATGCCAGAATGCAGCCACCAGAGCCTCATTGTTCCACAACAGCTCTCCCGCCAGGGTGCGGAAGTGGATGGCATACTCACTCACAGAGGTGTCTCCTTGGTGCAGGTTAATCAAAGAGGCCGCCGCTGCAGATGAGACCCGTCCAGGCTCCTCAAACACCATGCGAAAAGTCCAGAGGAAGGCAGGGAAGTCACGGGTCTCTGGTCCTTGTCTCTCACAGATAGGCTTCACCCATGCAAGAGTCTTGCCAGTGAGGAGAGAAATGATGAAAGCGACCCTGGCACCATCAGATGAAAAAGTCCTAGCATACAGGCTGAAATGGATCTGGTATTGATTAAGAAAACCACGACAGGTACTTGCTTCTCCATCATAGCAGTCAGGAAGTGGCAAAGAAACACGTGGGTCAATACTGCCAAGAGGTGTAGACTGAGGATCCACATTGCCAGGAGGTGTAGTAGGAGGAACGGCAGCTTGTGCCTCTTGCCGACGTGCAAGAATGTTCAACGACTGGAGGAGTTGGTCCTGTCGAGACCGGATGTCCAGCATATCCGCTCGCATCTCCTGTGACGTCGTCATAGTCTTGAATCGACCAGCGGGGTCCATGGCCTGAGCATACTGTCACGAAGGGTCTGTGTATCCACTGTGGTGTACCGCCTTGGCGGTAAGGCAGCTGGCCAACAGGGAGCAGGTGAATGTCTATAGTTCTATAGGTACCTGTGGCAGCTTAGACAGCAGCGGGCAGGCTCGACTGGGACCAGGTAGCAGGCAGAGGTCAGGCGAGGTGAAGCAGGTCAGACGCGGATGTAGCGCAGCACGACTTTGGCACAGTTCAGTGCTAGATCAGGAATGTATGGATTGCTAGGAACAGGAACTGGAAACAGGTATAGGTACAGGGACAGAGACTAGAACAGGAAACACACTAGGAGGCCATCACATAGACAAACTATAGGGAACACAACAACGCTCAGGCATAGAACTAGGGGGCTGGACCCCTCTTATAGTCCAGGGTAGTCATGGGTCAAAGTTCATCCACGAGTTCCAGTGCGCGCACTGCCCCTTTAAGAGCGGGCACGAGCATGCACGCGCACCCTACGTGATCCGGCTGAGGTGAGTGGACGCGAGCACTGGCGTCTCCTGAGAAGGAGGCTGGGGCCAGCGCTTGCCGACTCGTGGCTGCGGCTGTCAGGGAGAGGTTGGAGCTGACAGCCTGCAGCCACAGACATTACAATGTAAATGGTGTAAAAAACTGGAATTACTAAATACATTTAGTCCCTGTATGTTTGCATTATTTGGGAACTATATAGCTTTGTCATGTGTGCACCGAATGCAGCATATTTAGAACGGTCTAGCAGTATCAATTCGGCATTTAAAAATATAAAAAAATTGGCATGTTGTTAAATGAGGGCTCAGGAGCGATTAACTATTTTAACTATATCTCTGCTCCTAAACCAGATTTTATCAGACCTTAAACCTGAATATTATACATTGACCTGATGCAGGTACACTACCGTTCAAAAGTTTAGGGTCACTTAGAAATTTCCTTATTTTTGCAAGAAAAGCACAGTTTTTTTCAATGAAGATAACATTAAACTAATCAGAAATACACTCTATACATTGTTAATGTGCTAAATGACTGTTCTAGCTGCAAACGTCTGGTTTTTAATGCAATATCTACATAGGTGTATAGAGGCCCATTTCCAGCAACCATCACTCCAGTGTTCTAATGGTACATTGTGTTTGCTAACTGTGTTAGAAGGCTAATGGATGATTAGAAAACACTTGAAAACCCTTGTGAAATTATGTTAGCACCGCTGTAAACAGTTTTGCTGTTTAGAGGAGCTATAAAACTGACCTTCCTTTGAGCTAGTTGAGAATCTGGAGCATTACATTTGTGGGTTCGATGAAACTCTCAAAATGGCTAGAAAAAGAGAGCTTTCATGTGAAACTCGACAGTCTATTCTTGTTCTTAGAAATGAAGGCTATTCCATGAGTGAAATTGCCAAGAAACTGAAGATTTCCTACAACGGTGTGTACTACTCCCTTCAGAGGACAGCACAAACAGGCTCTAAACAGAGTACAAAGAGAAGTGGGAGGCCCCGCTGCACAACTGAGCAACAAGACAAGTACATTAGTGTCTCTAGTTTGAGAAATAGACGCCTCACAGGTCCTCAACTGGCAGCTTCATTAAATAGTACCCGCAAAACGCCAGTGTCAACGTCTACAGTGAAGAGGTGACTCCAGGATGCTGACCTTCAGGGCAGAGTGGCAAAGAAAAAGCCATATCTGAGACTGGCTAATAAAAGGAAAAGATTAATATGGGCAAAAGCACACAGACATTAGACAGAGGAAGATTGGAAAAAAGTGTTATGGACAGACGAATCAAAGTTTGAGATGTTTGGATCACACAGAAGAACATTTGTGAGACGCAGAACAACTGAAAAGATGCTGGAAGAGTGCCTGACGCCATCTGTCAAGCATCGTGGAGGTAATGTGATGGTCTGGGGTTGCTTTGGTGCTGGTAAAGTGGGAGATTTGTACAAGGTAAAAGGGATTTTGAATAAGGAAGGCTATCACTCCATTTTGCAACGCCATGCCATACCCTGTGGACAGCGCTTGATTGGAGCCAATTTCATCCTACAACAGGACAATGACCCAAAGCACACCTCCAAATTATTCAAGAACTATTTAGGGAAGAAGCAGGCAGCTGGTATTCTATCTGTAATGGAGTGGCCAGCGCAGTCACCAGATCTCAACCCCATAGAGCTGTTGTGGGAGCAGCTTGACCGTATGGTACGCAAGAAGTGCCCATCAAGCCAATCCAACTTCTGGGAGGGGCTTCTGGAAGCATGGGGTGAAACTTCTCCCAATTACCTCAGCAAATTAATAGCTAGAATGCCAAAGGTCTGCAATGCTGTAATTGCTGCAAATTGAGCATTCTTTGACTAAAGCAAAGTTTGAAGGAGAAAATTATTATTTGAAATAAAAATCATTATTTCTAACCTTGTCAATTTGGTCTTGACTATATTTTCTAGTCATTTTGCAACTCATTTGATAAATATAAGTGTGAGTTTTCATGGAAAACACAAATTGTCTGGGTGACCCCAAACTTTTGAATGGTAGTGTAAATAGATAAACATTTAAGATAGAGGCATAACTTTAAACTTCAGGACCTTCATGGAAAATCTGTAATGGGTCACCTTACCTACCATGTGACTTTTATAATACTGGTGTCTTCCTATTATCACGGCGCGGGGTGTGGACCCACTTAGGCAATGCAGACAGTAGCGGTGATTCAGGCTGAAGATAAGGCTCCGGCAGTATATGGACACCCGACGGGGTGTGATGCAGTAGATGCAGCGGGAGACACAACTTGACTTAGACTCTAGATGGCACAGAGGCACGGTAGCACAGGATTCAGGGTACAGGCAGCAGGAACGGGTAACACTGGGAACTGGCAAACACTAGGAGACCATTTGCAAGACAAACTTTAGGTACACAACAACTCTCAGGCAAAGATCAAGAGGGCAGAGCCCTTTTTATAGTCCAGCAGCATTCTGGACTAATTGCGGGAGACAGTCTCAGATCCAGGAAGTGAGTGCCGGCGTCTCACAGGAGGCAGACGCTGCAGCGAACTCACGTGTCCATGGCCGCGGCAGCCGGAGGGTAAGTCAGAACGACGGGCCGCGGCCATAGACGTTACAGTATCCCCCCTCTTATGCCCCCTCTTCTTGTGGCCAGAGCGGGAGAGAAACTTCTTCACGAGGACAGGGGCATCGATGTTCTCCTCTGTCTCCCCAAGACCTCTTTTCTGGACCGAATCCCCTCCAATCCACCAAATAAAACGTCCTTCCTCCCACTTTCTTGGTGGCCAGGATCTCCCTTATTTTGAAAGTCCCTGACGAGCCGCCATGAGCCACAGCGGAACTAGGAGTCCTGGAGTAGCGGTTCAGGACCACGGGCTTCAGCAGGGAGACATGGGAGGAGTTAGGGATTTTGAGGGTAGGAGGCAGCCGAAGCTTGTAAGACACAGGGTTAATTTGTAGAATAATCTCAAAGGGTCAGAGGAACCTGGGAGCAAACTTGCAGGATGGCACCCTCAGCTGGATATTCCTGGAAGACAGCCAGACTGTAATGACGGGGGTAGGGAAACGGAAAAGTGAGCCCCAATCTACCCGCCACTCTGTCCCTGCCTACTTGCAACGACCCGCCCTAGGCGACGGGGTACAACTGGGCGGCGGTCCCTACGCTCAGTAAGTGCACGAGACAAACAGACAAGGGAACACAAAGCAAAGGGAAAGGGGCAGTTGCCCATGGCAACACCGTGATCAACAGAGTGGTGAACGAGCCGAGTCAAACCAGGAGTTCACGAGGTACCAAACGAAGAGCAGGAGAGTAGTCAGTAAACCAGGGTCAGTATGGAGCAGGATCAAATAGTTAGAAAGTGTAGCTGGGCCAAGAAACCACACGAGAAGAATCACAAGCAAAGGAGGAACAGGAAAGGCAGGTATAAATAGACAGAGGGCAGGAGCTAGCTCCGTCTGGCCAGGCTGCGATAGGCTCTCCCACTCCTAAGCCTGCCATCCTGAGTGGTGGAAGATGGAGTCAGTCTCAGAGACACAGACTCAGGTGCAGACTGATTACCTATGGGAGTATACACAGAAGTTGTGCCTGGCAGATCCTTTACAGTACCCCCCCTTTTATGAGGGGCCACCGGACCCTTTCTAAGTGGACCTGGTTTATTGGGGAAACGAAGGTGGAACTTCCTGACCAATACCCCAGCGTGAACATCCCGGGCCGGTACCCAAGTCCTCTCCTCAGGCCCGTATTCTCTCCAATGGACCAGGTACTGGAGGCAGCCTTGGACCATCTTGCTGTCCACAATCTTGGCCACCTCGAACTCCACCCCCTCAGGGGTGAGAACGGGAACAGGAGAGTTCCTCGAGGGAGCCAAGGACGGGGTGCAGCGTTTAAGGAGGGAGGCATGAAACACGTCATGTATTCGAAAAGATGGGGGCAACTCCAGTCGGAAGGAGACAGGATTGAGGACTTCAATGACCTTATACGGCCCAATAAACCGGGGAGCAAACTTCTTGGACAGGACTTTAGGGCGCAAGTTCCTAGACGATAACCACACCAGATCCCCGACCATAAACAAGGGGTTAGCAGAATGTCTTCTATCAGCCTGAGTTTTTTGTACGCTCTGGGACGTCTCTAGGTTCTTCTGAACCTGGGCCCAGACTGTGCACAGTTCCCGATGAACGACCTCTATATCGGGATTGTTGGAACTACCAGGTGAAACGGAGGAGAACCGTGGATTAAACCCAAAATTACAGAAAAAGGGGGAGACCCCTGACGAGTTACTGACCCGGTTATTAAGGGAAAATTCGGCGAGGGGAATTAATGAGACCCAATCATATTGACAGTCAGAGATAAAACACCTTAAATATTGTTCTAGAGATTGATTAGTCCTCTCAGTTTGGCCATTAGTTTCAGGATGGAAGGCAGAGGAGAAGGACAGATCAATCTCCAACTTTTTACAGAAGGCTCTCCAAAACAAAGAAACAAATTGTACCCCTCTGTCCAAAACAATATTGACAGTGACCCCATGGAGACGCAGGATGTGTTTGACAAACAAGGTAGCTAACGTCTTGGCGTTGGGTAGTTTCTTGAGGGGCACAAAGTGGCACATCTTACTGAAGCGGTCTACTACCACCTACACTACCGACTTGCCTTGAGATGGAGGCAAATCGGTGATAAAATCCATGGAGATATGGGTCCAAGGTCTCTGGGGAATGGGCAAAGAATGTAGTAAGCCCGCTGGTCGGGACCTGGGAGTCTTGGACCTAGCACAAACCTCACAAGCGGCGACGTAGGCCTTAATGTCTTTAGGCAACCCAGGCCACCAATAGTTTCTGGCAATTAGGTTTTTGGTACCCAGGATGCCTGGATGACCAGATAGTGCGGAGTCATGATTTTCCCTAAGTACCCTTAGCCGGTATTGCAGGGGAACAAACAGCTTGTCCTCAGGAAGGTTCCCGGGAGCTGAACCTTGATCAGCCGCAATTTCAGAGACTAAATCAGAATCAATAGAAGAAATGATTATACCAGGAGGCAAAATACAAGCAGGATCTTCCTCCGAAGGAGGGCTGGCCATGAAGCTATAGCTGGGCCAGGAAACTACACGAGAAGAATCACAAGCAAAGGAGGAACAGGAAAGGCAGGTATAAATAGACAGAGGGCGGGAGCTAGCTCCGTCTGGCCAGGCTGCGATAGGCTCTCCCACTCCTAAGCCTGCCATCCTGAGTGGTGGAAGATGGAGTCAGTCTCAGAGACATAGACTCAGGTGCAGACTGATTACCTATGGGAGTATACACAGAAGTTATACAGACCTTTGTACCTTGAAGAGGGCTCTCGTCTTCTAGTGTCTGCCTTTCTCTTCATGCAGTCCACCGCCAGCAGAATAGAAGATCGAGTCTGTTGCTGTAAAGGATCTGCCAGGCACAACTTCTGTGTATACTCCCATAGCTAATCAGTCTGCACCTGAGTCTGTGTCTTTGAGACTGACTCCATCTTCCACCACTCAGGATGGCAGGCTTAGGAGTGGGAGAGCCTATTGCAGCCTGGCCAGACGGAGCTAGCTCCCGCCCTCTGTCTATTTATACCTGCCTTTCCTGTTCCTCCATTGCTTGTGATTCTTCTCGTGTGGTTTCCTGGCCCAGCTACAGCTTCTGACTATTTGATCCTGCTCCATACTGACCCTGGCTTACTGACTATTCTCCTGCTCTGCGTTTGGTACCTCGTGCACTCCTGGTTTTGACTCGGCTCGTTCACCATTCTTGTTGCTCACGGTGTTGCCGTGGGCAACTGCCCCTTTCCCTTTGCTTTGTTTTCACTTGTCTGTTTGTCTCGTGCACTTATTGAGCGTAGGGATCGCCGCCAAGTTGTACCCCGTCGCCTAGGGCGAGTCGTTGCAAGTAGGCAGGGACAGAGTGGCGGGTAGATTAGGGCTCACTTGTCCGTTTCCCTACCCCCGTCATTACATAATCACAAGCCCTATACCTAGTCTACCCTGCTCCCTGACACTACTATGGACCCCCTTGAGACCCTGACCCAGCAAATGCAGGGTCTCTCCCTACAGGTCCAGGCCCTGGCTCAGAGGGTCAACCAGCCTGACGCTACCATGGTAGTGCCCCTCACCTCACCTCTTGAACCCCACCTCAAGTTGCCTGACCGGTTCTCAGGGGACCGGAGGACTTTTCTCTCCTTTCGGGAGAGTTGTAGTCTCTACTTCCGCTTAAAGCCTCATTCCTCAGGTTCTGAGAGCCAGCGGGTGGGTATAATTATGTCCCGGCTCCAGGAAGGGCCCCAAGAGTGGGCCTTCTTCTTGGCTCCTGACGCCTCTGAACTTTCCTCGTTGATCGTTTCTTCTCTGCTCTCGGACTCATTTATGACGAGACTGACAGGACTGCCTTTGCCGAGAGTCAGCTGGTGACCTTACGTCAGGGTAAGAGACCTGTTGAGGAGTATTGTTCTGACTTTAGGAAGTGGTGCGTAGCTTCTCGGTGGAATGACCCTGCCTTAAGGTGCCAGTTTAGGTTGGGTCTGTCGAACGCCCTGAAAGACCTGCTAGTTAGCTATCCCTCTTCTGACTCCCTAGACCAGATTATGGCTTTAGCGGTACGACTTGACCGACGTCTCAGGGAACGACAGCTTGAACATTTTTGTGTTTTCCCCTCTGACTCCCCCATGATGCCTCCCGAGGTCCCGTTGCTTCGGTCTTCCACGGAAGACTCGGAGGTACCTATGCAACTCGGGGCCTCCGTGTCCCCCCGACAACATAGAGAGTTCCGCAGGAAGAATGGTCTCTGCTTCTATTGTGGGGATGACAAGCATCAAGTGAACACCTGTCCTAGGCGTAAGAATAAGCCGCTGGAAAACTTCCGTTCCTAAGTGATCATCGGGGAGGTCACTTGGGCGCACAGGTATTTCCCGTAATTATGAAACGTAATAAAATTTTGCTTCCCTTTCAGGTCTCTTTTGGTGGTAGGTCTGCTACCGGCAGTGCCTTCGTGGATTCAGGGTCTTCTGCTAATATCATGCCTGTGGAATTTGCTATGTCTCTAGCTATGCCTTTGATTGATTTGCCTAAACCTGTCCCGGTAGTGGGTATCGACTCCACTCCTCTTGCTAATGGTTATTTTACACAGCATACTCCTGTTTTCGTACTCCTTGTTGGTTCCATGCATTTGGAGCAGTGTTCTGTACTGTTGATGCAGGGATTATCTTCCGATTTGGTTTTAGGCCTTCCCTGGTTGCAGTTGCATAATCCCACGTTTGACTGGAATACTGGGGAGCTTACCAAATGGGGTAATGAATGCTCAACGTCATGTTTTTCTGTTAATTCTATTTCTCCCCCTGAGGAGGTGAACACGCTACTTGAGTTTGTTCAGGACTTCGATGATGTTTTCTCTAAGGAGGCCTCCGAAGTGTTACCTCCTCATAGAGAATATGATTGCGCAATTGAATTGGTACCAGGAGCTAAGCTCCCTAAGGGTAGGATATTTAATCTTTCTTGTCCCGAACGTGAAGCCATGAGAGAGTATATTCAGGAATTCCTGGCCAAGGGTTACATTCGCCCCTCTACTTCTCCGGTAGGTGCTGGCTTCTTCTTCGTAGGGAAGAAGGATGGTGGTCTTAGGCCATGCATTGACTACCGTAACTTGAATAAGGTCACTGTAAGGAACCAGTATCCCCTTCCTTTGATTCCTGATCTCGTTAATCAGGTTCAGGGGGCCCAATGGTTCTCTAAGTTTGATCTACGGGGGGCGTATAACCTTATCCGCATCAAAGAGGGGGATGAGTGGAAGACTGCGTTTAACACGCCCGAAGGTCATTTCGAATACCTCGTCATGCCCTTTGGGTTGTGTAATGCTCCTGCGGTATTCCAGAATTTCATAAATTAGATTTTGAGAGATTACCTGGGGGTATTTCTTGTAGTGTACCTTGATGACATACTGGTGTTTTCCAAGGACTGGTCCTCCCACATTGAGCATGTCAGGAAGGTGCTCCAAGTTCTTCGGGAAAACAAACTGTTTGCGAAAACCGAAAAATGTGTGTTTGGGGTACAGGAGATACCATTTTTGGGTCAAATCCTCACTCCTCATGAATACCGCATGGACCCCGCCAAGGTCCAGGCTGTGGCGGAATGGGTCCAACCTGCCTCGCTGAAGGCGTTACAGTGTTTTTTGGGGTTCGTTAATTATTACAGGAGATTTATTGCTAACTTCTCGGTCATCGCTAAGCCTCTTACGGACCTCACTCGCAAAGGTGCTGATCTCCTCCACTGGCCTCCTGAGGCTGTCCAGGCTTTTGAGGTCCTTAAGAAGCGCTTTATCTCGGTCCCTGTGCTGGTTCAGCCCAACCAAATGGAGCCATTTATCATGGAAGTTGACGCGTCCGAGGTGGGAGTGGGGGCTGTCTTGTCCCAGGGTACCAGTTCCCTCACCCATTTCCGCCCCTGTGCCTACTTCTGCAGGAAGTTTTCGCCCACTGAGATTAACTATGATATTGGCAACCGCGAACTCTTAGCCATTAAATGGGCATTTGAAGAGTGTCGCCACTTCCTGGAGGGGGCTAGGCACCAGGTAACGGTCCTTACCGACCACAAGAATCTGGTTTTCCTAGAATCTGCCCGGAGGCTCAACCCGAGACAAGCCCGATGGGTGCTATTTTTTACCAGATTCAACTTTTTGGTTACCTATAGGGCTGGGTCTAAAAATATTAAGGCCGATGCACTGTCGCGTAGCTTCATGGCCAGCCCTCCTACGGAGGAAGATCCTGCTTGTATTTTGCCTCCTGGTATAATCATTTCTTCCATTGATTCTGATTTAGTCTCTGATATTGCACCTGATCAAGGTTCAGCTCCCGGGAACCTTCCTGAGGACAAGCTGTTTGTTCCCCTGCAATACCGGCTAAGGGTACTTAGGGAAAATCATAACTCCGCACTATCTGGTCATCCAGGCATCCTGGGTACCAAACACCTAATTGCCAGAAACTATTGGTGGCCTGGGTTGCCTAAAGACGTTAAGGCCTACGTCGCCGCTTGTGAGGTTTGTGCTAGGTCCAAGACTCCCAGGTCCCGACCAGCGGGCTTACTACGTACTTTGCCCATTCCCCAGAGACCTTGGACCCATATCTCCATGGATTTTATCACCGATTTGCCTCCATCTCAAGGCAAGTCGGTGGTGTGGGTGGTAAAAGACCGCTTCAGTAAGATGTGCCACTTTGTGCCCCTCAAGAAACTACCCAACGCTAAGACGTTAGCTACCTTGTTTGTCAAACACATCCTGCATCTCCATGGGGTCCCTGTCAATATTGTTTCGGACAGAGGGGTACAATTTGTTTCATTGTTTTGGAGAGCCTTCTGTAAAAAGTTGGAGATTGATCTGTCCTTCTCCTCTGCCTTTCATCCTGAAACTAATGGCCAAACGGAGAGTACTAATCAATCTCTAGAACAATATTTAAGGTGTTTCATCTCTGACTGTCAATATAATTGGGTCTCATTCATTCCCCTCGCCGAATTTTCCCTTAATAACCGGGTCAGTAACTCGTCAGGGGTCTCCCCCTTTTTCTGTATTTTTGGGTTTAATCCACGGTTCTCCTCCGTTTCGCCTGGTAGTTCCAACAATCCCGAGGTAGATTTCGTTCATCGGGAACTGTGCACAGTCTGGGCCCAGGTTCAGAAGAACCTAGAGGTGTCCCAGAGCGTACAAAAAACTCAGGCTGATAGAAGACGTTCTGCTAACCCCTTGTTTATGGTCGGGGATCTGGTGTGGTTATCGTCTAGGAACTTGCGCCTTAAGGTCCCGTCCAAGAAGTTTGCTCCCCAGTTTATTGGGCCCTATAAGGTCATTGAAGTCCTCAATTCTGTCTCCTTCCGACTGGAGCTGCCCCCATCTTTTCGAATACACGACGTGTTTCATGCCTCCCTCCTTAAACGCTGCTCCCCGTCCTTGGCTCCCTTGAGGAAACCTCCTGTTCCCGTTCTCACCCCTGAGGGGGTGGAATTCGAGGTGGCCAAGATTGTGGACAGCAGGATGGTCCAAGGCTCCCTCCAGTACCTGGTCCATTGGAGAGGATACGGGCCTGAGGAGAGGACAAGGGTACCCGCCCGGGATATTTACGCTGGGGTATTGGTCAGGAAGTTCCACCTTCGTTTCCCCAATAAACCAGGCCCACTTAGAAAGGGTCCGTTGGCCCCTCATAAAAGGGGGGGTACTGTAAAGGATCTGCCAGGCACAACTTCTGTGTATACTCCCATAGCTAATCAGTCTGTACCTGAGTCTGTGTCTCTGAGACTGACTCCATCTTCCACCACTCAGGATGGCAGGCTTAGGAGTGGGAGAGCCTATCGCAGCCTGGCCAGACGGAGCTAGCTCCCGCCCTCTGTCTATTTATACCTGCCTTTCCTGTTCCTCCTTTGCTTGTGATTCTTCTCGTGTGGTTTCCTGGCCCAGCTACAGCTTCTGACTATTTGATCCTGCTCCATACTGACCCTGGCTTACTGACTACTCTCCTGCTCTGCGTTTGGTACCTCGTGCCCTCCTGGTTTTGACTCGGCTCGTTCACTACTCTGTTGCTCACGGTGTTGCCGTGGGCAACTGCCCCTTTCCCTTTGCTTTGTGTTCCCTTGTCTGTTTGTCTCGTGCACTTACTGAGCGTAGGGACCGCTGCCATGTTGTACCCCGTCGCCTAGGGCGGGTCGTTGCAAGTAGGCAGGGACAGAGTGGCGGGTAGATTAGGGCTCACTTGTCCGTTTCCCTACCCCCGTCATTACAGTTTCCATATCTGCAGATAGACCCTGAAGGTAGAGTCAGCTGCAAGCAACTGGGATATAGTAGAGACAGCAAAAGGTATTCGAAGATATGTTGGCCGTAGACGATGAAGAACGGACTGGAGGTGGTGGACTCAGTAGTATGGTTATTGTAGGAGAACTTAGCCCACGGGAGCAGCTGCACCCAGTCATCATGCCGCCTGGAGACAAAGTGCCGCAGATGGTTCTCCATAATCTGGTTAACCCTCTCGACTTGACCATTGGACTGGGTATGATAGGCCGAGGAGAAGTCCAACTTTACACCGAGGAGACCGCAGACTGCTCTCCAGAACTTTGAGGTGAACTGGACCCCTCGATCCGAGACAATATGAAGTGGCAAGCCGTGCCGTCGGAAGATGTGCTGAACGAAGAGGTCAGCCAGTCGAGCAGCAGAAGGCAGGCCAGTCAGGGGAACAAAATGAGCCATTTTAGAAAATCGATTCACCACCACCCAGATGACACTACATCCCGCAGAGAGTGACAGATCTGTGACAAAGTCTTTGGGCAGTGTGGGCCACCAGAACTGACGGGCAATTAGGTCTTGGGTCTAATGGGCACCCGCATAACCTGCCAGTTTGGAACTGTGACCCCAGCGAAGGATTCTTCCTCTGTCTGCCAGACGTACAAAAGTCCTTCCCGGAGAAGGTCTATAACTTGCAGAGGGTTAACAGAGAAGATGCACGAAGGATCGATAATATTCTGTAGGGACTCCACAGTGTCCTCTGTTTCAAATGACCTAGACAAGGCATCGGCCCTCACATTCTTGTCGGCAGGGCGGTAGTGGAGTTCAAACCGAAACCAAGCAAACAACAACGACCACCTGGCTTGACGAGGATTCAGCCGTTGAGCCGTCTGTAGATATGTCAGGTTCTTGTGGTCCGTAAAGACCAGGATAGGATGAGCTGCGCCTTCCAGTAGGTGTCTCCACTCCTGCAGGGCCAGCTTGATGGCCAGTAACTCCCGATCCCCAATCGAGTAGTTGCGCTCTGCGGGAGAAAAATGCTTAGAATAGTAGCCACATACCACAGTCTTGCCTTTCGAACCTCTCTGGAACAAAAGTGCATCGGCACCAACAGAAGAAGCGTCCACCTCTAATGAAAACTGTAGGGATACATCAAGGTGATGAAGAATAGAG
Organism: Rhinoderma darwinii; assembly: GCF_050947455.1. NCBI lineage: Eukaryota > Metazoa > Chordata > Amphibia > Anura > Rhinodermatidae > Rhinoderma > Rhinoderma darwinii. The sequence continues at coordinate 504,066,580 of NC_134687.1, forward strand.
GCTGACGTGAAGGCCTTTTTTAAGGTTTTAAATGTGGCTTCTGCTTCTGGAGTCCACACCTTGGCATTCATGCCCTTTTTAGTGAGGGGAGAGATGGGGGCTGTCAATGAAGAGAAGTTGGGAATGAACAGCCGGTAGAAGTTGGCGAATCCCAGGAAGCGTTTTATGGCCCTTAAGCCTCAGGACAGCCTTTACCTTCTCAGGGTCCATTTTGAGACCCTGATCGGAGAGGATATAGCCCAAGAAAGGTAGAGACTTCTTTTCAAACACGCACTTCTCCAGCTTGGCTTAAAGATGATTCTCCCTTAATCGAAGCAACACCTGGCGGACATGACTCTGATGAGTTACAAGATCTGGGGACAAAAAGCAAAATGTCATCGAGATACACCACAACAAAGACATAGAGGAGATCATGAAAAATGTCATTGACAAATTCTTGAAACACCGCGGGGGCGTTACACAGTCCGAAGGTCATGACCAGGTATTCGTAGTGTCCATCACGTGTAATAAACGCAGTTTTCCACTCGTCACCCTGACGAATCCGGATTAGATTATAGGCCCCCCGCAGGTCTAGTTTAAAAAAATTTGCCCCCCGTATGTGATCAAACAGTTCCGAAATGGGTACCTTTTCTTCACCGTGATCTGGTTGAGGCCCCGGTAGTCAATGCAGGGTTGGAGGGATCCATCCTTCTTCATGACAAAGAAAAACCCGGCTCCGGCCGGGGATGAGGATTTATGTATGAAGCCCCTCTCCAGATTCTCCTTAATGTAGGCTGACATAGACTGGGTCTCAGGCAAGGAGAGAGGGTATGCTCTACCATGAGGAGGGGACAAATCAGGAACCAAGTCGATATGGCAATCATATGCTTGATGTGGTGGCAATGTCTCTGCTTCCTTCTTGTTAAAGACATCTGAGAACAGAGATTAACAAGGAGGCAACCCTACCATTGACTGATGCGGAGGAGACTGAGGCGGATAGATATGTACCAGACAGTGGTCGAGACACTTGGGACCCCACTGGAGAACCTCTCCAGAGTTCCAATCCAGGACTGGGGCATGTAGACGGAGCCAAGCCAAATCCAGCAGCACGGGGTTGACGGGCTTGGGCAGGACGGACAGGAAGATGAGGTTCAGAGTGAAGAACTCCCACTTGGAGTCTTAACGGCTTGGTCACAGACAAAACTGGGTCGGGCAATGGCAGTCCATCTGGCAACGATCAACGACCTTTCTAACAGAACAGTGGGCAACTGAAGAAGATCCACAAGGTCTTGGCAGATGAAATTGGCTGCAGAGCCAGAGTCCAGGTAGGCAGAGACTGGATGGGGTCACAGAAATGAACAGTTTGGAGGAGAGTTCTCTATTAAATGCAGTATGGCCCAGGGTTGTCTCTCCAACCAATCCTAAGCGTTGGGGTTTTTTGGCTTCTGGGGAGAATATAAACAGAATCCAGAGGTGCGCCTGTGCTATTTCTCTTGAACAGACAGTTTAAGCCGATCCACCTGCATCGGAAATTCGGGTGGAGCAGTAGGAGAAGGCAAGAGGGGTTGCTGGAAGTTGGGCGCCAGTCTAGGAAGCCGTCTCTCCTGTCGAATTCCTTGAGATCTCTCTCTGAGCCTTACGTCCACTCGAGTAGCAAGTAGAATCAGGTCGTCCAAGGCAGATGGTAGATCTCGAGCAGCAAGTTCGTCCTCCTGGCGAAGGTTAAAAATAGCAGTGGCTGCCGACGAGACTCACCCAGGCTCCTCGAATGCAGTACAGAATAACCACACGAACCCCTGGAAGTCTTGGGTCTCGTGTCCCTATCGTTCCCAGATTGGGTTCGCCCACACCAGGGCCTTGCCGGCAAGTAGAGACATAATGAAGACGATCCTGGCTCCGTCCAAAGGACGAGGAACCGAGGTGGCAATGGCAGCGAGAACCGAGGATCCGAACCGGAGCTGCCAGGAGGTGTAGCAGGAGGGTCGTTCGGAGGAGCTGGAATAGGAGCAGAGAAGGCAGTAGCTAGCGCCCCTAGCTGCTGTGCCATGGAGTCTACTGCCACAAGAAGTTGATCCTGTCGTGCTCGCAGATCGTGCAAGTCCGCCTGCATGGCTTGGAAGTTGGACATGCCCTTGAATTGACCAGCGGGGTCGATGGCCTGAGCGTACTGTCACGGTGCAGGGTGTGGACCCACTGGGCCGTACTGCGTAGCGGGATAGCAGCTGGCCAAACAGGTACAGTACAAAGTCTATAGTACATAAAAGGTACCTGAGGCAATGCAGACAGTAGTGGTGATTCAGGCTGAAGATAAGGCTCCGGCAGTAGATGGACACCAGGGGGGGGGGTGTGACAGTACGCTCAGGCAGTAGATGCAGCGGGAGACACAACTTGACTTTGACTCTAGACGGCACAGAGGCACGGTAGCACAGGATACAGCGTACAGGCAGCAGGAACGGGTAACACTGGGAACTGGCAAACACTAGGAGACCATTTGCAAGACAAACTTTAGGTACACAACAACGCTCAGGCAAAGATCAAGAGAGCAGAGCCCTTTTTATCTCACAGAAGGCAGACGCTGTAGCGAACTCATGTGTCCAAGGCCGCAGCCGTCGGAGGGTAAGTCAGAACGACGGGCCACAGCCATAGACGTTACACCTATGAGGAAGAGGGTCCATTGGGTCACCTCTCGCTACCTCCAAAAGTTATGCTTCTGTGCCTAATAGTATTAGTAAAACACATGAAAGACTACACATTCTTATAAATATTTCTGGTTGAGAATATAAAAAACATATCGCTCTGAAAAATATATGTGTTATCTTTTTAATATATTTTATCATATATTAGAATTGAACTCATCAAACCAGACATTGAAACTGAATTCATCTTTTGTTAATCCTAACATTTCCATCCTCAAAACAAATCATTTTCCAAGAAGAAGCTGTCTATAGCTGTACAGCTAATTTTCTTAATTATTATTTTCTAGGACAAGTTTCACCGAGGCTGCTATTTTTGCTCATTAATGCAACAAAACTATAATAGTATATGCAGAAGATATAATAATTAGCAAAGCGTTTTGTATTCTGCTTCTTCACAGTATTGTCAAAACACTTGTTGGGAATCAACTAATTTTCACTATCTGACACAATTTGCAGGTCTTCAGATACTGTCTGCTGGTTTTAAAAGACCTCTTGATATAACAGAAGCTGACACTGTTTACTTCAGCCTATTATGCTTGTTACATTCAGTGAATGCTCCAGTGGAAAAGGAAAATCGAAAGAAGGCCATTCATTTTAATGCCAGCTGCTTTTTTATTTCTAACAAAAAAAAAAGGAAATCAATTTTAGCTGAGGCTCAGTGTGTGCTCAGCAGATCCTGAATGACACACCACATCAAATATCAACAACAAAAGGCTTGTTTTTTTTTAAACTTTTGCACAGTATTTATGACAGCTTAAAGTACACCAAAATCTCAAAGCGTTTTATTCCTAATGTTGTGATTGGTTTGCTTTTTAGAATAACAATAACATATATCAGGCTAAGAATTGAAAGAGTAAGAATTTAGAATAGCAAATAAAGATATATATATATATATATATATATATATATATATATATATATATATATATATATATATATATATACACAAGGGGTGATTCGAAACGGATGGTGCAAATGTATAGTCTTTGTATTCATAACTGAGAGAACATAACACAAATTTATTATCATAAAAAGACACTATCTATCCAAGTTTTATCTATACGCTACAGATGTTTAATGTGATTTTCATTGGTGACATGGCAGATTTCTAGGCGGTAGTCCAGGCGCATGCCAGCATATCCTCGGATATTGACTCCACTGTTTCAGTGATGCCTTGTTTCAGGTTGTTCAGATCCTGTGGCTGGGGGGCAGATACACTGAGTCCTTGATGTAGCCCTGACAGAAAGAAGTCGGAGGGTGCTAGATCTGGCGATCGTGGAGGCCAGCGCAACATTGGTGAGCCGTTGTTTCCGCACGGCTGATCCAACGTTCCGATAGATTTTTATTCAGGTTTTGGTGAACATGCAAATGGGAATGTGGAGGTACACCATCCTGCTGATAGACTACGTTTGATCTTCCTCTATCTGTGGCATAAGCCATTCCTTTAGCATGTCCTGGTAGAAGTGGCCAGTGACAGTATCCTCAACAAAAAAGAAGGAACCGTACGTAGGCTTTGCGCCTGCTCATTGCACAGAACACGTTTACTTTGAGTGAGTCCCTTATGTGCTCGATAAGGGCACATGTTTTTTCTAAGCCCCAAATTCTAACGTTGTCACGATTGACCTTTCCACTGAGGTGAAAGGTAGCCTCATCGCTGAACACCAGCCTGTCAGCGAATTGGTCCTCTTCCAATCGGCCCTGCAAGTCAATGCAAAAGTCACAGCGTCTTGGTTTGTCGTCTGGTTTCATCTCCTGAAGAAGATGTAATCTATATGGCTTGCAACGCAGACGTTTTAGTAAGATACATTATGTTATACCGTGGTTTGTGGCACCTGTATTTCCATGCTAGAAAGCTTGGTCGACTTTCTAGAACTACGCTTGTACATGGCTCGAATCCTGTTCACTGTCCCTCAGCGGTGGTTTTGAATTGCTTCACCCAAAACGAAATACAGTTTTTATGCAGAGCACATTTAGCAAATTTATTCTGAAAGTTTTGCTGTACTGTCACAACAGACCCCGTTCTTGCAAATTCCAACACGCAAAAAGATTTCTCTTAAAATTTGTCTCATGAAAATGAAAGCTGTGCTGTGATTGGTTGCTGTGGGCAACTAAGACAGTTTTGTTTTGATTTTCAGTCACTGGCCATGTACCACTGATGTTTACCACAGGCCTTTACTTTTGCACCATCCTATTTGAATCACCATGCATATATAATGAAGGCTAATTATCGTACCAGTTTCCAATTTTATGAAAATACAGCGATTGTCACAGCTGTTTTGGTTAAAATTTGAAAAATCTAATACAATTATATCATAAGATTCTGTAAATGAATTGAAAAATATGATTTTCTATGTTTTGACAATATACTATTGTCTAATGCAATCCATTAGGTTATGCGAAAAATGATTTTGTCTTCAGAATAAAATGATTTTCAGAATAATTTTTCATTGAACAGAAGGATGAACTGAAGATATATTTTTCAAAAACTTTACTTGAAAATATGATTTTGATGATTCAAAGCTATTTTACATAGAAAAATGTATACAAATATATACCTCCAAATATGATATCTAAAGAAATAATTAAGATAGTTGTTTTAAATACCAAGGTGTGATATTTCCTTTTCCAAAAAATAGCTCAATTATGTCAGGAAATATGGCTCATAGTGTTTTCTTTTTCCGGTGTAGGATTTAGCCCGTTGCATAGGTTTTTCACTCCATTTCAAGTTTGAGATTTTTGAAATGCTGTTCAATTTGGGGTTTAGGTCAGGCGAGTTTGCTGGCCAATCTAGCACAGTGATACGGTGGTTATTAAACAAGGTATTGGTACTTTTGGTAGTGTGGGCAGGTGCCAAGTCCTGCTGGAAAATGAAATCAGCATCTCCATAAAGCTTGTCAGCAGAGGGAAGCATGAAGCGCTCTAAAATTTCCTGGTAGACGGTTGCGTTGACTCTGGACTTGATATAACACAGTGGACCAACACTGTTGCTCAGTGGTCCAAAGTCCTGTTTTCAGGTCCACTGTGTTATATCAAGTCCAGAGACAATGCAGCCATCTACCAGGAAATTTTAGAGCACTTCATGCTTCCCTTTGCTGAAAAGCTTTAGGGAGATGCGAATTTCATTTTCCAGCAGGACTTGGCACCTGTCCACACTGCCAAAAGTACCAATACCTCCTTTAATAACCACAGTACCACTGTGCTTGATTGGCCAGCAAACTCGGCTGACCTAAACCCCATAGAGAATCTATGGGATATTGTCAAGAGGAAGATGAGTCACCAGACCCAACAATGCAGACGAGCTGAAGGCCGCTATCAAAGCTTCCATAACACCTCAGCAGTACCACAGGCTGATCGCCTCCATGCCACGCAGCATTGATGCAGTAACTGAGAGCTCACTCGAGCGCTTCAGCTGCTTCGTTTTAACGATTGGTGGGGGTCTCAGTGCTCGGATTTGCAAGGAACCTCAATCATGCGTCACTGTTGCCTGTAGACACTCATTATTGTTCTGTTATTCAGCCCTTCGGTGAACAAACTGCCCTCTGTTACAGCCAAATATTACAAATTTTGACTCATCAGTCCAGAGCACCTGCTGTTAAGTTGCTAGACCCCAGTTCCTATGTTTTCCTGCATAGTTGAGTCGCTTGGCTTTATTATTATTGGCTTTATTTCTGTAATGTCGGGTAGGGAGACGGACAGGTGAGCACTAATCTACCCGCCACTCAGTCCCTGCCTACTTGCACAGTCCGTCTTAGGCGACGGCGTACAACTGGGCGATGGTCCCTACGCTCATTATGTGAACGACAAACAAAACAGACAAGGGAACACAGAAGCAAGGGAAAAGGGGAAGTTGCCCACGGAAACACCGTGAGCAACAGAGTAGTGAACGAGCCGAGTCAAACCTGGAGTGTACGCGGTAACAAAAGCAGAACAGTAGAATAGTCAGTCAAGCAGGGTCAATAAGAAGCAGAGGTCAATGGTATTAGCAGGAACAGCAGAGCCAGGAAACACAAGAATCACAGGCAAAGGACAGACAAATGAAGGTATAATTAGACCAAGGGCGGGAGCTAGAACCGTCTGGCCAGGCTGTGATAGGTCCTCCCACTCCTCAGCCTACCAGCCTGAGTGGTAGCAGATCGAGTCGCTCTATCAGACCTAGGGACAGATGCAGACTGATTAACCACGGGCGTCGACACAGAAGCTGTGTCTGGCAGATCCTTTACAATTTCCACGTCGAAGTTATGGCTTTTTGGCCACAATTCTTTCATGAAAAGCACTACTGGCCTGACTTCTCAGAAGTGGATGCGTGTACCTAGGTCCCAATGTTTTCTGCTAGTTCTGAGTTGATGAGTTGATGGCACTGCTGGACGTGCGATTTCAATGGAAAGTAAGCATGATGTGTCTTTGATCTGCTGCACTGAGTTTTGTTGGCCAACCACTTTGTCTATGGTCCTCAACGCTGCACATTTTTATTTTTTATTTTTGCTTCTTCAAAAGAGCTTGAACAGCACATCCTGAAAGCCCAGTCTGCTTTGAAATATTTGCCTGGGAGAGACCTTGCTGATACAGTATAACTACCTTGTGTCTTGTTGATGTGCTCAGTCTTGCCATGGTGGACCTGTAACATGTTATTGTCTTGTGGTGGACCTGTAACATAATATTGTCATCCTCACTGTTTTAACCCCTTGGAGACACGGCCAATTTGAGTTTTTTCACTTTCGTTTTTTCCTCCACGCCTTCCAAAATAACCTCTTTCTTTTTTCATCGACATAGCCGTATGAGGACTTGTTTTTTGCGGGACAAGTTGTAGTTTTTCATGGAATATTTTATTGTACTGCATATTGTACTGGGAAGCTGAAAAAAATTATTTGTAAACTGGGAAAAAACAACGACTACACCATTTTTTGGGGGGGTTTACGGTGTTCATATGCGGTAAAAACTACACATGCACCTTATTCTACAGGTTGAAACGATTATGGCGATACCAAATTTATATGTTTTGTTTAATGTTTTACCACTTTCATGAAAAAAAAACTGTTTGTTAAAAGAAAAAAATGTTTTGTGTTGCCATTTTCTGAGAGCAATAACTTTTTTTTTCTCCGTCAATTTATCAATGCAATTTGCCTGTTTTATGTATTTTTTTTTTTCTACGGCGTTCCCAGAGAGGGTTAAACAACACTATATTGTGATATCCACTACCACTATTCTTGAGGGGAGTGGCTTCTCAGTGTAACCACTGCACACAACCAAAGCTTCAGATAATGTGCCAGTCGCAAGGCGTAGCGTATCTTGCCGGATCACAGCCTATTAGTCATGTCCATACTATTAGATCAGGTGGGCTGCCCTTCACGCAACACCAGGCACTAGCACACCATCCTCTCCCAACATTATAAGGCCTGGCTGCATCCTGAAAATGTGTACACAGAAAAAATATCCATTATAAACATGTGGTATTAGTAGATATTTTGGCCAAAATACGCAAGCTTGCAACCCACATCAAGGGTCCTCACCAGGACTCGCAAGACAGTGAGGACCCTTGGCGCGGGTTTTGAGCTTGCGTATTTTGGCCACAATATCTACTAACTAAAAGGTGGGTTTTGAACTTTTAATACTTTTTTTTTGGAGCATTAAAAAAACAACTTTATTTAACTGTTTTTTTAATTTTTTTTATTAGTCCCCCTAGGGGACTTGAACCAGCGATCGTTGGATCGCTTGCATGATATACTGCAATACTAATGTATTGCAGTATATTGTGATACTGACAGTCTCCCTTAAAGGATTTCATAGATGGCAGACCTGGGGGCCTACATTAGACCCCCAGGCTGCCATGACAACAATAGTCACCGGCCGATCGCTTCATGGGGGGGGCGCGATTGGGTGTTGGGGGGGCAGCCCCCTGATTCTAACAATTTAAATGCCGCGGTGGCTATTGGCTGCGTCATTTAAGGTGTTAAACGGGCGGAATCTAACAAATTTTTTTATTACGCCCGTTGGAGTGAGGTGTCGGCTGTATAACACAGCCGTCACCCACTGAGCATACTTCCCCTTAGCGACATCTCAGTAATAGTACATCGGATGTCGCCAAGGGGACCTCCTGCACCGCTGTTTCTGTTACAGTTAATGACTGTTTTTCAACCTACACCTAAAATGATGATCATTATCACCTGTTTGGTAAAATTAGTAAATTATACACATGACTATAATCCTGCAAAATCTATGACTTTGTGCAAGTGTACCTAGATGAATTGATGTTTTGAAGGAAAAGGGGGGTCACATCAAATATTGATTTGGTTTAGAATTCTCTTCAGTACATTTGTATTTTGTTAATTGATAAAAAAACTATTAACACATCTACTTGTGAAAGCATTTTTACTTTGCAGCATTTTTCCACAATTGCCTAAAACGTTTGCACAGTACTGTGTGTGTATATATATATATATATATATATATATATATACATACACATATATACATATATGTTCTTGGTTTTTGTGTTGCATATATGTACTGACCTTGGTTCTGGTATTGTATATATGTACTGAGCTTCGTCCTAGTGCTGTATTTATGTACTGAGATTGATTCTGGTGCTGTATATATGTGAGAGCTTGGTTCTAGTGCTGTATTTATGTATTGAGCTTTGTTCTGGTGCTGTATTTATGTATTGAGCTTTGCTCCCGTGTCGTATATATGTATGAGCTTGGTTCTAGTGCTGTATTTATGTACTGAGCTTGGTTGTAGTACTGTATATATGTATGAGCTTGGTTCTGGAGCTGTAATTATATATGATATATTTATAATAACAAAATTGCAGGGCAGATGGAATTGTTTACAATTCATTGCATATTTAATGGGAACCTGTCTGGTAGTTTTAACCCCTTAAACCGCCACCATGTGGTAATACATGACCTGACAATATTTCCAAATGTATGTTTTTTTCAGATGTAGCAAAAATCTATAAAATCAACTTTTAAAATGGCGCACGCTATATGCTAATTACTTATTATAGGGTCATGGGGCGGTGCTGCTATGAAGAGTCACATAGTCCTGCCTCCAAACCAAGCTTTCCATGTTTGATTGACATCCTCCCGGCTGATACAACTTTCTCAGATGCACTATTGCCTTGTACTACTTGGGGGGCTGTGTGCCACTACATACAAGGTGGGGCTGTGTGGCACTATACACAACGGGGAGCTGTGTGGCACTATACACATGGGGAGCTATGTGACACTATATACAAGGGGCTGTGTGGCACTACTAAGGGGGCTGTATGCACTATCTACTAGGGGGGCTTTATGGCACTATTTACAAGGGGGGCTGTGGCTCTATCTACAAGGGGCTGTATGTGGTGCAATCCACAGGGGTCTGAGTGTGGCACTATCTACTAAGAGGGGCTCCTGTGGCACTATATACAAGGGAGGATGGCTGTGTGGCACTATATACAGGGGGAGCTGTATGGCACTATATTCAGGGGAGATTTATGGCAATATCTACAGGGGGGCTGTATGGCACTATCTACAAGGGGAGGTGGGGGCGCTATCTAAAAGTGGGGTGTGACACTGTCTACAGTTGGGGCTGCATAGCACTGTCTACAGAGAGGCTGTATGGCACAATCTCATGGGGCACAATCTATAAGGGGGGCTGCATGTGGCACCTCAGGGGGCCCCAGTCAAGAGTTTGCTATGGGGCCCAGTCTTTCCTAGTTACGCAACTGGTCAGAAAGTTGTATGTGATGCAGCACACAACGTCCAGCATCAGGACATTGTGTGCTGCACTGCATATAACGTCCTGGCGTTGCTCGACGTCAAAACTTTGTATATGGCCCAGCACAGACTGCCTATTGTGGCAGCCTGAATACATCCGAGGTAGGCTCTATACGGGCGCCTTTCCCCCTTCAGCCCGGTCAGGGCCACCTTGCGACCACAACTTCTACGCAATTGCTGGTCATGTTTATAATAAACTTGGCACCAAGATTATGCTATTCAAAGTATGTTAGAGATCCACCTTAATTATTGCTGAACTAATGGATCAAACTGTACCCATTAAATTGCTGCAAAAGTAGGAAAGAGGGAAGTGTCATATGGTGTCGCCACATCAGGGGCGTAGCTGGGGGGGCAGGCGGGGCATGTGCCCTGGGCGCAACTTAGAGGGGGGCGCCAGCGCCACCCCCTCCTGCACTATAATTGTACCTGCGTCTATAGGACACCGGTACAATTAGAACCAATGAATGACCGGGTACGTTCTGTGCCCGGCCATCTATGGCAGATTATCATGGTACATTGTAGTCGCGGCAAAAACCGTGACAAAACTGCATTGTGTATGTCCTGCAAAAGGACCTTTAGACATAAGGTCACATGACCTTATCTCTGAAGTTCTTACTATTGATTAGAGACCTGCTGGTCACATGACCGCCGGAGCTCGAGCAGCAGCAAAAGCAGCAGCAAGACTCCACAGAGAAGACTGACTGTAAGTATAAAAGGATTGATTTGTTTAATGGGTCTGTATTTAGGGGGACTGTATTTAGGGGGTCTGGTGTGGGGTCTGTATTTAGAGGGCCTGGTTTGGGGACTGTATTTAGGAGGTTTGGTGTCTATTAGTTTAAGGGGTCTGTATTTAGGTGGTCTGATCTGGGGTCTGTATCAGTTTAGGGTCTGTATATTTATGGGTCTGTGTTAGTTTAAGTGGTCTGGGGTCGGTATTTAGGGGGTCTGTTTTAGTTTGAGGTCTGGGGTCAGTATTTAGGGGGTCTGTTTTAGTTTGAGGTCTGGGGTCGGTCTGTTTTAGTTTGAGGTCTGGGGTCTGTATTAGTTTATAGGGTCTATTTAGGGGGCCTGTTCTACGGTCTGTATTAGTTTAGAGGTCTTTATTTAGGGGTTTGTATTTAGGGGGTCTGGTCTGGGGTCTGTATCAGTTTAGGGTCTGTATATTTAGGGGTCTGTGTTAGTTTAAGTGGTCTGGGGTCGGTATTTAGGGGGTCTGTTTTAGTTTGAGGTCTGGGGTCGGTATTTAGGGGGTCTGTTTTAGTTTGAGGTCTGGGGTCTGTATTAGTTTACAGGGTCTATTTAGGGGGCCTGTTCTATGGTCTGTATTAGGTTAGGGGTCTGTATTTAGGTGTCTTGTCTGTGGTCTCTATTAGAATAGGGGGTCTGGTCTGGGGTCTGTATTTAGGGGGTCTGTATTAGTTTGAGGTCTGGTGTCTGTATTTAGGGGGTCTGTATTTGGGGGTGTGGTCTGGGGTCTGTATTAGTTTATGGGGTTTGTTTTTAGGGGTCTGTTTTAGTTTTGGGGTCTTTAGGTGTCTGTATTAGTTTAGGGGTCTTTAGGGGTTTGTATTAGTTTAGCGGGTCTGGTCTGAGGTCTGTATTAAGGGAGTCAGATATGGGGTCATTATTAGTGTAGGGGGTCAGGTCTAGTGTCTGTATTTAGGGGTCCGGTCTGAGGTCTGTATTTATTCAGGGTGCTTGTGATGTGGTCTGTATTTGTTTAGGGGGTCTGTTCTGGGGACTGCAATAGTTTAGAAGGTCTGGGGTCTGTATGTATTTTACAATCTAGTCTGTGGTCCAAATTTATTAGTCAGAGTAAAAGGAATTGTCCGGGCACATCGATAGGTCATCAGTATAAAAAACGGTCTGTGCCCGCACCACCCCTTTAATGTGTGGTCCTGGGCCTTGGTGTCTAAATTTGTGTGTTTCTATAAGGGCTGGAAATGGCTGCAGAATTGATGGGCAAAGATGTCTCATCAGGAGAAGTCGCCATAACAGTCTGGGTCAGATGGAGAAGAAAAGGAAATGGCTCCCATCAGAGAAGACGTCACTGGATCTATAGGGATTCGCCTCTCCTGACATGTCTGTTGCAGGTAATTCTTGTATTCTACATATCTTTGTGTACCCAGAACTAATAGACAAATGCGTGTAACAATTCCCATTAGCAGGAGGATGTGTCCCTACATTGTGTGATACGGTCAGCGATGGTTGGAGACTATCAGTATGTAGGGACACAGCCCTTTGACAAGGGGAATCGTAACAACCATTTGTCAATGCTCACACATAAAGGTGGTGTTCACTATAGACACGGCAGAGCGGCGGTGGGGAAGGGGGGGTAAAGTTTGTGGAACAGCCCAGGGCCTATAGTCTACTTAATCCGCCACTGCTGGCCATTCAGCGCCTTTCTACGAGTGAAGCGGCACGATATATTGCGCCACTTGCATCGTTGAAAGGCGCTGATTGACATTGAAGCGTTCAACCCCAAGAGACCTGCGCAGAAGAGAGCAGGTCTCCATTGCTGCCGGACGGCGTGGGAACGGGATTAAGGTGAGTTTGAATAGTTTGATAGTTTATCGGAATAAAAAAGTGCGTGGCATTATCTACGGGGGTGGCTTTATCTACAGGGGGGGCTTTACCTATGGGGGGGGCTTTATCTACCAGGGGGGGCTTTTTCTATGGTGGGGCTCTATCTACAGGGGGGCTATATACTGGGGTGTGCTATATGTGGAGCACTATATACAGGGGTGGGCTATATCTACAGGGGGGCTATATACAGGGGTGGGCTATCTGTGGAGCACTATATACAGGGGCGGGCTATATCTATGGGGGGCTATATACAGGGTTGGGCTATATGTGGAGCACTATATACAGGGGTGGGCGATATATAGAGGGGGGCTATATACAGGGGTGGGATATCTGTAGAGCACTATAGGGGGAGCTATATGTGGGACACTATACAGGGATGGGCTATATGGGGGCACTATCTACAGGGGGCTCTATGGCAGGCACTATCTACAGGGGGCACAGTGTGTGTGTGTGTGTGTGTGTGTGTGTGTGGGACAAGGTGTATGGTGCTATTATAATTGGAGGTGCAGTGTATGGCGCTATTATATTTAGGGGCGTAGTGTGTGGTATAATGAGAACTTTATCTTTATTTATAGGTGTAGAAATGTTGGAAAAGTGAGAAGCTGAAGACATCTGAGCGGCAAACTGCAGAAATGGGCTGTGACCGGGAGAAGTCATCATAGAGGTCTGGACCGGATGGAGAAAAAGAACTAGAATCTGAGACGTCACCGGTGAGTCACTTAATGTAAATGTTTATTCTGCCTCTAATCAGCACTGTAGTCACTGTATGATCTGCAGCGAGATGATGGGTGGTATGATTATGATATGATTTATTTTTTGTGAAACAGCATCTCCCAGCATATCCTCACCATTGTTCGGGCCATGCTGGGAGCTGGAAACAATTTAGTGTGAACCTATACGTCAGGGGTTGCACTAAATTGAGCTGTATTTGTGCTGGTGCTGTATATATGTATTGAGCTTGGTTCTGGTGCTGTATATATGTACTGAGCGTGGTTCTGGTGCTGTATATATGTACTGAGGTTTGTTCTGGTGTTGTATATATGTACTGAGCACTATTCTGGTGTTGTGTATAGAACTATATTGCTTGTAAACTGTACAAATGCTTTTATGCTCGAGTTACATAAAAAGAAATGTGGAAAAGAAATGACACGCCATTGATTGGTAGAGAAAACAAACATGGCGAGGGGGAAGGAGATGTCGGGAAAGAGGTTGGGGGGGCGCCAAACTGAATCTTTGCCCTGGGTGCTGGAGAACCTAGCTACGCCTCTGCACCACATAGATAAAGTGTATGTGACAGCTCTCTCCAACTTATAAAGCTGTTTTCAGCAATGAGTAGATTCATATATTACCAGTAGTTTTCAATGAATTGACACAACTTACATTAACTAGCATATATTTTCAGTGAATAAATTGTTATATAGTTTTGACTGCTTTAGCAAAATGCACATTGTAATGGTCGTGTTCACTGAACCGCAGCCTTCCCTTACCTGCCGACCGCAGACCTCCTCTCTATGGCCGATGTCTATTCCCCAGAGACATCAGCGCATCCAGCCGCTATGTCCTGCAATGGCCGCGAGGGGGTGCGCATGCGCTGGTTCCCGGCCTTAAAGGGCCAAAGCGCACATATGTAATGAATTAATTCATTATTTCCAAGACCATTATTCCGTTACCATATTTTCCGATGTCTGTATTGCAAATGGTCCCGTAGTGTTTTCCTGCTCCCAGTGTTCCCTTGTCTTGCCTCCTATATCCTGTGTCCCGTGCTGTGCCTTGTTCCCGAGACTGTATAGTACCTGAGCCGGGTCTTGCTCCGCCTGCTGGAATACTCCACATCTGCTGTTGCATAACATCCATAACATCCACGACGTCTGGCGCAACCCACCACCTCCCGCCCCATCTGTGTCAGAGCCCTTGCCGCCATCCGGACTATCCCAGGTACCCGTGTGTTACACTCCTACCAAAGACTTTGTGCATAGACTGTGAGTTGGTTAGCTGCCTCTCCGCTATGGCGGAGCGGCCTAGTGGGTCCTCATACGCTTGGATCATGACAGTACGCTCAGGCCATGGAACCCGCTGGCCAGCCGAAGACTGCAGTTCAGAGGATGCAGACGGATATGCATGACCTACGGGCAAGTCAGGATTAACTCCTTGAGGCTGTAAACTCCATCATGGTCCAACTGGATCAACTCCCTGTTCCACCTCTGGTTCCTCCTCTAGAGACTGCTGCTGTTCCACTGCCCATTACGCCTCTGGTTTGTTCCGAATCCACAGTTTCACTGCCTCTTCCTCCTTGCTATGACAATCAATGCATCATTCATTTTAGACAACAAGCTCTTCTTTACCCCTCTGAGGAGGCCAAAGTAGCATTTATTATCTCCCTCCTCGCTGTCAAGGCTATCGCATGTGCGAACCCCATCTTGGAACAATAGGGGCCTGAATCCTCGGACCTAGCCTTGTTCCTGCAGTCTTTCTGTGCCATGTCCGAGGAGCCAGGCTGAACATCTTCTGCCGCAGCAGCTCTGCTAACCCTAAAGCAAGGATTCTCCACAGTAGGACAGTATGCCATCTTCTTTTGTACCCTGGCAACAGAGTTGGCATGGAACAATGAGGCGTTGGTGGTGACCTTTTGGCAGGGACTGTCCTCAGACATCAAGGACGAGCTAGCAGCCCGCGACCTTCCTTCTACCTTGGATGCACTCATTCTGTTGGCCACCCAGGTCGACATGAGGATCCAGGAATGCGCTCAGGAGGTTCGACAGGAGAGCTGGTTTCACAGACTAGCACCCTCGTCCCAGAGACCACTATTGCCTTCCCCTATTGCGCTACCTGAAGAATTTATGCAGGTGGACAGAGTCAAGTTGTCCAAGCAGGAGAAACAACACAGTCACTCTTCTGGTTTAGGTCTGTATTGCGGCCTTAAGGGTCATTTAATGCGCCAATGTCCACTGAACACGGGAAACTCCAGCACCTAGGGTTGGTTGGAGGGGCAACTCTAGGGGTGATGACTCCAAGCATCAAAACCTCTTCCAAATTATCTATTCCTGTGGCCATCATCTCTGGAGAGACATCACATTCCTCATCTGCCTATCTTGATTCCGGATAAGCTACAAATCGTCTACATCTACCCACAGTTCTGCTAGAGAGACCCCTGGCTGTTGCCTCCGTAAATGGACTACCATTGCCCGATCCTATTGTGTGTATCACCAAACCACTGACCTTACTGACCTTAAAGCCATCAATCCTGTCCTGTTGGGCCTGCCTTCGCTCCGACTACACGCTCCTCCAATGGGATCCCAAGTGCCTTGCCCGCTGCCTGCCACAGGTTCGTCCTGTTGTGTCGCCACTCGCCACTGCTTCAGTCACTCTCCACTCTACCATCACAGTATGCCAGTTTTATGGACGTCTTCAGTAAGAAGGAGGCAGAGACGCTTCCCCCCCATCGTATCTATGATTGCCCTGTTGAATTACTTCCTGACGCCTCGCCACTTTGAGGTCGAGTTTATCCTCTCTCCCTGCCAGAGACCCTAGCCATGTCTGCCTACGTTAAGAAGAACCTCGAGAGAGGGTTCATCCGGAAGTCATCCTCTCCGGCAGGAGCCAGATTCTTCTTTGTGAAGAAAAAGGACGAATCTGAAATTAATGGGCAGATGTTTGTAGGTGTTCTGCTTCCGATTTTTCTGCCGTTTTTCAGGGACGTTTAAGGGAACATACCCTTAGGCCTCAGGGAAGCAACTGCAATGAAATACATTGATCCAAAAATATACCTGATGCTTAAATAATCTCAAATAAACAGCAAGAGTACCAAAATATATCTTTATTGTCCCAATAGGGAGAACATTACCCACAAAATACAAACATTTAAAATACAGATAATTTAAAAACACCCCGGATAGGAATGTCCACCGTATCCCATAGAAATGGTCATACTATATACCATATAGCGATAAGGAAATGTATAATCCTAGTACAGATTCCCCCAGGAGATCAGAAGTCTAGAATGATCAACTGGGTAGGCGTAGAAACCTCATATAGCCCATATGTGGGAGTGCAGAGGCAAATCTGTATCAAAAAAATGAGCACTTAATTACCTGGGGTGGACATGATGAAAAGAAGACCTAATCCGGGGAACACCTCGACGCGCGTTTCGCTTCCTTCGTCAGGAGGAAGCGAAACGCGCGTCGAGGTGTTCCCCGGATTAGGTCTTCTTTTCATTGATAGTTAAAATCCCCCATTATAAGGACCCCATTATTATTTGCTGCCTTTTGTATTTGTTGCAGCATTTTATCCTCAGCCTGTTCCGCTATTTTCGGTAGTATTGCAGCTCAGCCCCATTCGCTTCAATGAAGGTGAGCTGAAATAGCAGACACAACTGGGAGAGAGCAGCCACGTTTTTTTTGTCATCCTGTACAACCCCTTTAACTGTGTGAACAATTCTTTATCATAAAATCCATATGGATTTGTTTCACAAGATACATTTTCCACAGTCCATGTCGGCTTCTGCTCATATATCCTGACGAAGGAAGCGAAACGCGCGTCGAGGTGTTCCCCGGATTAGGTCTTCTTTTCATCATGTCCACCCCAGGTAATTAAGTGCTCATTTTTTTGATACAGATTTGCCTCTGCACTCCCACATATGGGCTATATGAGGTTTCTACGCCTACCCAGTTGATCATTCTAGACTTCTGATCTCCTGGGGGAATCTGTACTAGGATTATACATTTCCTTATCGCTATATGGTATATAGTATGACCATTTCTATGGGATACGGTGGACATTCCTATCCGGGGTGTTTTTAAATTATCTGTATTTTAAATGTTTGTATTTTGTGGGTAATGTTCTCCCTATTGGGACAATAAAGATATATTTTGGTACTCTTGCTGTTTATTTGAGATTATTTAAGCATCAGGTATATTTTTGGATCATTGATTATTGATAATTATATCTGGTGGTATGATAGGTGCTTAAGATACATTTTTGTTGATAATGCAATGAAATACAGACTATATCCAGTTTTAGATGTACCCATTGTTTTATTGCCGCAGCACTAGTACCTAGTAACTTAGAACCCTATGGCGAAGTTAAACCGCAGGCTGTTTGGAAGCTGCAGTCATATTACGGTCATGTGAAACCAGCCTAAAGCCTAGTTGGGCAAATTTGGTGCATTTCCAAGATTGCAGGAAGGTTTAAAATAAAAAGCAAAAAATAAAAACATAGTACATTTAATAGAATGGTAGTATTAATGGGTTTGTAAAGATCATGTAGTAGAATATAAAAAAGTGTTTCCCCAAGGCTTATTTTCCTTACATTAGAGTTTGTAGTTTAATATATGACTTGAATAAAGCATGTCAATAAATCAACCCAATATTTTATAGGATTTAAAATGATTAAAAACATTGTGTGATTTAGGTATAAAAACTCAAATAGAAAAAGTAGCTATGTTACAAGAAGAATTCTATTTCACATCTGTCTTAGGGTCTGTCACAGATTCCGCCGAAAATACCGGAAACAATATCGCAGCATGTTGCGCTATTGTTTACGGCTAAAGCCACAAACACTCTGACGGAAAGCGGACAATACCATTAAAGTCAATGGGTTCCGTCGGCCACATGCAGTGTATTGTGGTGGTAGTCCACTGTGGTGCAATGGAACTGGCGCTACCGGTTATTCCTTTGTTCTGCTCCTCTGACTGAGCAGAACAACGGAATAACATATGCAGATGTGAACAGGGCCTAAGAATCTCTGCAATGCCGTTTAACCCTGTAAGGGTAAAGCCGCACACGATGGCTGAGTACCGTCAGTGATCCATGGAAAGATAGGACATGTCGGATCAGAGAATCGGGTCAGTTTTCACAGACCCGATTAAGCCGCTAAAGTGAATGAGTGCCACTCGGATGCCGTTAAAAACGGCCCGAATGGCACATCGGTTGTGTGCAATTGGCATAAGTCCACATGTAGCATAAGTACTACGGATTTTCCGCAACGGATTCAATTGCGGCGAATCCACAGGGTAATACAGTAACAGCAGAGTGGATGAGATTTGAACTAATTTCATCCACATGCTGTGCAAAATAAAACGGCATAAAAGTAAATTTTTGTTCAGGAATCGCAGGTTTGCTGTTGCGGGCTTTCCATATTGAATTCAATGGGGAGGTAAAACCCACAACAAATAGCAGATGATGCAATTTTTGCGACGGAAAAGCTGCAATTTCGCAGCAAAAAGTTATACTTAACCAGATCTTCTGTTTCTGCGTCCAGCTTGGCCTCCAGGGATGACGTTTCATCCCATGTGACTGCTAGAGCCAATCACAGCTGATGTGGTCACATGGGATGACATGCCATAACAGGAGGCCGGCCTGCAGGATGTCAGAGGGACACATCTCCATGGCTATGGATAAGTATAGGCTTTTTTTTTACCTGCAGTTTTCCACAGCGGACATTCCGGTCGAAAAACTGCACCACAAGTTCTTTTTTGGCCGGAATTCCCTGTGGATTCCAGGGCATATATACGCTGTGTACCTTTATGCAGTGTATCTGTCCTGTGTGAACATACCCTAAGGCTATGTTCACACGGAGTATTTTGCCGAGTTTTTGGACGCGGAAACTGCCTCGCGGGAAAAAGAAGCGACATGCCCTATCTTCGGGCGCTTCCGCCTCTGACCTCCCATTGACTTCAATGGGAGGCAGAGAAAGCGTATTTCGCGCTGTTTTATGCCCGCAGCGCTCAATGGCTGCGGGCGAAAAACGGCGCGAAAATCGTCGTGCAGGGAGAGGAATAACTGCCTCAAACTTCCAAACGGAATTTTGAGGCAGATATTCCTCCTGCATAAATTCCCCCGTGTGAACATAGCCTAAGGGTGCAGTCACACGCTGCGTACTTGCTTTGTTTTTGGAACATTCAGAAGCTTTATAGATATGATGTATGTTTGTGTGCCATTTTAAGATTCATATTCAATGTTTTGCACAGTTCTGTGCTAATAGGTCTGAACAGTGGCCAACATCAGTGTAACATCATGTGGGAACAACCAACGCATGTGACAAGACTGCATTTAGATGCAAAGCCTGAATGATACCTTATTAATCAAAAACAGAATTCTAAAGGGTAAGTAAATGCTGAGCGGAAAACATACTCAAATTGACCTGCGGTGCGTTTTTTTCATCTGTAGCATGCCAATTGTATTTGAGTAATTTCTGCTTACTTGTTGCAGGTTTTCCCCATTGAATTCAATGGGGGGATAAAACCCGCAAAACAAATAGCAGATGTTGCTTTTTTTTGTGGCGGAAAAACAAACGATTCCATCGCAAAAAAACGCAACTCAGTAAAAAAAGTCTTAAACTTACCCAGAAATCTGTGTTTCTTCATCCAGGCCTCCCCCTCCTGGGATGATGTATCATACTATGTGACCGCTGCAGCCAATCACTGGCTGCAGCAATCACATGGGATGAAACTTCATCCCAGGAGGCCAGGCTGCAGAACAACGGAGGGTGCTGCGGTCACATGGGATGAAACGTCATCCCAGGAGGCTGGGCTGCAGAACGAGGCTCCATAGGAATGCATTGAGAGCATGAGTTCCGGTTTTCTCAAAAGCACAGGGATTCCAGACCCGGTCAGAATGTGATAACGTGGGTGGCGCTGGACCCGAAATGGACAAGATGCACGGATCGGTAAGTATTTCTGCACACAGCACCCCACTGAAACACCAATGTAAAAATGGAGTGGGAAATAAAAAAAGAAGTCGAGTGCTAATTAAAGTAAAAACTATTTATAACAAAATTCTTCAAAATGGATCTGTTAGGCTTCGTTCACATCTGAGCTAGGGCTCCATTCCGACCTTCCGTCTCAGCTTTCCGTCGGAAAAGAGCCCTGACAGACACAAACGGAAACCATAGGTTTCCATTTCCATCAACATTGATTTCAATGGTGACAGATCCGGTGCCAATGGTTTCCGTTTGTCTCAGTGGTGCAAGGGTTCAATAGCATAGTCGACAGTCAACAGCTCTAAAAAAAAATCCTAGAACTGTTTCTTTAGCAAGAGTTGCATTTGTATTTCCTCAATAGGTATTTTGAGGATCACACAAAAGCGTACATGCCATAGAGGAAACCCAGGAGGGTATGATGGGGCCTTCGGAGATAAGGGGCTGGTTGGACTACTTTAGTGTCAAGAAGACTCCCCTCTGCAGGACAACTGCATTATTAGGGTATGTGCACACGCAAACTCAAAAACGTCTGAAAATACGGAGCTGTTTTCAAGGGAAAACAGCTCCTGATTTTCAGAAGTTTTTTAAGCCACTTGCGATTTTCACGGCCGTTTTTGGAGCTGTTTTTCTATAGAGTCAATGAAAAACAGCTCCAAAAACGGCTCAAGAAGTGACTTGCACTTTTTAGAAAATGAGGCGTAAAAAAAAGTCCCGTCGGAACAGAACGCCGTATTTCCTTTTTAAATCAATGAGCAGATGTTTGTAGGTGTTCTGCTTCGGTTTTTTTCAGGCAGTTTTCGAGGTGTAAATGCCCCAAAATACGCCTGAAAACACTACGTGTGCTGCAAACATGGAGATAGGTATTTGGCCCAAAGGTTATGGATAGGACATGGAGAGTGAAACAAGCACCAGGTTCCTCTGTCCTAGGCTATATTATGGGGGATCCATTTTGATCTTTACTATGGGGCCCCCTTTCTTCTATGTACACCACTGGAATCATATGGTGGCTGTATTATGCATGAAGAATATCCTCTAGAATATACGTTAGGTAACTAAGCAATTAATATTCAACCTACAGAACAATACCTGTATATACTTTATCAGATTATACTTTAAATGTATAAGGCTGTTAGGAGTATATATTGTAGCATGTTTTATTATGTATATTCAGCTTCTCTTTTAATGCTAATTATATTTTATGGTATGTATCTATGTCATGTATATCCTTGGGAAATTAAAACTAAAATCATCTTTTCTCCTTCATGAAAGTAAAGGGTTTCTATTATTGTCCTGTTCAATCTTGAATAATGGTTACATTTCAATTTATCCCTATTTATACAATTTTCAAGTACAGGCTAAAACTGTTTCATTGATATGGCTTCTAAAGCCTATTATGATATCCTATGCCCTGTTGCACTAGAGAAGCCTGCAGCTGTCTAAAGCTTAATTATGCATGAATGAAAGCCCAGATGCTTGGCCAATCATGCCTCAACACAGTGCTATTTCTTTTTCATGTTTGTTTGAATAATAATTGGATAGATTTATATTTTCCACTGCATACCATTTCTTCAGTACCCTATTATTTTCTGCCATTTTGGTTATTTATTTGGTTCTATGGGTCTTATTTTAGATTGTTTGCCTACTGGGATGTGTATTAAATCCAAAATAAGTGATTAATGTCTTTGTCAAATGTTATTAATTTCATTACATATCAAAAGCAATGTCTATTCATCCCATATTACTCCAGATGGCTGGATAGTGAAACGTGAATAGTTAAGCAGGGTCTGGAATCTGAGTTAAAACAAAGAAGGCTCAATGCCAGAGAGCTGGAAAGGGAGGTTTGTACAATCAAGCGGTAAGTTAAACACCTGGTAGAAGATGTTAATGAAGACCTCGAATCCATGGCCAGGATTAGCGTTTAATTATAAAAAGCACTTTCCTGTACAATGTGATGCAGACAGACCTGTCTTCATTCAAGAGAAAAAAGGTAGCTCTAAGGGCTGATTCAGACAAACGTTGCGTTTTTGCGCGCGCAAAAATTGCGGCGTTTTGCGCGCGCAAAAAACACTTGACAGCTCTGTGTGTCATCCGTGTATGATGCGCGGCTGCGTGATTTTCACGCAGCCGCCATCATAGAGATGAGTCTAGTCGACGTCAGTCACTGTCCAGGGTGCTGAAAGAGTTAACTGATCGGCAGTTAACTCTTTCCGCACCCTCGACAGTGAATGCCGATCACAATATCGAGAAACCTGTTAAAAAAAAATAAAAAGTTCGTACTTACCGAGAACTTCCCTCCCGGCCGTTGCCTTGGTGACGCGCCTCTCTTGACATCGGGCCCCACCTCCCTGGATGATGCCGCAGTCCATGTGACCGCTGCAGCCTGTGCTTGGCCTGTGATTGGCTGGACCTGTCACTTGGATTGAATTGTCATCCCGGGAGGTCAGACTGGAGGAAGAAGCCGGGAGTTATCGGTAAGTCAGAACTTCTTTTTTTTTTTACACGTTCATGTATATTGGGATCGGAAGTCACTGTCCAGGGTGCTGAAACAGTTTAACTCTTTCAGCACCCTGGACAGTGACTATCTCCTGACGTCGCGTACCGGAAATTTTTTTGCCGGGTTCGGCCAAAACGAGTTTGGCCGAACCCGGTGAAGTTCGGTTCGGTTGTCCAGGTTCGCTCATCTCAAAGACACTCCGTTTGGATGTTTGTAAACAGAAAAGCACGTGGTACTTTTCTGTTTACATTCATCCTTTTGACAGCTAGTGCGCGAAACAGGCAGTTCGCACGGAAGTGCTTCCGTGCGACCTGCGTGGTTTTCACGCAGCCATTGACTTCAATGGGTGCGTGATGCGCGAAATACGCGGAGATATTGAACATGTCGCGCTTTTTGCGCAGCGGAAAAACGCTGTGCAAAAAGCACGGACTGTCTGTACTGCCCCATGTATTGGTCTGTGCGTGGCGAGTGAAAACCACGCGGCCCGCACGGACCCAATACACGTTCGTGTGAATCCCCCCTAAGTATCAAATCTTTATGTTGACTTCTGTCTGACATTTATTTATTACAAGTGATGCTTCACCCTCCAAATTGTCAGTACGCAAAGTTCAAATGTTCACATATCCGATGATATGCAACCAACGTTGGCGATGAGATATCCCCTTTTGTGACTAGTAGCAATGGCGGGAACAGCATAAGTGTATTCAGATGTTTTTCGGGCCGTAAACGCCCGAAAAACGGCTGAAAAATCAGAAGCAGAACGCCTCCAAACATCTGCCCATTGATTTCAATGAGAAAAACGGCGTTCTGTTCCGACGGGCTGTTTTTTTACGCGGCCGTTTTGAAAAACGGCCACGTAAAAAAACGGCCGCGGAAAAAAAAGTGCAGGTCTTTCTTGGGTTATTTTTGGAGCCGTTATTCATTGACTCTATAGAAAACCGCTCCAAAAACGGCCGTAAAAAAAGGCGCAAATTTTCAGACGTTTTTGAGTTTGCGTGTGAACATACCCTAAATCGTAAATTCAGGTGCTTAGTACCACACACTGTACATGACATATGCAAAATAATTTCTAAGAGAAGAAAAAGATCGGGTGTATAAAGGGCACTGGCACACCAATGTAGATACAAAAGTAACACGCAAAGTTTATTTGGACCAGAAGTATAAAGAACACCCACATTAGAGCTCAAAACAAAAACATTTTAAAACACGTACTTCTCCTACATGAGGTAATACTGTATATGGACAAACCTAGCATCAATAGGAGGTATGCCCATATACAGGATTACCTCATGTGGCAGGAGTACGTGTTTTTAAATGTTTTTATGTTTTGAGCTCACATGAGGGTGCTCTTTATACTTATGGTCTAAATAAACTGTGAATGTTACTTTTGTATCTACATTGGTGTGCCAGTGCCCTTTAGGCTGAGTTCACAAGGGGCGGATACGTTGCGTAAAAGCACGCAGCGTATCCACATTGTGCGCCGCATGGATTTCCGGGTGAAATACCGCACCAAACTGTGGTGCAGTTTTTCGCCTAGAAAGTCCGCTGCAGAAAACTGCAGCATTTAGCGTTTAGCGTTTTAGGAGACCGCTGCAGTCCGTAATTGGTCACATGGGATGAAACTTCATCCCAGGAGGCCGGCCCTCTGGCTTCATCCAGGCCGGCCTCTTGGGATGACGTTTCATCCCATGTGTATTGTATTAGGGCTTGTCCACACACAACAGAATTGCTACAGAACATTTCTGCAGCATTTCGGCTAAAACTAGCAGACATTGGAAAAAACGCACCATTTCCTGCGTTTTTTACTGCAGAACATGGTGCGGATTTTGCTGCGTTTTTTTCAAGTTTTCAACAGTTTATCTCCTCTGAAAAATGCAGCAATTCAGTCCACTTTCTGCAGCAGGAATTGACATGACAATTCCGTTGCGTGTGGTCAAGCCATTATGCTGCAGATTTTCTGCAACAAATTCCTTTGTGGAAAATCCTCAGTATTTAGGCAACGTGTGAACTGACCCTAATTCACACAGTCTTTTTCTTCTCTCATAATAATTTTGCATGAGACAACCCCTTTGAAAATTGCTTAATTGATAGTATAGTTCAATGTATACTGGGCACAAAAACGTAATTTTTTATTTGTTGTATACTTTATTTGTATATTTAATCACAAAGCCAAGATTTTGAATACTCCACTTCCATATAGCTGACTCTATGGACAAGTTACTGACATAGAGGTCAATGTACATGTCAGTCCCAAGGTACATTATTTCTTGATATCAAAAATTTGTTTAATTATAGCACAGTTATATTACTAAATAAATAACTAAGTAACTATATTTTAGAATGAACCAATATTTTGGAAGTGTATACAACAAGCAAGTATTATAATCAAAGTATCTTTATTTTGCCATATTCTTTCATATACCAAATCTTACATTAATATTGTGACTGGTTACAAAACAGCTCTTTTAGGGCCTGTTCACATCAGCATTTGGTGTTCGTTCCCTTCAACCTTTCCGTCGGAAACTGTAACGGAAGCATTACCATTGAAATCAATGGTAATGCAAATGGAAGCTATAGTTTCCGTTCATCTTTCCATTCATCGGTTCCTCCGACAGAAAGGTTGAACGGAGCAGAAACGCTGATGTAAACAGGCGCTCACAAGTACAGTAAAAAGAATGTGACTGCTTCTGATAGAAATATTGGCAAAGTTACCAATAAACCAAGACAGAAAATTCTTCCCCCTGTTGAGTTAGCACTGTCTAAGGCTACTACACTTAGCCAATAATAGTAAAACTGTTTTGTGTTACGAAAAAAATGCTAACCTCAAAAACAGGGAGAAAAAAAAAAATAAATAAAGTAAAATAATTTTTTATAAAATATAAATATTTAAAGGTGAAAAAAAAATCTATACACTCCTTAACATTGAAATTGAAACACCAAGAAGGAAAAGCTTTGGACTATCGATAGACATGTTAATGATATGCAAATTATATGGAAACAAAATATTCCAAACATCTTGAATTATTCAGTATTGATTATGAGCACCACAGGCAGAAATACTCGCACTTACACTCCTTGTCATGCTATCAATGAGGTTTTTAATCGGTGTCTGAGGAATGTTGTGCCACACTGAATGCAATTGGGCACGCAAATCATCAAGATTGGCTGATCGCAGCCCCCTTTGCAATTGCTGACCAATGATGTCCCAGATGTGCTTAATGGGAGACATTTCTGGAGATGCTGCAGGCCATGGTAGCAGGATTAGGCCACGCAGGCTGCTCGCAGTAGCATGAGCAACATGCGGCCTGGCGTTGTCCTGTTGAAAAACAGCTTCTGGGACACTTTGGATAAATGGCCATACCACTGGTTCCACAACCAAATCAATGTAACACTGAGCTGTTAGTGTACCTGAAATGAAGACTAGAGGGGTCCGGCTACCATACATTATGCCATCCCACATCATAATCCCTGGAATAGGACCTGTGTGACGTTCCCTTGTGAAGGCCTCTTCATGGCGTTGCTAATCTCTGGCTGTCATTGCGTCCAAGACAAAAGCAGGACTCATCGCTGAAGAGGATATACCTCCATTCCAGCCTCCATTGCTGTCTTGCTATGCACCATGATAGCCTTTGGGAGCGGTAGAGTGTGGTCAATAGAACACATGTACAGTGAAGGAAATAAGTATTTGATCCCTTGCTGATTTTGTAAGTTTGCCCACTGTCAAAGACATGAACAGTCTAGAATTTTTAGGCTAGGTTAATTTTACCAGTGAGAGATAGATTATATAAAAAAAAAAAAAGAAAATCACATTGTCAAAATTATATATATATTTATTTGCATTGTGCACAGAGAAATAAGTATTTGATCCCTTTGGCAAACAAGACTTAATACTTGGTGGCAAAACCCTTGTTGGCAAGCACAGCAGTCAGACGTTTTTTGTAGTTGATGATGAGGTTTGCACACATGTAAGATGGAATTTTGGCCCACTCCTCTTTGCAGATCATCTGTAAATCATTAAGATTTCGAGGCTGTCGCTTGGCAACTCGGATCTTCAGCTCCCTTCATAAGTTTTTGATGGGATTAAGGTCTGGAGACTGGCTAGGCCACTCCATGACCTTAATGTGCTTCTTTTTGAGCCACTCCTTTGTTGCCTTGGCTGTATGTTTCGGGTCATTGTCATGCTGGAAGACCCAGCCACGAGCCATTTTTAATGTCCTGGTGGAGGGAAGGAGGTTGTCACTCAGGATTTGACGGTACATGGCTCCATCCATTCTCCCATTGATGCGGTGAAGTAGTCCTGTGCCCTTAGCAGAGAAACACCCCCAAAACATAATGTTTCCAGCTCCATGCTTGACAGTGGGGACGGTGTTCTTTGGCTCATAGGCAGCATTTCTCTTCCTCCAAACACGGCGAGTTGAGTTAATGCCAAAGAGCTCAATTTTAGTCTCATCTGACCACAGCACATTCTCCCAATCACTCTCAGAATCATCCAGATGTTCATTTGCAAACTTCAAACGGGCCTGTACATCTGCCTTCTTGAGCAGGGGGACCTTGCGGGCACTGCAGGATTTTAATCCATTACGGCGTAATGTGCTACCAATGGTTTTCTTGGTGACTGTGGTCCCAGCTGCCTTGAGATCATTAACAAGTTCCCCCCGTGTAGTTTTCGGCTGAGCTCTCATCTTCCTCAGGATCAAGGATACCCCACGAGGTGAGATTTTGCATGGAGCCCCAGATCGATGTCGATTGAGAGTCATTTTGTATGTCTTCCATTTTCTTACTATTGCACCAACAGTTGTCTCCTTCTCACCCAGTGTCTTACTTATGGTTTTGTAGCCCATTCCAGCCTTGTGCAGGTCTATGATCTTGTCCCTGACATCCTTAGAAAGCTCTTTGGTCTTGCCCATGTTGTAGAGGTTAGAGTTAGTCTGATTAATTGAGTCTGTGGACAGGAGTCTTTTATACAGGTGACCATTTAAAACAGCTGTCTTTAATGCAGGCACCAAGTTGATTTGGAGCGTGTAACTGGTCTGGAGGAGGCTGAACTCTTAATGGTTGGTAGGGGATCAAATACTTATTTCTCTGTGCACAATGCAAATAAATATATATAATTTTGACTATGTGATTTTCTTTTTTTTTTTTATATATAATCTATCCCTCACTGGTAAAATTAACCTAGCCTAAAAATTCTAGACTGTTCAAGACTTTGACAGTGGGCAAACTTACAAAATCAGCAAGGGATCAAATACTTATTTCCTTCACTGTAGCTAGACATCTGGCTTGTAGCCCAATGTTGTGCAAATGCCTTCTGATTTGTGACGAAACTGATTGTCGGCTTAGGATGTAACGTACAATTTCACTTACAGTACAGAATGGATCACTACACGCCATTCTTCCAATCAGACGATCTGTCCATGCAGAGGTTCGCCTCCGCGCACCTCCTGCTGTCATTCCAATTTTGTTGTTGTTCTCCCAACCTCCAGGACACGCAACGATAAACAGCGCTGAGATGTCGTCCTAGGCGTGTAGCGATCTGCCGGAGTGATCAACCAAGGTCTCCCCGCTCAAGGTTTCTGTCCTTGTCAGCTTGCGACAAGTGATGATAACTGGCACATCGACAAACAGGAGGAATTGCACACTCATCCTACACCACTTGATCCAATTTTTGAGGTTTCATGTGGCTAAAAAAACTTTGCTTTTATGCCCCTCCCACATGCCACAGATTGGAGCTAGGTGCTTCATAAATTGATAATTTGCAGATTTTAGCGACACCTGCTACTTCCTCGATTTGCTTTGCATGACCTTACGCCTTGCCCTTCTTTCAATGTTGAGGAGTATATGTTTAAAGAAAGAAAACACTGCCATCTTTCTATACACAATTTTTTTTCTCCTTGATGTACTAGAATTTTTCCATATACATTTAAATAGTTTATTTATTTATGTTTTGTTTTTTTTCCCCTCTATTCCTCACTGTTTTGAGTGATGGAATTTTCTGCAATTACCTTTAAAAGCTTTATCTACCAAACAGTAGAGATGTTGCCCATTGCAACCAATTTGATTGTTGTGGTAAATAAATTTTACTGTTATGGGAATCATTAGATGTTTTCCCCAAAATTGTAATTATTATTATTATTATTATTATTATTATTATTATTATTATTATTATTATTATTATTATTATTATTATTATGGTGATAATGATGATGATGCATGTGTGCATACATAATACAACTTTCAAGATTTCTAACATTTCTTAACCAGTGATAAAATCAAAACATCTGGGGCTCCACAGTGGAGAGAAATATAGCACCATTTGTTATCTTTATACCTAATTTTCTTATGGTCACTAAAACTTGGATCTATCGATAATAGTATATAGTGTTTATTATAACCAGAAGAAATACCTTATAAGTGAGTGAAAAATATTGCCATACAATGAGTTAATAATACTACCAGAACTTGACTGAATAACACCACCATGCAGTGACAATAATATTGCCAGAGAGTACTGGGGGTAGTCATAATGCCTGTGATGTATAATGAAGCTATCCAGTGGTCCAGTTGCTCACAGTTCCCTTCCTGTTCTTAACTAACACTGGGAAGTAAAAAGATAAACCTGTATTTCAAATTTTAGCAACTCATTTCATACTTTAGCTTTTTATTATTTTTCATTCTCTGACAAGCCTTAAAAACACTGTGTCATGATATGGATTTTCTAGATTACCTTAGACTTGCAAAGGTTACTTCATGTCTTGGAAGATAAAATACAATCTGTTTGTTAGCTGTAATGTGTATAAAAGACTTTGACGTTAGATTTTCTACAGTATGATGCATCTGACATATTTTGGAAAGCAGTTGACGATTTGTAAAAAAAAACCACAATGTTGACTTCTAGGAAGCATGTCAAGTGTAACTAAAGATGTCTGATTACCATAATGTGTGCTATCATTGTAGAGTCATATGGTAAATACATTATGCTCTGTGTATCTGCAATTTACATTGTAGCTGTCCTGAATGTTATATATATATATATATATATATATATATATATATATATATATATATATATAGAATCCAAAAATCATGCAGCACTCCAAGGTATAAGCAATGTAGAAAAAGGTGCTTTATTGGTCCATATACACACACGACGTTTCAGCTCAACACAGGAGCCTTTCTCAAGTGAACACATTCATGTCA
The DNA here is from genome assembly GCF_050947455.1 of Rhinoderma darwinii. Taxonomy (NCBI): domain Eukaryota; kingdom Metazoa; phylum Chordata; class Amphibia; order Anura; family Rhinodermatidae; genus Rhinoderma; species Rhinoderma darwinii. The sequence goes on from NC_134687.1 coordinate 504,096,984, forward strand.
TGACCACACATTTATAGGAGAACCAATATTATAAAAAAGTAGTGCCAATAAAATGCAACAACACATATAAGGTTGCCAAAAGGTACATAGTGAATTCATATATGCAACATTAAATGAGTGAGGAATGTGTTAAAAAGATACTATCACAACAGGACTGTAATACATAACATAATACATTACAGAAAGTTATATAGTCTAACAATCTTTAAATTGTATAGAATTAGATAGGATCGTGCACATGTGTAGATATCACTGCACTTGAGGGACTCACCGAGAATAAGGATCCGGCTCCAACGTAAACACAAAACATGTGCTGCAATCACCATTGTCGAGCTGTCAGAAGCATTAGAAGCATTAGTATTCGTGCTGCGTATGTCACGCATGCGCAGTCACGAAGGGAACGCCAATCAGCCATACCCGAAGAGGGCAAATGCCAATCATAGACATGCAAAGAAAATCCACAATGAGAAATGGAATTTTAGGAGTGAAGGGGAAAAAACCTTTATCACTCCTATTTGATACAGGAAGACAATATGTACTAGAATGTCAAATATGTATGTGCGTATATAAAGAGACCTCAGTCTACTACATAGAGGATTAAATACAGAACCCTAAATCACGGGTATTCTGAAAAGATAAATCAACTCCTGATAGTGTATACATATATATATATATATATATATATAGATATATATATATATACACATACACATATATATATACACACATATATATATATATATATATATATATATATATATATATATATTTATATATATATATATGTATATATATATATATATATATACACACATATAGCGCAAAAATTGCACATATTGCATAGTTGTACATGTCTAACTCAAACCACATGTCAAATATTGGCGCGTCTCAATGCATTTGAAAATACTAATTATAGTTGTCAAGATTTTCAACAGAAAATACAATAAGCATATTTTTTTATTATAAATGAGCCAGTCCCAGTATTGGTGAGTCGATCAATGCCGCGATGTGATATGAAAATACGTGATCTGTGAATAAAGAAAAGTGTATTAAAAACATGTAATAAAATTTTGAAAAGGACATGAAATGGTAATCAATCCTAATACCAAGGAAGACATGGATTGAATATCTAATGTAAGAGGTGTAACTGTATGCAAAATTTATTTAATAACGGTACCCAGAGGAAACTCAACATTTAAGCCACCTGGTTTAAGTGTACCCAATCTGTAAATCCACTGCAACTCGCGGCGTTTCAACAATCTAACTCTATCGCCACCCCTGCGTAGTGGGGGTACATGATCTACTATCCAAAATTTCAAGTCTCTTTCACCGTGTTTAAAATCAGAAAAATGTTTAGAGACCGGAAGGTCAAGTCTCTTTTTTCGTATAGTATAGCGGTGTTGGTTCAGTCTCGTTTTAGCATCAAGTGTCGTTTCTCCTACATACAGGAGACGGCAAGGGCATTGGAGTACATAGATAATAAATTCAGTATTGCATGTCAAAAAGTAATTGATGAAGAATAGTTTACCAGTATCAGGATGCACAAGCCGACTGCCCTTGACCAAAAGCGTGCAGTTCGTACAACTGAGACACGGGAAAGAACCCTTCCTGGGGGAAGATAAAAAAGTCTGTTGTTTAATTCTTGATGGACCAAAGTCCGATTTGACTAACTTATCTCTCAAATTGGGTGGTCTACGGTAAGTGAAGAGGGGCGGTCTTCTGAAAGTTTCTACATGTGGGAAACATCGATCCAACATGGGCCAATGAAACAGTATAACATCATATATCCGATTACTCATCTGTGTATGAGTGGTAATAAATGGGATACGTTTTTGATCCCTGTGTATCCTGTCCTGTAAAAGATCAGCTCTAGGGATAGAATCTACCCTACGTCTGTGCTGTTCTAATATACGTTTGGGGTATCCTCTGGCTTTGAACTTATCCCTCATCTGATCAAGGCCAACAGAAAGTTGGTCAGGTCTATCTATGATTCTCTTGGTTCGCATAAGTTGACTAACCGGCAAAGAATTAATCATTTTTCTAGGATGTGAGCTGTCATATCTCAGTAAGCTATTCCTATCCGTAGTTTTAACGAATAAATCAGTGTAGAATGTAGTTCCACTCAGTTCCACTAGCACATCCAAAAATTGCAAAGTACTTTTGGAACTGACCAATGTAAACTTCACTGTCTGATATATGGTATTCAAGAAATTATGGAAATCCGTAAGCTCAGAGGAACTGCCAGTCCAGACGATGAAGACATCGTCTATGTACCTCCACCATCTCAGCACATGCCGAAAATGGTGGGACACATAAACGAGATCCTCCTCGAGTGAACGCATATGTATGTTGGCATATGTAGGGGCAATGTTTGAGCCCATGGCAGTTCCCTGGCATTGGATAAAAAACTGATCACGAAAAAGGAAATAATTATTTGATAGAATAATTTCCAAAAGTGATAATATAAAGGATCTACATTCAATAGAGTAATCCGATTGTTGTAATAGTATCTCAACGGCTCTCAATCCACCCTCATGCTGTATGGACGTGTAAAGCGAAGTTACATCGAAGGAGGCCAAGATGACCTCCGCTCCTTCATCAAGTTTAATCTCCTGTAATTTATTTAAAAAATCTGCTGTGTCCCGTATATAAGAACGTGCCCCCATAGCAAATTCCCTTAGACATCTGTCAAGAAAAATCGCTATATTAGAAAAAATAGAGTCAGACCCAGAGACGATCGGTCGCCCTGGCGGGTCTGTCAGAGTTTTATGAATTTTAGGCAATATATATATCACGGGAGTAATGGGATGTTCGACAATCAGAAATTTTTTCAATTCGTCATCAATGAGGCCCCCATTACTGGCGTCATTGATAGCGTTTTGAATAGTCCTGGAGATATCAAATTTAGGGTCATACGAGATTGGTATATAGATCGTTGTGTCTGCAAGCTGGCGGTATATTTCCTTCAAATATTGTGAGGTATCCATGATGACAGTAGCCCCGCCTTTATCAGCCGGTTTGATAGTAATACTGTCATCATGGATCAATTCATCAAGGGCCGCAGCCTCATCCTTTGTCAAATTACTATATGTGAATGTTTCATCCTCATATCTAGATTTCAAATTGCATATATCTCTTTTCACAACATTAATAAAGGCATCAACCCCAGACTCAGTGAAAGATGGAACAAAAGCACTCTTATTGTATAGACCGAAATTTTTTAGCTCTAATTCAGTAAGCTTGGTCTTAGGAATGGGTACATTATTGGTAAACCACATTTTGAGTTCAACACTCCTAAAAAAATTATAGAGATCAGCTTCAACCTGAAACCAATACGTTTTTTTATTCGGACAGAAAGAGAGACCTTTACTTAATACCCCCAATTGTGTTACAGACAGTGTTTTACTAGAAATATTTACCACCAAGTCCGTTTCTTGAGGTTCATTCCCCGTGTTACTGGGGGTCGATTGCTCGATGCCTGGTATCCCCTTTCGACGATGCCGCCTACCGCCCCTTCTGGTGCGTCTCCCACCGGTGTGGTCATTCCCGGAGTCCCACCTAAAAAAGATATGTCTCCAGTGGATCTCATATAGCCAGGGTTCCTTGTGTTGTCAGAATGTCCCTTTTTCTTTCTAGTATCTTTAGCCGCTATACCCAATCCTTTCAGATCATCTTGTTGCCAATTGTAGACTCGCCCGCGACTATAATCGTCTGCGTCACCGATCCAGCATGAGACCCAACCTATTTATTGAAAATCAAGTCTTCTGTCAACGTTTTCAACAAATATCGAATAAATATGCCATGGATATTCTGCTGCTCAATATCGATTTCTTACAAAAAGAGGTTGCTACTCTGACCGTATGCATGCAGGAAACTGATGCAAAATTGAAATCTATTGTCTCTAGTCAAGAATTTGACAACATCAACACTGGCATCAATACATATTTGGCCAAATTCAAATCTGACCTTGAAGATGTAAAAAGAAAAAAATGGTATCGTGACGCAGACGGTTATAGTAGCGGACGAGTCTACAATTGGCAACAAGATGATCTGAAAGGATTGGGTACAGCGGCTAAAGATACTAGAAAGAAAAAGGGACATTCTGACAACACAAGGAACCCTGGCTATATGAGATCCACTGGAGACATATCTTTTTTAGGTGGGACTCCGGGAATGACCACACCAGTGGGAGACGCACCAGAAGGGGCGGTAGGCGGCATCGTCGAAAGGGGATACCAGGCATCGAGCAATCGACCCCCAGTAACATGGGGAATGAACCTCAAGAAACGGACTTGGTGGTAAATATTTCTAGTAAAACACTGTCTGTAACACAATTGGGGGTATTAAGTAAAGGTCTCTCTTTCTGTCTGAATAAAAAAACGGATTGGTTTCAGGTTGAAGCTGACCTCTATAATTTTTTTAGGAGTGTTAAACTCAAAATTTGGTTTACCAATAATGTACCCATTCCTAAGACCAAGCTTACTGAATTAGAGCTAAAAAATTTCGGTCTATACAATAAGAGTGCTTTTGTTCCATCTTTCACTGAGTCTGGGGTTGATGCCTTTATTAATGTTGTGAAAAGAGATATATGCAATTTGAAATCTAGATATGAGGATGAAACATTCACATATAGTAATTTGACAAAGGATGAGGCTGCGGCCCTTGATGAATTGATCCATGATGACAGTATTACTATCAAACCGGCTGACAAAGGCGGAGCTACTGTCATCATGGATACCTCACAATATTTGAAGGAAATATACCGCCAGCTTGCAGACACAACGATCTATATACCAATCTCGTATGACCCTAAATTTGATATCTCCAGGACTATTCAAAACGCTAGCAATGACGCCAGTAATGGGGGCCTCATTAATGACGACTTGAAAAAATTTCTGATTGTCGAACATCCCATTACTCCCGTGATATATATATTGCCTAAAATTCATAAAACTCTGACAGACCCGCCAGGGCGACCGATTGTCTCTGGGTCTGACTCTATTTTTTCTAATATAGCGATTTTTCTTGACAGATGTCTAAGGGAATTTGCTATGGGGGCACGTTCTTATATACGGGACACAGCAGATTTTTTAAATAAATTACAGGAGATTAAACTTGATGAAGAAGCGGAGGTCATCTTGGCCTCCTTCGATGTAACTTCGCTTTACACGTCCATACAGCATGAGGGTGGATTGAGAGCCATTGAGATACTATTACAACAATCGGATTACTCTATTGAATGTAGATCCTTTATATTATCACTTTTGGAAATTATTCTATCAAAGAATTATTTCCTTTTTCGTGATCAGTTTTTTATCCAATGCCAGGGAACTGCCATGGGCTCCAACATTGCCCCTACATATGCCAACATATATATGCGTTCACTCGAGGAGTATCTCGTCTATGTGTCCCACCATTTTCGGCATGTGCTGAGATGGTGGAGGTACATAGACGATGTCTTCCTCGTCTGGACTGGCAGTTCCTCTGAGCTTACGGATTTCCATAATTTCTTGAATACCATAGATCAGACAGTGAAGTTTACATTGGTCAGTTCCAAAAGTACTTTGCAGTTTTTGGATGTGCTAGTGGAACTGAGTGGAACTACATTCTACACTGATTTATTCGTTAAAACTACAGATAGGAATAGCTTACTGAGATATGACAGCTCACATCCTAGAAAAATGATTAATTCTTTGCCGGTTAGTCAACTTATGCGAACCAAGAGAATCATAGATAGACCTGACAAACTTTCTGTTGGCCTTGATCAGATGATGGATAAGTTCAAAGCCAGAGGATACCCCAAACGTATATTAGAACAGCACAGACATAGGGTAGATTCTATCCCTAGAGCTGATCTTTTACAGGACAGGATACACAGGGATCAAAAACGTATCCCATTTATTACCACTCATACACAGATGAGTAATCGGATATATGATGTTATACGGTTGCATTGGCCCATGTTGGGTCGATGTTTCCCACATGTAGAACCTTTCAGAAGGCCACCTCTGTTCACTTACCGTAGACCACCCAATTTGAGAGTTAAGTTAGTCGGACTTTGGTCCGGACAAATCGGACTTTGGTCCATCAAGAATTAAACGACAGACTTTTTTATCTTCCCCCAGGAAGGGTTGTTTCCCGTGTCTCAGTTGTACGAACTGCACGCTTTTGGTCAAGGGCAGTCGGTTTGTGCATCCTGATACTGGTAAACTATTCTTCATCAATTACTTTTTGACATGCAATACTGAATTTATTATCTATGTACTCCAATGCCCTTGCCGTCTCCTGTATGTAGGAGAAACGACACTTGATGCTAAAACGAGACTGAACCAACACCGCTATACTATACGAAAAAAGAGACTTGACCTTCCGGTCTCTAAACATTTTTCTGATTTTAAACACGGTGAAAGAGACTTGAAATTTTGGATAGTAGATCATGTACCCCCACTACGCAGGGGTGGCGATAGAGCTAGATTGTTGAAACGCCACGAGTTGCAGTGGATTTACAGATTGGGTACACTTATACCAGGTGGCTTAAACGTTGAGTTTCCTCTGGGTACCGTTATTAAATAAATTTTGCATACAGTTACAACTCTTACATTAGATATTCAATCCATGTCTTCCTAGGTATTAGGATTGATTACCATTTCATGTCCTTTTCAAAATTTTATTACATGTTTTTAATACACTTTTCTTTATTCACAGATCACATATTTTCATATCACATCGCGGCATTGATCGACTCACCAATACTGGGACTGGCTCATTTATAATAAAAAAATATGCTTATTGTATTTTCTGTTGAAAATCTTGACAACTATAATTAGTATTTTCAAATGCATTGAGACGCGCCAATATTTGACATGTGGTTTGAGTTAGACATGTACAACTATGCAATATGTGCAATTTTTGCGCTATATGTGTGTATATATATATATATATATATATACATATATATATATATATAAATATATATATATATATATATATATATATATATGTGTATATATATATGTGTATGTGTATATATATATATATATATATATATATATATATATATATATATGTATACACTATCAGGAGTTGATTTATCTTTTCAGAATACCCGTGATTTTGGGTTCTGTATTTAATCCTCTATGTAGTAGAATGAGGTCTCTTTATATACGCACATACATTTTTTGACATTCTAGTACATATTGTCTTCCTGTATCAAATAGGAGTGATAAAGGTTTTTTCACCTTCACTCCTAAAATTCCATTTCTCATTGTGGATTTTCTTTGCATGTCTATGATTTGCATTTGCCCTCTTCGGGTATGGCTGATTGTCATTCCCTTCGTGACTGCGCATGCGTGACATGCGCAGCACGAATACTAATGCTTCTAATGCTTCTGACAGCTCGACAATGGTGATTGCAGCACGTTTTGTGTTTACGTTGGAGCCGGATCCTTATTCTCGGTGAGTCCCTCAAGTGTAGTGATATCTACACATGTGCACGATCCTATCTAATTCTATACAATTTAAAGATTGTTAGACTATATAACTTTCTGTAATGTATTATGTTATGTATTACAGTCCTGTTGTGATAGTATATTTTTAACACATTCCTCATTCATTTAATGTTGCATATATGAATTCACTATGTACCTTTTGGCAACCTTATATGTGTTGTTGCATTTTATTGGCACTACTTTTTTATAATATTGGTTCTCCTATAAATGTGTGGTCATGAGATGAATCTGTTCACTTGAGAAAGGCTCCTGTGTTGAGCTGAAACGTCGTGTGTGTATATGGACCAATAAAGCACCTTTTTCTACCTTGCTTATACCTTGGAGTGCTGCCTGATTTTTGGATTGTACTACAGCAGGTCTGTTAGCCCTGACCTGGGCAGGTCGGCACCCACCTACGATTTACAAGGCTGTGCGGCTGACATTGTATTTGGACTTTTATATACATATGTATATATATATATATATATATATATATATATATATATATATATATATACAAACAGAAATAAGCAGCACTCAAAGTATAATTCCTTTAGTATTGCACCAGCGATCTAACAATTGCTGGTTCATGTCCCCTAGGGGGACTAATAAAATGTATAATTACAATAAAATATAAGTACATTAATTATATAATATAATTACATTATACTATATATATTACAAGTTAAAAGAAAAACAACCTTTTCCCATTTTTCCTCTAAGGTAATGTAAAAAGTAAGCAAAATTGCTATATATACTATTATTTAACCCGCACAGTGAACATCATATAAAATAAAAAATTTAAATGCCAGAAACGCTGTTTTTTGGTCACTTCATATCCTACAAGAAAATGAAATAAAAAGTGATCGAAGTAGCCTAAAATAATACCAATAGAAACTACAGCTCACCCCACAAAAAAAATAAGCTCTCATACCGCTCAATCAACGGAAAAATAAAAAAGTTATGGCTCTCAGAATGTGGCGACAAAACTCAAATTTTATATTTAACAATTAGTTTCTTCCTTGTTAAAGTAGTAAAACCTAAAAAACTACAGTATATATCGCTGTAATTGTATTGACTGGTAGAATAAAGTTAACATGCCATATTCCACCCGACTAATCATTTTTTCCCAGTTTCCCAATACATTATATGGTACAATAAATGATGTCGTGAAAAACTACAACTCATCTCGCAAAAAAACAAGCCCACATGTGGCTTTATGGAATGTGGGGAGGAAAAAATGAAAACGAAAATCCCAAAAATAGCTGTGACGGGAAGGGATAATAAATCCATTGCATCTTCCTGCTGGCTGGGTTGCGCAACTACTGACTGATATGCCATAATATAATATTTTAATTGCTGCCTAAGAAATTAGAATATATTTCCCTTGTAAACAATAACATGTAAAGTAATACAAATAAAACATACTAATTAAAAAAACTGTTCTGAATTCTGGCATCACAATGTGTCAAAGGTAATGTCCAAGATAATCCTATACTAACAAAGTCTTTAGCGTTTCTAGCACATAAATAGATAAAACTTGGTGGTCATGGACACATCGCGGTATCTGCCTGAATTAGCCAGATAACTGGATGACCCAAATGTATATGAATTACTGCCTCATGATCTGAAATTTAGAATTAAGAACACAATAGACAGGTTATTGATTGAAGCGTACCATGCGGGCATCATCGACAAGGATCTAAAAGATTTTATGACAGTACAGTATCTGGTAGTTCCAGTACTGTACTGTCTACCAAAGATCCACAAGTCGATCCTCCAGGTAGACCTATTATATTATAGCAATTTTTCTAGACAAAATGTTAAGAGACTTTGCAACATCTGCTAAATCCTACATTCAAGATACAACAGATTTTCTGACCAAACTGGATTGAGTTAATTATTGACTGCATACTCGTGTCATTCGATGTGTGCAGCCTATACACCTCAATCAATCATAACAGAGGTTTACGTACAGTGTTTGATGCTTTACAAAGTTCAGATTATACCCATGAATGTGTTAACCTCCTGATGTGCCTGATGGAAATTATTCTAACTGAAAATTATGCCCAAAGGAGAGGGACTGCTATGGGATCAAACGTGGTGCCCACATATATGAACATGTTTATGGTGGCCCTAGAAGAACGCGCTGTCTATGTGTCTCCCCACTTCACTAAATTTCTGAGGTGGTGAAGATACATAGACGACGTCTTCGTTGTCTGTATAGGCTCTCAGTAAGCGTTGGAATATTTATTTTAATTTCTGAATGAAATGAATAGTGACATTAAGTTCACCATGGAATCCTCAGTGACATCATTACAGTTTCTTGATACAAGAGTATTTAGAAAAGATAACAAATTATGTACAGATTTGTATAGTAAGCCAACGGACCGCAACAATTTGCTGCGGTTCGAAAGTTGTCACCTTCATCCAATGATTGCCTCTCTTCCTTTTAGCCAGATGTTGAGGGTAAAAAGGATTGTACAGGATCCTTCCACATTGGAAATTAGGTTGAGGGATATATCGTGGGTACGCAAAAAGATTATTGGATAATAAAAGATTGAGAGTTGATGAGATTTATAAACAAGATCTATTGAGGAAGAAACACAGACTGCATCACACAGACTAGCATTGGTGTCAACATATTCTCATATGAGCAATGAAATTTCAAAAATTATCAAAAAGGAATGGGGGATATTGAGGAGTACCTATGGTAAGATTCCAGAATTTTCAGCTCCACCACGTATGGCCTATCGTAGAACAAAAATTCTTAGAGACCGTTTGGTCCATTCAGATGTGGGGTCATCGGTTAAAAGTTATCAATCATTTTTAGCTCCCAGAAAACTAGGCTGCTTCCCATGTTTGGGGTGTAACAATTGCAAAAATATGGTCAAGGGTGAAGTCTTTACCCACCCGATGAAAGGCACTGTATATAAAATTAAACACCACTTAAAGTGTAAATCACAACATGTAGTTTATATTATACAATGTCCCTGCATGTTATTGTATGTTGGTGAAACTACCTTGGAGTACAGAATACGCATCAATAATCACAAATCAACAATTCGCACTAAAAAGATTGATTTACCTTTGCCCAAAAATTTTGCAGAAAAGGACCACGGCGAAAATGATTTTAAGTTATTTGTCGTGGACCATGTACCCTGCCGTAGACCTGGCGGTGATTGGCTCTCGAAACTAAAATGTATGGAGCTGGATTGGATCTTCAAAAAAGATACCCTTATCCCCTAGAGGCCTTAATGTGGATTTTAACATTTCCCCTAGTTTCTCTAGATAAACCACAGTTGTGCTTTGATATGAACACTTACTCGGAATTTCCTAATGGTTCCTATGTCCCTTCCTCCCCTATGTCGGAAGACAATAACAGTTTGACTATCGAGTAATAATATATTTTTTTAGTAAAAGTTTTTAGTACAAAAAATACCTTACAACATAATTATATTTGATATATTTCTGAAATGATATTCTAAAAAATCTGTTCTATTTTCTCTTTTAGAGAATAATGCTCTCAAGCCTCCTCTCTGGGATCGGCTGAAGACGTATGTGCTCGTTTCATCTTCAGTGGGTTTCAGCTGTAATATACAGCTGATATCCCGCTGCAACGGCGGTGATCGATGTTACCGCCGATCGCCGCCGTTTAACCACTTCAAAGCGGCGGTTAGTGTCGTCCGCCGCATCAAAGTGACTGTACCCTACTGCCCCCTGCGAGAGATCGCGTTTGCTGATGGTTGCTATGGCAACCCGCAAGCCTAGCAATGGCTTCCTGGTCGGCCAGGTACGGAAGCCTATTAGGTCCTGCTCAAGGTTGGACCTAATAGGCTAACTGTCAGTTGGAAAATGATAGTTACAATACACTGCACTACACAAGTAGTGCAGTTTACTGTACAGGAGATCAGAAGATCAGATCTTTAAGTTCCGTAGTAAGTGTAAAAAAACAAAAAAAGTGAAAAAAAGTTTAAAAAAATGCTTACAAAACATAAATCAACAAAAAGTTTTAACTAATAAACAATAATCACCCTATTTCCCCGATCAAGTCCTTTTATAATTGAAAAAAAAAAGGAAAATTTTGAAAAACAATATATATAATAGGAATCGCCTGAACTATAAAAATATCACGTTATTTTTACCGCACGGTGAACACTGTCAATTTTTTTTATAAAAGACAATTTCTTTTTTTGGTCACCTTGTCTCAGAAAAAAATGTAATAAAAAGTCGCAAGTACCCCAAAATCGTTTCCACTAAAACTACAGTTCGTCACGCGAAAAAAAAAACCTCCTACAGCGATATCAACTGAAAAATAAAAAAGTTATGACTGTCAGAAAATGGCAACTCTAAAACATGATTATTTTTAGAAAAGAGTATTTTTATTGTGGGAAAGTAGTAAAACGTAAAAAAAAAACTATATAAATTTGGTATCGCTGTAATCATATCGACCCACAGAATGAAGTTAACATGTTGTTTATACTGCACGGTGAACAGTGTAAAAAACAAGAATCAAAACAGTGCTAGAATTGCTGTTTTTTGGTTACCTCGTCTTCCAAAATATGGAATAAATAGTTGAAAAAAAAAATTACATATACCCCAAAATGGAACCAATAAAAATGACAGCTTGCTTCACAAAAACCAAGCCCTCACACTGCTCCGTCAACAGAAAAATAACACGTTATGACTCTCACAACTCAATGAAGCAATATGATGGCCCAGACAAATTTTTTAGGTCCAGTAATTTTTCACTAAAAACCCCACATCATCATTTTCTAGACCCCACATGTGGACCCCGTAGATGCAGCAGAGACAAGGAAACTTTAGGGCCTTGTGATGCTTATAGGGCTAGTGAAGAAGTCAAAGATTAGGCAATACTAGAGCGCAGATATTTTGTACAATACCCAAAAAACCTGGCCTGTGCATAAAAGATTGGTTCAAAGTGTATCGCACAAATCCATGTATTATTCATTTTATTATTCATTCACCCCATTATTACATCACCCTAATATGGCCATATGTACTCCGCCCAGCTTACATATACCCTGATGCACTCTGACCAGCTTACATATACCCTGATGTACTCCGCCCATCTTATATATACCCTGATGCACTCCGCCCAGCTTACATATACCCAGATTTACTTCACCCAGCTTACATATACCCTGATGTACTCTACACAGCATACATATACCCTGATGTACTCCACAAAGATTGCATATGCCCCCACATTATAAGCTGAAATACTAGTAAAACCCCAAACAAAACTACCACCAAGCAAAATCTACGCTCCAAAAGCCAAATGGCGGTCCTTCTGAGCCTGACAGTGTGCCCAAACAGCAGTTTATGGGGTGTGTGTCTCCAGTGGCACAAGCTGGGCACAACATATTGGTCACTGAAATGGCATATCTGTGGAAAATGGCAATTTTCAATCTGCAACAACCACTGTGCACTAATTTCTGCAAAACACTTGCGGGGTTAAAATGCTCACAATACCTCTAGATGAATTTCTTCTTGGATGTTAATTACAAAATGGGGTAATTTTTCGGGCCGTTCCACTGTACTGGTACCTTAGTTCAATGCAACATGCTGTCAGAAAACAAATTTTGTAAAATCTATTTAGTGGAAAAAAATGTATATACATTTTTATGGCCTAATTCCAACAAATTCTGCAAAAGACCTACGGGGTTTAAATGCTCACTATACCACTAGATAGATTCCTTAAGGTATATAGTTTCCCAAATGGGGTCACTTTTGGGGGGCTCCTACTGTAGGGGCTTTTGAAATGTGACATGGCAGACGAAAACCTTTCCAGCTAAATTTGAGCTCCAAATTTTCCCCCTTCCCTTTTGAGTCCTGCAGCATGTCCAAACAGCAGTTTATGACCAGTTATGGGGTATTGCCGTAATCAGGAGCAATTGATTTCCAAATGTTGTGGCTCTTTTTCTCTTTTATTCCTTGTAAAAATTGAAAATGTCCACATTTTATCGGAAAAAATGTAACTTAAATTTCATGGCCTAATTCCACTAAATTCGTCAAAAAACCTGTGGGGTCAAAAAGCTCCCTATACCCCTATACCCCTAGATAAATTCCTTGAGGGGTGTAGTTTCCAAAATGGGTTCACTTTTGGGGGTTTACCACTGTTTTGGTCCCACAGGGGCTTTGCAAATGTGACATGGCACCCGAAAAACTATTGCAGCAAAACATGAGCTCCAGAAGCAAAATGGCGCTCTGCTGTGTGCCCAAACAGTAGTTTATTACCACATATGGGGTATTGCCGTAATCGGGAGAAATTGTTTTTCAAATGTTGGGGTGTTTTTTGTCCTTTATGCCTTGTAAAAATTGAACATTTCTATGTTTTATTGGAAACAATTTAGATTTATATGGCCTCATTCCACTAAATTCAGCAAAAAAACCTGTTGGGTCAAAATGCTCACTATACCCCTTGATAAATTCCTTGAGGGGTGTAGTTTGCCAAATAGTGTCTTTTTAGAAGTGTTTCCACTGTTTTGGCCCCACAAGACCTCTTCAAACCTGACATGGCGCCTAAAATATAGTCTAATAAAAAGAAGGCCCCAAAATCCTCTAGGCGCTCATTTGATTCTGAGGCCTGTGTTTCAGACCATAAGCACACTAGAGCCACATGTTGGATATTTCTAAAAACTGCAAAATCAGTGCAATAAATTTTAAGTTGCAATTCTCTGGTAAAACACTCTTTGTTACAGGGGGAAAGGATTAAATATGAATTTCTGCAAAAAAAAAAACATTTGTAAATTTGACCCCTAATTTGCTTTAATTCTTGTGAAACACCTAAAGGGTTAAGAAACTTTCTTAATGCTGTTTTGAATACTTTGAGGGTGCAGTTTTTAAAATGGGGTAATGTATGGGGATTTGTATTGTATGGGCCCCTCAAAGCCACTTCACAACTGGTCCCTGAAAAAATAGCCTTTTGAAATTTTCTTGAAATTGCTGCTATAGTTCTAAGCCTTGTAACATCAGAGAAAAAGAAAAGAACTTTAAAAAAAAACAATGGCAACATAAAGTAGACATATTGGAAATGGAAAAAAGCAACTATTTTATGTGGTATTACTGTCTGTTTTACAAGCAGATACATTTAAATTTAGAAAAGCGCAAATTTTCTAAACATTTTGGTGTTTTTCACAAATAAATATTGAATTTATTGACCAAATTTTTTCACTATCATAAACTATAATGTCACGAGAAAACAGTCTCAGAATCGTTTGGAGAGGTAAAAGCATTCCAAAATTATTACTACATAAAGTGCCACATATCAGATTTGAAAAAATTGGCTTAATCTTTAAGGCTAAAACAGGCTGTGACATGAAGGGGTTAATGTCTGGGGTAATGATATATAACAATAAGTAAAGATTTTAAAAAGTGTTTTGGTGATTTTTTTTTGGGGACGCCGGATAACCCCTTTAAAGGCTATGTACACTTTTGTAAGCAGTTTTTTTTTATTTAATTAATGTATTTTTAGAGTTTTTGAGCAACTTTCAAAATCACTTTTATTTAAAAAATAGTTTTACTTTTTAAGATACAGCTTCTATGTATCCTGTATACAAAGATGCTCTATCGTTCTGTCTCTGGCGTGTCTGTCAGGTAAGCTGAACTGATGGCTCCGCTGAAAGCTGGTCCTGTGTGTCTGACGCACAGCATCCACCTATTAATGATTACATCTAATGGGCCGTTCACATGTGTCCGTAGCTCCTGTCAGTTTCTCTCTGGCGTGTTGCAGAACAGCCGGAGGGAAACTGATGAGAGAATGGATTCCATAACTTTCTATGGGATTAGTTGTGGCTCTGTACGGCGCTGGACCTGTGCAGGACCGGATCCAAAAATTTTACCTGCAGCGTTTTTAGGTCCGGCTCCCAAGGAGGTCCGGGGCCGTACCCTATCTATTTTAATTGTGGCCGGATGAACGCCGGGTGCAGCACCCGGCTGGAAGGCGGCCGGGGGTATGTCAACTGCATGTGTGTCCTCAGGACGCAGATACAGTTGAACCCAAATCTGAAGCAGGGAACCATCAGTTCCCTGCTTCTGAATAAAGTTCGGAGCGGAGGAGCAGAGGGAGCTTCTCGGCTCGCTGAGGACTCCCCGGGCACAGTGCTACTTTAAGCGCTGTGCTCAGGGAAACCCTTGACGTAATTGTCCATATATGGACAGTCACATTAGTAGCTACTGATTGAGCAGAATCCCCGTTGCCGATGATCTGGTCGGGGATTCCGCTCCTAGAGGAAACCCCTGAGATTACTGTCCATATATGGATGCTTTGTTCATTTGCACGCAAGCACTGTTTTGTTTAACAGGGTTACCTTGTTGATCATGATGACTGTCTATGATGCTGCGGTTATGTGTTCTCTGAGAACCATATGACTTGGATGGTTGCATAGGCAACGTGTTATGCTGAATGCTGTTATTTACACAGCTGACCACGCTGATGGACACTCTTAATTTGGGTGCCAGGTTCATTTGAATACTTAACACCTATTTTAAATACTTAATGACTACAGGTGATATCCACAGTCTAGGGATATAATGTTTTTTTGCAATTTTATCCACTTGTACCTTTGATACGTTGTTCATTTGTTACTGGAACACTTTGAACTACTATTATGACAGTGTTGTTTGTCTTAAACTATTTGACATTGTGTACTTTATTTTCATCACTATGTTAATTTTTGTTGTAATCCCACCCATAAGGGTGTGTATAAAAGTCTATGCTTCACCTGTATATTGATGCTTGACAAAGGCTACATTGAGCAGCTGAAAGGTTGCACTGTTTACCGCACTGATGGGAGAATAAATCCACTTTTCTGACGACATCTGTTTGGAGTGCTGCCTCTCTTTTCCACTTCTTGTTTGGACATTGTGGGATTTAAAAGTCAGATCCCGGTAGGTCGGCACCCATCTTGGCCCTGGAGGCTTCTTTTGTTCTGCTGTGCTGCTCATACTTTCTTTCCTTTGCATTGGACTTTTTTGGAGCTTTGCACGTAAGAACCTTCGTTTCATACTATTTTTACTATGGAGTCTATTAGGACTGATATACATCCTTCTAAAGTGTTTGCTTACACTACTGAGGATATAGATCGCATATTGAGTGGGACATTAGGTGACACTGCATTCCTGAGTGTCCCTGTTATGTACTCTCTGCCTGTGACTCCCTCGGTCTCCAGGACATCGAGAGTTACTCGCTTGGGCGTCGCCCAGCCTGGCAGACTGAGGCAGTCTGCAGCCAATAGGAGCTCAGGAGCGTCAGGCCAATCAAAGCCTGGCTGATGTTCCTGAGCTCCTGCCCTCTCCTTATTTAGTTCAGCCTGAGATAGTAGGGCTTCGTCTGTACTTAGAGTTTCCTTGCCTGGTGCTTTCCCTTGTTTCAGACTCCCCTGAGCAACTTGCATTTTGACTTCTTGTGACCTGATCTCGGCTGGACTCCTGACTTTTCTTTGCCTACTGTCTTTTGTTTTTTCCGCACTCTCCCGGTTTGACCCTGCCTGCCTGACTCCGTCTTTTGGAACCCGGACTTGTCTGCGACGCAATTGCCCTCCGTGTACTTCCCAGGTGACCCTTTGTTATTTCGTACTGTCTCTGTCTTATCCGTTTGTCAGTTTCACTTGTACCAGAATAGGGAACGCCGCCCAGTTGTGCGCCGTCATTTAGGTTGGGTCGTACAAGTAGGTAGGGACAGAGGTTTGGGAAGAACAGGGACCTCACTGTTTACTGTGTATTTGTTCATGACAGTCCCTTCAAAGATTGATACTAAACGCAATTATGAATATGAGTCCAAACGTGTGATCAACCTCAATTTACATCTGTAAAGGGACGTGTCCCCATTTATGCATATACGTATGTGTGTGTGTGTGTATATATATATATATATATATATATATATATATACATACATATACATAATATGTATATGTATATATATGTGTATATATAATACTTATAATGTCTCATGAGCCAGGGCTGTAGAAACACAGCCCTGGTCATGAATACGGTTGTAAACAAAGCAGGACAATTAGCATTGCCCTGCTTTGTTTGAAAACCATGGAGACAGGAGATAGTTTGATCTCCTGTCTCCATTTCAAATCGGGATTACATGCGGGGCATTATCACCACGCCAACCCATGCTAGCCCGGGGCGAACGCCACTCGTCCCCCGCTGTGAGCGTACCGGCAGGGTTAAATAGCCCTGCGTAGGTACGCTCAGCAGCTGAAGACCACCTCACCACTCCACCAACGAGGAGCAGCTGGGACCTGCCTGCCTCACCTGTCCTGCAGTCTCCTGACCTGCTGCCGCTCCTGCTTCTGCTCCCCTGCTCCACCAACGACACACTAAGTATCAAGTGTAGCAATAGCTACACTTAACCCTCTCTCTCCCTGTCTCCTCCTGCTGTCCCTGAAGTTAATCCTTGCTCTCCCTGAGTACTGTCCCTGAGTTAACCCTTACTTCCCTGAGTAACCCTTGGTGTCCCTGAGTCCCTGTGTTAACCTTTACTGTCCCTAAGTTAAAGAGGCTCTGTCACCAGATTTTGCAACCCCTATCTGCTATTGCAGCAGATAGGCGCTGCAATGTAGATTACATTAACGTTTTTATTTTTAAAAAACGAGCATTTTTGGCCAAGTTATGACCATTTTTGTAGTTATGCAAATGAGGCTTGCAAAAGTCCAAGTGGGTGTGTTTAAAAGTAAAAGTCCAAGTGGGCGTGTATTATGTGCGTACATCGGGGCGTTTTTAATACTTTTACTAGCTGGGCGTTCTGATGAGAAGTATCATCCACTTCTCTTCAGAACGCCCAGCTTCAGCCAGATCACGCTGTGATGTCACTCACAGGTCCTGCATCGTTTCAGACGAGCGAGGACACATCGGCACCAGAGGCTTCAGTTGATTCTGCAGCAGCATCGGCGTTAGCAGGTAAGTCGATGTAGCTACTTACCTGCAAACGCATGTCACAGCGTGATCTGGCAGAAGCTGGGCGTTCTGAAGAGAAGTGGATGATACTTCTCATCAGAACGCCTAGCTAGTAAAAGTAAAACGCCCCGATGTACGCACATAATACACGCCCACTTGGACTTTTACTTTTACACACACCCACTTGTACTTTTGCAAGCCCCATTTGCATAACTACAAAAATGGTCATAACTTGGCCAAAAATGCTCGTTTTTTTAAAATAAAAACGTTACTGTAATCTACATTGCAGCGCCTATCTGCTGCAATAGCAGATAGGGGTTGCAAAATCTGGTGACAGAGCCTCTTTAACCCTTGCTTCCCTGAGTAACCCTTGGTGCCCCTGAGTCCCTGTTTACCCTTGCTGCCGTGAGTCCCTGTTGACCCTAGCTGAACCCTTGGTGCCCCTGAGTCCCTGTTTACCCTTGCTGCCCTGAGTTAACCCTTGCTGTCCCAGAGTAACCCTTGGTGCCCTTGCAGTCCCTGAAATTAACCCATTGCTGCCCTGAGTTACCTGCGCATCCACTGTTGTATCCCGGGTTAACCCTTGAAACAGTTAACCCTTCCCATTGTTAATCCTTTACCTGATTAACCCTTAGTGTACAGGGACAGTTATATTAGGAGGGAGTGGGACAGAGATAGTGAGTGTGTGAGAATTACAAGTAACTTATGTGTATTGTGTTGTAACATAACTTCTATGTATGTTTAGATTAGTGGGTGGCGATATAATTAGGATTGTGATACAGTGTTTATACTGTACTGTGATTAGTTACTGTATTTTATATATGAGAGTGATTACTGTATGTTAATAAATATCTTTATTTACTATACGGTCTTATTCCCTTGAGTAGCAGCAAAAGCAATTAGATCGACGTTAGTATAAGGAAAAGGTAGGGGAAATAGGCATAACCCTAGTGACCCTGATAATAAAGGAGGTAGTAATAGTGGGTGACACTAACCAGTGAACCCCGCTATTACCCCACTCCCTTTTACAACATCTATCATTATTGGCAGAGTATTATAAATGCAGAATGATCCCACGTGGTTTACGCTCACATTTACACCCTAATCTCTTCTCTACCAATGCTTAATTTTGTTCTTGTTTTGAAGGACTATCCAATAAATATGCTTTAGACGTGATCCTTCTAAATTTCGAGTATTTGCAGAACGAGGTGGGATTGGCGGTCACGAAGCTCAATGAATGTGAACAAAAATTAGCTACTATCTCTGAACCTACTGAATTACAACAGTATAAAGACCGTGTTGCATTACAGATTGTCAAATTCCGTATGGACCAAGAAGAAGCCAAAAGACACAAATGGCACCGTGACCAGGAAGATTATTCCTCTAGTCAGGTATATAACTGGCAGTACAATGAATCTAAAGGAGTGAGACCTAATACTAACTGGAATAGGAAGTTTGCAAAAAACAATAGAAAATCAGCACAATCAACCTCAAATGCTGATTTTTTAGATTCAAAGATGACAGGTGTGCATGTGAAAGAGAAAGAAAACGGACAAGACGAGGAGGTAGACGACACCGTCGAAAATCTACGTACAAGCAGTGGAAAGCACTTCAGGAACATGGGCGTACTGAGGAAATAGAGACGATGGATTAGTTAGTGGTAAATATTTCCTCTTGTGTATTATCTCCCACTCAATTGTCTGTTCTAGGAAGGGGTTTTTCTTTCTGCCCAGTGTCCCCATTGGACCGTTGTCAACTGGACATTGATTTATATTCTTTTTTTAGGTCTCTTAAGCTCAAGGTTTGGTTCTCGGAAACTCTACAACCTACTGCTACAATTCCATCTTCACCAAGTGAATTGAGCCTAAAGAAATTTGGGTTATTTAACAAGAGTGACTTTATTCCACCTGTCAGTTCTGATTTACTTGAAGGGTTTATTTCTTCTGTTAAAAAAGATATATCCCTCTTAAAGGCTAAAATTACTTCAGGAAATAAGCATGTTACACATCCTAACCTGACTAAAAATTATATGTTGGCACTTGAACAGTTGGTCCATAACGACGATCTCGTTATTAAACCCGCTGATAAAGGGGGTGCGATCGTCATTATGGACTGTCATTTATATGTAAGCGAAATGGAAAGTCAATTGGATGACTCTGATGTTTACAAAGCAGTTGCTAGAGACCCTAAACTTGCATTTAGCAAAGTATTGAAGATTTTAGTTGACAACACATATGCCTCAAATTTAATCGATAAAGATCTGTATGTCTTTCTTCTCCCTAAACATCCTGTCACTCCATTGTTATATTGCCTTCCTAAGATTCATAAAAATCTACAACGCCCACCAGGGCATCTTATTGTGTTGATAAGGGATTCTCTGTTTAGTCCCTCAGCTGTCTTTTTAGATAAATTACTTAGGGATTTAGCCGTTTCACCAAAATCCCATATGAAGGATACTGCGGATTTTCTTTCTAAAATACATGATTTGGTCATACCAGACAGGGCCTTTTTGGTCTCCTTTGACGTTGTCTCTCTGTACACCTCTATCAGTCATGATGGGGGTCTTTAGTGTGTCAAGTGAGCTCTGGATACCACTGATTATTCCTTGGAATGTAAAGAATTTGCCTTGGGTCTGCTAGAGGTTATCCTGAGGTCATCTGAGCTGTAATTATTTTCTATTTGGAGATCAATTTCATGTTCAGCTATGTGGCACGGCCATGGGGTCAAATGTGGCCCCGACCTACGCGAATATATAATGGTATTGATAGAACGAAGGCTGGCACTGCCCCAATACAGGAAAAACACAGTCTCTGCATGTGAAAAATAAGTGGCTTGAACCTGTGGAAAAACAGCTGTCAATTTGTTGCCCACGGGGTGCTCATCGGCAGAAAACAGCACATGTATAGCTTGAATATAAAAAGTAGAAAAAACGAGGCACTCACCGCAGTGGCAATAGAAGGATTTATTGACTTTTAACTCGCTCTGTAATGATGCGGAGGATGCCAACGGCCGTTTTACGCTACAAGCGCTTTGTCAAGGCTCCAACAATATATACATGGCTGATTTTGAGGAGTCTGTCGTCTATGTGTGTTGTCTCTAATGTTTTGGGGTGGTGACGATACATAGATGACATATTCCTCATTTGGACCAGGTTATCTGAAACTTTAGATGTCTTTTTTGAGTTTTTATACTGTGTTGACCGTGACATAAAATTTGCCATGGTGAAGCCTTGTGAGTCCATACAATTTTTGGACACTACAGTTCATGTTAAACAACACCGCCTGTTGACGGACCTTTTCATCAAGCCCACAGATCGTAACAACTTGCTTATGTGTAATAGTCAACATCCAAGGAATATGGTTAGATATCTACCATATAGCCAGATGCTAAGAGTAAAGAGAATTGTCGATGACGAGTCGGTTTTGACTGATCGACTAAATTATATGGGGCATACATTTTGTAAAAGGGATTATCCAAATAAATTGATTGAAACACAAATAGCTAGGGCTAGGGACTCAGATAGGTTCAGCAAGAAGGTAGTTGATCACTCTAAAGTGAGACGTATTCCATGTGTTACAACCTTCTATGAACACAGTCCGCAAATTGCCCAGGTCATACGGAAAAATTGGCCAATGCTTAGTAATTTTTACGACATCCCTTCATTCCATTTACCCCCTCTCTTTTCTTATAGGAGGTCTTTGAACCTCAAGGATAGATTAGTGAGCAATGACATTGGCCCTAAGGGTGGAGGTAGACAACCACATGAATTGACTGTTCGTAAGGGCTGTTATCCATGTCTAGCCTGTGCTAACTGTGGCTTAATGTGTAAGTGGGATGTTTTCACTCACCCTACAACTGGTAAGACATATAAGATCCGTCATTATTTGACATGCAGGTCTGAATTTGTAATTTATGTTTTGATGTGCCCTTGTAAGCTCCTTTTTTGTGAATTATCACATAGGGTCAACCAACTCAGATTCTGGATTGTTGATTGTTGATCATGTACCTGTATTAAGACATGGTGGAGATAGGGAAAAACGGCTGAAAAGGCCTGAGGTTGAGTGGATCAGTAAGCTTAAAACTCTTCAACCTAGTGGACTTAAAGGGAAGGTGTCATGATTTTTTTTATTATTATTAAATTGCTTTAAATAAAATATATACAAAAATTGTATTTATTAGTGTTGTCACGTTCCAATTTTTACTGTGTTCAAAATTGTACTTCTCTATGGGGGCTGCCATTTTTTTTTCATCTCTGTATGTGTCGATTAACGACACATACAGTGATGGAATATGGCACATATAACCCCATAGAGAATGCAAACGGGAGCCGTTCCATTCTCAGAAGTGTACGCCGTCTGTGTGGGAATGGTGCCTGCGACGCTCCCACACAGGCCAAAACTAAGCTAGTTCGGAGAGCGAAATCCAGCGCCATTTTCATGTGGACCGGAAGCCGCTGCCGGACAGTAAGATGACGACTTCCGGCTGCAGCTTCCAGCCATATGTTAAGGTGCAAGGAATAGGAGCGTAGACCAGCAGAGGCGGCAATGGCGGCAGGTAATTTATGTTCGTGTATGTGATGTGTGTATTATGTTCGTGTATGTGATGTGTGTATTACGTTCGTGTATGTTCGTGTGATACTGTCTGCAGAGTCCTGTATCTAATCCTCCTACACAGTGCAGTCGCTCAGAAAATGACGGCACACAGTGTAGGAGGTTTGAAGATTCAAACCCTTCCTTTTCCTGGCACTAGCCAGAAGAAGGGAGGGGGGATTGTGTGAGGACACTAGAGGAGAGTGTGTCCACCCCAAATTTGCAGCATAAACCAATGAGTTGGCCTTTTATTTTTTTATTGGTTTTTATATTGGTAACACATTGTCACTATTTTTGTGTGTGAGGGATCATCTGTATTATCTATATTTTTGTATCTAATACTATTTTTCTACTTTTTTCAAGATCGATAAACATCGATCGAATTGAGTTATTAACGTGGTCTCTCACCCATCCCTGAGTGGCCTTATTTGCTATATTGTATTATCGTTTTTTTTGTTTCTGTCACAGTTTGACAACCTGTGATCATTGGTTTTGAATTTTGTAGTAAATGTAGTGCCACATAGCCTATTTGTAGTATATCTATTTGCAGGCACGCATTGACATTAATAATAGCTGTTTACAGCGATTTCATTTTCACCCATAATACGACATTAGGTTGTCATCAGCTATCAGCAGAGCGATGCTTTGTTCATTTGCACGCAAGCACTGTTTTGTTTAACAGTGTTACCTTGGTGATCATGATGACTGTCCATGATGCTGCAGTCATGTGTTCTCTGAGAACCACATGACTCTGAGAACCACATGACTCTGATGGTTGCATAGGCAACGTGTTATGCTGAATGCTGTTATTTTCACAGCTGACCAAGCTGATGGACACTCTTAATTTGGGTGAGTGCCAGGTTCATTTGAATACTTAACACCTATTTTAAATACTTAATGTCTACAGGTGATATCCACAGTCTAGGGATATAATGTTTTTTGCACTTTTATCCACTTGTACCTTTGATCCATTGTTCATTTGTTACTGGAACACTTTGAACTACTATTATGACAGTGTTGTTTGTCTTAAACTATTTGACATTATGTACTTTATTTTGATCACTATGATAATTTTTGTTGTAATTCCACCCATAAGGGTGTGTATAAAAGTCTATGCTTCACCAGTATATTGATGCTTGACAAAGGCTACATTGAGCAGCTGAAATGTTGAACTGTTTACTGCACTGATGGGAGAATAAATCCACTTTTTTGACGACATCTGTTTGGAGTGCGGCCTCTCTTTCTACTTCTTGTTTGGACATTGTGGGATTTAAAAGTCAGATCCCTGGAGGTCGGCACCCATCTGGGCCCTGGAGGCTTCTTTTGTTCTGCTGTGCTGCTCACACTCTCTTTCCCATATATGAACATTGACGTCATGGGCTCCTCCTGGAGCGGAATCCCCGGCCAGAGTTTGCAATGGGGATTCTGCTCAAGGAGAAGCCACTGACGTCACTGTCCATATATGGAATGTGACACCAGGGGCTCCTCCTGGAGGGAATACCCAGACACAGCGTCGGCAATGCTGTGGCCGAGGATTCCGTTCAGGGAGTAACTCCTGACGTCACGGTCCATATATGGACAGTGGCATCAGGGGCTCCTCCTGGAAGGAATCCCGGCGACAGCATCGGCAATGCTCTGTCCGGGGATTCCTCTGCTAGAGTGAGCTTCAGTGGCGCTATCTATAGGGAAAGGCGGTAATACTATATACAGTGGGGGTGGTGCTATATACAGGGGGCGCTGTTTGGTGCTATCTACAGTGGGCGCTGTGTGGCTCTATCTACAGGAGGTACTGTGCCATTATATACAGAGGGCACTGCAGCATTATTTATATGGCATGTGTGGCACTATCTATAGAGGGCACTGAGGTATTATCTACTGAGGGTTGTGTGGCACTATATACAGAGAGCAGTGTGGCACTATCTACAGGGGGAACTGTGGCATTATCTATGGGGGGTGTGTGGTACTATATAAAGAGAGTACTGTTTCATTATCTACACATGAAATTCATCTGTTTTTAAAAATTTGTCAAAAACGGAAAACACAGACATGGAATAGATACAAAACAGATGCAAAACCGTTATAAAAAACGGAGCTAGATGGCCGTTTTTAATGGTAGGCACCCAAACCCTGTTGTGTGAATAGAAACAACAGCAATCCCTGCGTGGCGTGGGGTGGGTTTGGGTAGTTATAAAGGTGCCAAAAACTAGCTACTCCCTAAAGTTAGGGCTAGTTTTGCCGTCTTTGCAGGCTCACAAGGCTGCTTTGAAGATCTGATCTGAGGTCAGTGGACAACAACTGCCTTTTGGGCTCTCTCTCTTGGCGCCAGCCTTGGTGCTGCACTGAATATGACACACGTGACATTACAATGTGTGTCAGACTTCAGTGCAGCTCTGAGGCCGTAGCAGATTTGGAGAGCCCTGACATGGTACACAACTAGTATTTAATCTATCATGTATCCAATCTTTTACAAGCTATGCAGCACTCTGATACTATTGGCACATTTTCAGACCCTTTTGGTGGACCATTGTGTTAAAAACTGATGGCAACTAACAACAACTGATGACAACTGATGGTTTTGTAATAAAAATTGTGGAAAAGCCTGATGGCAACTGATACGTTTTTGCATCAGTTTTTGCATCAGTTGTAATCAATTGAGAGACAAAAAAACTGATGCTGATGCAACTGATATATGTGAACGCAGTGTCAGGATTCTGAATACACATGACGTCCAGGCTGGATTTCATGTGTATTCATTATCAGGACACTTCATTAACGTTAATCAAGTGTCCTGATAATGAATACACATGACCATCCAGCCTGGACGTCATGTGTATTCAGAATCCTGATACTTCTGACTCTTTTCTTTGAGATTTCCAGCAAGGGAAACAAAATCTCGTTTACCTCCGTAATCTCGCGAGATTACGCGTGGCTTGCGGGAATCTCACAGAAAAGAGTCAGAAGTGTCAGGATTCTGAATACACATGACGTCCAGGCTGGATTTCATGTGTATTAATTATCAGGACACTCGATTAACATTAACCTCTGTGTATGCGGCTGAACATCGCTGCTGTGTAAATCAATGGAGATGAGTGTATGACGCTGACTGGTCATTGATTGGTCAGCGTCATACACGTAAACACGCCCAGTTAAAAACACAATACACGCCCAGTTGGACATAACGAAAAAAAAACGCCCAATTGTCCATTTCAAAGCTCATTTGCATATATATAAAATAGCTCATAACTGTAATGACAGGGATAGGGAAACAGACAAGTGAGCCCTAATCTACCCGCCACTCAGTCCCTGCCTACTTGCAACGACCCGCCCTAGGCGACGGGGTACAACTGGGCGACGGTCCCTACACTCAGTAAGTGCACGACAAACAACCAGACAAGGAAACACAGAACAAAGGGAAAACGGGGCAGTTACCCACGGCAACACCGTGAGCAACAAGAGTAGTAAACGAGCCGAGTCAAACCAGGAGAGTACGAGGTGCCAAACGCAGAGCAGGAGAGTAGTGAACAAGCCAAGTCAAACCAGGAGTGTACGAGGTACCAAACGCAGAGCAGAAGAGTAGTCAGTAAGCCAGGGTCAATACGAAGCAGGGACAGGTAGTTCGAGAAGCTGCAGCAGGGCCAGGAAACCAACAGAGAAGAATCACAAGCAAGGAGGAACAGGAAAGGCAGGTATAAATAGACAGAGGGCGGGAGCTAGCTCCGTCTGGCCAGTCTGTGATAGGCTCTCCCACTCCTAAGCCTGCCATCCTGAGTGGTGGAAGATGGAGTCAGTCTCACAGACATAGAAGCAGGTGCAGACTGATTACCTATGGGCGTGGATACAGAAGCTGTGCCTGGAAGATCCTTAACAGTACCCCCCCTTTTATGAGGGGCCACCGGACCCTTTCTAGATGGACCTGGTTTATTGGAGAAACGAATGTGGAACCTCCTGACCAATACCCCAGTGTGAACATCCTGGGTGGGTACCCACGTCCTCTCCTCAGGCCCGTATCCTCTCCAATGGACCAGGTACTGGAGGGAGCCTTGGACCATCTTGCTGTCCACAATCTTGGCCACCTCGAATTCTACACCCTCAGGGGTGAGAACCGGGATAGGAGGTTTCCTCGAGGGAGCCAAGGACGGGGAGCAGCGTTTAAGGAGGGAGGCATGAAACACGTCGTGTACTCGAAAAGATGGGGGCAACTCCAGTCGGAAGGAGACAGGATTGAGGACTTCAATTACCTTGTACGGCCCTATAAACCGGGGAGCAAACTTCTTGGACGGGACTTTAAGGCGCAAGTTCTTAGACGATAGCCACACCAGATCCCCGACCATAAACAAGGGGTTAGCACAGGGGTGGGCAAACTTTTTGACTCGCGGGCCACAATGGGTTCTAAAATTTGACAGAGGGGCCGGGCCAGGAGCATTTGGAGGGAGTGTTTGGGCCGGATATACTAAAGCATTAAATGTAGTGTGTGCAAACCTCATAGCACAGTAAGAACACTACAACCCAATTTATTAACTGTCTTTCAAATGTGAAAAATAGCCCTTATCAGTTAATAAATTTGTCTCAAGGAATATGCAAGATATGGCATTTACATACTATTTCGCAGATACTGGGAGGAGGAAATGTAAATAGATTAAAATAACATACGCACTGTGATTTATCAAGATTGCGTCTGTTTTTAATAAGTTTCAATCGAAGGTGCAAAGACATACAGCCGTATTTTGTTGTCCACTCCTTATTAAACACTCGGCATTCGCTGTCCACTTTTTTCACAGAAGGGCTTAATGGTGACGTGAAACAAAGTGAAAATTAAAGTGAAATAAAGAGATATACGCGCCACATTAACAACGGTCAATGTGTTTTGAGTGCGCCATCTATTGGGAAAACGTGGGCATTGCAGGGAAAGGGGAAAAAAAGGAGGTTTTTACTATAATTTGGACAAGTTCGGCGGGCCGGATTAAAAAGCCTAACGGGCCGTATGTGGCCCGTGGGCCGTAGTTTGCCCATGTCTGGGTTAGCAGAACGTCTTCTATCTGCCTGAGTTTTTTGTATGCTCTGGGACGCCTCTAGGTTCTTCTGAACCTGGGCCCAGACTGTGCACAGTTCCCGATGAACGACCTCTACCTTGGGATTGTTGGAACTACCAGGTGAAACGGAGGAGAACCGTGGATTAAACCCAAAATTACAGAAAAACGGGGAGACCCCTGACGAGTTACTGACCCGGTTATTAAGGGAAAATTCGGCGAGGGGAATGAATGAGACCCAATCATATTGAGAGTCAGAGATAAAACACCTTAAATATTGTTCTAGAGACTGATTAGTCCTCTCGGTTTGGCCATTAGTTTCAGGATGGAAGGCAGAGGAGAAGGACAGATCAATCTCTGACTTTTTACAGAAGGCTCTCCAAAACAAAGAAACAAATTGT
This sequence comes from Rhinoderma darwinii, assembly GCF_050947455.1. Lineage (NCBI taxonomy): Eukaryota > Metazoa > Chordata > Amphibia > Anura > Rhinodermatidae > Rhinoderma > Rhinoderma darwinii. The sequence continues at coordinate 504,125,420 of NC_134687.1, forward strand.
ACCCCTCTGTCAGAAACAATATTGACAGGAAGCCCATGGAGACGCAGGATGTGTTTGACAAACAAGGTAGCTAACGTCTTAGCATTGGGTAGTTTTTTGAGGGGCACAAAGTGGCACATCTTACTGAAGCGGTCTACTACAACCCACACCACCAACTTGCCTTGAGATGGAGGCAAATCGGTGATAAAATCCATGGAGATATGGGTCCAAGGTCTCTGGGGAATGGGCAAAGAACGTAGTAAGCCCACTGGTCGGGACCTGGGAGTCTTGGACCTAGCACAAACCTCACAAGCGGCGACGTAGGCCTTAACGTCTTTAGGCAACCCAGGCCACCAATAGTTTCTGGCAATGAGGTGCTTGGTACCCAGGATGCCTGGATGACCAGATAGTGCGGAGTCATGATTTTCCCTAAGTACCCTTAGCCGGAATTGCAGGGGAACAAGCAGCTTGTTCTCAGGAAGGTTCCCGGGAGCTGAAGCTTGATCAGCAGCAATTTCAGAGACTAAATCAGAATGAATAGAGGAAATGATTATACCTGGAGGCAAAATACAAGCAGGATCTTCCTCCGAAGGAGGGCTGGCCATGAAGCTACGCGACAGTGCATCAGCCTTAATATTTTTAGACCCAGCCCTATAGGTAACCAAAAAATTGAATCTGGTAAAAAATAACGCCCATCGAGCTTGTCTCGGGTTTAGCCTCCGGGCCGATTCTAGGAAAACCAGATTCTTGTGGTCGGTAAGGACCGTTACCTGGTGCCTAGCCCCCTCCAGGAAGTAGCACCACTCTTCAAATGCCCATTTAATGGCTAAGAGTTCGCGGTTGCCAATATCATACTTACTCTCAGTGGGCGAAAACTTCCTGGAGAAGTAGGCACAGGGACGGAGATGGGTTAGGGACCTGGTACCCTGGGACAAGACAGCCCCCACTCCCACCTCGGATGCGTCAACCTCCATGATAAATGGCTCCATTTGGTTGGGCTGAACCAACACCAGGGCCGAGATAAAGCACTTCTTAAGGGCCTCAAAAGCCTGGACAGCCTCAGAAGGCCAGTGGAGGAGATCAGCACCCTTGCGAGTGAGGTCCGTAAGAGGCTTAGTGATGACCGAGAAGTTAGCAATAAATCTCCTGTAATAATTAGCGAACCCCAAGAAGCACTGTAACGCCTTCAGGGAGGCAGGTTGGACCCATTCCGCCACAGCCTGGACCTTGGCGGGGTCCATGCGGAATTCATGAGGAGTGAGGATTTGATCCAAAAATGGTATCTCTTGCACCCCAAACACACATTTTTCGGTCTTCGCAAACAGTTTGTTTTCCCGAAGGACCTGGAGCACCTTCCTGACATGCTCAATGTGGGAGGACCAGTCCTTGGAAAACACAAGTATGTCATCAAGGTACACTACAAGAAATACCCCCAGGTAATCTCTTAAAATCTCATTTATGAAATTCTGGAAGACCGCGGGAGCATTACACAACCAAAAGGGCATGACGAGGTATTCGAAATGACCTTCGGGCGTGTTAAATGCAGTCTTCCACTCATCCCCCTCTTTGATGTGGATAAGGTTATACGCCCCCCATAGATCAAACTTAGAGAACCATTGGGCCCCCTGAACCTGATTAAAGAGATCAGGAATCAAAGGAAGGGGATACTGGTTCCTTACAGTGACCTTATTCAAGTTACGGTAGTCAATGCATGGCCTAAGACCACCATCCTTCTTCCCTATGAAGAAGAAGCCAGCACCTACCGGAGAAATACAGGAGCGAATGTAACCCTTGGCCAGGCATTCCTGGATATACTTTCTCATGGCTTCACGTTCGGGACAAGAGAGATTAAATATCCTACCCGTAGGGAGCTTAGCTCTTGGTACCAAATCGATAGCGCAATCGTATTCTCTATGAGGAGGTAACACTTCGGAGGCCTCCTTAGAGAAAACATCAGCGAAGTCCTGAACAAACTCAGGTAGCGTGTTCACCTCCTCAGGGGGAGAAATAGAATTAACAGAAAAACATGACGTCAAGCATTCATTACCCCATTTGGTAAGATCCCCAGTATTCCAGTCAAACGTGGGATTATGCAACTGCAACCAGGGAAGGCCTAAAACCAAATCGGACGATAATCCCTACATCAACAGTACAGAACACTGCTCCAAATGCATGGAGCCAACAAGGAGTTCAAAAACAGGATTATGCTGTGTAAAATAACCATTAGCAAGAGGAGTGGAGTCGATACCCACTACCGGGACAGGTTTAGGCAAATCAATCAAAGGCATAGCTAGAGACATAGCAAATTCCACAGACATGATATTAGCAGACGACCCTGAATCCACGAAGGCACTGCCGGTAGCAGACCTACCACCAAAAGAGACCTGAAAGGGAAGCAAGATTTTATTACGTTTCATATTTACGGGAAATACCTGTGCGCCCAAGTGACCTCCCCGATGATCACTTAGGCACGAAAGTTTTCCGGCTGCTTATTCTTACGCCTAGGACAGGTGTTCACTTGATGCTTGTCATCCCCACAATTGAAGCAGAGACCATTCTTCCTGCGGAACTCTCTACGTTGTTGGGGGGACACGGAGGCCCCGAGTTGCATAGGTACCTCCGAGTCTTCCATGGAAGAACAAAGCAACGGAACCTCGGGAGGCATCATGGGGGAGTCAGAGGAGAAAACACATAAACGTTCACGTTGTCGTTCCCTGAGACGTCGGTCAAGTCGTACCGCTAAAGCCATAACCTGGTCTTTGGAGTCAGAAGAGGTATAGCAAACTAGCAGGTCTTTCAGGGCGTTCGACAGACCCAACCTAAACTGGCACCTTAAGGCAGGGTCATTCCAGCGAGAAGCTACGCACCACTTCCTAAAGTCAGAGCAATACTCCTCAACAGGTCTCTTACCCTGACATAAGGTCACCAGCTGACCCTCGGCAAAGGCAGTCCTGTCAGTCTCGTCATAAATGAGTCCGAGAGCAGAAAAGAAAAGATCAACGGAGGAAAGTTCAGGGGCGTCAGAAGCCAAGGAGAAGGCCCATTCTTTGAGCCCTTCCTGGAGCCGGGACATAATTATACCCACCCGCTGGCTCTCAGAACCTGAGGAGTGGGGCTTTAAACGAAAATAGAGCCTACAACTCTCCCGAAAGGAGAGAAAAGTCTTCCGGTCCCCTGAGAACCGGTCAGGCAACTTGAGGTGGGGTTCAAGAGTTGAGGTGAGGGGCACTACCATGGTAGCATCAGGCTGGTTGACCCTCTGAGCCAGGGCCTGGACCTGTAGGGAGAGACCCTGCATTTGCTGAACCAGGGTCTCAAGGGGGTCCATAGTGGTGTGAGGGACCAGGGTAGAGTAGGTATATGGGCTTGTGATTATGTAATGACAGGGATAGGGAAACAGACAAGTGAGCCCTAATCTATCCGCCACTCAGTCCCTGCCTACTTGCAACGACCCGCCCTAGGCGATGGGGTACAACTGGGCGACTGTCCCTACACTCAGTAAGTACACGACAAACAACCAGACAAGGAAACACAGAACAAAGGGAAAACGGGGCAGTTGCCCACGGCAACACCGTGAGCAACAAGAGTAGTAAACGAGCCGAGTCAAACCAGGAGAATACGAGGTGCCAAACGCAGAGCAGGAGAGTAGTGAACAAGCCGAGTCAAACCAGGAGTGTACGAGGTACCAAACGCAGAGCAGAAGAGTAGTCAGTAAGCCAGGGTCAATACGAAGCAGGGACAAGTAGTTCAAGAAGCTGCAGCAGGGCCAGGAAACCAACAGAGAAGAATCACAAGCAAGGAGGAACAGGAAAGGCAGGTATAAATAGACAGAGGGCGGGAGCTAGCTCCGTCTGGCCAGGCTGTGATAGACTCTCCCACTCCTAAGCCTGCCATCCTGAGTGGTGGAAGATGGAGTCAGTCTCACAGACATAGAAGCAGGTGCAGACTGATTACCTATGGGCGTGGATAAAGAAGCTGTGCCTGGCAGATCCTTAACAATAGCTTGGTAAAAAATGAACGTTTTTAATTTAAAAAAAACGTTACTGTTATCTACATTGCAGCGCCGATCACATGCAATAGGAGATAGGGATTTGAGAATCTGGTGACAGAGCCTCTTTAAGATAGAGAGTGAGAATGGGAAATACAGCGTTCTGTTCCGACGGGGCATTTTTTTAAAGCCTCGTTTTTCAAAAACGGCATGTAAAAAGACGCCTGTGGAAAAGAATTGCACGTCAAAAAAACGCAGCGAAAATTGCGAGTAGCTTTAAAAACTTCTGAAAATCAGGTGCTGTTTTCCGTTGAAAACCGCTCCGTATTTTCAGACGTTTTTGATTTTGTGTGTGCACATACCCTTACTGTGCTCTGAGTCTGCTGTATACAGTGTTCCTTTGTGTGTTATATTAGACAGTATAATATAACTGGGATTGAGTCTCTGCCTACTGGTGATGACATTCAATTTCACTGTAGACTGTAAAATGAGATGTTTCTCCGATGCAGTGTAACCTATTTGGCAACTAGATTTCAGCACCTGTACAACATTTTAGAATAAATTTTTTATATAGATAGACAACACAAAATAAAAATGACATCACTTTTTGATAATAGTATTCCTTTAAACATAATGTTAATGTATTAAAGTGGCCATGTCTTCAATATTATTGAGCATTTGGTGTTATGTTCAAATGCAATTTGACAAACAAACAGTTTTTCTAAGAAATATAGAGGAAATTGCACCGCCAACGTGTGCGCCGCAGGATGAAAGCAGAAGTTATGCATGTGATTTACTTGTATTTGTGAATTGAATAAGCCCCTCCCCCATGAAAATTTCAAGGTGTCTGATTAAGATAAATATATACATAAGTATGAATATTCCTCTTAATTCATTCAAAATTATTATTTTATGTGTATCTGGTGGTAATACTATATACATACACAGTATTTGATTTTCTGATTCTCACTACTGCGTAAATTATTGAACCACTGATGTTTCACTGACCCGGGGTATATGTGGCTTTCTTTACTGACCTCGCTATTTTTTTGTCTCAGAACCTAAGCTGGTGTATAATTTATTTGGTCTGCTTGTGGCCATGACTCTGACTTATAAGGCTACTGCCAAAAACTTTGTAACTTTCTTTTTTCTATATTGTGGACTGTAGTGGATTGTACAGTATAATAGTCCAAACAGCATAATGAGCTTATTATGTCTCCAAGCAGGAAATAACATGACTGTCTTTGTCTATTCTTGAAAAAAATCTTAGTATTATCTTGTAGCTTCTTCCGATTTAAGTGTCCCTCTACTATCATGAAAAATCTGAATACAAGTGGTGGTTACTATATATAAACATACTATAAACAGTAAAACAGCAACATCCTGGCGATCAAACTTTATTCAATTTTGTATAGAGCCCCTATTCAAGTCTCATATGTTGTCGGCATCATATATGTTGTGAATACATATAGCACCCTTACAACACATATAAAAGGTGGTCAGAGAAATTCTAAAGTTTAAGAGGCAAGCAGGAACCGATCATCAGTGACCCATATTGAACAGAGCACAGTTGTTGAACTCTACACTTTATATTCGTGTTGTCTCAGATACTGTTGGGTGACAAGTTTATGCAGTGTTTTTTATATTCCTCTTGACAAAATAAGGGGCATTCATTATAATGGCTTAGCAGCTCTGTGGATTGGGTTTTTGCAGGAAAATATCCACCACCCCCCTTCTAGAATTTATCTAGATTGGCAATACCAGTTACAACGGGAGTGCATTCCATTGTTTATAGCCATTACAATAAATAAGTTGTAGCTAGGGATTACATTTCTTCCCTTTTAACTAAAAAAAGTGGAACTTCTGTTCTCTATGGAAGAGAACAAATCAATACTGTTTTTATACAGAATATTGAGATAACGGTTATATTAATGTGCACAGTGTTTTATGATATTTCCCATACCCCGTGTTAATTTAGCTTTTTTTGTCTGCACCTATTATAGTATCCAATTTTTATTTATTTGATTTTTGATCTAAGTTGTATCCCAGGGTCAATAGTTTTATAGGATTTACAGTGAGGCTTTTCTGTAACAACTTTCCAATCCTGTGCCTTTATTTTCCCTTTTTCTAGAGATTAGATTACCCATTTCAACATTGTGTGTTATTCCAGCCTAAAAGTGCTTTTAATTTACAGTAGTATAACACAATTTTCCATACAAACAGTTGGATGGGAAGAGTAAAAAAAATAAGCATTATTTGGCTATGTAAGAATCATATAACTACATCTGAATATGGGTTTTGACTATTAAGAACAACTCCATTTAATAGTGTATAGATTCTGTGTGTACTGTAATCCCACTTCATTGCAACATAATATATTACCCTAAGAATAAAGGTCTTTTTCTTCCATGCTACTGCTATGTCACTTTCGAAACAAAATGCTCTGATCTCAGAAGAATGAAACTCATTTATTTCCTCTTTCCCAATGACACCTGTCTAGATTATGCTGAAATGTACATCAAGTAAATAATATGTTATACCTTGTCATTTAACTGCTATGAAATAACAGTTGAAAAAGATCATTTTGAAAGACAGGCTCTAAAGGACACGCCAAGACTAAATAAAAGAGGAATGTCAAACTCAATGGATACTTGAAATAGTACAAGTCTTTCAATACATTCAGATAAATATTTTGTAATAGAAATAGATAGATAGAACTAATCTGTTATTTGTCACCAATTTTTGCTCTTTATAATTGTTTCTGCTGCAGTGACCTTTTGGTAAGCCGCAGTTTTATTTTCTGCAAATGGCGTTAAGCAGACTGGTAGGATTAAGACAAGGCCAACAGTCTCAGCCAGAGTCATTAAGACAATTAGATTCAGTCCTGTCAAATACCTGTTTTATTTCAGCGTTTGCTATTGCTAGTAGTATTAAAAAATTTAAATTGTGCAAAAAAAAAATGTATGGTCATTAATGCAATTATACTGTTTCCTCTCAAAGTGGTTTGGCTTTAACAGAAAATTATTATGAATTTACATTTTAATTATCTACAGTGACTTTTTATAAATCAATTTTCTAAAATTAAAACCTTTGTGATTTTTTTAATAAAAAGGTCAGTCAGTGTGTTTGATGCAACTTTCAAATGTTTTTTTATTAAAAATTATTTTTACTTTTAGAGATACAGCTGCTCTGTATCCTGTATACAAAGCAGCTGTATCTTTCACTAATACCTTAATCCGTCAGTCCCGTGGACCTGACGGGTTTAGTATCAGCGGCTGAGACACGCAGAACTCACCTGTAATCTATCACATCTAAGTTATGAACTTAGATGTGATGGATAACATGTGGATCCTGCATGTCAGAGATGCGCAGGACCCACTTTCACTTAACAAGATTCAGCGCTAGATATAGCTGCTCTGTATACAGGATACAAAGAAGCTGTATCTCAAAAAGTTAAAATAATTTTTAATAAAAACGAATTTGAAAGTTGCACCAATCACACTGACTGATATTTTTTATTCAAAAATCAATTTCAAAGGTTTACATAGCCTTTAAAATGTTTGATTTTCAGTTTATCATTGAAGGCTGAGGAGCCATTGGTAACATTTTAAATGTAGCAAAGCCTTACCTATTTATAACCAATTCGAATTCAATCATAAGTAAATACAATTAATATAATTTGTGATTAAAGGTTCAAAGATGAGATGTTCATATTCAGGGGAATCATAAAGGCATTGACATGTTGAACCAAACAAATGTTCGTTTTTTTGTCGGATTTGCTTTGTAAAATCAGACCTGGTCAGCGAAAGGTGGCCCTTTTGGTTTTTACTCCCGAACAGCTTGATGATCAGCAAATCAAGGGAGTATCTAGCACCCTGCTCCGCTGCTGAGATTGAAGGGCATTACTCACTTCACTCCTGCTTCACTCCCGGGTGCCAGACAAGCTGTCCTCGGGAGTGAAGAGGACTGTATGCTGTGGCGGGAGTGAGGAGTGGTAAGTAACTGTAGGGTCTGGTCTGAGGTCTGAAAACACTGTGGTCTAGGGGGGTCTGAAATTACTCTTGGGTAATTAGATAGTGTGTTTGGAGGAATTCTGGGGTACTCTCACATCACTGTCCAGACATTAATAACCAACTGCACAGAAAGACAATGTTTTAGTCATAAAACTGTGTCTGTCTTCTGGAGGGAGGACACCCGGTCCCAAACTGGAGGGAGACAAATGTTTTCAGAATTCAAAGAGAAACTCAGAGCCAAAATCTCAGTTTACTTCTACAGCTAGTGCACAGTGTAGACTTTTAGAATTCATTCGAAATCCACAACACTGTATAAGTATAAGGATATTATACAGTGAAGAAAACATTGATAGGGAACCCGTCTCCAGCATTTCACGTATGGAACTCTACTCACCCCTCACTGGCCGCTGCTTTTAAAAGTTAATTGCCGTTATCCCCTCTCCAAAACTTCTACCCTGACAGTAAATAACAGTCTACAAACATTTTGCGCCTTTTATGGAAATAATCCGGCAGTCCCATTCGTTCCTCTTCCTATGCCCGCACATAACTTTGCACATAATGTTTTTTTTAATAAACAGATTTTTATTGATCCAGTATACATCTAATCTTTACATACAGCAATTAAACATTGCAAACAAAGCATTGGGATAAGGATCACATTTTTTACAGAAAAACAAAAAAAAGAAACAAACAAACAAACAATACTCCGGATCCAGACTCGACAAATTGACCACATATTCGACTAAGGTAATCATAAGAGTATGTCGGAGTAAGTAGAGTCAGTCCACTGATCCCATAAGGAAGTGCGAGCGTAGGACCCTTGAATAGAGGCTAAAGCGCGTTCCATAACACAATTATTGTTAACATATAAGATCACTTCACTCATACTAGGCACTTTTGTAGATTTCCAGTATTTTGCAATCAATATTTTTGCAGATAGCAATACATGAAAAAGTACGTTTCTGACACCCGGAGAGAAAACTACCAATCCCACATGCAGTAGGGCTAGAGCAGGGGCGAGCTGAATGTCAACCCCTACTTGCTGTCAAAAACTGGACAATACTGTACACTCCCAGAAAATATGGAGGATGGTACCCTTAGAAGTGAGGCACCTCCAGCACCTATCTGATGATGTTGGATATATTCGCGACAAACAACTAGGAGTGTAATACCACCTATACATTATTTTCCTAGACGCTTCCAAATGTGTAGCGCACTTAGAGAGAGAGCAAGCTAGATTAAAAGTGGCTTCCCAATCCTGCGTACTTATAGGGATTCCCAGATCTCTCTCCCAATGACCCAGACAAGGAAATTCCTCCCGAAGCAAACCATCACACAATACCTTATAAATTTTTGATATCCCTTTGCATGTTTTATCCAGATTAGTGAATGACAATTCAAAAGGCGTTTTAGGGGAATCAATCAGAGGAGGCAATGTACTCAACAAGTGACGTATTCTAAGGAATTTATAGAAGTCCCTACGGGGTATGTTGTACTTCAGACATATATCATTAAATGCCATTAGATGAGTTCGCTCCATAATGTCAGAAATACACTCAATGCCGGACAACAGCCAATTTTGGATATCAATATCAGGTATCAGAAGCGGAAGCAGTCGAAGAGGAAGATCAGAAAATCTCACCGGGATTATAGGGTGAATAACAGTAAATTTTTTCCAGACCTGGAGCCCTGCATCAATCGTTAAAAAAGAAGATTTAGATATTTTAGCACCAGTGGACAATAGCCACATGCACACTTCTACAGAAGATCCATCAAGTAATTCCTTTTCCATAGAAATCCAATGTTTCATAGGAACTTTAGTCTTCCACATTCTGGCTTGATCCAAAATTGCTGCATAATAATAATGAGCCAAGTTCGGGAGACCCAAACCCCCTTTAACAATTGGCTGGTATAATACCTCCGCAGCTACTCTAGGGCGGGAGTTTTTCCATATATATTTATTAATTATACCTTGGAGTCTTTTAAGATAAAGATACCGATAGCAAAATAGGTAAATTTCTAAATAGATATAGTATTTTTGGGAGGATCATCATCTTAACCGCAGAGATTGTCTTAACCGCAGAGATTTTCCCTACCCATGATGCCTCATACTTCAGGTACTTGGATAAGTCTGCTTCTATCGCAGATACCAATGGTATATAATTATATTTATGTAAAAGAGAAGTGGGGTAGGTAAGTTGTATTCCTAAGTATGAGAAAGAGTGCTCAACCCAAACAAATGGAAATTTCTTCCGGAGAGAGTCCAAAAGAAGACGAGAAATATTCATACTCAAAACCATAGACTTGGTAACATTGAGTAGAGATGAGCGAACTTATCAAAAGTTCGGTTCGGCTAGTTCGCCGAATTTCACAAAAAAGTTCGGTTCGGACCGAACTAGTTCTGACCGAACCTGTCACGTCCGTGCGCCGAGCATGCTACTGTCCGGGGTGCTGATAGAGTTAATGGGCTGCACTAACTCTTTCAGCAACCTTCACAGTACATGCTCGGCGCGCGGAAAATACAATTTAAATGTAATAAAAAAATAAAAATTATACGTTCGTACTTACTTTCCTCCTGTCCGGCCTCCAGCGATGACGTTTCATCCCTTTCGCCGCTGCAGCCAATCACAGGCTGTAGTGGCGGTCACGCACGTCAGGATGACGCTTCATCCCACGTGACCGCCTCTGCAGCCAATCACAGGCTGCAGCGGCGACATGGATGAAACGTCATCGCTGGAGGCCGGACAGGAGGAAAGTAAGTATGAACGTATTATTATTTTTTTTTGGCATGTATGTATGTTGGTATGTATGTTGGCATGTATGCATGTATATCTGTGCATGCATGTTGGCATGCATGTATATATGTGCATGTTTGTATGTATATTTGCATGTATATATTTGCATGTATGTATGTATGTTTGCATGTGTGTATGTTTGCATGTATGTATTTTTACATGTATGTTGTCATGTATGTTGTCATGTATGTATATATGTGCATGTGTGTATGTATGTATGTATGTATGTTTGCATGAATGTATGTATGTTTGCATGTATGTGTGTTTGCATGAATGTATGTTTGCATGTATATGTGTGTATGTATGTATGTTTGCATAAATGTATGTATGTTTGCATGTATGTGTGTTTGCATGAATGTATGTTTGTATGTATGTATGTATGCATGTTTGTATGTATATTTGCATGTGTGTATATATGTATGTTGTCATGTATGTATGTATGTATGTATGTTGTCATGTATGTATGTATGTGCATGTATGTTGGCATGTATGTATATATGTGCATGTGTGTATGTATGTATGTTGTCATGTATGTATGTATGTATGTATGTTGTCATGTATGTATATATGTGCATGTATGTTGGCATGTATGTATATATGTGCATGTGTGTATGTATGTATGTATATTTGCATGTATATATTTGCATGTATGTATGTTGTCATGTATGTATGTATGTATATATGTGCATGTATGTTTGCATGTATGTTGACATGTATGTATACATGTGCATGTTTGTATGTATATTTGCATGTATATATGTTTGCATGTGTGTATGTATGTTTGCATGTATGTATGTTTGCATGTATGTATGTTGTCATGTATGTTTGTATGTATGTTGTCATGTATATATGTGCATGTATGTATGTTTTCATGTTTTTATTTTTGCATGTATGTTGTCATGTATGTTTATATATATGTGCATGTATGTAATTATGTTTGCATGTATTTATGTTTGCATGTATATTTGTGCATGCTTGTATATATGTATGTATGTATCTTTGCATGTTTGTTTGTATGTATGTATGTTTTCATGTGTGTGTGTGTATGCATGTATGTATGATAGTTTTCATGTATATATGTGTGTATGTTTGCATGTATGTATATTTGCATGTATATATGTGCATGCTTGTATGTATGTTTGTATATATGTATGTATGGCCATGTATGATACTGTCTGCTGGCGCCCTGTATCTAAGTCAACTTCACGGCAGGCTTCTATACATGGTATAACAGTCAGTATCACACATTAAACTGAATCTAAGCCTACGACATGTTTTATTTCATTTTTTTTTTTTTTACAGGTTTGGTGTTTGGACTACGTCGGTTTCGAGGACTACTTAGATGACGTTTTTTTTTCTACAATAAAATGGTTAATGAGGGTTGTGTTGGGGGTGCTTTATTTCAATAAAATATTTTATCTATATCTTTGTCTTTTTATTTTCAAATTTTATTACTACCACTTTAGTAATGGCCGCTGTCTGAGTGACAACATCCATTACTAAGGCGAGGCTTAGTGTTAGCCGGTGCAGAGGCTAACACTAACCACCATTATTACCCCGGTACCCACCACCACCAGGGGTGCCGGGAAGAGGCAGGTACGATCCAGTACCCGACCATCTGTTGTGATGGTCGGGCTCTGGGGCGGCCGCAGGCTGGTATTATGAGGCTGGGAAGGGCCAAAAACAGTGGACCTTCCCACCCTTGTAATGCTAGGCTGCTGCTGCTGTGTTGTATCTGGCTGGTTATAAAAGTGGGGGGGACCCCACGTCATTTTTTTTAATTATTTATTTATTAAATTTTTTTTTTTTTTAAAAGACATGAGGTTCCACCCAATTTATCATAACCAGCCACATACAACACAGTGTTCTTAGCCTGGGAATGGACAAAACCAGTGGCCCTTCCCACCAATGTAATGCCAGACTGCTGCGGCCTTGTATATGGCTGGTTATTAAAAATGTCGGGGACCCGTCTATTGCTAAATTTGTTAAATTCAAAAAAAAAAACGACGTGGGGGTCCCCCCATTTTTATAACCAGCCCGATACAACACAGCAGCAGCAGCCTAGCATTACAAGGGTGGGAAGGTCCACTGATTTTGGCCCTTCCCAGCCTCATAATACCAGCCTACGGCCGCCCCAGTACCCGACCATCACAACAGATGGTCGGGTACTGGATCGTACCAAGCTCTTCCCGGCACCCCTGGTGGTGGTGGGTACCGGGGTAATAATGGGTGGTTAGTGCTAGCCTCTGCACCGGCTAACACTAAGTACCGCCTTAATAATGGACGCTGTCAATCAGCCAACTCCCATTATCTAGGCACTAATAAAGTTTAAAAAAAAACACAAAGACAATTCTTTTTTATTGAAATAAGAAATCCCCAACAAAACCCTCGTTAACCATTTTATTAAAATTTGAAAAAACGTAGATCTACGCAGTAGTCCAACGAATCGAAGATGTAGTCCAATCGGTACATCAAAATCTGCAACAACATAAAAAAACAGTTATCAATGTGAACAATACCAATACTTCTACTCACCTACACACATATATACACGCACACACGCACACACAAACAACCATACACAGACACACATATATACACAAACACAACAAGATATACACACACACACACACACACACACACACACACACACACATAAACAGACAAACACACACATATACAAACAAAAACACACATATCCAAACACACACACACACACACACAGTTATACACACACATGAACACATATACACAAACACATATACACAAACACACCCATATATACACACAAACACACACCCATATACACACATATACACAAACACACACACATACAAAAACACACACAAACATCTACACACAAACATATACACAAATACACCCATATATACACAAACATACCCATATATACACACACATATACACAAACACACATATAAAAACAAAAACAGACAAAGTCACATACCCAAACACACATATATACACAAACACACACATACACAAACACGGTTTCTTTTAAATGCTGCTGGGGAACCCGCTCGATCCACTATATAAGGCTGCGCTACAGTGCAGCATTTAAAAGAAACAGGATCCTGACCTGTCCATAGAGTTTAAGGCAGCACAGAGTATTTCAGGAGATGAGCGTGCAGATTCAGTGCTGCTGTGAACTCTGCTCTTACCATTACGTAGCTCTCAGTCTGTTACCTCTCCTCCACTCCTGTCCTCAAGAACACCTTCACATGATTGGCAAGTCACCACGTAATGGTAAGAGCAGAGTTCACAGCAGCACAGAGTATTTCAGGAGATGAGCGTGCGGATCTTGTGCGGGGTGGTGACTTGCCAATCATGTGAAGGTGTTATTGAGGACAGGAGTGGAGGAGAGGTAACAGACTGAGCTACGTAATGGTAAGAGCAGAGTTCACAGCAGCACTGAATCTGCACGCTCCTCTCCTGAAATACTCTGTGCTGCTGTGAACTCTGTTCTTACCATTACGTAGCTCAGTCTGTTACATCTCCTCCACTCCTGTCCTCTATAACACGTTCACATGATTGGCAAGTCACCACCACGCACAAGATCCGCACGCTCATCTCCTGAAATACTCTGTGCTGCTGTGAACTCTGCTCTTACCATTACGTGGTGACTTGCCAATCATGTGAAGGTGTTCTTGAGGACAGGAGTGGAGGAGAGGTAACAGACTGAGAGCTACGTAATGGTAAGAGCAGAGTTCACAGCAGCACTGAATCTGCACGCTCATCTCCTGAAATACTCTGTGCTGCCTTAAACTCTATGGACAGGTCAGGATCCTGTTTCTTTTAAATGCTGCACTGTAGCGTAGCCTTATATAGTGGATCGAGCGGGTTCCCTAGCAGCATTTAAAAGAAACAGGATCCTGACCTGTCCACAGAGTTTAAGGCAGCACAGAGTATTTCAGGAGATGAGCACGGGCAGCCGTTCGTTTTTCCGAGCCGTGCTCCCATTATGCACACGACCGTAAAAACACCCGTTATTGTGGGTCGTAATTACGACCCGCAATAACGGGCTCATAGACTTCTGTTACCCACGGGTACCTTTCCGTTTTCTCACGGGAAGGTGCCCGTGCCGTTAAAAAAATAGAACATGTTCTATTTTTTCTATTTTACGGGCCGTGCTGCTATAATTATAATGACAGCACGGTTCGCAAAAGCGGCCGGCTGCCCGTGGCCGGCCGGCCGTGCTCGTAGTTACGAGTCGTAATTACGAGCACGGCCCGTAAAATAGAACATGTTCTATCTTTTTAACGGCACGGGCACCTTCCCGTGAGAAAACGGGAAGGTACCCGTGGCTAACAGAAGTCTATGGGCCCGCTATTTCGGGTCATAATTACGACCCGTGATAACGGGTGTTTTTATGGTCGTGTGCATGAGGCCCCGTAATGACAGGTGGCTACATGTGTGCACCCGTCATTACGGCAGCGTTGCTAGGCGACGTCAGTAAGGGTATGTGCACACACACTAATTACGTCCGTAATTGACGGACGTATTTCGGCCGCAAGTACCGGACCGAACACACTGCAGGGAGCCGGGCTCCTAGCATCATATTTATGTACGATGCTAGGAGTCCCTGCCTCTCCGTGGAACTACTGTCCCGTACTGAAAACATGATTACAGTACGGGACAGTTGTCCTGCAGAGAAGCAGGGACTCCTAGCATCGTACATAACTATGATGCTAGGAGCCCGGCTCCCTGCACTGTGTTCGGTCCGGTACTTGCGGCCGAAATACGTCCGTCAATTACGGACGTAATTAGTGTGTGTGCACATACCCTAAATAGTCACTGTCCAGGGTGCTGAAAGAGTTAACTGATCGGCAGTAACTGTTTCAGTACCCTGGACAGTGACTACCGATCACAGTACCTGTAAAAAAAAAGACGTTCATACTTACCGGGAACTCCCTGCTTCCTCCAGTCCGGTCTCCAGGCCGTTGCCTTGGTGACGCGTCCCTCTCGACATCCGGCCCGACATTCCTTGATGACGATGCAGCCCATGTGAGCGCTGCAGCCAATCACAGGCTGCCGCGGCCTCTGCAGCCAATCACAGGCTGCAGAGGCCTCTGCAGCCAATCACAGGCTGCCGCGTCAGAAAAGGTCGGACTGGAGGAAGAAGAGGGACTCGTCCGCAAGACAACGACCGGGTACGTATGAAATGCTTTTTATTTTATTTTTAATCAGTAGCCTCTTTTCTCTATCAGTGATTGATAGAGATAAGTGGCTGCCGATTTGTATAATGTTTTTGACCGGGTTCGGTCAAAACGGGTTCGGCCGAACCCGGTGAAGTTCGGATTCGCTGCGAACCGAACTTTTCCGGAAGTTCGGACCGAAACCGGGTTCGGTTGTCCCGGTTCGCTCATCTCTAACATTGAGCTTATAATACGAAATTGCACTAAAAGCCTCCAATATCTTAGTGACCTCTAATAGAGATGTCTCAGGGTCAGATATAGCAATGAGCACATCATCCGCAAATAAGCCAATTTTATGAGATATATCCCCCACCGTTATCCCACTAATTGCAACAGATGACCTAATGGAAGTAGCCAACGGCTCCATCACCAAGGTAAAGATGAGTGGAGATAAAGGACACCCTTGTCGAGTCCCATTGGTTATGTTAAACATTTTTGATGTACATCCAGAGGTAAATACCAATGCAGAGGGAGAAGAATATAGGGCCATTATACTATGATGCGCCGTACCATGAATTCCAAATGCCTCCAGAAGTAACCGCAAATATCCCCAATGGAGCCGATCAAAGGCCTTCTCCGCGTCCAAGGAAAGAAGCAGAGAAGGCGTCCGATCTCGCTCCACCAGGCCCAACAAGTCCACAAAACGCCTTGTGCTATCAGATGAGAGCCTCCCCTTTACAAATCCCACCTGATCCTGATGTATCAAATCAGGCAAAATGCCGGCTAGGCGTTCCGCAATTATTTTAGGAAACAATTTTAAGTCTGTATTCAGCAGTGATATAGGTCTGAAGTTACCCGGTTTGTCCGGAGTTTTCCCCGGTTTAGGTAAAACAACTACTGTAGCTTTTAACATTTCCGCAGGGAAATTACCACCTTGCTGTACATTCAATAAATGGGGTAGGAGAAGAGAACCAAATTTTTTGTAGTAGTCTACCGTGAGACCATCGGGGCCAGGAGCCTTATGAGGTTTCAAGGACTTTATAGCCTGGAGGATTTCAGTTTCAGATATACTAGCAGAGAGCATCTCCAACTGATGAGAGGTGACTGAAGGCAAATTCATGTCCTGTAGAAAGGAAGAAATCATGGACACAGAAGGCTGTGAGGTATCTAAATTATCCTTGAGATTATATAGATCTGCATAGTAATCTGCCAGTACATCTGCTACGCCTTGAGGATCAAATACCTTTTCATTCTTACTATTATAAAGGAAAGGAATCCTAGATTGAGCACATAATGTTTTTGAAAAAAAAAATACACCGTAGTTATTAGCATCATAGCGCCTATTAGATTAGTTAGGAGATAGGAAATTAACAAACTAGTGACAGATCCTCTTTAATGTTACATACATCATAGTGTCTACTAGATTAGTTAGGAGATAGGGAATTAACAAACTAGTGACACATCCTCTTTAATGTTACATACATCATAGTGTCTACTAGATTAGTTAGGAGATAGGGAATTAATAAACTAGTGACAGATCCTCTTTAAAGTCTATGTTCAAATATGAAAATGCCTACATACACAACATTTTGGTTTGTATCGTTTTTGGGGTCAGTGATGTGGGTATGGCATTTTTTTATAGGTGTTTTACCCATTGGCTTCTCTGTAGAACTGAACATATGTTAAAATGACACTATATTAAAAAAAACACCACCAAAAACGCATGTTATGAACTCTGGCGTTTTAACATGCATTTTCTTATATACGGTTTAAAGCACTACATCCTGTGTGAAGGAGGCTTAAGGGTATGAGATATATCACATCCGTGATTCCCAGGATGTGTTAGGTAAATGTACATATTCCATATGTATGCTGCCATTGACTCCATTTGGAGACAAGATGAGTATAATTCACAGTTACTTTATAATAGACAGACTTTTCGCTATAAATGTATATATTTGGTAGATGCAATTTAATAAATGCAGTTGTGGTGTCCATTTGAACGTAACATTATATTAAATTACTACAGCAAATTATTGGATGTATTTTTGCTATAAATTTATACAAATTAGCTAAATATGATCAGAAGTTTTTTTTATCTACATTCGACTTGCTATCTATATGTATTTAGTGGGTTTTTAATTTAACTTGTTCACCTCTGACCTTTATCACGGTGACAATGGTGTGCGCTGTGCATTGTGGTAAGGGAACACAGGTGAGTTTTTCTTGAAACCCTCGACAGGATCATTAAAAACTATGCTACAGTATGATTAAGAGTGCAAGTAACGCTCAAAATGTGTTTCCTTTCCATAAGGTTTCCATTTTTTTTAGCGGAAACAATAGCGTAGTCGCTTTTTTAATACGGAAACCTTACGGAATGGAGACAAACGGAAACCGTTTGCAAGGGAAGCATTATCATTGAAATCAATGGTAAAGCAAAGGGAAGCTATGGTTTAAATTTGTCTTTCCGTTCATGGGTTCCTCTGACGGAAAGGTCTAACGGAACCCATGAACGGAACCTGACGCTGATGTGAACGAGGCCTAAGTGGTGCTTTTAAAATAAAATAAAAATCAGATGATGTTTTTACATGGGATGTGGAAGGAATAAATACTATTTATATTTTGGTTATTCCATGGAGTGCTGACCTTTTATTCATTCAATAGCTGTTAAGTCCAGACGTAGTAGAGATATTTAATTGAAGGGTGAAATCCGCTGTGAAAATCTCTTATGTCCATAACAGAATTGACATGCTGCAGATATCAAAGTCTGCAGCATGCCCTGTAATCTGTGCAGATCTTTTCCTCTACATAAGGATGAGGCTGTCAAAACCCCATCCACAGGTTTTGTATCGTAAATAGTTTCAGATCTTCGGGTGGAATGCATACTGAAAATCCACAACAATTCCACAATGTCTAAACTCATTCTTCATTCATGTAGGTACAAAAGGTAATGGAAAATAGTTGGTGCTGTTTTTCTCCATCTGAAGATGAGGTCTAATGGAATTGAATGGTATCTGCACATTTGTAAATATTTCACAGCAAATATTGATGATGTGAAAACACAGAGCTGCGGAAAATGTCTAACTATATTTTGGATCACTCTTATTCAGTGGCTGACATAAAACTCCAGTCCAATATCAGTTTGTGGGCCACTTATTTTCTTGAAGGTCAACCCTTTATTTTGGCTCTTAAATCCATCACCAAGCTGCTAATATCCCTGGCAAATTGCAATCCACTGTTGATGTAGTCATCTTTTGGGGTTATTAGTGCAGTCCCTCGGAAGTCATCAAGGTGACTGTAAGAAGGAAAACTATTTTCTAATTAAAATAGCACAGTTTTCCTTTCTAACAGGAATCTTGTGAAGCTGAACGGGCTGAATATGTATTCTCCTGTTGTTAACATGATTGTATTAATTGGAAAACTGTCTAACAGACAACCTGGCCGTGTTGTCCATAACAGCCAATCACAGTGTAGCTTTCATTTTTCCAGGGCAATTTGAGAAATGAAAGCTCAGCTATGATTGGTAGTTATGGGCATTTCTGTTAGACCGTCATGATAAAAACACCTATATAAGGCCCAATGTATTTAGAATTATTATTGTTTATACAAAAACAAACCAGAGATATACAGTAAGCATAGATGTATAACTTACAGTATTTACCACTGGTATAAACTACCAGTTGTAACTTACATTCGACTGCTAGTAGAGATAGCATTTCTACCCTATATATTCTAGAATGAAAGCTTCATAAGGGCTCATGCACATAGCAATGCTAGAAAAACATTTTACAGCAGAACATGGAGTACCTACAGACCCATTGGCCACCTTAAGGCCCCATATTCTCCCTTCAGTGCTTATAGAGAAAATATCTTCGTAATATGGCATGCAATGTTGCATGCCTTGATTTTTCTCTACTGGATTTGCATGGAATCTGTGAAAAAGCTCCCTGTGCTTCCATAAAAAAAGATAAACAGAGTTACATTATGGGAGTGTATGCCTTTGTATTTGGGATCTGTGTGAAATAGATCCTGAATATGGCTGTATGTGTAAGAACTAATGCATTTTATTGTGTTTTAATTGTATTGTGTTTGATTAAATGAAATAACAAGATTCACTATATGAACAAAAGTATTGGGGCACACTTCTTAATAATTGAATTCAGGTGTTTTGTTCAGTCCCATTGCCACAGGGGTATAAAATCCAGCACCTAGCCATGCAGCCGCCTTTACAAACATTTGTGAAAGAATGAGATGTTCTTAAGAGCTCCCTGAACTCCAGCGTGGTACTGTAATAGGATACCATTGCAAGTCAGTTCGTGAAATTTGTTCCCTCCTAGATATTCCCGATCAACTATGAGGGGTATTATTGCAAAGTGGAAGCGTTTAGGAACAACAGCAACTCAGCTACGAAGTGGCAGACCTCATAAAGTTACACAGCGGGGTCACCGAGTGCTGAGGCACACAGTGTATAAAAGTCGCCAACGCTCTGCTGACTCAATAATTGACGAGTTCCAAACCCCCTCTGGCATTAACATCAGCCAGAAAACTGTGCTCCGGGAGCTTCATGGCATGGGTTTCTATTGCCGAGCAGCTGCATGCAAGCCTTATGTCACCAAGCGAATTGCCAAGCGGATGGAGTGGTATAAAGCATGCCAGGTCCTCTCATTCCAACATCAGTGTCTGACCTCACAAATGCTCTTCTGGATGAATGGGCAAAAATTTCCACAGACACACTCCAAATTCTTGTAGAAAAATTCTTCACAGAAGAGTGGAAGCTGTTTTAGCTGCAAATAGGGGACCAACGCCATAATAATGGCTATGGATTTAGAATATGGGAGGGGGGAAACATTAACATTAAAACCAAGCACACCATTGTTTTTCTTGTGAAATTCTCGATAAGTTTGATGTGTCACATGACCCTCTTCCCATTGAAAAAACTAACGTTGGATACAAAATGGCCGACTTCAAAATGGCCGCCATGGTCAACACCCAGCTTGAAAAGTTTCCCCCCTCCCATATACTAATGTGTCACAAACAGGAAGTTAATATCACAAAATTATCATAAAAATAGGGCTAGAGTTTATCACGCCTACAAAAGAATAAGAAGTTATTATACTGTAGATTTATTCACTTGAACTTCCCTACAATGAAATGACTACTATACAAACATACAAACAAACAAACAAACAGTTATACAACATCTGCAATTATGGCAATAATGTTTACAACACAATTTAATCCAATAAGCAGGTAAAAAATACTTTATAGTCGAATAATTCCTTTGATTTTGCTATTACACTATTACTAATTTGCCCCCTGTGGAAATTCCTGTAAAGCTCTGAACAGATTATAAACCAACTAATCCTTAGCACATGTATCTGGGTACACGAAGACAAATAAATCTAAATATAAAATGTAAGATGCAATATCAATATACAATTTATATGCAAATGTAGTAACTTAAAATAGTTTAATTTGTTCTTTTTTGTGATATTGAGTTTTTGTAGTTGAAATGTAAATCTAACAACACAGGTAGTAATCATGTTTTGGCTATACTACTAGATCAGTTTGTTTATATTTTGTTTTGCTTTTTAAAGGATTTAGAAAGGAGTAGAACATTACAGCAGGGAAAAATGGAGGCAGCATTAAATGAGAGGTGTCTGGAAAGAGGTTCTCCTTTATATAGAAATCCCAAGGAGCCTATAGTTTAACAAAACCAATCAAGTTTAATCTGTATATCGGGTGAACCTTGTTAAACCATTCTGTTATAGATGGGGGTCTTTTTTGGCTATTGTCATAATCAACCTAGTTCTTTTTGGAAGGACAGTAATCCTTGGTGGGTGTTAGAGATGAAATTTCCTGAAATTCACTTCGGGTCAGAAATGGTCGAACCAGCCATCCGATTCAATTGGGTCCAAATAAATTTGCCGCAAATGGCAATTGCCCTGAAAACTCATATTTAACTCTCTGATGTCTTTTAGGACTGTATCCAACCAAGTTTAAGCTCTTTAATGCCAAGCCAGCGGGGGCGTAGCGTAGCCGTGCAGCGTGATGGCAGCTTGAGACTAGAGCTCCTCACTGATACCAGCCAAAACTCTAGCTTTATTTGCCCACAAAACTAGATCATGGTCAAACCAGCGAAGGATAAACTTAAAGAACAGACTGGCACTCCTAAACCGGGAAGAGCACAAGCAGAAATGGAGAAATTTCTTCACAAACGGCATGAGGTTTCGCCGGCCCAAAAATCCAAGATGGCGCCCACCCATGCTGCTTCACAGAGCCGGGATGACGATTCGGAGGATGATAGTGGAGGTGAGCAATCTGAGACGGGGGATACTTATGACACAGCACCGGTGTCACGGGGGTTCATGAAACTAATTCTATATAAAGCTCTTACTCCTATTACCAAGGAACTCTCTGATATTAGCATTGATTTACGCCAGATAGGCACGCGAGTGGAGACGCTGGAATCTGTGCAGGCAGACATGAGAGTTTATCATGATACAGTGAGAAGCACTCTGCAATCTCAACAACACCAACTAAATGAAATGTTCCTGAGGACAGAGGATCAGGAAAACAGGATTAGGAGGAAGAACATTAGATTGCGAGGTGTGCGTGAGTCATATGCACTTGAGACTTTGGGCAAAATTGCTCATGACATTTTTTCTTCAGTTTTGGGCGTGAGCAGCCATGACACGATTAAACGTGAATGCATCCATAGAGCACTACATCCGAAGGCTCGCCCTAATGATCCCCCCGTGACATTATATGTGGTCTCCTGAGCTACACTGACACTGCTTCGATTCTTAAAGCAGCTCGGATGAAAGGCACCATTGAATTTGAAGAAACAACAATCTACCTTTATCAAGATATTGCGTCCTCCACTTTGCAGAAGCTGAAAGTTTTCCGGCCTCTCCTTGAGGTGCTGCGTTCCACCAAAACTCAATTTAGCTGGCTGTATCCGTTTGGCTTAGCGATACAGAAGGATGGCTGCCAAATTACTATCAGGAAACACGATTACCTAGCCCACACATGGGAAGTCCTGGGTCTCCTGCCTATGGATATTTCACAGTGGATGATGGTACCTCCGGAGCTGAAACTGCCTCCATTGCTGGAGCCTTCTCCATGGAGAGTTGCGGGGAAGCTAAAGTCGCCAAAGAATAAAAGACCGACGCTGAGATCTGGATCGATAGAGACTTGACTTCTCTTGCAAATGCTAAGGGGACTGTTTTCACATGTATCCAGTCTCCTGGTTATCGGATGACATTCTTCCTTCCGTATCGGATCCGTGAGTAGGAGCGAGTCGCTATCGTTGGATTTGATCAAGACATGGTATGCTTTAAGATACAACTTTATTGTTGTCATTTTGGGCGCTCTTATTACTTTATATTGTTATTACTTGGGTTTTGGCTGGCATGTGGTTTATGCCAACTACACAACTGTTGTTAACAGTTAACTCCCCCCCGTATCACCAGTTATGTAAAAATTCTCATATGGAATTATCTGGGAGCTCACCTTTCCTTTTGTACTCTGATATATTTCTTTCCTGTATTATATTCCTTCCCTCCCTCTGGTGTTCTGGATGCAATAGTAACATATTTGCTGATTTATATTATCTTCTGCCATGTCTGATATTAAGATAACATCGTACAATGTTAGAGGCCTGACTACTCCACGTAAACGATACCAGATTGCCCAACAATTGGAAAAAGATAATACTGCTATAGTCCTTCTTCAGGAAACGCACTACAAACATAATAAAACACCGGAATTATCAAGGGCTGTCTTCTCCAATGCCATTCATTGTACTCATTCTACTGCTAGTAGAGGAGTGAGCATATTGATACGCAAAAATATACCTTTTAAACTGCTGTCGGCACAGAAAGACCCTGAGGGTCGATATCTTTTTATCAAAGCTCACATTGGTACGGATCTGTTTTCTATAGCCAACTTATATGCGCCTAATGTTGATCAAGTATCGTGGATTGTTCAGACCTTACAGAATTTCAAGTTATTTGCAGCTCCTATTAGAATAATAGCAGGAGACTTTAACATTCCACTCAATCCCATTATTGATTCCACTGGCAAGGTTCGGTTGTCCCATAGGGCTGTGGCGAGACTTAACAGGGTGCTTAAGGATTTGCAGGTTACTGATGCGTGGAGACTTCTATATCCGAACACTAGGGATTTCTCCTATTACTCTGCCGCACATAATGTATATACTAGACTGGACTATGTTTTGTTGTCGGATAGTTTTCTCCCAATGGTCCTATCAGCAGGGATTGGTGGCCTTCTCCTTTCTGATCATGCACCAGTGTTTGTATCTCTTAAGCTCAATAGTGTTCCGAGGGGAGATAGACTGTGGAGGTTGAATAATACTGTTTTGAGTGATCCTAAATACTCCTCTGTGATACAAGACAATATTCAGAGTTATTTTGCGCAAAATTCCTCTCCAGACATATCTGACACTATTAGATGGGAAGCACATAAGGTGGTACTACGGGGTGAGCTTATATCGCTTTGCACACATATTAAAAAACAAAGGTCGGCAAGACTAAATGATCTGTTCTCGAGAATATCTTCTTTTGAGTCTATACATAAGCGTGCGAAAGCTGCCGCAGTTCAGACTGAGCTTGTGGATCTAAGGGAGGAGGTTAAAAATGTTCTGAATATCAAAACTGCTAAGACGTTTCATTACAATAAATTTAAACACTATGCCCATGGGGAAAGGGGCAACAAAATTATGGCTGCATTGCTTAAACAACAACATGAGAAGTCCTTTGTATCTGAGATTCTGACTTCTTCTGGTGTTAGAGCTACTGATTCGAAGGATATAGCACAGGCATTCAATCAATTATATCATAGACTATATAATCTTAGCGGCGAGGCTACCTTGCCGGTTACCTTGGTGGAGGGTACGAAGGCGTTTCTAGATAAACTTACTCAGGAAGATCAACTCTCGCTTACTGCACCCTTTACCACGGAGGAACTTCATAAAGTTCTTAAGACCATCCAATCGGGGAAAAGTCCTGGCCCAGATGGGTACACGATTCAGTACTATAAGACATTTAGCAGTGTTTTGTTGCCCAATTTCACGGCCTTGTGTAATTCTCTGTTGGGGGGTGCTAATTTGACTTGCCAATCTCTGGAGGCACATATCACCGTCCTGCCGAAGGAAGGTAAGGACCCCGTGCTCTGTAGTAGCTATAGACCTATATCATTGTTAAATACAGATCTTAAGTGGTGGGCGAAGGCTTTAGCGTCTAGATTAGGCAAGCTGTTGCCCAAGCTTATTAGCCCGGAACAAACAGGATTTGTGGGAGGCCGCCAGGGTAAGGATAACACAACAAGAGTAGTTTGGTTAGTTCAACATGCTCGCCATTGGTACTTCTTAGTACAGATGCCGAGAAGGCCTTTGACAGGGTGAGTTGGCAGTATATGGTTGCTACTTTGTCAAAATTTGGGATCCCTATTGAATTTACACAAGCTATATTGACACTTTATCATCAACCAAGCGCTAAGGTTAGAGTAAATGGCATATTGTCGGATTCCTTTCAAATCTCAAATGGTACTAGGCAAGGATGCCTTGCTCTTTGTGATGGTGATGGAGACCTTGATTCAGAGGATCCGCCAATATGATGGTATAACTGGGCTAAGGATAGGCCAATTCACACATAAAACCGCTGCGTTTGCAGATGATCTGTTGCTATTGGTGACTGAGCCGTCTATCTCCCTTCGGAACATAACACAAGCTCTCACAGAATTTGGTGCCATATCTAATTTTAAAATTAATTATAGTAAATCCGAGATTCTCAATGTCTCGGTGCACAGACAGATGGTACCTACGGTAGCTGGTAATTCTCCGTTTAGATGGCTGTCCACATCGATCTCGTATCTCGGTATTACTATTCCAACTTGCCCTTCGCAATTGTATACACTCAATTATGTTCCCCTGGTAGCAGCTATTAAACGCCAATTAGATTCCTTGAAGCTTCCGTTTATGTCTTGGATGGGTCGGAAAAATTTCCTAGAGACTTTTATAGTACCCAAAATCTTGTACCTGCTCCAGACACTGCCAATATGTCTACCAAAATCGTTCTTCCTATCAGTGAGACAAATTTTTTCGAACTTCCTTTGGAACAAGAAAAGACCCAGACATAGACACGTACAATTGATTAATTCTGTTAAAATGGGGCGCATGGGATTATCTGACATTCATACGTATTATATTGCTAACCACTTGAACAGATGGGCCTCGTTGCAACATTCCTCTCAGTCTACTCTCTATACAGAGATAGAACATACTTTAATGCTTGGATGGGAACAAAGGGCCCTGTGGAGTCTCGCTAAAAGTTCACACCTTGACCACTTCTCTAGCATTCTTTTGAAGGGCACTATTCTGGTGTGGCTAGACATGCACGCTAATTTGAACCTGTTCAATATGCGTTCCTTACATATGCCTTTGTGTTTAGTCCCTTGCTATGTACATCAGAGCTCTACACTTACTTCTGAACCCTGGGATATCCCATATCACATCAAAGTCTCCTCCTTAATAACCGACAATCCGCAGAGAAGTGTTTCCATGGCCTTTGATAAATTAGGGGTGAAGTCTCGAGATTTCTCTCCTCAGAATTGGTTAGATAAGATACTTTCTAGTCCTGTTCTTCCTCGCAAGATGCTATCTACGCAAGATGCTTATATTCTCTAATTAGTTGGGTTTTTCTAGGTGTACTAGAATACAGGAAAGCTCTTATAAACGCTTAACTAGGTGGTATAAGATGCCTGTGGTATTGCACGCTATTGATGTGCGGTTCCGGATCTTTGCTGGAGATGCAATGCTTCACGGGTTACTTATCTACATATTTGGTGGTAATGTCCCCTTATTGTGCATTTTTGGCAACAAATTGAGCATAGCATTAATCACATCTGCTCTATGAATCTACACCTAACACCAGAGTTAATATTATTGTGGAATCAACTCCCGATTTTACCCCTAAGAAGCATTGCCTTCCAACCTTGCTAATTACAGCGGCTAAATTACTAATACCGGTCTTATGGAGATCCACGGAACCTCCACAAATGCTTCATTGGGAAGCCAAAGTGTCAGAACTGGAGCGGTTGGAGGAATTAGCGCATTGGGAACTGTTAACTAGGCAAAAATTTACTTTCCTTCATTCCTGTTCCCTGTTCCCCCCTATCCCATTGATTAAGAAAGGTATGTGAATTTGTTCTTGTTCCAAATCCTTTAATGGACATGTAGTTTCTATCTGCTTAATGTATCAATGTTCCATGTACACTACCGTTCAAAAGTTTAGGGTCACTTAAAAATTTCCTTATTTTTGAAAGAAAAGCACAGTTTTTTTCAATGAAGATAACATTAAATTAATCAGAAATACAATCTAGACATTGTTAATGTGCTAAATGACTATTCTAGCTGCAAATGTCTGGTTTTTAATGCAATATCTACATAGGTGTATAGAGGCCCATTTCCAGCAACCATCACTCCAGTGTTATGGTGCATTGTGTTTGCTAACTGTGTTAGAAGGCTAATGGATGATTAGAAAACACTTGAAAACCCTTGTGAAATTATGTTAGCACCGCTGTAAACAGTTTTGCTGTTTAGAGGAGCTATAAAACTGACCTTCCTTTGAGCTAGTTGAGAATCTGGAGCATTACATTTGTGGGTTCGATTAAACTCTCAAAATGGCTAGAAAAATAGAGCTTTCATGTGAAACTCGACAGTCTATTCTTGTTCTTAGAAATGAAGGCTATTCCATGCGAGAAATTGCCAAGAAACTGAAGATTTCCTACAACGGTGTGTACTACTCCCTTCAGAGGACAGCACAAACAGGCTCTGACCAGAGTAGAAAGAGAAGTGGGAGGCCCCGCTGCACAACTGAGCAACAAGACAAGTACATTAGAGTCCCTAGTTTGAGAAATAGATGCCTCACAGGTCCTCAACTGGCAGCTTCATTAAATAGTACCCGCAAAACGCCAGTCTCAACGTCTACAGTGAAGAGGCGACTCCGGGATGCTGGCCTTCAGGGCAGAGTGGCAAAGAAAAAGCCATATCTGAGACTGGCTAATAAAAGGAAAAGATTAATATGGGCAAAAGCACACAGACATTGGACAGAGGAAGATTGGAAAAAAGTGTTATGGACAGACTAATCGAAGTTTGAGGTGTTTGGATCACACAGAAGAACATTTGTGAGACGCAGAACAACTGAAAATATGCTGGAAGAGTGCCTGACGCCATCTGTCAAGCATGGTGGAGGTAATGTGATGGTCTGGGGTTGCTTTGGTGCTGGTAAAGTGGGAGATTTGTACAAGGTAAAAGGGATTTTGAATAAGGAAGGCTATCACTCCATTTTGCAACGCCATGCCATACCCTGTGGACAGCGCTTTATTGGAGCCAATTTCATCCTACAACAGGACAATGACCCAAAGCACACCTCCAAATTATGCAAGAACTATTTAGGGAAGAAACAGGCAGCTGGTATTCTATCTGTAATGGAGTGGCCAGCGCAGTCACCAGATCTCAACCCCATAGAGCTGTTGTGGGAGCAGCTTGACCGTATGGTACGCAAGAAGTGCCCATCAAGCCAATGCAACTTGTGGGAGGGCCTTCTGGAAGCATGGGGTGAAATTTCTCCCGATTACCTCAGCAAATTAACAGCTAGAATGCCAAAGGTCTGCAATGCTGTAATTGCTGCAAATGGAACATTCTTTGACGAAAGCAAAGTTTGAAGGAGAAAATTATTATTTCAAATAAAAATCATTATTTCTAACCTTGTCAATGTCTTGACTATATTTTCTAGTCATTTTGCAACTCAATTGATAAATATAAGTGTGAGTTTTCATGGAAAACACAAAATTGTCTGGGTGACCCCAAACTTTTGAACGGTAGTCTATATCTTCTGCAGTATATGACTTCTAAGTAACAAGATATCATCTATTTTAAATGTTTTTGTATGCTTTTGGAAAAACGTAATAAAAACAATTTTGAAATAATGCCAAGCCAGCATTAGTAATGTTAAAGTGACAGCACATATATATGGTTAAAGGGAGGGATAACCGTAGTACATTTTTGGAAGGCAGACTGCAAGGCATAATGGGGATCATGTGATCCTTTTTCTAATCAATAGAATGGTGGTTGGCACACCAGTGGCCACTATTTTGCCGCTGTTCATGCACCGCAAACCCCAAAGGTTTCATAATTACCCAAATCAAAAATCTTTGGGAAGTTTGGACTGAATTTGATTCATGTAGAATCAATTTTCTCATCTCTAGTGGGTGCTCAAGTAAGTAGATCAGGTAAGTGATATGGTACAATGGGGATACCCACCCGAACCAAATTATAACTATGTCTGTACAGAAAGTAACTCCGTCATTTAGAATTGGCTATTTTAAGATGACAGCATATCTATTAATCATTGTTAGACTAACCGTACGCTTAAGATAGCTGTAGGCCGAATGCTTGCTCGGCTGACAGCTGTTCTTTCTAACTCCACCATTAACATGCATGCTCGACCAAGTGTGCGTGCTTTTTCATTGGGAGGAGGAGATCAGTATAAGCTGCTGACATACACTACTATCAACGCTTGGGAACAAAGAATCTAGTGAGAGTCAGGAGACCCACATACATATAAGATCAGAGTTTCTCAAACTGCGACAATTTTTGATGTGGCATAGCTGGGGAGGCACTATTAACAGAAATTATTATAAGCTGCACAGTCCTTTCTCTGACTGCACCAATCTCTGATATGGCAACATAACTGACTCATATTGTGCTTATTTTAATCTCTTACTAGTCTTAAGAGACAAATGAAAGATAAAAAACAAATTCAACATTTTACCATGGACTTTGACCAAAGGTAAGGTCCAGGCATCATCATGTTCTGGCTGGTGAGGCCTCAGTGGCAAAGATTGCGAAGCCCTGCATTACATAGTTCACTGATCCCACCTAAATGGGCAGGTTTGGCAACAAATTATCTAATGTGTATGGCCACCTTTTACTTTTTGTGTTTTATGTTGTTTTTTTTGCTTTTGTTAACTATTTTGCACCTGCTCACATGAGCTTTCTAGGAGATGCTCTGTAGAGGGTACGAACGTATCTCATTTACATACTTGTCGCACCTGTATGTAATATAATTTTATCTCTTGCCACTATGTAATATACGTTTTGTTTCATTTTGTTGGAATGTGCTGATCAAATTTTGTTGTCTGTTATGTATTGCATATATGTGGGGTTGACTGCCCTTATTGTTGATCTTGCACTCCTCCCATTCTGCCCTGGGTGATTTTAATTAGTTTAATGCTGGTTCCTACCATCCCCAGGTATATGTAGGCTTAGTCCCAGTTCTGGGGGTACGAACAGCGTAGGGACCCACCTTATAGAGGACGCCATGTCGTGGCAGGTGGGCTCACACAATTTGATCAAAATGTGCACAAAGAACCTCACTCACCTTATTGTAAGTAGTCTCAGCAGCAATGCATATTTATTTATTTATAGTATCTAGGTGGCATTAGTGTTCGAGGAGTGCTATTGCCATTTTTGGATATTGACACTACGTAAGTGATCTGTCTCTGTGAAATTTTCAAACGGCTGTCCTACTCAGCAAATGACAGTTATCTCTGTATGCACACTCACACAGGAGAGGTTGTCAATCATTGTATGAGACCGCTCACTGTATTCCTAAGCCCAAAGGGATGAGTGATTTAGATCAATAAATTACAAGTTATCCTGAATCTTTTCCCACAAAACAAAATATGAATCTGCTCTGCTCCTCCTGCTCTATAACATGTTTTCTTCAGACAGGAGAGCATGCTCAAAATTACAGGTTCCCTTTAACACAATACTTACAGACATATTGGAAGGCAGATAGAAGGTTTCCAAAGTGAAAGAGGGGTCAATATCAAGAAAGACAGGATAAAGTTTTCAGTTCACAAGTTGTCATTTAAAAGCATATTTACAATTTTTATATTTAATGAATGTTTTAAAATTGAGTATCAAAACCTAAATATAATAATAGATTTTGCAATGAAATAATGACATCTATAAAATATCAAATATTTATTTAATGAAAATAAATACAGAATTGTGTGGCTTATTCCTACACTGTATTCTTCTTACTCAGTCATCTTGGTACTAAGCTATATTTCTCTCGTGTGAAGTGTTATATGATTATTGTTTTTGCATGTCATTATAATGAAAATGAAACTTTAATAGTCCATTTATGCAGTTTAAAAACAAGTATTATAGGTAGCTGCCATGATTTATATTTCTGTTGCACACAGCCAGCTGTAAAATGTGTTCTTGGTACAGAACTTTGCAGTGAATGTTAAACTACCACTTCACAAGATGCAATATTTAATAGAACCTGTTTTGTTTATGATGGATGTTAGAAACTACTAAATGTTTCTCCAGGCTTTACTTTCTTTGTAAAGTAGTCCTATGGCAAGGGTGTATACTGCAGGAACTCTCTCTGACCCAATATCTATTGGAACCCATCAGTGATGCCCTCTCTCTCCTTTAGTTTATAATCTAATGATAGAACCCCTGGCCCAGGCAATTAGATTGAGCGAGGAGATCCAGGGAATCAAGTGTGGCGGCGAAGACTTTCGTATCGGTCTATATGCAGATGACATTGCGATTTCATGTGCTGACCTCGTAAGGTCACTACGAAGTCTTAAACAAATGATTAATATATCCTCATCAGTGTCATACTATAGGACTAAACGAAAGCAAATGCCATATTTTTGCACTGATGTCAGACTTTTCTTTTATATGGGATCCTGATGGGTTCCCATATTTAGGTATACAAATATACTCATCTGAATCAACAATGAAATAATTGTATAACTCTGATTAAACGGGTAAAATCAGAGTTCAAAATAATGGAGAGTAGTCCACTCTCCTGGATTGCCAGAATAAACATAGTGAAAATTAAAATACTTCCCCTAATCCTGTATATCTTTAGATGTCTCCAATTACACTTCCCTAATACAGCTCTGATGGAGCTACAAAGACTAATTCTAAAATTGATCTGAAAGCAAAAGAAAAGCAAGAAAAAGAAAGCAATAATAAATGAGAAACCGCTCTATGCTCCATTAGGAAGGGGAGGTATAGGTGTCCCCGACATCAGAAGATACCACTGGGCAATATTGATTGAACCAATAAAGACTTTCTGGAACCCTCTACATAAAAAGAAATGGGCTTACTTGGAATCACCATTTTGTGGCTTTAACCCATTAAAGGGGCTCTTCATATGTGACTCTCTAAACTTAATTTAATATATATATATATATATATATATATATATATCCAAAAAGAAAGGTCAGCAGCACTCCAAAGATCCAAGTAAAAAAGTGAAGTTTATTGAGCCAACATGGCAATGCAACGTTTCCGTCCCACCTTGGGACCTTTCTCAAGCATAGTGATACATACAGGTTCAGTGATTTATATAGTGTGTATACAATCAGTGTCATCAATCTCATTAAAATAATGAGGTTGATATATACATCTCAAAATAACGTGATACAACAAAGAAAGAGTATCGAAACGACATCAATCGATACAAATAGTGAAAACAATACGTTGATGTTAAAAACAACATAAAACATACATTTCTTATGCAAGAAAACAGAACATTCTTTAAATCGCAATATTCACCAGCTGGGTGAAATTCAGAGACTGCACGACCACTTGACCAATCAGAACACAGGTATTGTTGTAAGATGTATAACACTTGTCATTCACAGCCAGAATCTGTCCAGCTCCACTGCGCATGCGTCGGATCAGTCCGGACCGGATATGACGTCTCGCTGTAGTAACTAGGATACCGATCGTTGGTAAACAAAAGTACTCATAATATTCAATAGTATGTGGTCGATCCGTATAACCCAGAAATGACACATTGCCTCAAGCATTTAAACATATCGATCCTCCGAAAAGGCCATAACATACAGTGCAGATAGAAAATATGAATTAACTAAAAGAATCAATTGCTCTTCTTGTCTTTATACAGCATCAACCGGGTAAATATACCCAAATATAAATCCTACATGCGAATAGGCTATTTACCGCACATCTTAATTACGGTGACAGAAACTCATTCATAATGATATATAAATCAACAGATAGAATCCACACGAGGAAGACGGGATCCCGACCACATTCCGTGGGCGGCGGTCTCCGTCAATCAGGTTCATGGAAAGAAACGCACACAACATCGTGTGCGCGGTCCCAACCATATCACCTATAGCCCGTGTAACGGACTCACTAAATTAAAAATAATAAACATAAATATAAAAAGGAGAGAAAAGATGTGCCGTAAATATCACCCAGCCATGGGAAAGAAAGAAACTAATGAAAAATCTAATATGCTGAAAAACAGACACATTGAGCAAGAGAACATTTCAACCACTTTTCAATCGGAGATATCGCTAGTATTGGTTATCATAATATCAATAAAGTTGATCTGAAGTGGTCCTGCAGTCCCATGTTTATCTATAATAGAAAAATGATTATTAAAAAATTTTTTATATATGTATCACACATTTTTGCACATTTTTATGGGGGAGAACATCACCAGAAGTCAAGACACAACAGGAGGTAACGGTCTCAAGAAGCAACTCTGGCTACATTAAATTCAACGTTAAGACCATTAGGTCGCAAGGTATTCAATTGGAAAATCCATTGAAGTTCACATTTATGAAGTGCCCTATGTCGATCACCCCCTTATAGGATACAGGGATATGGTCAAGGATCATAAATTTAAGATCTTTTTCAGTATGGCCATGATCAGTAAAATGTTTTGCAACAGGTAAGTCACATTTCTTTTTTCTAATTGATGGAGCTACAAAGACTAATTCTAAAATTGATCTGAAAGCAAAAGAAAAGCAAGAAAAAGAAAGCAATAATAAATGAGAAACCGCTCTATGCTCCATTAGGAAGGGGAGGTATAGGTGTCCCCGACATCAGAAGATACCACTGGGCAATATTGATTGAACCAATAAAGACTTTCTGGAACCCTCTACATAAAAAGAAATGGGCTTACTTGGAATCACCATTTTGTGGCTTTAACCCATTAAAGGGGCTCTTCATATGTGACTCTCTAAACTTAATTTAATATATATATATATATATATATATATATATATATATATATATATATATATATATATATGTATATATGTATATATATATCCCCCTATTGGATTCTACAAATGCGACAATGTCTGCCTGGAATAAATATGTCACAATAAATCATTACATTAAGTTAAAGCCTGCGGATTTCCATTTGGCTTATTGTAAACTCTTAATTCCTGAGCTCGATATTACAAAATGGCAACTATTAAGAATGAAAACTCTTGAGGATTTGATTATAGGCTCAAAAATGACATATTTTTCAGCTCTATCTCTGAGATTTAATCTTACAGATAGTGATAGTGAAAGTGATTATCTTAGAACACGTAATGTCAGCTCACGGATATGTAATATGTCTACAAAATTAAACTATTTCAGTGGATTTCTACACAATTTGAAAAAAGTAAAAGGTGGAATAACAATCTTATATTCAGAACTATTGAGTATTAATCAGTTAACCAAAACTGGGTATATGATAGTTGGGAGAGAGATATGGGAAAGTCCTTCTCATCCCATGCTTGGAACCAAGCAATGAGATGGTCAAGCAGTCATATATATTGTTTAAATCATTTAGAATCACTGCGGTAACTGCAACTAAGATGGTATTTGTCTCCTTCGAGAATATCTAAAGTGTTCACTTATTACTAAGACTTATGTTGGAGAGATTGCCAATGGAAAAGTCTACTTCATTTATGGTGGGAATGTTCCAAAATTGTTTGGTACTGGTGAGAGATATTTGAACTAATAGCAAAAATCTGTAAGATTACTATTAAACCAAAACCAGAATTAGCACTGCTTCATCTTCTATTTGAAATCGTCCCAGTTAGATATAGATGAGGAATTATTAGGGTCTGTATAGCCGCCAGAGCAGAACTAGCATCTAAATGGAAATGCAAGGAATCTCCACTATTGGATGAAAAGTCTATGCAGGAACATGAAATTATTCATGTGAAATTGCTCCAAGAAAAGTGGGCCTGCTGGACAAATAATCTATAGATCTAATTCTAAACTATGTGAGAAACCTTTATATTCCCTGCCAACAAGAGATGTAAACGAGGCCTTTCCCCTTCTATGTATGTTTTTTTTTAATAATGATTTACAATGTGACATTTTGTAAAACTAAATTTCGAAATAAATAAAGGTATATATTTGTAAAAAAACAAACAAAAACAAAACATTAGCATAATTAATTTACATCATTAAAGATATATTTGTATATCTAGTACAAACATTGTGGGGAAAAAAACTGCAAAATATTTTAAAGCATCATAAAAAATAAATTTTTGCTTCAAATTTTACGTTACTGCTACTTTGTTTTATCTCTACTTTTAGAATGCATGTTTTTCTGAATATTACAGTATATGCCCTTATATTTTTCCATTAAATTTAATGAGAATTTATATCGCCTGACTACTTATAAGCTCAAGTTTTCAATTCACTTATAACATTTTAATCATACTATCAGTGTAAGAACTCATGCACACAGTAGAGCATTGTGCTCTAAGTTTGTACGGAGTTGTTACAGAGCTGCACGGCCAAACAGGCTTTATCAAGTGAATTACATACAAAGATATTCTTTCCTGGGAGAACTGTTTCTAGGGTAGAATATCTCCATACATCTATAATACAATGAAACACACCACAAATTATTTCTTTTTTTGTCAGTTTGGGAAAGAATCTTTTAGAAAAAAATATATTGTATGCCTCTGTATGAAATTAGAGTTATATGAAGGTATAGTAATTGCCCATACACAAGTACGGGTACCATACTATAGCTCCATAAAATTCAGAAGTTGTACAGGTCTGTAATACGGCTATGGGCATGAGCCCAATGCCTAAGGTACACAGAAGATTTATTGTAACTCTATTAATATAGCTAGAGATCAATGTAATAGTTTGGGACATAAGTTTGCTTATGGAACTTGCTGCATTAGCAATTGATGATCACACTGCTGTGCTTTCAATCAAGAGTAGCTTAATGTTTCAAATCGATCACTTACAAGAGCTGGCTGGGCCGGGGGCAGTGGGGCATGTGCACCCCCCGGGCCGGTCCCCCAGTTAATGTTTACATTCTGTACCCTGCCATTCAGCGCTTATGCATGTAATTGTATCTGCATCCTATAGATGCAGGTACAATTATAGTGCAGGAGGGGGTGACAGTGGCTGGTTTCAGTTTCACCGCCGCCCCCTCAGAGAGGCAGCAGGCCTCATGGATGGTGCGGCCCTGTATACGCCTCTGTAACTCACCTTACAACACCACTTTGTTCCCAGCCCAAAAAAAGGGGAAAAAAGGAAAGTCCCAAGTGTACCGTATGGTCCATGACCTACGTGCTATTAATGCTGTCAACATTATCAACACTCCCTTAGTCCCCAACCCACATACTCTTTTGTCACAACTACCCCCTACCGGCTTCACTGTAGTGGCCCTTGCTAATGATTTTTTCAGTATGGCAGTTCAGGAGGACAGTCAGCTTTCATTTGCCTTTACACACCATGGCAGACAGTACTGTTGGTGTGTCCTACCACAGGGAGCAGCAAACTCCCACAGTTGTATTGAACGGCATTACAGTCAGTACTCCAAAACTGGACACCACTACTCTCCACCACAGTACTCCTGAAATACATAGATGACTTGTTGTTTTGTAGCGACATGACCAAGCAATGTCTTATTGACTCCCTCAGTCTTTTACAGTCTTTTGATACCGTAGTATATCTCGGACATTGTATCTCACACGGTACCTGACATATTACCAGTAAGCGTACAAAAGCAGTTCAGCAGGTTTCTCAGCCATGAAATCCAAGAGAGCTCAGAATGTTCCTTGGATTGGTAGGATGCTGTAAAGAGTGGATATCCCATGCGTCCACACTTTTGCAGCC
This sequence comes from Rhinoderma darwinii, assembly GCF_050947455.1. Classification (NCBI taxonomy): domain Eukaryota; kingdom Metazoa; phylum Chordata; class Amphibia; order Anura; family Rhinodermatidae; genus Rhinoderma; species Rhinoderma darwinii. The sequence goes on from NC_134687.1 coordinate 504,162,373, forward strand.
TCTATATGATTTTATACATAAATTAAGAAGACATGGACTGAATGCCTTCCAATAGCCCTATATGCTATCAGGGTCATCCCAAACCGAAAGACAATTTTGTCCCCTTATGAGATACTCTTTGGAGGGCTCCCGTGAACCGGACTGCAGATGCAGGCTAACCATGAAGACCTCGCATCTTATGTGGGAGCTTTACATCAACAGTTGACTAAGACACATAAATTAGTATTTTCTCCAATTCCAAACCCAGATTCTAGACAAGGGACTCACAAGTTGCTACCTGGAGATTGGGTAGTACTTAAAAGACACGTGAGCAAGAGTCTTGAGCCTAATTTTGACAGACCCTACCAGGTCCAACTGACCACCGCCAGTCAAATTACAAGGAAAAGATACCTGGGTATACGCCAGCCTCTGCCAAAAGATTTTGAATCCAGAGCATTGGATTATGTTCCTCATGTCTATGTTGCCCCTGGCAGGTTTGGTGTTGATGTTGCCCCTGGTGGGGATGCTGAATGATGTATTGAAGGAAGACTGGGACACAAACACCATCTGACTCTCCATAAGGATCCAGTGGACAATGTGACAAACTGTTGGATATGTACTCATGCACCCATTGCAGCTAATTCTATGCCATATTTAATCATACCAGTCTCTTTCCATGAGCTTTTAAGCAATTCCTGTTCCATATTTGTCTCCGGAGGCCAAACCTTGGTGTTCACCCTCTTCTTGGTGAGGGCCGAGATCGGAGCAGTCAGAGACGAGAAGTTTGGGATAAATTGCCGGTAGAAGTTAGCGAATCCCAGAAAACGCTATATTGGCCACCATCCCTTTGGACGTGGGCATTCTAAGATGGATTTCACGTTCTCAGGATCCATCTTGAGTCCACGGTCAGATATGATGTAGCCCAGGAAAGACAGAGAGCTCTTCTCGAACACATACTTCTCGAGTTTAGCATATAGACGATTACCCCTTGACTGCGACAGAACTTGGCGAACATGCCTCCGATCCGTTATAAAATCAGGAGAGTAGATCAGGATGTCCTCCAGATAGACCACCACACAGACATACAACATGTCCCAGAAAATGTAATTTATAAACTCCAGGAACACAGCTGGAGCGTTACATAGACCAATGCGCATCATCATATATTTGTAGTGTTAAACGCGGTTTTCTACTCGCCACCTTTGCGGATACGAATCAAGTTATTAGCTCTGTGTAGATCCAGCTTTGTGTACACCATGCCCCACTAATTCTATCAAGAAGTTCTAAAATGAGCGGCAGGGGATACTTATTTTTTACCGTGACTCGGTTCAGACCCTAGTAGTCGATACATTAACGAAGAGATCCGTCCTTCTTCTTCACGAAAAAGAATCCGGCTCCGGCCGGGGAGGAAGACTTCTGGATGAACCCTCTCTCGAGGTTCTCCTTAAAGTAGGCGGACATGGCTAGGGTCTCTGTCAGGGAGAGAGGATAAACTCGCCCTCGAGGTGGTGAGGCATCAGGAAGTAACTAAACAGGGCAGTTGTAGATGCGATGAAGGGAAAGAGTTTCTTCTTACTGAAAACGTCCGCAAAACTAGCATAATGAGATGGTAGATTGGAGAGTGACTGAGGCAGTGGAGGCAAAACAGGACGAACCTGTGGTAGGCAACAGCTAAGGCAACTGGGTCCCCATTGGAGGACTTCTCCAGAACTCCAGTCGAGAACCGGAGAGTGTAGTCGAAGCCAAGGCAGGCCCAGCAGAACAGGGTTGATATATTTAGGTAGAATTAGGAAGGTAATCTGTTCAGAGTAAAGAATTCCGATTTGTAGTGTCAGTGGTTTAGTGGCAGACACAATACGATCGGGCAATGGTAGTCCATTCACAGAGGCAACAGCCAGGGGTATCTGCAGAGGAACTGTGGGTAGATGTAGGCGATCAACTAATCCTGTTGGATAAAATTTGCAGCTGCTTCAAGATCCAGATAGGCAGAGGAGGAGTGTGATATCTCTCCAGAGATGATGGTCACAGGAATAGATAACTTGTGAGAGGCTTTGACGTTTGGCGTCATCCCACCTAGGGTTTTCTCTCCAGCCAAAACTAGGTGCTGGAGTTTCCCAGCCTTTGTGGACATTGGCACACTAAATGGCCTTTAAGGCCACAATACAGACAAAGACCTGAAGAGCGTCTGCACTGTTTCTCCTGCTCATACAATTTGATTCTGTCTACCTGCATAGGTTCTTCAGGTAGAGCAACAGGAGGAGGCAATAGTGGTCTCTGGAATGAGGGTGTCAGTCTGTGGAAACGTCTCTCCCGCCGAACTTCCTGAGCACGTTCCTGGATCCTCATGTCTACCCGGGTAGCCAACAGGATAAGAGCATCCAGGGTGGAAGAAAGATCGCGGGCTGCTCTCGTCTTTTATGTGTGAGAACAGTCCCTGCCCAAATGTCGCCACCAATGCCTCATTGTTCCATGCCAACTCTGCTGCCAGTGTAAGGAAGGAGATAGCATACTCTCCTACCATGGACTCTCCTTGCTTGAGAGTTAGCAGAATGGCCACTGCAGAGGATGTTTCACCCAGCTCCTGGAAAACAGTACTAAAAGACTTTTGGAATACCATCAGGTCTGAGAATTCAGGACCCTCTCATTTCAAGATGGGGTTCACCCATGCCAGGGCCTTGCCAGCAGGAAAGGATATGATGAACGCTACCTTGGCCTCATTAGAGGGAAAGAGGTGAGCACGCAGTCTAAAATGGATGGTACATTGGTTGTTGAAACCTCTACAGGCTCTAGGATCACCGGAACAGACAGGGGGAGTAACGGGCATTGGAGCAGCAGCAGCAGCAACCTGAAGAGGAGCAGGAGGCTGATCCAGTCGGGTGATGATAGAGTTTACTGCCACGAGGAGTTGATCCTGGCATGCACGCAAGTCATGCATATCCGATTGCATCACCTGAACCGCGGTCTTAGGTTGGCCAGCAGGTTCCATGGCCTGAGCGTACTGTCACGACATAGGAGTATGTGGACCCACTAGGCCGCTCTGCCATAGCGGAGTGGCAGCTGGCCAAGTCACAGTCTATGCAAAATTCGTAGCACAGGGTATACCTGAGATAGTCCAGACAGTCGCAGAGGCTTTGCACAGACGGGGCTTGACGTGGCAGGTAGCTCCAGACGTGGCGGATGATACCAGGAGTGGCAGGTGACACCAGACGTGGTGTATAACAGCAGGCATAGCGAATGACACCAGACGTGGTGCATAACTGCAGGCGTAGCAGATGACACAACGCGACTCCAACACTAGAAGGGCTCAGGAACAAACACAGCACGGGATACAGGCTACAGGTAGCAGGGCACGGGAACACTGGGAGCAAAATACAACTAAGGGACCATTTGCAATACAAACATAGGTAGACAACAATGCTCAGGCAAGGAGTGGAAGGCTAGAGCCTTTTTTATAGCCCTGGGTGATCTGGGGATAGGTTAGGGAATCTTTGGTGAGTGCGCGCACTGGCCTTTTAAGACCGGGGACGAGCGCGCTCGAGCACCTTATTACATGGCTCAGGACGGGGAGCCAACGCAAGCTGGTGTCTTTGGGGAGGGAGATGCTGGCAGACGGCCAGGAGGGCGATGGTCAGCGGCTGCAGTCGTTACGGATGCATATACTATGGAACATAAAACACCTACCTATGAGGGTTTCTCTCAGCCCTAACCTGAGAAATGGAGTGAAGAAAAGTCCTGTTTGGAAACGAGTTCTAGGCAGGTAAGCATAAAGTTCTCCCTCTTGAGGCAACTCGAGAGAAGTATTTGGGTAAGGGTGATTGTATGAACAAAATGGGGGAAATGTGAGGGTAGTGTTAATGTGTTCATGTTATCATATATACAGGGTTACATAAGTTTAAGTAAACATGTTCACTGAGAGTAGACCAAAGTAACTAAAACCAGTTTAGACTGGTTCTAGCCCATGCTATAGACATATAGGCATACCCTTAATATCGGGAACTTCAGCCTTAATGTGCTAATGCTGATTGGATCATTCCTAATAGCCAAAAGAAGTTTAGAATGTGTTGTTGCTTTGTAACAGGTTAATGTTTAAATCCCGCTATGTTAATGAGGAAGCATACAATGGGTATAAATAAAGTTACAGAGCGTCGGCTCCTCAGAGCAGGCACCTTGACAAACTACAAACTTGTCTCTGTGTTACAACTCTCCAGCGCGTTGAACAATTTGGAATCCCTGACCGACCCGGACTTCAATAGCCGTTGCCTATCATCTAAAAGGATTACTCTAACATATGTATGTCTGCAGTAAGTATGTATGTACTTGTAGTGTGTGTGTGTGTGTGTGTGTGTGTGTGTGTGTGTGTGTGCAGTGTTTGTATATGTAGTGTGTATGTATGTATGTATGTATGTATGTATGTATGTATGTATGTGTGCAGTGTGTATATGTATTGTAAACAATCAGTGGAGAAAGTGGTTGATGGCAGATATGTGTCATTGAGGCTTCTTGTCTCAGTAATGTGGAGTTTGGATCTGGGCTTTAGGGGTGACTAAAGATCTTGTGTAGGAAGGTTACTCCATACTGCATTCCTGGTGTTATCTACCTGAGCCTGGAGTCCAGCAATTCTGTTTAAGTTGTTTTTTGTGACAGTGTACAATAAACTCTGGACAACTGTGCATTTAAATCTGCCAGTTTGTGCCTGATTGCTTGGCTATAAGATTGACTGGAATGTCCCGTTTTACAGTATGTATGTGTGTAGTGTATGTGTGCAGTGTGCGTGTAAGTATGTATGTATGTATGTATGTATGTATGTATGTATGTAGTGTGTGTATGTATGTATGCATGTGTGCAGTATGCGTATATGTATGTTTGTGTGCTGTGTTCGTGTATGTAGTGTGTGTGCATTGTGTATATGCGTCTGTATGTATGTATGTATGTATGTATATATATATATATGTATATATGTATGTATGTGTGCAGTGTATAAGTGTATATATGCAGTGTTTCTGTCCAATTTATGTATGCATATCTGAAGTAAAGTAAAATTTATGTTCAGATAAGTTCTGATGTATCCAAAGATTGCCCCAGGTCCAGCTTCAGAGCGTCCTGGCGGATAAAGTTGCATACTGCCAAACTACTATGTAATATTACATGTCGGTTTTAAAATAAATGGTTGTCCTTGTACTGCACAGGTCGGACCCCCCAGAGCTGCTGAAACTTAACGGTTCTCTGCTGTGGTTTATAGTGAGGGTCCCAAGCAGGAGACCCCTCTCCCCTATGCTGTCCATATTCCCCTACATAGCTATGTTCACACGTAGTGTGATTGCTGCAGATTTTCTGTCCGAAGCCTTTCAATTTATTCTGCAAAATGGTTGTATATTTCTTGCGGAATTTCCCCATTAAATTCAATAGCAAAGTGAAATTCTGCAAGAAATATCAATAGTTGCAATTTTCGCTGCAGAAAAGCTGCAAATTCGCAGAAAAATTCCCAAGTAGTAAAAATAAAAAATATTACATACTCACCTCCCTGGCATTCCCATAGCGACGCGTCACTCCTCTCCCATCTGGTCTCAGTGCTGCAGGCCTCCTGGGATGACCGCTGCAGCCAATCACAGGCTGCAATGGTCACATGGGAGAAATATTAATTCCAGAAGGCTGGCAGAATAGACACCAGCCCTGAGTCCAGAGGAGGTGAGTTTGGAATTAAAGTGTTTTAAAATCCTGCAGCCAGATGTTACCTAAAAGGGGTTGTCCAGGTTCGGGCTGTTTTTATACTGATGACCTATCGGTGCTTCCTTCCTTCCTTCCTTTTGTTTGTTTGTTTTTTATATATCAGTGGGTTTTGTGCAACTTTCAAAAAAATGTTATTAAAAATTATTTTTACTTTTTGAGATACAACAGATTTGTATTCTGTATACAGAGCAGTCGTATCTAGAGCCGAAACCGGTATCTGTGAGGTCAGCGGCATTGGCGGGTTCAGTGTGTGGGTCCTGTGTATCTTTGTTCATAACTTAGATGTGATCGATAACAGGTGGATCCTGCGTGTCAGAGATTGCACAAGCGTGTGCTGTCCCAGTATAAAAAAAAACACAACTAGCTGCAATTTGTTAACGATTTAAAGCCTAGTTACTTCTGCCGCATTTATATGGCAGGCGGAGGTAAACAGGTTGCGGATGGGCCGATACTTATGGGCAAGTGCTATGTGCTTGCCTTCCAGGCTAAAATTTGCCAGCCAGCACTATTTTTCTCCTTAGGCCTCATGCACACTTCAGTTTTTTCCTTCAGGGTGCTATCCATTTTTGTCACTGATAGCACCCTGAACCCATTCATTACAATGGGGCCATGCACACTTCAGTTTTTTTGACGGTCCGTTGCTCCTTTCCGATCCAAAGTAGAGCATGTCCTACTTTGGTCCGGGATTCCGTGACCGTGAGGCCCATGCAAGTCAATGGGGCCGTTAAAAAAACTGAAGGCACACGGAAGGCATCGGTGTGCCGTCCGTGTGTGACGGAGCCGTTGCCTAGCAACCACCGGGCGGGCAGAAAAACATTAGAAAAATATTTCACACTAATCGGCAGCCACTTGTCTCTATCAATAACTGATAGAGAAAAGAAGCTGCTGATTAAAAATAAAATAAAAAGCATTTCATACGTACCCGGTCATTGTCTTGGTGACGAGTCCCTCTTCTTCCTCCAGTCCGACCTTCTTTTGTGCCGCGGCAGCCTGTGATTGGCTGCAGCGGCGACATGGACTGAACGTCATCGCTGGAGGCCGGACAGGAGGAATGTAAGTATGAACTTATTATTTATTTTTTTTATTACATTAAAATTTTATTTTCCGCGCGCCGAGCATTGTACTGTCCAGGGCGCTGAAAGAGTTTCCGCCGATCAGTGCAGCCCATTAACTCTTTCAGCACCCTGGACAGTACCATGCTCGGCGCGCTGAAACACGGAGTTCACACGGGAGTGCACACGGAAACCACACGGCCGCTAAAACGGGTTCACGGACCCGTCAAAAGCGGCTGTGAAAATGGTGACGTAAGTGTGCACGAGGCCTTATTCTTTCAAAAAGGGGAAACAAATGATCCCTGGTATTAGTACAAAGTAATATAAAGTGGCATAAATAAGTGAGTTTGTTTGCAAGTATAAAAAATTTATCTAATCATGCTACAAAAAAATAATCCGTAGTTTAAAACATTCCGCTTGTGATTGAACTTATTAAACACCACAGTTGTAGTAAAAGTCAGGGATATTGCTGTCAGGGTTATCTAAGATGGTGACAGTCCCATATGATTAAACTATTAACCTTCAGTTTTAATTCAGTTTCCTAAATTCCAAGGAGACTTAGGGTATGTGCACACGGTAGCAGGAGTTTACGCCTGAAAAGACAGACTGTTTTCAGGAGAAAACAGCTGTCTCATTTCAGACGTAAATGCTCCTCCTCGCATTTTACGAGGCTTCTCTGACAGCCGTAAATTTTGAGCTGTGCTTCATTGAGTTTAATGAAGAACGGCTCAAATTACGTCTGAAAGAAGTGTCCTGCACTTCTTTTGACGAGGTTGTATTTTTACGCGCCGTCGTTTGACATCTGTTAAACGACGACGCGTAAATGGCATAATACGCCTCGTTTACGCTGAAAATAGGTCGTGTGAACCCAGCCTTACTGTGAAGTCATATTAGTTAGCATTGCATTTATTTTCTAATTAGTTGTTATTCGTTTTCTAGAACTCTCATCTATTGACCATATTGACAAGGTCTGAATTGAATATCACTATTTGGCTCTGTTTTTATGTGGTTTATCACCAAGACACTGGTCAGGTATACATAGAAATGCAAAGAATCAAAGAATCAAAAGTCAAGAAGAATAGGATAATAAATAAAGTGAATTTTAGCATTTCAATTACCTATCAATGAAAACGATTAATAAAACAACGTAACAATACCCGATGTTAGATCTCAACACTTGTCACAAATGACAAAAAAAGCAAGAAGAAAACTGGTCTGTACCCTTGACTCTCCATTACACATATAATATGATACCAGTACATGAGGAAAGAGTGTATAATGCTGTACTATGATGTCACAACAATATGACATCATCATTTAGCAGCGGTGGAAACTATGATCAAACAATCTAGGACATTTATGACTATAACATATGACCGACTATGATAATATCTGTCTAGATTAAAATTAAATTAAAAAGAAAGTAAATGAAATTAGCCATAAAATTACATAAATTTTAAGCAGCACTGCATCTATGGACCACAAAATAAGAGAAAACTAAAATATGAAAATACATTTCCCATTTTAGAAAGGTAAAAGCTCTTTTAAAATCCTCTTTAATATAAGTATTTAATATGAGTATTTTCAATTGCAAATATGTGTTTACTAGATCAACATTCACTTGGTCTTAAAAATCAAACCCGAAGTCCATGCTAGAGGAAAGGAAATTGAGAAATTAAATGCAGGAAAAGAAAAAGACCGTTACCATTCTGGCAGAAAGAAAAGCCCCAGGCTAACTTTGTAAATGATGGTTTTATGTTTAATAATTTTGTCATTTGTTACTACAGTTGTAGATATGTTATAAGGAACTAGATAAATATCTTGCATAAAAAAAAATCAAACAGTACTAGACCTTACAACATAAATGTCTGAATACAACCAGAGATGGCATATCTTGTACAAGTATGCATGAGGCAGTGACAAAACAATAAAACGCTCTTTATTTTTGTTCAACTACCTTGGATTCATTAAAGGCAATTTGAATGTGTCAGACAGAGCAGTGTACAGGAGGCTATACAGAGGCCCACGGACTCCATAGGCTTAATGGTGCCACCATTCTGCACCATTCTATGGAGATATCCTGCCATAGAAGCAATGCATCTAGGAGAAAATATCTCCGTAAGGGTATGTTCACACGAATACGCAAAATACGTCTGAAATTACGGAGCTGTTTTCAGACGAAAACAGCTCCTGAATTTCAGATGTTTTTGCAAGTACTCACGTTTTTCGCGGAGTCCATTACGGACGTAATTGGAGCTGTTTTTCCATTGGAGTCAATGAAAAACGGCTCCAAATAGTCCCAAGAAGTGTCCTGCACTTCTTTGACGCGGGCGTATTTTTATGCGCCGTCTTTTGACAGCGAAGCGTAAAATTACACCTCGTCTGAACAGAACATCGTAAAACCCATTGCAAGCAATGGGCAGATGTTTGCAGACATAATGGAGCCGTCTTTTCAGGCGTAATTCGAGGCGTAAAATGCCTGAATTACGTCTGAAAATAGGTCATGTGCATATACCCTAATATGTCATCTGTTGGAGCATGTCACCATTTTTTTTCTGCCTAAATCACTTGGAACTTGATAAAATAATGACATTAGAGACATACAGAGGTAGTCCGGGACAACAGTGGTTGATGGTATGGGCACAGGGGTTGAATCTGTACTGCTGTAAGATTCTGATGACTACATCTAACAACACTCCTTTCTGATGTCAGAAGCAGTATTCAAATCACCAACCAGAATATCTACTTTCTAACAGACTTGAATAGTGCAATTATGTGTGTATATACGGCAACACTAATGTATTTGGTGAGTGAATCATCACACAGTCTCTATGACAATACTGTACTTGTCAGAAATCAGGACAGGGAATGTAATCAGAGTCTCAATATCAATTCCAGGCATTATATTCATCGTAGGAGTAAGGTAAAGAAAACAGATTTACATTTCTTTAATTTGCTTCCTCTTGTAAAATACTACTATTTAAATGTAGGATATAGCAAAGTAATTTTCAGGTTTTTTTGTTTGTTTCTAAATGTTCTCTCTGTGGGTTTTTTTTAGATTTTGTTTACAAACTTTTTGTTTTTTAAAATTAGTATCCAGGGTTTTAAAGTAGCCATAGGCCACAATAATAAAGGGGGTTTTCCTGCTATAGCAAGCAATGGCATATGCTTTCACTTGCTGATCATGGCGGTCCAACTGCTTGAACCTCCATCGATCCTCAAAATGAAGGAGCTAAAGCGTTGGTTAATAGCTGCGTCTCCTTTGCAGATCTTCCCTACATATTAACGCTCTTGGCGACCTGCTGTGCTGAGAACTAGAACACAGTCCTAGTCACGATATTGGAGCTGTGTTGCAGTTTTAGCAAACCCCTGTACATTGGGTGGCCAAGAATGTCGCTGTGCAGGGAGTAAGTCAATGGGACTTTAGTTTCTTCATTTAAGGTAATCAGTAGGGGTCCTAGAGGTCAAACCCCGGCTTAACGCAATGCTTTGGCGTTTCTATGTAATACTCAATTAAGTCAATATATATATTGAGGTACTAATACATATTGCAGCTGCAGTATGTATTATAAATTCTTGTGCCCCAGCTGCTGCTACCACTACTATAAAATATAAACAATTTTTAGAATTACTCTAAAGTTCAGTGAAATGTACAAATCTACTTAAGCCATGGCCTCATGCTTTTATATGGTCTCAGAACTCCACAATGACTTCAAATATTCTAAGAATTTGCAGTTGAGAGAACATTATCCTATTTAGTATTATTATTATGAATATTACGGCTTAGTTTTATCTTGCTTTGATCTCTTATGCCTGCATTTATTCTGTAAAATGTATACAACAATGAGAGAGAAGTAAAAGAAGACGATTATCGTCATAACTATCTCAAAATATTTCCCTTTTTTGCTTACATCTTTTTTCATAGAATTCTGAATAGGGAACAGCCATACTCATACGTATTGTCAAGAAAAATGTATACATTTTTAATACCCATCTTAAAAAAAAAAAAGACAAATGAGCATTAAGTGTGTATATATTAACATCAGAACAGCTGGCAAATCCCTGTGACAGCAGTCATTTACATCCAGTTTACAGATATACATTTTACACCAGGGCAGGACCACACACGAGTAATGAAGCATTCAGTGGTAATATAATTGCATCACAGTTGGATATTTTTTTCCATCAAGTTGCTATTTTAAATTCAATTTGTATACCTTGTCTTGAAAAAAATTGTTAAAACCTTTAGTTTATATAACATTTATATTTTGAATTGACATTTTTTAACCAATCTATAAAATCACACAAAACTTTCCAAAAGGCTCACCAATAAATGAGATCTCACCACTAAAAGATTAATTGAATGTAATTTATACATCTTAATACTAGGGATACCTTATTTTAATAGAACAATGAATGGCATCCATTCACAATTCATACAATTCTCTTGTTCATGTGTCAATGGTCTTTTGTTCAATGAGCCAATCTTCCAAATTACAGACAGAGGTACTGTTTTATTGTACCATATGTTATACAAAGAGACATACACATTTACATGACGCATGATGAAACAGATGTTACATTGATTTTAACATGTCAAATAATCTTTTAGGTCAAGAACAACAAAAGAAAATAAATCTCATCATGTACCAAAATTACCTCAAAGAAAGTTGTCTTGTTTCCCAGAGCAATTAATTAGTCCATGTTTTAATTTTTCAAGTTCAGTTTACTTGAAGCACAAGTTCATCTTATACAAGTTGAAGCCAATAACTATAAAATATAAACATCTTCCACTTTGTAATATGTTTTAATTACACATGACTTAAGGTATGTTTGATGACTTTCGCTGTCTACAACCTTACAACCCAAACCCCAATAAGAGACCACACATGAATTTTGGTGTAAAGGCCACAGCAGCCATTTATTAAACACACACCTTTTTCTGATAAAAGAGCATAACCATAAAACACATCATAACACTCCATGATAACATCCTGCTCTATTTTCCAACTCCAGATAAAGGATCCTTGAAGGCACTCCAATCATTAAATAACAAACTCCATCGTTTCCTTATTAGGTCTGGACCTCTTACCCTACAGCCGTTCTGCACCTGACCCGAGGGCACCAACCATGTCCAAGACCTCTCTCTCCCTTCCTGGGGACCCTGCCCATCAGGAATATATGCCATATCAGCTGGGTAACCACTCCCCAGCCCTCCAATACTATCCAGGGTTAAACGCCCCGAGTTCTCTTGCAACAATCTCCATTGTTGCTTCTCCTTCTTACCATTACGTGCCTCCAAAGACCCCTCCTCCTACCGCCACGACAATCATGTGTGACCCCTTACACATGATTGTCCCTCCCACAACTGCAGGGCTTTTTCCATGCCCTCCTTGATGTCCAGGGTCCACATATCAAGACCCACCTCGGTTAAATGAACACCATCCGCCCTGAGGAAACCTACCTCTCTGCCCTCCAACTCCTTATGCCGCACCACAACACGGCCATTGCGAGCCACAAACCTGCCAACCACCTTGTTCACCTTTGCTCGCGCTTTATTCAAACTATGGACGGAACGTGCCTGCCGCCACACCTTGCGAGCCACAATATCCGACCAGACGATCACCACTCCTGGAAAAGACGACCATAACCGCAACAGATCGATCTTAACATCCCTCACCAAATCCCTGGACGACCGAATGCCCAAATCAGTACCGCCAAGGTGCACCACCAAAATATCCGGCGCCCTGTCCAAACCTGCATAAAAATGGACCTCTGGTAGCAACCTACACCACAGCATGCCCCGCAGACCCAACCATCTGACCTGAACCTCTGAGTGATCCAGGCCCAACTGCCGTCCGGCCGGACGAACATCTGCACGCACACCTCCCCAGTGCACGTAGGAGTGCCCAATAATACAGATCAAGCAGGGACCTGCATTTAAAACAACACAAAAACAGCAATGTAACAAAACATATCCACCTCCAGCACATCTTATCACCACCGCCTCAAAGCAAGTGAGGCCGCACATACAACCTATATCGATCTAACTCCCACCTACCGATCTTCTTAACCATCGCCGGGGATAAACCCCACCGCACTGCTTCCGTAGCTGCGCCAATTCTAAAAGAGTGAGAGCTAAAACCTGCTCCCCCTCTGCCAGACAACAGGATACATTTCTTGAACACCTGTGAAAACTGGAATTTTGACAAAGACAACCCGTCTGCATGAACCAACAAGGATGCCGGACCCTCAGGCCTCACTGCAACAAACTCCTGAAAACAGTGGACCGGGCACACCTGCGACCCTGGTAACTCATACAAACGCACCAAAAAACCTCTCCCCTCCTGATCTGTCTTAGATCTACGAAGCAAACAAGAAAGGCAGGAGCCATCCAAATCCACATCCGCGTACAATAAACCCCCTGCCACACTCTTACTGGCCGACACCAACTCCGATATCCGGAACGCCCCAAAGAACGCCAAAGAAAAGGCCAGTGTAAATAGCCGCTCTTCAAACCCCGAGACACAAACACCCCTCAACAAATTACAAATCGCTACCAACAGCTCAAATGACACCGGCTTCCTGTGGTCCCTAACTGCGGAACCCCTCCTGAAACCCTTCATTGCCTGCCGGACCAGAAAGGACTTAGTCACGTCCTCCTCACCTTTCTTCTTAAACCAAAAAGCCAAGGCCGACAAACTCCGAGCGACCGTTGCTGCAGACGCCCCTTCACTGTACGCATTTCCTATATAATATAACAAACACGCCGGCCGATCTGCAATACCTGCCTGCGCATTTTCTAACAAAGCCTCCCATACCTGCCATACTGCACTGTACCTCTGCCACGTGACCGCACTAACCGACCTTTCCACGAGCGACATCGCCATTGTCACACCACCTTCCACAGATGCTCTGGACAAGGCAGGCCATGAGACTCCGCCCCCGGCGCAAGCAGACGAAACCTGTCCCACTGTTGACGAGAAAGGGAATCAGCCACAGAATTAAGCACCCCCGGAATATGCACTGCCACAAAATGCGCATTCAGCATCAAACCTCTCAAAACTAAATGTCGCAATAGTCGCACGACTGGCGGAGAATTAGCTGTCTGCGCATTAACAGCCTGAACCACACCCAGATTGTCACATACGAAACGCACTCTCCGGTCCCGCAGACAATCCCCCCACAACTCCGCAGCCACCACAATCGGGAACAGTTCCAGCAGAGCCAAGTTACGGACAAAACCACATTCATGCCATGCATCTGGCCAAACTCCTGCACACCACTGCCCCTGGAAATACGCACCAAATCCGCAAGCACCTGATGCATCAGTATACAGCTCCAAGTCCACACTAGACACCGGCTGATATATGAGCACCGACCGCCCATTATAGGTCTGCAAAAACTCCCCCCACACCAACAAATCAGCTTTCAACTCCGCCGACAACCTAATAAAATGATGGGGAGAATGAACCCCTGCGGTAGCACCAGCCAACCGCCTGCAGAACACCCGCCCCATGGGCATAATCCTACAAGCAAAATTCAAATGCCCCAACAAGGATTGCAAGTGCCGCAACTGGATCTTCTTCCTGCGCAGCGCACTCGCCACCAACCCTCTCATCTCCAGCAACTTATCATCAGGCAAGCGACACTCCATATTATCTGAATCAATCATGATTCCCAAAAACTTAATGACCGTCGTGGGTCCCTCAGTTTTTTCAGGCGCCAGAGGTACCCCAAAATCCTTTGCCACTCTCTCCATAGTGTGTAGCAATCCTGCACACACATAGGTACCCGGCGGCCCGATAAACAGGAAATCATCCAGATAATGCAGGGCAGATTGCACCTGCGCCTCCTGACGGACCACCCACTCCAAAAACTTGCTAAACATCTCAAAATAAGCGCATGAAATGGAGCAGCCCATCGGGAGGCAACAATCCACAAAATATTCCTCCTGCCAATAACATCCCAGCAAACAAAAACTATCCGGATGCACCGGCAATAAACGAAAAGCGGCCTCAATGTCATTTTTCGCTAACAGAGAGCCCTTCCCGTATTTCCGAACCCAAACAACCGCCGCATCAAAAGAAGTGTAACTGACCGCGCACAAGGCCGGATCAATGCCGTCATTCACCGACTCGCCTTCCGGATAAGACAAGTGATGAATAAGGCGGAATTTATTCACCTCCTTTTTTGGAACCAAACCTAACGGGGAAACCCGCAAACTCTGAACAGGCGGGGAGGAAAACGGCCCCGCCATGCGGCCCAAAGCCACCTCCTTCAGCAGCTTATCCGTAACCAGATCAGGCCGCGCCAAAGCAGACGACAAATTACGGACTACCCCATCACGTCCAACCGACGTACAAGGAATCCGAAAACCTTCTGAAAATCCTAACCATAACAACTCCGCTACTTTTCTATTTGGATAGCCCCCTAAAAACGGGAGCATCCTTTCCACCCTCACCGGCGTCGCCCCTCTTCTGCTCAGCATCTCCCTGCCTGCCCTTATGCTTCTTGAAGCATCTGGACAAACCATGGGCGCCTCCGCAACCGGAGCACTCGTGCTTGTACCTGCAGTCTGGGCCGAACTTGCAATGCCCCTCATTATACTGCCAGCAACACCCCTTTCCTGAGGATCCTGACCGACCCGCTGCTGACCCCTGACCGCCGGCCGCATCCCGAAAGGGCTGCTGCCCCTGTTTTGGCGCAGACGTCAAACGCATCCACAAACTGATATCTTTGTGGTCCCATCGCAACGACGGGCGCACCGACTTCCGCTGACGAAACTGTTCGTCATACCGCAACCACGCATTACCACCGTATACACGATACGCCTCCCCTACCGAATCCATATAACAGAATAGCGCCGAACAGTTCTCCGGCGCCTTCTCACCCACCACACTAGCCAAGATAGCGAAGGCCTGCAGCCAATTCGCAAAAGTCCGAGGAATCAAGCGATACCGCCGCCGCTCCTCCTCCTCCTTCTTACTTTCATCCGGTTTCCACCGGTCCAAATTAAACTTTTCTAATGGCAGCAAAGAAAAAATCTCCACATATTCATCTTTCCAGATCTTTTCCCTAATCTCCACCTTCAAATGTGCCCCCAGCGGGCCCTCAAAGCACACATAAACCTCACCTTTTGCCGCGTCAGCCAAACGCACATCCTCCACCACTTTCTTAGCTGTACTAGCCGCCGCGTCAACCGCTTTTTCCACCGCCACTACGACACCCACAACCGGCGCCACTTCACTAACACCCGCAATCCCTGCCGCAGCTGCACCAGAAATCGCCTCATTAGCAACCGCACTCCCCGCCGCACTAGCAGACGCCTCACTAGCAGCGCCCCATACCCTCGCTGGCGACTGCTCTACGCCTGGCACAATTCTCATAAAATATTCCTGCATCCCTCTAAACATCAAATGCATTTGAGACATTGACAACATCCCCCCCACATCCCCCCCACACATCCCCGGCACCACATCCGTGGTAGACTCACCCGGCCGTCCCTTGGGTGACCTCCCAGCGGACGCGTCCACCACTCCTGATGAGCCCGGCGTCGGTCGTGACGATCCTGGGGAGTGGTGCTCCTGCACCTCACGCTCCCCGTAGCTCCGTGCACTTCTGGTCGGTGAAGCTCTAGGCCCAGCGGAACGCGGCCCGTCCACGGTCCTGCCACCCGCTGGTGGCGCGACATATTTGTCCACGATCCTGCCACCCGCTGGTGGCGCGACATATTCAGACTGACATGCAGAAGGACTGGATCGGCAGGGCTGTCAAAAATAAATCTTCTGCTCGTCACTTGTCTCGCAGACCGCTGCCCCCCCTTGTCCGGATGGGGCCCGGCGTCGCTCACCGAAGCTGCCCGGGTCCTTCCGGTCGCTGCCGCCGCCACACGCCTCCCTGCTCCAGCAGGAGGCGATCTCGCTCCCCATCTGGAGGCCGCCCGCCTCTTCCTCCGGATCGGGTCTGATGTCCGGACGTCCTTCTGAAGAGCTCCTCCGGCATCAGGAACATCGGCGCCGGAGAAAGCCGTCACTTCCGGTCCAGCGTGCACTTCCGGTCCAGCGTGCACTTCCGGTCTAGCGTGCACTTCCGGTCCCGCCTCCACTTCCGGTCTTGTTGTTGCAGACAGGAGGGAGGAAGATGGCCGCCGCGGCCCCCCCCTCCTGTCACCTCCGGTCTTGCCCGCCTGATGGGATTCCTCCCAGACCTCCGCGGCCCGTCGCCAGGGTGCAGCTCCGGACCAGCAGGAGGAGGAGGGTCCCTGGAGGGGCTCCCTCGGCGCCGACCAGACCGAGGTGTTTCTGCTGATGAAGGCCTCTCCTGAGGCCTGGAACGCCTGCTGCTGCGTCCCTCACTCTCCTCTCCAGCCGCTGGAACTGGAGGAAGAGCCCCGGCAAACAGCGCATCCAGCCATCCCACGCCGTGCTGCATCGCTGCATCCCGGATCCTGGCCATCGTGGTCTCCATCGCCGCGTCCATCAGGTAAGTGAAAAATATGAATATATATATATATATTTTTTTTTAAATGTAATAACAGGACAAATTTTTCTCCTGTTGTCCAGCGGGAAAGAGGGCTGCCTCTTCCCCGCATGGACTTATATACTTTACTCTCCACCCACCACATATAGATACATTTTGCCCCATGCCCCTTTTCCTTAGCCCTCCAATCCCTATAACATAGTCTAAAACCTAGAAGTATCATCCACTTCTCTTCAGAACGCCCAGCTTCTGGCAGTGCAGACACAGCCGTGTTCTCGAGAGATCACGCTGTGTCGTCACTCACAGGTCCTGCAGGCTACAGTTGATTCTGCAGCAGCATCAACGTTTGCAGGTAAGTAGCTACATCGACTTACCTGCAAACGCTGATGCTGCTGCAGAATCAACTGAAGCCTCTGGTGCCGGTGTCCTCGCTCGTCTGACATGATGCAGGACCTGTGAGTGACGACACAGCGTGATCTCTCGAGAACACGGCTGTGTCTGCACTGCCAGAAGCTGGGCGTTCTGAAGAGAAGTGGATGATACTTCTCTTCAGAGCGCCCAGCTAGTTAAAGTATTAAAAACGCCCCGATGTACGCACCTAATACACGCCCACTTGGACTTTTACTTTTAAACACAGCCACTTGGACTTTTGCAAGCCTCATTTGCATAACTACAAAAATGGTCATAACTTGACCAAAAATGCTCGTTTTTTAAAAATAAAAACGTTACTGTAATCTACATTGCAGCGCCTATCTGCTGCAATAGCAGATAGGGGCTGCAAAATCTGGTGACAGAGCCTCTTTAAGGCCCTTTTATATGGACCAATGATCGGGCAAACGAAAGCTCGTTCCTGATCATTGCACTCGTTTAGCTTGTTTATGTGGCCAATAAAATGGTCTTTAGACAAAAATAGAGAAAGATGCCTCCAGCTCACCTTGTTAGCTAACTTGCTAAGATAGCTCCGCACGGATCCTCGTGTCGGCTCACGACAAATGGACAACAGCAGAGAAAAAGAAGATGCATGTAAAATGGAAACTTGTTCCGAGTTTAATTGATCAAAAACTAAAAAATCAGGACTAAGTTGCAGATGTAAAATCCTGAAGTGTGAGGAGAAATATCGTAGGTAGAAGGGGCCTACGCGTTTCAGACGCTTCCAGCGTCCTTAGTCATGGCTGATAATGACTTGGTCTTTAGTCAGGAGCACATGTCCCTGTGTAAACAGGAAAAAATGGGATATCCAGCAGCACAACAAGCAATGGAGACGGAACGGCCATATCCCAACTTAATGGGGAGTGCAAGCAGGTAAGTAAAATAGATAACAAATCCATATAGAGGAAAGAGTCTGCAGCACTCAAAGTAGAATTTTTTTTCTTAAATTCATCAAAACATGGACATGCAACGTTTCAACCCTGTCAGGGTCTTTCTCATTTTGTGGGTCAATTTGATTACTGCAATTTCAAATGAATATAGTTTTTTTTATGATTTACTACTTTTACTAACAAAGAACTATTTGTTAAAAACCAATCTTGATTTATGTCGACATATTCTGAGAGCCGTAACTTTTTTTTTTCTGTCAATGGAGCGGTGTTAATGGGCTTGTGTTTTGTCGGGCGAGCTGCAGTTTTCATTGGTACCATTTTGGGGTACATAAAACTTTTTGATTCATTTTTAGTCTATTTTTTTTAGGAGCTAAGGTCTCCAAAAAAACAGCAATGCTGGCGTTTTTATGGGTTGTTTTTTCTTTACAGCATTCACATTGAGGTTTAAATAACATTGTATGAAAATAGTTTGGACTTTTACGGACATGGCGATACTAATTATGTTTATATTTTTTATATTACTTTAAGGAAAAATGGGCAAACGGGTTTTTGTTTTTGCGTTTAATATTTTTTTTTGCATATTGCAAAAAACTAAAAAATTGTTCATTTTTTTTTTTTAGTTCATTTAGGAGATTTTAACAAGCGATTGTTTGATCTCTGGTACAATACACTGCAATACTTGTACTGCAGTATGTTGTCATTTTTAGCGGCTTCAGCTAAGCACCGCCACTGGCAAATGGCATGCATGGCATGCAGATTTTACTGCAGATTTCACCCCTTCTACGGGGAGAAGGGTGAAATCTACAGTGAACATCCAGAACAGAATGAACATGCTATAGATTTGAGATTTGAAAATCCTCAGGATGCTCAGTTTTACGTCTGCAAAATATTCAGCAGCATGTGGATTGAATTTGTTCAAATCTTTCCGCTGCAAATGTTGATCCAGATTTGGGGCAATTACGCAATGAATCTGCACCAACATTTTCATATTTGACAAGTAATTCAGATGCTGCAGATATTGCAGCGGGCTTGCCACAGATTTCAGTTTTTGCATTGCAAAGGCTGAAATCCGCAGTGAAATTCCGCTTCTTCTCCGCAATGGAAAGAGCACCGCAGCCTAATTTCCGCAAAGTAATTTTCTGCAACGTCTGAACTAACTTTCCTAAAAATGTATAGAAAGAAATAAAAAAAACGGCCACTGGAGAATTCCACTGCGGACTGTCCGCAGCGGAATTCCACAGCAATTCCACCACGTCTGAACGTGCCCTTATACGGTGCGTATTTTCCACACGGATGTCCGCACAGAGAATCTGCAGCATTTCTGTCCTGTGTGAATCCAGCTATAACGATCTATGTAACCATTTGTCCCACAACAACACCTATTTTACTTAGAAAACCTGTCAATCAAAGAGGATTTAACAGTAAGTTGCCAAGAACAAGGGGCCCTTAGTCCCTGTTCTTGGCTGAAGAGCAGGACGAGCATGTGCTGTCCCTCTCCATGTACTTTAATGGGGCTGTCAGAAACAGACAAATATTCTACAGTGTAATGTTTTTAAGCGTTCGAAGAAAAGAGTTTCTTTTCGTGTTCGGTTTTGTTGCATATCTAAAACTGAAATTATATTGTGTTAGTCAGTAAAAACGGGAAGGATAAAAGCAGAAAAACAAAGATCTTGGAAAAGCATACAGCTTTTATTATACTTATTGACAATATGAGATTTAAGAATGTCAGTCCACCTTACAAAAGTTTCAACAGACGTGTATAAAAGAACTTCAAATTACTAATGCAATTTTTTTTTTCTAAAGTGTGAAACAGCAGGAGGACAAAAAAATGACAATCTGTTCTTGTAAAGTAAATAAGCTGTTCTTATGTGGTATACAAATTGTTGGACAGCAAACATAATTCCGTGCATAATTTATCAAAGAAATAACAGGGTTGACTTATCTGGCACTTCAGTATGTTGGGTTTGATAAAGCAGGCATATGAATTAAATACAGTGAAAATGTTTACAAAACCCCCAGCACTATGATATCACTAAGGCTGGGTTCACATTGTGCGTTTTTTTGGTTTTGTTTTTTTTTGCGTTTTCAAATGCTGCCAAAAGAATCGCTTCTGAAAAAAATGTAAGTTTTTTTTAAGTGTTTCAGTTGTAATCTCTTTTTGAATTTAATGGTTATATGCTTACATCTGAACCACTTTGGAAAAACGCCTGGGTATTTAAAAAACGCAACAAAAATGCACAATGTGAACCCAGCTTAAATCTTTGATGGAACAGGCACTTAGTCTTAGGACCTTTTCACACTGTGTTTAATGGCCTCCATTTGATGTAAATGCTGGGAGAAGCTTCCGTCATATACGTTAAAAGAGGACTGTGACAGATGCCTAAGACTGGCATCCGTCATCCATAGACTATAATGGTATCCGTTTAACGATACGTCATGAACTCTCATGACCCTTTTCATGACATATACAGTGGAGGAAATAAGTATTTGATCCCTTGCTGATTTTGTAAGTTTGCCCACTGTCAAAGTCATGAACAGTCTAGAATTTTTAGGCTAGGTTAATTTTAACAGTGAGAGATAGATTATATAAAAAAAAAATAAGAAAATCACATAGTCAAAATTATATATATTTATTTGCATTGTGCACAGAGAAATAAGTATTTGATCCCCTACCAACCATTAAGAGTTCAGCCTCCTCCAGACCAGTTACACGCTCCAAATCAACTTGGTGCCTGCATTAAAGACAGTTGTCTTACATGGTCACCTGTATAAAAGACTCCTGTCCACAGACTCAATTAATCAGTCTGACTCTAATCTTTACAACATGGACAAGACCAAAGAGCTTTCTAAGGATGTCAGGGACAAGATCATAGACCTGCACAAGGCTGGAATGGGCTACAAAACCATGAGTAAGACGCTGGGTGAGAAGGAGACAACTGTTGGTGCAATAGTAAGAAAATGGAAGACATACAAAATGACTGTCAATCGACATCGATCTGGGGCTCCATGCAAAATCTCACCTCGTGGGGTATCCTTGATCCTGAGGAAGGTGAGAGCTCAGCCGAAAACTACACGGGGGGAACTTGTTAATGATCTCAAGGCAGCTGGGACCACAGTCACCAAGAAAACCATTGGTAACACATTACACCGTAATGGATTAAAATCCTGCAGTGCCCGCAAGGTCCCCCTGCTCAAGAAGGCACATGTACAGGCCCGTCTGAAGTTTGCAAATGAACATCTGGATGATTCTGAGAGTGATTGGGAGAAGGTGCTGTGGTCAGATGAGACTAAAATTGAGCTCTTTGGCATTAACTCAACTCGCCGTGTTTGGAGGAAGAGAAACCCAAAGAACACCATCCCCACTGTCAAGCATGGAGGTGGAAACATTATGTTTTGGGGGTGTTTCTCTGCTAAGGCCACAGGACTACTTCACTGCATCAATGGGAGAATGGATGGAGCCATGTACTGTCAAATCCTGAGTGACAACCTCCTTCCCTCCACCAGGACATTAAAAATGGCTCGTGGCTGGGTCTTCCAGCACGACAATTACCCGAAACATACAGCCAAGGCAACAAAGGAGTGGCTCAAAAAGAAGCACATTAAGGTCATGGAGTGGCCTAGCCAGTCTCCAGACCTAAATCCCATCGAAAACTTATGGAGGGAGCTGAAGATCCGAGTTGCCAAGTGACAGCCTCGAAATCTTAATGATTTACAGATGATCTGCAAAGAGGAGTGGGACAAAATTCCATCTAACATGTGTGCAAACCTCATCATCAACTACTAAAAATGTCTGACTGCTGTGCGTGCCAACAAGGGTTTTGCCACCAAGTATTAAGTCTTGTTTGCCAAAGGGATCAAATACTTATTTCTCTGTGCACAATGCAAATAAATATATATAATTTTGACAATGTGATTTTTTTTTATTTTTTTTATATAATCTATCTCTCACTGGTAAAATTAACCTAGCCTAAAAATTCTAGACTGTTCATGTCTTTGACAGTGGGCAAACTTACAAAATCAGCAAGGGATCAAATACTTATTTCCTTCACTGTATGTTAAATGGATACCAGTTATAGCCTATGGGTGACAGATGCCACTGTTAGGCTATACCAGCATCCGTTTAACAGATACGTCAGGAAAAGTTATTGAAAAGCCCATGACGTGTATGTTACATGGATACATGTGATGGTTTGCATACAGTGGCATCTGTCATCCATAGGCTACCATGTTCAAAAAAAAAAGCATATTTTTTGTTTACTGGATGCCTCTGGATAGAATAGTGTAGTCTATGATGCTAATCTATCCAGGGAAAAAAAGGTTTACCCGACATATATACCGACCGTCGGAGGTCAAAATAACACTCTTTTGGCCTCGGTCAGCATAATGGTAGCCTATAGGTAGGTTTAATGCATGTGCTGGGAGCTTTCCCGACGCGTACATCAAACATACAAGGGAAACACAGTGTAAAAGAGTCTTTAGGCTCTGTTCACATCTGCGTCATGAGTTTCATTTATAATGCAAGCCACGACTCAGTGCTGTATCCATCATATGGGTGCTACCTTCTGCGCCCAAAGGACCCCATTGACTTATGTTTACAAATGTGTGCAGTCAACCAGTTTCAAAATAATTTTACCATGAATACATCAATATCTTGAAAGTTCAACCTCTGAGAAGCTTATTGACATAAAAACAAAAGAACATAACAAACAATTCAGTGACAAGTTTGTTGAAAAGTACCAGTCACAGTCAATAGATAGATAATAGAAAATGCCTTAGTAACTGAATAGCCATCTATCCTTTAGATTGTAAGCTCTTGGGGTAGGGATTCATCTCTTTTTGTCACTTTATTTACTCAATTGTTTCTATTACTAGAGGAATTAAGGTCTGGTGCTATGTATGTCAAGATTATTATTATTATTATCAGAATACAATTTAGCCCAATTTACACATCACACTCTGAAAATCCATTTTCGCGTACCTCTTTTTTTAGGCAAAGGAGAGTGGATCTGCTGAACGCAATGTTCAAGAGACCTAGGTTAGCCTACAGCTGAATTTACTCAAAAAATAAATGAGTGTACAAGAAGTGTGCTAGTGAGAAAGGCCACGAAGAGATCTATGACAAATTTGAAGCAGTAACAGGCATCCATAGCTACAATGAGGGCGAGAACATCTGTTGCCAAAACCTTCATAAGTCATAGTTCTATGGAAAAGTACGAAGAAGAAAGCCATTATTTACTTTTTTACATGGGCAGATTTTGTCCCGGAAACGAACGCTGATCAACGACAACAGGATGTCGATTGGCGCTCGTTTGCTCCATTGAAACGGAGCAATCATCAGAATCCATTAATACAATGGTTCACCCCCATACGTTTAGGGGGCAATAAAAGATCTGATCAGCTAACAAACGAGCGTTTGCTAGTTTGTGGACTGCTCGCTATCCTGTTTACACAGGGCAATGATCGAAACGAATGCTGGTTTGCCCGATCATTTGCCCTTGTAAATCGGTCGAAAGTCTCATATTACATATCCGCTAAACCTTGGCAAAAGGCTGAGGTCAAGTTGAAAAGGGATGTATGGGCTAATAATCACTATGATCAATTTGTTTGGCATAAGTTGCACAGTACAAAAAAATTGCAGTGAAGCGTTGACGTAAAGCTGGTTGAGGTCTGCAAGAGAACTGCCACTTGTGAAAGAACTGCCACTTGTGAAAATATTTGCTCTCCATTTTATCAGTAAGGCTACAGGGTAATGGCACAAAAACACAATGTCCAGGAGACAAGACCTCAAGCCACATGAGAAAATGTAACAGGAAATATACTTTAACAAATCAACAGGCAGACGGGCCTAAACATTTGATTACTGAATTTTTCAGTTGTAACTATTGTTATGCTACCATTGAGTAATGCTCCAACTATTACTTATGCGTTGGCGCAGACATATTCAGAATCCTACTATCCGATGATTTTCTTAAATATTTACATGGTGTTTCTTTTGAGCTCACAGCTAACAGCAAGCAGTAAAACCCCAGGTGAAATCCCTTGAAATCATCCTTTCAACACTACTGCTGTTGAATGGCAATAATTAACAATGTAGAATAACTATTAATTTGATCTGATGGAACCAGAGCTGGATTTTAGAAATGGCACACAGTGCACGTGCATTGGAAGCTCCACTGCCCACCCTCCCTAATGGCCGTTTGATGATCCTATCCAGCCCAGAAGATGTGGACAGGTAACGGTGCAGGAGTGTGTCTTTCTCCTTTGAAGTCCCTGGAGTCTCTGGCTTGGCTGTCTCCATAACATAAATTTCAGTGTAGTGAGACAAACGTATGTGCACCCACTTCTACTATATGTGGTTGCGATAGGGGGTCAGGTGGGGTCGTGTCCATCAAATTTTTGCCAAAGGAATTTAAATAAAAATGTTTCTTATAATGCAGTCCTTATTGCATAGCAGAATAACACAATACCCAATGTGTTTTAGCACAGTTTTTAGGTGTTCAGCAGTAACTCAAAAAAGATGTCACATGAGGTGATTATGTATAAGTATCATGATTTCCCAGCTTTTTAACTGTTTATTTATCATGTCTGCCAAGTTTCCTAGCTGATTGCTACATACTAGTCCATCTCAATGAATTAGAATATCATCAAGAAGTTAATTTATTTCAGTAATTCAATTCAAAAAGTGAAACTCCTATATTATATGGATTCATTACACACAGAGTGATCTATTTCCAGCATTTTTTTCTTTTAATGTTGATGATTATGGCTAACAGTTAATAAAAACCCAAAATTTAGTGTCTCAGAAAATTAGAATATTATATAAGCCCAATTTCAAAAATGATTTTTAATAAAATGTTGGCCTACTGAAAAGTATGTACAGTATATGCAGTCAATACTTGGTCGGGGCTCCTTTTGCATGAATTACTGCATCAATGCTGCGTGGCATGGGGGCGATCAGCCTGTGGCACTGCTGGCTCATCTTCCTCTTGACAATACCCCATAGATTCTAATTCATTGAGAAGGACTAGTATATGGGCACTTTAGCAAAGACCACTTCATGTAAAATACTTTCTTGCTACGCATAGGTATATGACGATTCTGTTGATCAGAATAAAGTACTTGCATAAGCTTGCGTCTTTATATTTGTATACAGGATGCAATCGAAATCTAAAAAATACTATTGTTTTCATTGTCATTGTTTAACATTTTAATTAAAATAATTATTATTTTATTATATTCTATTATATAAGACATCTTTAAAAATGTTCTTGAAATATTAATTTTAACAAATGTAGAGCAGACCTCAGTGAAGGGGACCTACTTTATCTTATTTGCTTTTTATACAGGAAATTCTGCCTATAGAGAGATGCATAGTTCTTGGGCATACTACATTCTTCATTGTAGGCAGTAACTTACCAGCAGCTGCCCAAATTTGAGCATGACCATTAGGTGCTGAATGATCGACAGCCTCACCCCAAACAGTTGTGTCTTTATGTGTCTCTGCAGAGAAAGTAGCTTAATAATGCCAAGGAGAGAGCTATATACTTGGGACAAATTGCTATGCTGAAGGTTATTGGTCTATAAGAAATTCTGGTCTTGGGCTCCAAGCTTTGCAATTTTTTAAGTAAAATGAGGGCACAAATCGTTACAGATCCAAATTCATCACTGCATACATAGCCCAAACCATTCCTCCATTTAGTGGCCAAATAATACCATCATTTTCCTATCAAATAATTCAGCAATACAATGCTTATCTAATTCACAATTCAGCGCCACAATAATAACACCATACTATGATTAACTAATAACTCTGTAAAGTGCCCTAATAATACTGATACAGTGCCCTTTGTCTATAGGTCTCTGTGTTCCCTAAAAATTGGAGAACAAAGAGAGCTGCAGTGCATTTATGTGACATTTATGAGTTCAGCCAATGTAATTTTTAATTTGACAATTATTTAAGAGAATTGAATCCCAATAAATGTTGGATTAGCTATTCTGAATTTAATATTACTGCTGCTAATTCCTTTTAGTGCGATCTAGAGTGGTTCCTCTCCCTATGAAATGGAACAGCATTGCTGGGGAATGGGCTGCTTTGCCCATGCCCAAGAACTTAGCAGCGGTAATAAAAAAGTGGATTTTGCAATACTTGATCTATTGTGGCTCAGCATTCTAAAATGTATGATCATGAGGTTCTTAGTTTACATTTTGATAAAACTGTATAAGCCCACTTGCCACTTTTCGGCGACCTCTTTTAAGTGGGTCACTACTCTATGATGTGCAGTATCCCATGGCAACCAGTGCCGCTGCAACACAGCCCTTGCAGAGGGAGCAACTCAGGAGACTAGCAGCTTTCTTCTCTCCCCATATGGATATATGTAAAGGCATCAATGACTCATGCGACTAAGGAAGCATAAGTTCTAAATACAGCCTTGAATGAGAGTACTCTTTAAAAAAATATATACAACCCTAGCAAACATATAGTTAACTTTTGAGGTTTAGACTTGTGACTTTTCCCTCATTAGTTGACACGTTAACCATGATAAACATTCATGGTGATAAATGTTCTTCCCTTACACAGACAAAAAAAGTCATACATAATACACTAATTTCTTCCGGCAGCATATGTGTTACTCATACATATTTCAATAGCAGACTTGTTTGCTCAGCCAGGCTAATGCTATTTCCATCAGTATGGCCTTGTATGATAAGACACAAATGTTTCACTAACATCATACACATGTAACTATGATCAGAGTTACTATTCGTTTTGCATGTATTGAATCTGTCAATTACTCATTGTTAATACATTTATGACTTGATTGCAAAATTCAGTACTTTCTATTTTATTAATACAGATGTTGTATAAAGGGATAAATGGTCACATTAATAGATATGGTTTCTTCTCTAGTATTTATCACAACCTCTGGTTTGTCAGTTTCATATATTTACTTAACCAACTTTGGTCAAAGATGAAAACTGAATATCTCATAGTGTATATGTATTCTTTAATCGCACGTTGTAACTGTTTTGTGCTATCAATAGTCAGTTTTATAGTATAGTCACGATAGTAGCTGTTGGGTTTTGTGAGTGTCTGGATGAGTCATATGTTCCCTCACTAGCAAATACACTATATGGCAAAAAGAATGCGGACACCTTACAATCACACCTACTGTATATGAGTTTGTTGGACATACCATTCATTCCAAAACCATGGATGTTACTACGCGGTTGGTCCCCAATTTACAGTTATAATAGCCTCCTCTATTGTGGGAAGGCTTTCCACAAGATTTTGGAGCGTGTATGTGGAAATTTGTGCTTATTCGGCCAAAAGAGCATTTGTAAGGTCAGGCAATGATGTTAGAAAAGAAGATCTGGCCTTCCAGATCATCCCAAAGCTGTTTGATGTGGTTGAGCTCAGAGCTCTGTGCGGGCCGCTAGACTAACATTGTTTTTTACTGTACTATCAAGTTTAACCAAGGAATGGGAGAAAAGGAAGAGATATGTTTAGATAAGTTTAGAACTTTGTTTTACCCCTACTAATACAGAGGAAGGTAAAAAAAAAAGCGAAAACCATAAGACATGAGTCAATCTGCCCTAAAACGGAAAAATGATATTAATGTGACCAGCTCCTGAGGTAGGCTATTCCACAGATTCACAGTTCTCACATTAAGGGTCAGTTCACACGTTGTGAAAATACTGTGTTTTTTCCGCAACGGAATTTGTTGCGGAAAATCCGCAGCAAATACAGTAGCAGCAAAGTGGAGGAGATTAAAACAAATCTCATCCACAAACTGCGTAATTACTGAGCGGAACAAATAGCAGTTATTGCATTTTTTACGGCAGGTTCGCAGCGATTCCGCTGCAAAAACCCAACTCAGGAAAAAAAAAACACCTCACACTTACGCAGAGGTCTGTGTTCCTCCCTCCAGCGCGGCCTCCTGGGATGACGTTTCATCCCATGTGACCGCTGCAGCCAATCACAGGCTGTAGTGGCGTCACATGGGATGAAACATTATCCCAGGAGGCCGGCCTGGATGACGCTTCACCCTATGTGACCACCGCCGCAGCGGACATTCCGGGCGAAAAACTGCACCACAGTTTGGTGCGGCTTTTCGCCCGGAATGCCCAGGGCAGATACGCTGCATGTTATTACGAGATGTATCCACCCCGTGTGAACACAGCCTAAAGAAGGCTTGTCATCTTTGGAGATTTAACCTTTTTTCTTCAGATGGAGGGAGTGCCACTCTTGTCTTTTGAGTGGATTCTACATGGAACAGCTTTTTATCAAGTGTCTCTTTTCAAGACCAAATACATTTATTTATTTTAATCTTTCATCATAACTAAGATTTTCCACGCCCCTTAATTGTTTAGTTGCTCTTTTTTGTATTTTTTTCTAACTCCTGGGCATCCTTTTTATGGACTGGAGCCCAGAACTGAACTGCATATTCTAGATGAGGCCTCACTAATGCTTTGTAAAGTGGCAATATTACATCCCTGCCCCGCGAGTCCATGCCTCTTAATACACAACAATATCTTGCTGGCCTTTGAAGCATCTGATTGACATTGCATGCTGTTATTTAGTTTATGATTTACAAGTACACCCAGATCCTTCTCAACAAGTCACTCCCCCAGTGTAGCTCCCCCTAGGACATATGATGCATGCAGGTTGTTGGTACCCAGAAGCATAACTTTACATTTATCTATATTAAACTTAATTTGCCAAGTGGATGCCAAAACACTCAGTGTGTCCAAATCGGCTTGTAATTTATGAACGTCTTCCATAGACTGAACAATACTACATATTTTGGTGTCATCTGAAAAAACAGAAACAGTGTTATAATTCCCATCTTCTATATTATTAATAAATAAACTCCTCCACACCAAACTCAGCGAACCATGCCTTTATTAACCTTGCTTTCTGCACTGGAGCACAGTCATGCTGAAACATGAAAGTACCTTCCCCAAACTGTTAGCACAAAGTTAAAAGTATACAATTGTCCAAAATGTCTTTGTTTGCTGTAGAACTAACATTTAACTTTTACTGGATAAAAGGGGCCTAGCCCAGAGCCTGAAAAACAGCCCCAGACCATTATCTCTGGTAATATTACCTCCAAAAACGAGGAGTCTCCATGGGGGCTAAATTTTCACCATCATTAGCCAACCTTGTTATGGCATGGTGGGAGGAGATCACTCTTTTTTCCAACTCCAATCCATTCAACAAGCACATACACTGGTATGGCAGATACATCGATGACCTCCTACTCATATGGGAGGGAGATGTATCTGCCATACCGGATTTTCTTATTTATCTCAATAACAACGACTTTAATCTCAGATTCACACACAATATCGAAAAAACTAGTATTAACTTTCTAGACTTAAAACTTGTAGCCACAACAGATAAAGTAATACACTCCGAAATATATCAGAAACCGATCTCGGGTAACACCATATTACATGCCAGTTCCAATCATCCAAAACACACCATTACATCAATACCCATAGGAGAATTCACACGAGCAAAAAGGAACTGTAGCACAAGCCAGAGTTTTGAAAGGGAACAACACAATATTAGTCAAAAACTGACCAAAAGGGGGTACAAGAGTTGGATGCTTAATAGGGCCAAAGAAATAGTTAAGACCAAAGATAGACATAAATTATTGATAGACAAATCAAATGTAACTGCCAACAAAATTACAACCACTAAGGCAGACAAAGAGATTCCCACACTAAGTCTACAATTTAGCAATCAATTTCCCATTATTAAAAACATGGTCCATAGATACATTCCATTATTGTATGAGGATACAAAGCTAGAATATATATTAAAACAGGGGTGTAGGATAGTAGCACACAGAGGATCGACAATAGGGAATATTCTATCTCCCTCACTATTACCATCCAATACAACCAACACAACATGGCTTGAGCAGCAGGGTTTTTATAAATGTGGATCCCACCCATGCAAAATATGCAACTATACTAAAGTGGTTAGAAAATTTGAAGATTCTAGTGGTCGGTACAGTTATCCCATAAAGTCATATATCAATTGCAACAGTGATTACGTAATATACATAATAGAGTGCACCAGTTGCAACTTGAGATATGTAGGGAGCACTACTAGAAAATTTAAAATAAGAATTTTAGAGCATCTCAGTTACATCAGGAACCCGGCAATTATCAACATATCTAATGCCGCGCGACACTTCATCACCTGCCACAACAGGAATATAACTTATTTGAAAACTTATGCCATTGAAAAAATTAAAAACACCACTCGTGGAGGAGATCTCAAAAAAATGCTCCTGACACGGGAAGCGTTTTGGATATTCAACTTGAAAACAAGATTTCCGCACGGACTCAATTTGAGGAAGGAATTAATGTTTTTATATTAAAATTAGAGATGAGCGAACCGGGACAACCGAACCCGGTTTCGGTCCGAACTTCCGGAAAAGTTCGGTTCGCAGCGAATCCGAACTTCACCGGGTTCGGCCGAACCCGTTTTGACCGAACCCGGTCAAAAATATTATAAAAATCGGCAGCCACTTGTCTCTATCAATCACTGATAGAGAAAAGAGGCTGCTGATTAAAAATAAAATAAAAAGCATTTCATACGTACCTGGTCGTTGTCTTGCGGACAAGTCTCTCTTCTTCCTCCAGTCCGACCTTCTTTTCTGACGCGGCAGCCTGTGATTGGCTGCAGAGGCCTCTGCAGCCTGTGATTGGCTGCAGAGGTCTCTGCAGCCCGTGATTGGCTGCAGAGGCCTCTGCAGCCCGTGATTGGCTGCAGCGCTCACATGGGCTGCATCGTCATCAAGGAATGTCGGGCCGGATGTCGCGAGGGACGCGTCACCAAGGCAACGGCCAGGAGACCGGACTGGAGGAAGCAGGGAGTTCCCGGTAAGTGTGAACGTCTTTTTTTTTTTACAGGTACTCTATATTGTGATCGGTAGTCACTGTCCAGGGTGCTGAAACAGTTACTGCCGATCAGTTAACTCTTTCAGCACCCTGAAGAGTGACTATTTACTGACGTCGCCTAGCAACGCTGCCGTAATGACGGGTGCACACATGTAGCCACCCGTCATTACGGGACCTCATGCACACGACCGTAAAAACACCCGTTATTAAGGGTCGTAATTACGACCCGAAATAGCGGGCCCATAGACTTCTGTTAGCCACGGGTACCTTCCCGTTTTCTCACGGGAAGGTGCCCGTGCCGTTAAAAAGATAGAACATGTTCTATTTTTTTATTTTACGGGTCGTGCTCGTAATTACGACTCGTAATTACGAGCACGGCCGGCCGCTTTTACGAGCCGTGCTGTCATTATAAGGGTATGTTCACACGACAGCGTCCGTTACGGCTGAAATTACGGGGATGTTTCCGCCTGAAAACATCCCCGTAATTTCAGCCGTTATGGCATATGCAGGCGCTTGAACGCCGCGTCCATTACGGACGTAATTGGCGCTGCTATTCATTGGAGTCAATGAATAACGGCTCCAATTACGCCCCAAGAAGTGACAGGTCACTTCTTTGACGCGGGCGTCTATTTACGCGCCGTCATTTGACAGCGGCGCGTAAATTACGCCTCGTGTGAACAGACAAACGTCTGCCCATTGCTTTCAATGGGCAGATGTTTGTCAGCGCTATCGAGGCGCTATTTTTGGACGTAATTCGGGGCAAAAACGCCCGAATTACGTCCGTAATTAGTGAGTGTGAACATACCCTGTGTTCACACGCACTAATTACGGATGTAATTCGGGATTTTTTGCCCCGAATTATGCCCGAAAATAGCGCCTCGATAGCGCTGACAAACATCTGCCCATTGAAAGCAATGGGCAGACGTTTGTCTGTTCACACGAGGCGTATATTTAGGCGCCGCTGTCAAATGACGGCGCGTCAAAGAAGTGACCTGTCACTTCTTTGGCCATAATTGGAGCCGTTATTCATTGACTCCAATGAATAGCAGCGCCAATTACGTCCGTAATGGACGCCGCGTTCAAGCGCCTGCACTTGCCGTTTCGGCTGAAATTACGGGGATGTTTTCAGACGGAAACATCCCCGTAATTTCAGCCGTTACGGACGCTGTCGTGTGAACATACCCTAAATTTTATAGCAGCACGGCCCGTAAAATAGAAAAATAGAACATGTTCTATTTTTTTAACGGCACGGGCACCTTCCCGTGAGAAAACGGGAAGGTACCCATGGGTAACAGAAGTCTATGAGCCCGTTATTGCGGGTCGTAATTACGACCCACAATAACAGGTGTTTTTACGGTCGTGTGCATAATGGGAGCACGGCTTGGAAAAACGACCGGCTGCCTGTGGCCGGCCGTGCTCCTCTCCTGAAATACTCTGTGCTGCCTTAAACTCTGTGGACAGGTCAGGATCCTGTTTCTTTTAAATGCTGCTAGGGAACCCGCTCGATCCACTATATAAGGCTGCGCTACAGTGCAGCATTTAAAAGAAACAGGATCCTGACCTGTCCACAGAGTTTAAGGCAGCACAGAGTATTTCAGGAGATGAGCGTGCAGATTCAGTGCTGCTGTGAACTCTGCTCTTACCATTACGTAGCTCA
The DNA here is from genome assembly GCF_050947455.1 of Rhinoderma darwinii. Classification (NCBI taxonomy): domain Eukaryota; kingdom Metazoa; phylum Chordata; class Amphibia; order Anura; family Rhinodermatidae; genus Rhinoderma; species Rhinoderma darwinii. The sequence continues at coordinate 504,195,507 of NC_134687.1, forward strand.
GTCTGTTACCTCTCCTCCACTCCTGTCCTCAATAACACCTTCACATGATTGGCAAGTCACCACCCCGCACTGAATCTGCACGCTCATCTCCTGAAATACTCTGTGCTGCCTTAAACTCTATGGACAGGTCAGGATCCTGTTTCTTTTAAATGCTGTACTATAGCGCAGCCTTATATAGTGGATCGAGCGGGTTCCCAAGCAGTATTTAAAAGAAACAGTGTGTGTGTTTGGGTATGTGTCTTTGTCTGTTTTTGTTTTTATATGTGTGTTTGTGTTTATGTGTGTTTGTGTATATATGGGTGTGTTTGTGTATATATATGGGTGTATGTGTATATGTTTGTGTGTAGATGTTTGTGTGTGTGTGTGTTTTTGTATATGTGTGTGTTTGTGTATATGTGTGTATATGGGTGTGTTTATGTGTGTGTTTGTGTATATATGGGTGTGTTTGTGTATATATATGGGTGTATTTGTATATATGTTTGTGTGTAGATGTTTGTGTGTGTGTGTGTGTTTATATGTGTGTGTTTGTGTATATGGGTGTGTGTATATGTGTGTGTTTGTGTATATGTGTGTGTTTGTGTATGGTTGTTTGTGTGTGCGTGCGTGTATATATGTGTGTAGGTGAGTAGAAGTATTGTTATTGTTCACATTGATAACTGTTTTTTTATGTTGTTGCAGATTTTGATGTACCGATTGGACTACATCTTCGATTCGTTGGACTACTGCGTAGATCTACGTTTTTTTTAAATTTTAATAAAATGGTTAACGAGGGTTTTGTTGGGGATTTCTTATTTCAATAAAAAATAATTGTCTTTGTGTTTTTTTTTAAACTTTATTAGTGCCTAGATAATGGCAGTTGGCTGATTGACAGCGTCCATTATTAAGGCGGTACTTAGTGTTAGCCGGTGCAGAGGCTAGCACTAACCACCCATTATTACCCCGGTACCCACCACCACCAGGGGTGCCGGGAAGAGCTTGGTACGATCCAGTACCCGACCATCTGTTGTGATGGTCGGGTACTGGGGCGGCCGTAGGCTGGTATTATGAGGCTGGGAAGGGCCAAAAACAGTGGACCTTCCCACCCTTGTAATGCTAGGCTGCTGCTGCTGTGTTGTATCGGGCTGGTTATAAAAATGGGGGGGACCCCACGTCGTTTTTTTGGGGGAATTTAACAATAGACGTTGGGTCCCCCACATTTTTAATAACCAGCCATATACAAGGCCGCAGCAGTCTGGCATTACATGGGTGGGAAGGGCCACTGGTTTTGTCCATTCCCAGGCTAATAACACTGTGTTGTATGTGGCTGGTTATGATAAATTGGGTGGAACCCCATGTCTTTTTAAAAAAAAAATAAAAAAAAAAAAATAATTAAAAAAAAATGACATGGGGTCCCCCCCACTTTTATAACCAGCCAGATACAACACAGCAGCAGCAGCAGCCTAGCATTACAAGGGTGGGAAGGTCCACTGTTTTTGGCCCTTCCCAGCCTCATAATACCAGCCTGCGGCCGCCCCAGAGCCCGACCATCACAACAGATGGTCGGGTACTGGATCGTACCTGGCTCTTCCCGGCACCCCTGGTGGTGGTGGGTACCGGGGTAATAATGGTGGTTAGTGTTAGCCTCTGCACCGGCTAACACTAAGCCTCGCCTTAGTAATGGATGTTGTCACTCAGACAGCGGCCATTACTAAAGTGGTAGTAATAAAATTTGAAAAGAAAAAGACAAAGATATAGATAAAATATTTTATTGAAATAAAGCACCCCCAACACAACCCTCATTAACCATTTTATTGTAGAAAAAAAAAAACCGTCATCGAAGTAGTCCTCGAAACCGACGTAGTCCAAACACCAAACCTGTAAAAAAAAGAAAAAATGAAATAAAACATGTTGTAAGCTTAGATTCAGTTTAATGTGTGATACTGACTGTTATACCATGTATAGAAGCCTGCCGTGAAGTTGACTTAGATACAGGGCGCCAGCAGACAGTATCATACATGGCCATACAGACATGTATACAAACAAACATACATACATGCAAACTATCATACATACATGCATACACACACACATGAAACCATACATACAAACATGCAAAGATACATACATATATACAAGCATGCACAAATATACATGCAAACATAAATACATGCAAACATAATTACATACATGCACATATATATAAACATACATGCAAAAATAAAAACATGCAAACATACATGACAACATACATACATGCAAACATACATACATACATACAAACATGTATACATACATGACAACATACATACATACATGCAAATATACATTCATGCAAACATACATAAATGCAAACATACATACATGCAAATATATACATGCAAATATACATACAAACATGCACATATATACATACATGACAACATACATACATGACGACATACATACATACATACATAAAATTCAAACATACATACATACATTCATGCAAACATACATGCAAATATATACATACATGCCAACATACATACATACATGCAAACATACACACATGCAAACATACATACATGCAAATATACATACAAACATGCATGCACATATATACATACATACATGACAACATACATGACAACATACATACATGACAACATACATACATGCAAACATACATTCATGCAAACATACATTCATGCAAACATACATACATACATACATGCAAACATACATTCATGCAAACATACATACATGCAAACATACATGCAAATATATACATGCAAATATACATACACATATATACATACATGCCAACATACATGCACATATATACATGCATACATGACAACATACATACATACATACATACATACATACATACATACATACATACATGCCAACATACATACATGCCAAAAAAAATAATAATACGTTCATACTTACTTTCCTCCTGTCCGGGCTCCAGCGATGACGTTTCATCCATGTCGCCGCTGCAGCCTGTGATTGGCTGCAGAGGCGGTCACGTGGGATGAAGCGTCATCCTGACGTGCGTGACCGCCACTACAGCCTGTGATTGGCTGCAGCGGCGAAAGGGATGAAACGTCATCGCTGGAGGCCGGACAGGAGGAAAGTAAGTACGAACTTATAATTTTTATTTTTTTATTACATTTAAATTGTATTTTCCGCGCGCCGAGCATGTACTGTCAAGGTTGCTGAAAGAGTTAGTGCAGCCCATTAACTCTATCAGCACCCGAGACAGTAGCATGCTCGGCGCACGTAAGTGACAGGTTCGGTCCGAACTAGTTCGGTCCGAATCGAACTTTTTTGTGAAATTCGGCGAACTAGCCGAACCGAACTTTTGAAAAGTTCGCTCATCTCTAATTAAAATATCTGAGATAACTAAATTCCTCCAGGATAAAATGAATTTCCCCCACGCATACACCTGCTTCAGACTCCAAATATATGGAGTATGTCTCATCGGAAAGAATCGATATTGTATATTCCTATTCCTCTAGACACATAGAATATATTGTATTAATAAGAATTGTCACAATAATTGCTTAGTATATTTTTTCAAATAGGGGTTAGCAAGAGACACTTCATCTTTTTATATAGAAGCCATTATAAGCTATATAATGTCCATATTACACAAACCAGTTTTGCTGAAATAACATCTTTCTCCATACATCCGTATCTGGGGCATAGCAATATTATTATTAATACAAATAACAGAGTTACTCTTAAGAATATTTCCTTCACAGGGGATAAACAATTTGTCTTTCCATATATCAAGCCTAATTTCTAGTATAAATATAATATGGTATATTATGTTCAGTTTTGCACCCTGATCAATCATATTTCAGATATGAAGTCATCAATAGAAACTGGGGAGGGAACCTCCAGCTCACCTGACACACTCCAGTGTGTTGTGAATAGCACTCGGATCCTCGTGTCGGCACACGGTGGGTTAGCAAAAAAGGGGAAGAAGTAGGATCCAGCGCTGAGTCGAGTTTAAAATGGATTTTCTGTTCCAAGTTTAATGGCATGAATTTTAAAAGGAAGTCCAGTTGTAGGTAGTCCTGGGTGAGTAAGAAGTGGAGGTAATGTCCTCGGGGCCTACGCGTTTCGGACGACTGCCGCGTCCTTAAACTTGGCTGTAGTGATTTTGAATAGCGCGCGCTGTCAGATTTTGTACTGAGTCAGTGAGGTCAGCTGATTACTCTCTGCGTGTCATCGTTTGTAATGTGTTGGAACGCAAGCCGGAAATGGTTGTCCGGTCCTATGTTGTGATCAAAAAACTTTCGAGTAAGTATTGATCTTGTTAAAGGGCTATTCTTTGCCTAGATTGAGTAGTTTGTACAGTGTATTAATACGTATCTAAGACCTATGAATGTTAAGTTGTATTTATATATTTATATATTAGATATGTTTTGACGTTTCAGATTTCTATTAAGGGTGTCAGACAACGACGATGGCCGGCCCGGCCGATCACCCGAGCCCAGTATGTCTCCCAAGAAACATCATAAACGTTCAGTTTAGAGGTAAGTACTAAAGTAATAAACACTGATGATACATTAAGGTTTATTTGTATATCCTGTATTTGTGGGGAACTACGAGTGTTTCAAATAGAGCCCTTGTTGGAATATCGAGAATATGAAAATAAACATTAGGACTGGAATTATGGCGGCTGCGAATATTATGATGTGGATGTGCGAGATGACTGTCGCTATGTTGTTATGAGGTAGCGCACTATATTAGAGGATGAGGATCTCGTGGGGAAAGTGCAGGTAGGACACAACTGAAACTATATGGGGGTTCGGAAACATGTATTGGGACGAACGAGACTGGGTAGTGTGTGAGTTAAAATGTGTACATGACAAAAAGCAAATATTATGCATGCAACACTAGATAAGTTTGTATACCTTGGATGATATTATGTGATCGGTCACAATATATTATTGTGTATGTCATACCTAAATCCTGCGTTTTACTCATATAAAGCTAATATTGCTATTTATGATTAATTACATTAATATTGATACATTAATTATTTTCTTAGGTTTAAGCCTTTTGGAAATCTTGTGTTTAATCTGTAGATCCAATAGGCTTCTCGGAGATGGGTTTTGTGTTTTATGTCACCTCCCCTTTTGCATGGTTGGATCTTTTCAATGGCATAACACCTAAACGATTTAGTTGATCTGTTATGTTGGGAAATGAAGTGTTTAGATGCATTTGATGTATTCAAGATATTTTCGTTTCTCACGTAGCTAAGATGTTCCAGAATTCTTATTTTAAATTTCCGGTTGGTGCAGCCTACGTATTTTAAGTTACATTCTATGCACTCAATGATGTAAATAACTGATTCGGAATTGCAGTTTATGTAATTTTGTATGTTGAAATTGTCAATTTGTGTGGAGTCACTGAAGGTTTTGGTTGTCTGGACGTGGGAGCAAACTTTGCAGGGATGCTGGCCACACTTATAGAAACCTATGGTTTCTAACCATGTTGTTTTTGTTTTCTCATTAGCAGTGAATAAAGATGGAGACAAAACATTGCCTAGAGAGGAGGCTTTCCTTGCCACTATTCTACAACCTCCAGCCAACACCGTGCGCAAAGTGTCATCCTCCATGAGGATAGGTAAGTAGTTGGTTACTAATTTTTTAATTTGCGTAAACTGGTTGCTCTGTTGTAAGATCAACGTAGGTTGGTTATCAGTAGATTGGGTGTTCTGTAGTGTGTCTGCTGTTCTATTATGGTGACTCAGAAGTTGAGCTCTGGATTTTTTGGTCATGATGTTGCTGGCTCGGTTAAGTGACCATTGGGGATAGCCTCTCTCATGGAGTCTTGTTTTGATTGATTCTTGTTCTATCTCATATTGACTCTGGGAGGTGCAGTTCCTTTTGGCACGGTGCATTTCACCCACTGGTATGGCTTTGATGGTGTGCCTAGTGTGGTTACTATTTGCATGTAGTATATTGTTTGTAGCCGTAGGTTTACGATGCGTTTTGGTCGAAATGGTTTGACCATTCACACCCATTAACTCCAGATCAAGAAAAATGATGTTGGTGGCATCAAAATGATAAGTAAATTTAAGATTACAATCATTGTTGTTAAGAGTTTCCACAAACTTAGGGATAATATCAGTGTCTCCTTTCCAAATAATCAATATGTCATCGATATATCTACCGTACCATTCAACATGGTGGCTATGTGCGTTTTCGGTGGAGAAAATGTGGAATTGTTCCCACCATGCCATGACCAAGTTTGCTACTGAGGGGGAGAATTTTGCCCCCATGGACACACCTCTGAGTTGCAAATAATATTTTGTATCGAATTGGAAGTAGTTGTTGGTTAAGAGAAACATGAGTACGTCCAGTATGTATGATTGGAATTTTTTATCATATGTACTGTGTTTAGTCAGGTGATAATCGAGGGCGGCATGGGCTATGTGGTGTGGAATCGATGTATATAATGCCACGACGTCACATGTGAGCCAACTATATTTTTTATCCCAAAATTTGTTGTGTAACAAATTTAGGACATGTTTGGTGTCTCTGAGGAAGCCGGGTGTTACTTGTGCCAATGGTTGTAACAATGTGTCCAGCCATTCTGATAATCTCTCAAGTATTGATCCAATACCAGATACAATCGGTCTCATTGGTGGAGGAAATATCTGTTTATGAATCTTTGGGAGTGCATGAATAATTGGAGTGATTGGTTGGTCAATGTAAATAAAGTCCATTTGTTTTTGGCTAATAAAGCCTCCCTGGTGGCCATCATTGAGTAATCTTTTCATTGAGTGTTTAATTATTTCTACAGGGTTTTTGTCCAGTTTCTTATACGTTGTTTCATCCGATAACATGTCCAGAATAGATTGTTGGTAGTCTTTTTTGTTCAGAACTGTGACATTGCCCCCTTTGTCCGACATTTTTATAGTTAGTTGTTTGTTTTCTTGTAACGATTTTGTTGCTTCTGTGAGTTTTTTTGACATATTTTTTGTTGGACGTTGGCCTTTGAGGCTGTCAGCAAGCTGGTGGAGTTCTTTTTCCATGACCATTTGGAATCGGTCCATTGACTCAGTGCGTGAGCTTATGGGATAAAATTTGGGATTTGATGTTCTGAAATTAGAAGCTGTGGTCACTGTTTGATTTGGAGTTTCACTTCGCAAATGATCAAGGCTTACTAGGGTTGTGAGTTCTTCAAATGAAAATTTGGACAACTGGGAAACTATGTCTGGTGATACTGTATTGGTGTTTTCTTCGGCTGAAGTTAAGGCTGGTGTCACTGTCGCGGTATCTCCTGGTGTTGTTTCTTCTTGGCGAAAAAAATGCTTTTTGACAGTCAAGTTTCGAATGAATTTGTTGATATCAAGTATTGTGTTGAACAGATTGAAATTTTTTTTGGGGGCGAAGTTGAGGCCTAGGGACAAAACCTCATTTTGTTCTGCAGTGAGGGGTGTAGACGAAAGATTGGTGACATTTGTGGTTAGTGCTGCTGAAATTTCCTTGAGCGGAGGCGGCGGTTTTGTTCTAAATTTGTTCGACTTATGCTTTCTACCGCCCCTCCTTCCCCGTTTTTTGACTGGAATGAGATGTTTTCTGGTCTGTAACTTGCATGGAGACGTGTTCGAATATTCTCGTCTTCTGATATACCATCAGCGGAGTCTGGTTCGGTGGAGCTAAAACTTACTCTGTTGGGTAAGTCCCTGTATTGTTTGTAGGACTGATTTCTTCTTTTGAGAATAGGTCTCGATCTATTGTAGTTCCTTGTTTTTTGACTCCAATTATAGACTTCGTTGTTTGTATAATCCTTGATGTCCCTTTGAAATTTATTTTTCTTTATGTCTGCAATAGCATGATCAAGCTTGTCGGTAGCAGATGACATCCTGGTTTGGAGAAGAGTGAATGAAGGTGAGTTGGAGAAAACTTCTAATGATTTCTTTATGTCCAAGATGTTAGTGTCTAATTCCTTTAATTTGAGTTCCTCCTGTTTCGTGATCAATTTCATTAAACTGATAGAACAAATAGATAGCGTCTCATTCCATTCCTTAAGAAAGTCCTCTGTATAGATAAAACTGGGCATTTTTCGGAGTCGTAACCCTCTAGGAATCATGTTCTTTGTGATGTAATTTTTGAGTGTGGTGAGGTCCCACCAAATTTTTGCTTGTTGAGCTAAGTTTTTTTCAAGTTTGTGAAATAGATCCTCCATGTCTTGGTTGTTTTCTGTGTGGTTGTCATGGTTACCAAACACTTTTTCCGCCAGTTCTATACGAGTGGATTGAATATCATGAGTCATGGTTTGGATATGCAGTGACACTTAGAATTTTGCTGACCAAGGTAAATGTGCAAAGTGCAAGTGGGTTAAAAATCAAAGATTTGTCAATTGCGTCAACCAGCTCATTAGAAACAATATATATATATATACTAATGATAGAAAGTATTAGTTTGTTGGTCAGTTGTGGCCACTTATATCAGAGTAGCTAGTGATGTTTCAGCCTCACTTGTTACAACACTTGCATGTAACAGGACTTGCGTTTTGAACGTGTATTAGGACTTACTAGTGTTCCTCCTGGAGACACTAGTGTGAAGGGAGCTCGAGAGGTATGATAAGCCGAACTTGCAATACAATAGAAACTGGGGAGGGAACCTCCAGCTCACCTGACACACTCCGGTGTGTTGTGAATAGCACTCGGATCCTCGTGTCGGCACACGGTGGGTTAGCAAAAAAGGGGAAGAAGTAGGATCCAGCGCTGAGTCGAGTTTAAAATGGATTTTCTGTTCCAAGTTTAATGGCATGAATTTTAAAAGGAAGTCCAGTTGTAGGTAGTCCTGGGTGAGTAAGAAGTGGAGGTAATGTCCTCGGGGCCTACGCGTTTCGGACGACTGCCGCGTCCTTAAACTTGGCTGTAGTGATTTTGAATAGCGCGCGCTGTCAGATTTTGTACTGAGTCAGTGAGGTCAGCTGATTACTCTCTGCGTGTCATCGTTTGTAATGTGTTGGAACGCAAGCCGGAAATGGTTGTCCGGTCCTATGTTGTGATCAAAAAACTTTCGAGTAAGTATTGATCTTGTTAAAGGGCTATTCTTTGCCTAGATTGAGTAGTTTGTACAGTGTATTAATACGTATCTAAGACCTATGAATGTTAAGTTGTATTTATATATTTATATATTAGATATGTTTTGACGTTTCAGATTTCTATTAAGGGTGTCAGACAACGACGATGGCCGGCCCGGCCGATCACCCGAGCCCAGTATGTCTCCCAAGAAACATCATAAACGTTCAGTTTAGAGGTAAGTACTAAAGTAATAAACACTGATGATACATTAAGGTTTATTTGTATATCCTGTATTTGTGGGGAACTACGAGTGTTTCAAATAGAGCCCTTGTTGGAATATCGAGAATATGAAAATAAACATTAGGACTGGAATTATGGCGGCTGCGAATATTATGATGTGGATGTGCGAGATGACTGTCGCTATGTTGTTATGAGGTAGCGCACTATATTAGAGGATGAGGATCTCGTGGGGAAAGTGCAGGTAGGACACAACTGAAACTATATGGGGGTTCGGAAACATGTATTGGGACGAACGAGACTGGGTAGTGTGTGAGTTAAAATGTGTACATGACAAAAAGCAAATATTATGCATGCAACACTAGATAAGTTTGTATACCTTGGATGATATTATGTGATCGGTCACAATATATTATTGTGTATGTCATACCTAAATCCTGCGTTTTACTCATATAAAGCTAATATTGCTATTTATGATTAATTACATTAATATTGATACATTAATTATTTTCTTAGGTTTAAGCCTTTTGGAAATCTTGTGTTTAATCTGTAGATCCAATAGGCTTCTCGGAGATGGGTTTTGTGTTTTATGTCACCTCCCCTTTTGCATGGTTGGATCTTTTCAATGGCATAACACCTAAACGATTTAGTTGATCTGTTATGTTGGGAAATGAAGTGTTTAGATGCATTTGATGTATTCAAGATATTTTCGTTTCTCACGTAGCTAAGATGTTCCAGAATTCTTATTTTAAATTTCCGGTTGGTGCAGCCTACGTATTTTAAGTTACATTCTATGCACTCAATGATGTAAATAACTGATTCGGAATTGCAGTTTATGTAATTTTGTATGTTGAAATTGTCAATTTGTGTGGAGTCACTGAAGGTTTTGGTTGTCTGGACGTGGGAGCAAACTTTGCAGGGATGCTGGCCACACTTATAGAAACCTATGGTTTCTAACCATGTTGTTTTTGTTTTCTCATTAGCAGTGAATAAAGATGGAGACAAAACATTGCCTAGAGAGGAGGCTTTCCTTGCCACTATTCTACAACCTCCAGCCAACACCGTGCGCAAAGTGTCATCCTCCATGAGGATAGGTAAGTAGTTGGTTACTAATTTTTTAATTTGCGTAAACTGGTTGCTCTGTTGTAAGATCAACGTAGGTTGGTTATCAGTAGATTGGGTGTTCTGTAGTGTGTCTGCTGTTCTATTATGGTGACTCAGAAGTTGAGCTCTGGATTTTTTGGTCATGATGTTGCTGGCTCGGTTAAGTGACCATTGGGGATAGCCTCTCTCATGGAGTCTTGTTTTGATTGATTCTTGTTCTATCTCATATTGACTCTGGGAGGTGCAGTTCCTTTTGGCACGGTGCATTTCACCCACTGGTATGGCTTTGATGGTGTGCCTAGTGTGGTTACTATTTGCATGTAGTATATTGTTTGTAGCCGTAGGTTTACGATGCGTTTTGGTCGAAATGGTTTGACCATTCACACCCATTAACTCCAGATCAAGAAAAATGATGTTGGTGGCATCAAAATGATAAGTAAATTTAAGATTACAATCATTGTTGTTAAGAGTTTCCACAAACTTAGGGATAATATCAGTGTCTCCTTTCCAAATAATCAATATGTCATCGATATATCTACCGTACCATTCAACATGGTGGCTATGTGCGTTTTCGGTGGAGAAAATGTGGAATTGTTCCCACCATGCCATGACCAAGTTTGCTACTGAGGGGGAGAATTTTGCCCCCATGGACACACCTCTGAGTTGCAAATAATATTTTGTATCGAATTGGAAGTAGTTGTTGGTTAAGAGAAACATGAGTACGTCCAGTATGTATGATTGGAATTTTTTATCATATGTACTGTGTTTAGTCAGGTGATAATCGAGGGCGGCATGGGCTATGTGGTGTGGAATCGATGTATATAATGCCACGACGTCACATGTGAGCCAACTATATTTTTTATCCCAAAATTTGTTGTGTAACAAATTTAGGACATGTTTGGTGTCTCTGAGGAAGCCGGGTGTTACTTGTGCCAATGGTTGTAACAATGTGTCCAGCCATTCTGATAATCTCTCAAGTATTGATCCAATACCAGATACAATCGGTCTCATTGGTGGAGGAAATATCTGTTTATGAATCTTTGGGAGTGCATGAATAATTGGAGTGATTGGTTGGTCAATGTAAATAAAGTCCATTTGTTTTTGGCTAATAAAGCCTCCCTGGTGGCCATCATTGAGTAATCTTTTCATTGAGTGTTTAATTATTTCTACAGGGTTTTTGTCCAGTTTCTTATACGTTGTTTCATCCGATAACATGTCCAGAATAGATTGTTGGTAGTCTTTTTTGTTCAGAACTGTGACATTGCCCCCTTTGTCCGACATTTTTATAGTTAGTTGTTTGTTTTCTTGTAACGATTTTGTTGCTTCTGTGAGTTTTTTTGACATATTTTTTGTTGGACGTTGGCCTTTGAGGCTGTCAGCAAGCTGGTGGAGTTCTTTTTCCATGACCATTTGGAATCGGTCCATTGACTCAGTGCGTGAGCTTATGGGATAAAATTTGGGATTTGATGTTCTGAAATTAGAAGCTGTGGTCACTGTTTGATTTGGAGTTTCACTTCGCAAATGATCAAGGCTTACTAGGGTTGTGAGTTCTTCAAATGAAAATTTGGACAACTGGGAAACTATGTCTGGTGATACTGTATTGGTGTTTTCTTCGGCTGAAGTTAAGGCTGGTGTCACTGTCGCGGTATCTCCTGGTGTTGTTTCTTCTTGGCGAAAAAAATGCTTTTTGACAGTCAAGTTTCGAATGAATTTGTTGATATCAAGTATTGTGTTGAACAGATTGAAATTTTTTTTGGGGGCGAAGTTGAGGCCTAGGGACAAAACCTCATTTTGTTCTGCAGTGAGGGGTGTAGACGAAAGATTGGTGACATTTGTGGTTAGTGCTGCTGAAATTTCCTTGAGCGGAGGCGGCGGTTTTGTTCTAAATTTGTTCGACTTATGCTTTCTACCGCCCCTCCTTCCCCGTTTTTTGACTGGAATGAGATGTTTTCTGGTCTGTAACTTGCATGGAGACGTGTTCGAATATTCTCGTCTTCTGATATACCATCAGCGGAGTCTGGTTCGGTGGAGCTAAAACTTACTCTGTTGGGTAAGTCCCTGTATTGTTTGTAGGACTGATTTCTTCTTTTGAGAATAGGTCTCGGTCTATTGTAGTTCCTTGTTTTTTGACTCCAATTATAGACTTCGTTGTTTGTATAATCCTTGATGTCCCTTTGAAATTTATTTTTCTTTATGTCTGCAATAGCATGATCAAGCTTGTCGGTAGCAGATGACATCCTGGTTTGGAGAAGAGTGAATGAAGGTGAGTTGGAGAAAACTTCTAATGATTTCTTTATGTCCAAGATGTTAGTGTCTAATTCCTTTAATTTGAGTTCCTCCTGTTTCGTGATCAATTTCATTAAACTGATAGAACAAATAGATAGCGTCTCATTCCATTCCTTAAGAAAGTCCTCTGTATAGATAAAACTGGGCATTTTTCGGAGTCGTAACCCTCTAGGAATCATGTTCTTTGTGATGTCATTTTTGAGTGTGGTGAGGTCCCACCAAATTTTTGCTTGTTGAGCTAAGTTTTTTTCAAGTTTGTGAAATAGATCCTCCATGTCTTGGTTGTTTTCTGTGTGGTTGTCATGGTTACCAAACACTTTTTCCGCCAGTTCTATACGAGTGGATTGAATATCATGAGTCATGGTTTGGATATGCAGTGACACTTAGAATTTTGCTGACCAAGGTAAATGTGCAAAGTGCAAGTGGGTTAAAAATCAAAGATTTGTCAATTGCGTCAACCAGCTCATTAGAAACAATATATATATATACTAATGATAGAAAGTATTAGTTTGTTGGTCAGTTGTGGCCACTTATATCAGAGTAGCTAGTGATGTTTCAGCCTCACTTGTTACAACACTTGCATGTAACAGGACTTGCGTTTTGAACGTGTATTAGGACTTACTAGTGTTCCTCCTGGAGACACTAGTGTGAAGGGAGCTCGAGAGGTATGATAAGCCGAACTTGCAATACAATAGAAACTGGGGAGGGAACCTCCAGCTCACCTGACACACTCCAGTGTGTTGTGAATAGCACTCGGATCCTCGTGTCGGCACACGGTGGGTTAGCAAAAAAGGGGAAGAAGTAGGATCCAGCGCTGAGTCGAGTTTAAAATGGATTTTCTGTTCCAAGTTTAATGGCATGAATTTTAAAAGGAAGTCCAGTTGTAGGTAGACCTGGGTGAGTAAGAAGTGGAGGTAATGTCCTCGGGGCCTACGCGTTTCGGACGACTGCCGCGTCCTTAAACTTGGCTGTAGTGATTTTGAATAGCGCGCGCTGTCAGATTTTGTACTGAGTCAGTGAGGTCAGCTGATTACTCTCTGCGTGTCATCGTTTGTAATGTGTTGGAACGCAAGCCGGAAATGGTTGTCCTTTTAAAATTCATGCCATTAAACTTGGAACAGAAAATGAAGTCATCAAATTTAGGCTCCAACATATAATTCAGCAAAAGAATGAAGTTATTCGCCAATTCTCTTACACTAAATAAGTGACAGCCAACAAGTATATACAATAAATCTTTAAGTCATATGCATACATGAACATCTAGGTAGTAACAGTAAAATATCAAACTTATATATGCATTATACCAGTCAAAAGGAGTTAAAATGAGGTAACACATATATGTACTCATTTATATATGTTTATTTTTCCTACATGTATGCTATTATGACATAACAATACCTCGAACAAATTAACATATATATAAAGGTTTCCACCACATTTTTTTCGGAAGAATACTGAAGATTCAACACAATACAAAGCTAATTATATATTTTTTATATTTACAGCTATGTTATTTGCGATGTATTCTCTTTTATACGTGTTTTTGTTTACAATATTCTGATTTTAAACTTTCTCTTCTCTTTCTAAATGTCCCTTTATGTTTTTCTTATTTTGAAACTGGTTTCAATATTGGTATGTAATTAGGAGTCATTCACACACGGGTACACAAGCTCAATAAGGGTTTAAATTTACTTACATCAATTGTAGATTGCCGGAGCCCTGTTTTTGATGCGGCTATTCGTGAAGTCGGTCCACCTTTCATTTATGGACCTTCATATATAACGCAGTAATAAGCCTTGCATTAGCAAATGATATTACAATATGGAACCACATGCAGATATATTATATGAAATTAGATGAAAACGTAAACCAAACAACAAACACATAGGTATTACATCTGCACTGCTCGTATATTGTTTTTGTATATTTGCAAGCACTAGCTGAAGCCGCTAAACCCATATACTTCGAAGGGTTAATTGCTTCATTTGTCTTTGAAACACACACAGGGTGCTTCTGACTAATCACCTGAGAAGGCTTCCTGGCTCCACCCATCAAAACAAAGCATATAAGCCCACATTCTAGAGTCCCAGTGAGTGAATGAGTCCCAGTGAGTGAGCAATCTGCCAAACCCAAATTCGTCCATCAGATTGCTAGATAGAGAAACGTGATTCGTCACTCTAGAGAACGTTTTTCTACTACTCCCTAGTCCAGCGGCGGCGTGCTTTACACCAATCCAGCAGATTATTGGCTTTGCACAAGATGATATTAGGCTTGTGTGGAGGTGCTCGATCATTGCAACGTAATTTGAGCCGTTCTTCATTGAAGTCAATGAAGAGCAGCTCAAGATTACAGGCGTCAAAGACGCCTCGCATAATACGAGGAGCAGCATTTACGTCTGAAACGACGCAGCTGTTTTCTCCTGAAAACAGTCTGTCTTTTCAGACGTAAAAGCCTCTCATCGTGTGCACATACCCTAAGTCTTTATGCAACTTTTTTCTGTAAACAGGACATAAGATAATCTATGTACTATGATTGTGTGCATGTTGTACTTTGGTCATCCTTTTATGTATTCGTACATTTGTCTGTTTAAGCGCTAACTTGATATAGTAAAGCATTCTCTGAGAACTGTTTTATTACAACTTCCATTTAGAAAAAATTTTCATGTCTTTCATTTTAGTTCAATTTGTTTATTACTTTTAAAAATGGTAAAAAATGTATAAATATTGAAACAAATTTACTATTCAAAATGCCCCAGAATTCTGGCATTTATTAACTGTTTTAGACACTTTTTTTTTATATGCTCAACAACGAGGTATGGCCTAGATGGAAATGGAGCGTGGTTTAAATGTGACATTGGGCACCAAAATTGGTGCAAAAAAACTAGCGTAAACTAAGCCAACTAGGTGGTATAAGAAAGAGAAAAGTGTCTAACTAGATTCACCAAATTTATTATTCAGCATGCACCACTTTGATAAATTTGGCACATTTTCTGACTGCCTTGTCTAAGTTTACGCTGTCTAAAACTTAGACAGTGTTAGTACATTTGCCCCATTGTGTTTATTATTTTTTTAAATGTTTAAAGCTATTTGTGCTTTATTTTTTAATTCTTTGCTGGATGGCTGTCTTATTGAGACATACACATCCATCCTGTATAGTCTGAATAGACAGTGCAGTGGCGTGTGTGCTTGATGCAAGAAATGGGAGTTAACAGTCAAAAAAGTGTAAATAGACTAATAATGCCTCCAGAAAAAGATGCAGCACAGCCCCTCGCTTAGAGACCAGGGAGTGGCAGTGGAGATGCATACAGAGCCTTATCCCGCTCCCACTATTGATAAAGACATTCTGCTGACCCTGTCCCAGTCTACACTGTAAAAGCTGCATAGTGAGCTGCAGAAAACAGGAAACGTTATCCCATTGTGTGTGCTCATATGGCTAGTATGAATACATTTTTTTGGATAGTAAAAATGTAAAAAAATCTATTTATAATAAAAATTAATAATAATATAATTCCTTCAAAAAAGGGTGCTTTAAAATGTTGACATTACTAAAATACCATGTGGCCTTACTTAAAGAAATAAAGAAATATCGAGAATATGAAAATAAACATTAGGACTGGAATTATGGCGGCTGCGAATATTATGATGTGGATGTGCGAGATGACTGTCGCTATGTTGTTATGAGGTAGCGCACTATATTAGAGGATGAGGATCTCGTGGGGAAAGTGCAGGTAGGACACAACTGAAACTATATGGGGGTTCGGAAACATGTATTGGGACGAACGAGACTGGGTAGTGTGTGAGTTAAAATGTGTACATGACAAAAAGCAAATATTATGCATGCAACACTAGATAAGTTTGTATACCTTGGATGATATTATGTGATCGGTCACAATATATTATTGTGTATGTCATACCTAAATCCTGCGTTTTACTCATATAAAGCTAATATTGCTATTTATGATTAATTACATTAATATTGATACATTAATTATTTTCTTAGGTTTAAGCCTTTTGGAAATCTTGTGTTTAATCTGTAGATCCAATAGGCTTCTCGGAGATGGGTTTTGTGTTTTATGTCACCTCCCCTTTTGCATGGTTGGATCTTTTCAATGGCATAACACCTAAACGATTTAGTTGATCTGTTATGTTGGGAAATGAAGTGTTTAGATGCATTTGATGTATTCAAGATATTTTCGTTTCTCACGTAGCTAAGATGTTCCAGAATTCTTATTTTAAATTTCCGGTTGGTGCAGCCTACGTATTTTAAGTTACATTCTATGCACTCAATGATGTAAATAACTGATTCGGAATTGCAGTTTATGTAATTTTGTATGTTGAAATTGTCAATTTGTGTGGAGTCACTGAAGGTTTTGGTTGTCTGGACGTGGGAGCAAACTTTGCAGGGATGCTGGCCACACTTATAGAAACCTATGGTTTCTAACCATGTTGTTTTTGTTTTCTCATTAGCAGTGAATAAAGATGGAGACAAAACATTGCCTAGAGAGGAGGCTTTCCTTGCCACTATTCTACAACCTCCAGCCAACACCGTGCGCAAAGTGTCATCCTCCATGAGGATAGGTAAGTAGTTGGTTACTAATTTTTTAATTTGCGTAAACTGGTTGCTCTGTTGTAAGATCAACGTAGGTTGGTTATCAGTAGATTGGGTGTTCTGTAGTGTGTCTGCTGTTCTATTATGGTGACTCAGAAGTTGAGCTCTGGATTTTTTGGTCATGATGTTGCTGGCTCGGTTAAGTGACCATTGGGGATAGCCTCTCTCATGGAGTCTTGTTTTGATTGATTCTTGTTCTATCTCATATTGACTCTGGGAGGTGCAGTTCCTTTTGGCACGGTGCATTTCACCCACTGGTATGGCTTTGATGGTGTGCCTAGTGTGGTTACTATTTGCATGTAGTATATTGTTTGTAGCCGTAGGTTTACGATGCGTTTTGGTCGAAATGGTTTGACCATTCACACCCATTAACTCCAGATCAAGAAAAATGATGTTGGTGGCATCAAAATGATAAGTAAATTTAAGATTACAATCATTGTTGTTAAGAGTTTCCACAAACTTAGGGATAATATCAGTGTCTCCTTTCCAAATAATCAATATGTCATCGATATATCTACCGTACCATTCAACATGGTGGCTATGTGCGTTTTCGGTGGAGAAAATGTGGAATTGTTCCCACCATGCCATGACCAAGTTTGCTACTGAGGGGGAGAATTTTGCCCCCATGGACACACCTCTGAGTTGCAAATAATATTTTGTATCGAATTGGAAGTAGTTGTTGGTTAAGAGAAACATGAGTACGTCCAGTATGTATGATTGGAATTTTTTATCATATGTACTGTGTTTAGTCAGGTGATAATCGAGGGCGGCATGGGCTATGTGGTGTGGAATCGATGTATATAATGCCACGACGTCACATGTGAGCCAACTATATTTTTTATCCCAAAATTTGTTGTGTAACAAATTTAGGACATGTTTGGTGTCTCTGAGGAAGCCGGGTGTTACTTGTGCCAATGGTTGTAACAATGTGTCCAGCCATTCTGATAATCTCTCAAGTATTGATCCAATACCAGATACAATCGGTCTCATTGGTGGAGGAAATATCTGTTTATGAATCTTTGGGAGTGCATGAATAATTGGAGTGATTGGTTGGTCAATGTAAATAAAGTCCATTTGTTTTTGGCTAATAAAGCCTCCCTGGTGGCCATCATTGAGTAATCTTTTCATTGAGTGTTTAATTATTTCTACAGGGTTTTTGTCCAGTTTCTTATACGTTGTTTCATCCGATAACATGTCCAGAATAGATTGTTGGTAGTCTTTTTTGTTCAGAACTGTGACATTGCCCCCTTTGTCCGACATTTTTATAGTTAGTTGTTTGTTTTCTTGTAACGATTTTGTTGCTTCTGTGAGTTTTTTTGACATATTTTTTGTTGGACGTTGGCCTTTGAGGCTGTCAGCAAGCTGGTGGAGTTCTTTTTCCATGACCATTTGGAATCGGTCCATTGACTCAGTGCGTGAGCTTATGGGATAAAATTTGGGATTTGATGTTCTGAAATTAGAAGCTGTGGTCACTGTTTGATTTGGAGTTTCACTTCGCAAATGATCAAGGCTTACTAGGGTTGTGAGTTCTTCAAATGAAAATTTGGACAACTGGGAAACTATGTCTGGTGATACTGTATTGGTGTTTTCTTCGGCTGAAGTTAAGGCTGGTGTCACTGTCGCGGTATCTCCTGGTGTTGTTTCTTCTTGGCGAAAAAAATGCTTTTTGACAGTCAAGTTTCGAATGAATTTGTTGATATCAAGTATTGTGTTGAACAGATTGAAATTTTTTTTGGGGGCGAAGTTGAGGCCTAGGGACAAAACCTCATTTTGTTCTGCAGTGAGGGGTGTAGACGAAAGATTGGTGACATTTGTGGTTAGTGCTGCTGAAATTTCCTTGAGCGGAGGCGGCGGTTTTGTTCTAAATTTGTTCGACTTATGCTTTCTACCGCCCCTCCTTCCCCGTTTTTTGACTGGAATGAGATGTTTTCTGGTCTGTAACTTGCATGGAGACGTGTTCGAATATTCTCGTCTTCTGATATACCATCAGCGGAGTCTGGTTCGGTGGAGCTAAAACTTACTCTGTTGGGTAAGTCCCTGTATTGTTTGTAGGACTGATTTCTTCTTTTGAGAATAGGTCTCGATCTATTGTAGTTCCTTGTTTTTTGACTCCAATTATAGACTTCGTTGTTTGTATAATCCTTGATGTCCCTTTGAAATTTATTTTTCTTTATGTCTGCAATAGCATGATCAAGCTTGTCGGTAGCAGATGACATCCTGGTTTGGAGAAGAGTGAATGAAGGTGAGTTGGAGAAAACTTCTAATGATTTCTTTATGTCCAAGATGTTAGTGTCTAATTCCTTTAATTTGAGTTCCTCCTGTTTCGTGATCAATTTCATTAAACTGATAGAACAAATAGATAGCGTCTCATTCCATTCCTTAAGAAAGTCCTCTGTATAGATAAAACTGGGCATTTTTCGGAGTCGTAACCCTCTAGGAATCATGTTCTTTGTGATGTAATTTTTGAGTGTGGTGAGGTCCCACCAAATTTTTGCTTGTTGAGCTAAGTTTTTTTCAAGTTTGTGAAATAGATCCTCCATGTCTTGGTTGTTTTCTGTGTGGTTGTCATGGTTACCAAACACTTTTTCCGCCAGTTCTATACGAGTGGATTGAATATCATGAGTCATGGTTTGGATATGCAGTGACACTTAGAATTTTGCTGACCAAGGTAAATGTGCAAAGTGCAAGTGGGTTAAAAATCAAAGATTTGTCAATTGCGTCAACCAGCTCATTAGAAACAATATATATATATATACTAATGATAGAAAGTATTAGTTTGTTGGTCAGTTGTGGCCACTTATATCAGAGTAGCTAGTGATGTTTCAGCCTCACTTGTTACAACACTTGCATGTAACAGGACTTGCGTTTTGAACGTGTATTAGGACTTACTAGTGTTCCTCCTGGAGACACTAGTGTGAAGGGAGCTCGAGAGGTATGATAAGCCGAACTTGCAATACAATAGAAACTGGGGAGGGAACCTCCAGCTCACCTGACACACTCCAGTGTGTTGTGAATAGCACTCGGATCCTCGTGTCGGCACACGGTGGGTTAGCAAAAAAGGGGAAGAAGTAGGATCCAGCGCTGAGTCGAGTTTAAAATGGATTTTCTGTTCCAAGTTTAATGGCATGAATTTTAAAAGGAAGTCCAGTTGTAGGTAGTCCTGGGTGAGTAAGAAGTGGAGGTAATGTCCTCGGGGCCTACGCGTTTCGGACGACTGCCGCGTCCTTAAACTTGGCTGTAGTGATTTTGAATAGCGCACGCTGTCAGATTTTGTACTGAGTCAGTGAGGTCAGCTGATTACTCTCTGCGTGTCATCGTTTGTAATGTGTTGGAACGCAAGCCGGAAATGGTTGTCCGGTCCTATGTTGTGATCAAAAAACTTTCGAGTAAGTATTGATCTTGTTAAAGGGCTATTCTTTGCCTAGATTGAGTAGTTTGTACAGTGTATTAATACGTATCTAAGACCTATGAATGTTAAGTTGTATTTATATATTTATATATTAGATATGTTTTGACGTTTCAGATTTCTATTAAGGGTGTCAGACAACGACGATGGCCGGCCCGGCCGATCACCCGAGCCCAGTATGTCTCCCAAGAAACATCATAAACGTTCAGTTTAGAGGTAAGTACTAAAGTAATAAACACTGATGATACATTAAGGTTTATTTGTATATCCTGTATTTGTGGGGAACTACGAGTGTTTCAAATAGAGCCCTTGTTGGAATATCGAGAATATGAAAATAAACATTAGGACTGGAATTATGGCGGCTGCGAATATTATGATGTGGATGTGCGAGATGACTGTCGCTATGTTGTTATGAGGTAGCGCACTATATTAGAGGATGAGGATCTCGTGGGGAAAGTGCAGGTAGGACACAACTGAAACTATATGGGGGTTCGGAAACATGTATTGGGACGAACGAGACTGGGTAGTGTGTGAGTTAAAATGTGTACATGACAAAAAGCAAATATTATGCATGCAACACTAGATAAGTTTGTATACCTTGGATGATATTATGTGATCGGTCACAATATATTATTGTGTATGTCATACCTAAATCCTGCGTTTTACTCATATAAAGCTAATATTGCTATTTATGATTAATTACATTAATATTGATACATTAATTATTTTCTTAGGTTTAAGCCTTTTGGAAATCTTGTGTTTAATCTGTAGATCCAATAGGCTTCTCGGAGATGGGTTTTGTGTTTTATGTCACCTCCCCTTTTGCATGGTTGGATCTTTTCAATGGCATAACACCTAAACGATTTAGTTGATCTGTTATGTTGGGAAATGAAGTGTTTAGATGCATTTGATGTATTCAAGATATTTTCGTTTCTCACGTAGCTAAGATGTTCCAGAATTCTTATTTTAAATTTCCGGTTGGTGCAGCCTACGTATTTTAAGTTACATTCTATGCACTCAATGATGTAAATAACTGATTCGGAATTGCAGTTTATGTAATTTTGTATGTTGAAATTGTCAATTTGTGTGGAGTCACTGAAGGTTTTGGTTGTCTGGACGTGGGAGCAAACTTTGCAGGGATGCTGGCCACACTTATAGAAACCTATGGTTTCTAACCATGTTGTTTTTGTTTTCTCATTAGCAGTGAATAAAGATGGAGACAAAACATTGCCTAGAGAGGAGGCTTTCCTTGCCACTATTCTACAACCTCCAGCCAACACCGTGCGCAAAGTGTCATCCTCCATGAGGATAGGTAAGTAGTTGGTTACTAATTTTTTAATTTGCGTAAACTGGTTGCTCTGTTGTAAGATCAACGTAGGTTGGTTATCAGTAGATTGGGTGTTCTGTAGTGTGTCTGCTGTTCTATTATGGTGACTCAGAAGTTGAGCTCTGGATTTTTTGGTCATGATGTTGCTGGCTCGGTTAAGTGACCATTGGGGATAGCCTCTCTCATGGAGTCTTGTTTTGATTGATTCTTGTTCTATCTCATATTGACTCTGGGAGGTGCAGTTCCTTTTGGCACGGTGCATTTCACCCACTGGTATGGCTTTGATGGTGTGCCTAGTGTGGTTACTATTTGCATGTAGTATATTGTTTGTAGCCGTAGGTTTACGATGCGTTTTGGTCGAAATGGTTTGACCATTCACACCCATTAACTCCAGATCAAGAAAAATGATGTTGGTGGCATCAAAATGATAAGTAAATTTAAGATTACAATCATTGTTGTTAAGAGTTTCCACAAACTTAGGGATAATATCAGTGTCTCCTTTCCAAATAATCAATATGTCATCGATATATCTACCGTACCATTCAACATGGTGGCTATGTGCGTTTTCGGTGGAGAAAATGTGGAATTGTTCCCACCATGCCATGACCAAGTTTGCTACTGAGGGGGAGAATTTTGCCCCCATGGACACACCTCTGAGTTGCAAATAATATTTTGTATCGAATTGGAAGTAGTTGTTGGTTAAGAGAAACATGAGTACGTCCAGTATGTATGATTGGAATTTTTTATCATATGTACTGTGTTTAGTCAGGTGATAATCGAGGGCGGCATGGGCTATGTGGTGTGGAATCGATGTATATAATGCCACGACGTCACATGTGAGCCAACTATATTTTTTATCCCAAAATTTGTTGTGTAACAAATTTAGGACATGTTTGGTGTCTCTGAGGAAGCCGGGTGTTACTTGTGCCAATGGTTGTAACAATGTGTCCAGCCATTCTGATAATCTCTCAAGTATTGATCCAATACCAGATACAATCGGTCTCATTGGTGGAGGAAATATCTGTTTATGAATCTTTGGGAGTGCATGAATAATTGGAGTGATTGGTTGGTCAATGTAAATAAAGTCCATTTGTTTTTGGCTAATAAAGCCTCCCTGGTGGCCATCATTGAGTAATCTTTTCATTGAGTGTTTAATTATTTCTACAGGGTTTTTGTCCAGTTTCTTATACGTTGTTTCATCCGATAACATGTCCAGAATAGATTGTTGGTAGTCTTTTTTGTTCAGAACTGTGACATTGCCCCCTTTGTCCGACATTTTTATAGTTAGTTGTTTGTTTTCTTGTAACGATTTTGTTGCTTCTGTGAGTTTTTTTGACATATTTTTTGTTGGACGTTGGCCTTTGAGGCTGTCAGCAAGCTGGTGGAGTTCTTTTTCCATGACCATTTGGAATCGGTCCATTGACTCAGTGCGTGAGCTTATGGGATAAAATTTGGGATTTGATGTTCTGAAATTAGAAGCTGTGGTCACTGTTTGATTTGGAGTTTCACTTCGCAAATGATCAAGGCTTACTAGGGTTGTGAGTTCTTCAAATGAAAATTTGGACAACTGGGAAACTATGTCTGGTGATACTGTATTGGTGTTTTCTTCGGCTGAAGTTAAGGCTGGTGTCACTGTCGCGGTATCTCCTGGTGTTGTTTCTTCTTGGCGAAAAAAATGCTTTTTGACAGTCAAGTTTCGAATGAATTTGTTGATATCAAGTATTGTGTTGAACAGATTGAAATTTTTTTGGGGGGCGAAGTTGAGGCCTAGGGACAAAACCTCATTTTGTTCTGCAGTGAGGGGTGTAGACGAAAGATTGGTGACATTTGTGGTTAGTGCTGCTGAAATTTCCTTGAGCGGAGGCGGCGGTTTTGTTCTAAATTTGTTCGACTTATGCTTTCTACCGCCCCTCCTTCCCCGTTTTTTGACTGGAATGAGATGTTTTCTGGTCTGTAACTTGCATGGAGACGTGTTCGAATATTCTCGTCTTCTGATATACCATCAGCGGAGTCTGGTTCGGTGGAGCTAAAACTTACTCTGTTGGGTAAGTCCCTGTATTGTTTGTAGGACTGATTTCTTCTTTTGAGAATAGGTCTCGGTCTATTGTAGTTCCTTGTTTTTTGACTCCAATTATAGACTTCGTTGTTTGTATAATCCTTGATGTCCCTTTGAAATTTATTTTTCTTTATGTCTGCAATAGCATGATCAAGCTTGTCGGTAGCAGATGACATCCTGGTTTGGAGAAGAGTGAATGAAGGTGAGTTGGAGAAAACTTCTAATGATTTCTTTATGTCCAAGATGTTAGTGTCTAATTCCTTTAATTTGAGTTCCTCCTGTTTCGTGATCAATTTCATTAAACTGATAGAACAAATAGATAGCGTCTCATTCCATTCCTTAAGAAAGTCCTCTGTATAGATAAAACTGGGCATTTTTCGGAGTCGTAACCCTCTAGGAATCATGTTCTTTGTGATGTAATTTTTGAGTGTGGTGAGGTCCCACCAAATTTTTGCTTGTTGAGCTAAGTTTTTTTCAAGTTTGTGAAATAGATCCTCCATGTCTTGGTTGTTTTCTGTGTGGTTGTCATGGTTACCAAACACTTTTTCCGCCAGTTCTATACGAGTGGATTGAATATCATGAGTCATGGTTTGGATATGCAGTGACACTTAGAATTTTGCTGACCAAGGTAAATGTGCAAAGTGCAAGTGGGTTAAAAATCAAAGATTTGTCAATTGCGTCAACCAGCTCATTAGAAACAATATATATATATATACTAATGATAGAAAGTATTAGTTTGTTGGTCAGTTGTGGCCACTTATATCAGAGTAGCTAGTGATGTTTCAGCCTCACTTGTTACAACACTTGCATGTAACAGGACTTGCGTTTTGAACGTGTATTAGGACTTACTAGTGTTCCTCCTGGAGACACTAGTGTGAAGGGAGCTCGAGAGGTATGATAAGCCGAACTTGCAATACAATAGAAACTGGGGAGGGAACCTCCAGCTCACCTGACACACTCCAGTGTGTTGTGAATAGCACTCGGATCCTCGTGTCGGCACACGGTGGGTTAGCAAAAAAGGGGAAGAAGTAGGATCCAGCGCTGAGTCGAGTTTAAAATGGATTTTCTGTTCCAAGTTTAATGGCATGAATTTTAAAAGGAAGTCCAGTTGTAGGTAGACCTGGGTGAGTAAGAAGTGGAGGTAATGTCCTCGGGGCCTACGCGTTTCGGACGACTGCCGCGTCCTTAAACTTGGCTGTAGTGATTTTGAATAGCGCGCGCTGTCAGATTTTGTACTGAGTCAGTGAGGTCAGCTGATTACTCTCTGCGTGTCATCGTTTGTAATGTGTTGGAACGCAAGCCGGAAATGGTTGTCCTTTTAAAATTCATGCCATTAAACTTGGAACAGAAAATGAAGTCATCAAATTTAGGCTCCAACATATAATTCAGCAAAAGAATGAAGTTATTCGCCAATTCTCTTACACTAAATAAGTGACAGCCAACAAGTATATACAATAAATCTTTAAGTCATATGCATACATGAACATCTAGGTAGTAACAGTAAAATATCAAACTTATATATGCATTATACCAGTCAAAAGGAGTTAAAATGAGGTAACACATATATGTACTCATTTATATATGTTTATTTTTCCTACATGTATGCTATTATGACATAACAATACCTCGAACAAATTAACATATATATAAAGGTTTCCACCACATTTTTTTCGGAAGAATACTGAAGATTCAACACAATACAAAGCTAATTATATATTTTTTATATTTACAGCTATGTTATTTGCGATGTATTCTCTTTTATACGTGTTTTTGTTTACAATATTCTGATTTTAAACTTTCTCTTCTCTTTCTAAATGTCCCTTTATCTTTTTCTTATTTTGAAACTGGTTTCAATATTGGTATGTAATTAGGAGTCATTCACACACGGGTACACAAGCTCAATAAGGGTTTAAATTTACTTACATCAATTGTAGATTGCCGGAGCCCTGTTTTTGATGCGGCTATTCGTGAAGTCGGTCCACCTTTCATTTATGGACCTTCATATATAACGCAGTAATAAGCCTTGCATTAGCAAATGATATTACAATATGGAACCACATGCAGATATATTATATGAAATTAGATGAAAACGTAAACCAAACAACAAACACATAGGTATTACATCTGCACTGCTCGTATATTGTTTTTGTATATTTGCAAGCACTAGCTGAAGCCGCTAAACCCATATACTTCGAAGGGTTAATTGCTTCATTTGTCTTTGAAACACACACAGGGTGCTTCTGACTAATCACCTGAGAAGGCTTCCTGGCTCCACCCATCAAAACAAAGCATATAAGCCCACATTCTAGAGTCCCAGTGAGTGAATGAGTCCCAGTGAGTGAGCAATCTGCCAAACCCAAATTCGTCCATCAGATTGCTAGATAGAGAAACGTGATTCGTCACTCTAGAGAACGTTTTTCTACTACTCCCTAGTCCAGCGGCGGCGTGCTTTACACCAATCCAGCAGATTATTGGCTTTGCACAAGATGATATTAGGCTTGTGTGGAGGTGCTCGATCATGGAAACACATTTTATGAAGCTCCTGGGGCACAGTTCTTGTGGTGATGTCACTTCCAGAGTGAATGGGTTATGCAACAGGAGAAAGGTGATTTGTAAATGCCATACACTTCAGCACTTAGTGAACCCGCTCTTAGTGGCAAAGCTGTTGTTAATCCTAGAAGCTTTCACTTCCCAAAAATAGCACTTACAGATGACTAGGCAGATCTAGCAGATCAGAAATTTCTTGGAACGACTTGTGGCATTCCATGAAGGTAGCATCCTATGACAGGGCCAGCGCGCATATGTAATTAATTAATTAATTATTTCTCAGATCACCCTGGACTATAAAAGGGGCCCTGCTCTTTCACTCCTTGCCTGAGCGTTGTTGTAGTCTTCCCATGTTCGTATTGCAAATGGTCCCTTAGTCTTATCCTGCTCCCAGTGTTCCCGTGCCCTGCGACCTGTATCCTGTATCCCGTGCTGTGTTTTGTTCCTGAGCCTGTCTAGTGTTGGAGTCGTGTTGTGCCGCCTCCTGTTATACATCACGTCTGGTGTCATCTGCCAACCCTGGTATCATCCGTTACGTCTGGTGCAACCTGCCACGCCTGCTGTTATACGCCATGTCAAGTGTAACCTGCCCCCCCTGGTATCATCTGCCATGTCTGGCGCAACCTGCCACGCCTGCTGTTATATGCCACATCTGGTGTCATCTGCCACTCCTGGTATCATCTGCCACGCCTGGCACAACCTGCCACATCTAGCCCCATCCGTGCCAGAGCCTCTGCCACTGTCTGGACTATCTCAGGTACCATTATGCTACAAACTTTTTGTATAGACTTGGCATAGACTGTAACTTGGCCAGCTGCCTCTCCGCTATGGCGGAGCGACCTAGTGGGTCCACATACCCCTAGATCGTGACACATACTACTAGCAATGATTGTATTTAGAGATTGCATGGCTGTGTGCTTTATTTCATGCAACTGTTTGCAATGGGTGAGACTGAAAAACCTGAACCCCAGAATTAAAAGGAGTATCTACATACATTTGACCGTATGTATGTGTCAGAAACTACCACTTATACATGTAAACCTATACATGGCCATTACTGGGCAGGTGCACACAGTAACTGAGCTTTGTCCAGTGTGGGTAAAAATTATAAAAATGAGACTTGACAACTTGATATACACTATAAGGCTGGGTTCACACGACCTATTTTCAGGCGTAATCGAGGCGTATTATGACTCGATTTACGCCTGAAAATAGGGCTACAATACGTCGGCAAACATCTGCCCATTCATTTGAATGGGTTTGCCGACGTACTGTGCAGACGACCTGTCATTTACGCGTCGTCGTTTGACAGCTGTCAAACGACGACGCGTAAATTGACTGCCTCGGCAAAGAAGTGCAGGGCACTTCTTTGCAACGTAATTTGAGCCGTTCTTCATTGAAGTCAATGAAGAGCAGCTCAAGATTACAGGCGTCAAAGACGCCTCGCATAATACGAGGAGCAGCATTTACGTCTGAAACGACGCAGCTGTTTTCTCCTGAAAACAGTCTGTCTTTTCAGACGTAAAAGCCTCTCATCGTGTGCACATACCCTAAGTCTTTATGCAACTTTTTTCTGTAAACAGGACATAAGATAATCTATGTACTATGATTGTGTGCATGTTGTACTTTGGTCATCCTTTTATGTATTCGTACATTTGTCTGTTTAAGCGCTAACTTGATATAGTAAAGCATTCTCTGAGAACTGTTTTATTACAACTTCCATTTAGAAAAAATTTTCATGTCTTTCATTTTAGTTCAATTTGTTTATTACTTTTAAAAATGGTAAAAAATGTATAAATATTGAAACAAATTTACTATTCAAAATGCCCCAGAATTCTGGCATTTATTAACTGTTTTAGACACTTTTTTTTTATATGCTCAACAACGAGGTATGGCCTAGATGGAAATGGAGCGTGGTTTAAATGTGACATTGGGCACCAAAATTGGTGCAAAAAAACTAGCGTAAACTAAGCCAACTAGGTGGTATAAGAAAGAGAAAAGTGTCTAACTAGATTCACCAAATTTATTATTCAGCATGCACCACTTTGATAAATTTGGCACATTTTCTGACTGCCTTGTCTAAGTTTACGCTGTCTAAAACTTAGACAGTGTTAGTACATTTGCCCCATTGTGTTTATTATTTTTTTAAATGTTTAAAGCTATTTGTGCTTTATTTTTTAATTCTTTGCTGGATGGCTGTCTTATTGAGACATACACATCCATCCTGTATAGTCTGAATAGACAGTGCAGTGGCGTGTGTGCTTGATGCAAGAAATGGGAGTTAACAGTCAAAAAAGTGTAAATAGACTAATAATGCCTCCAGAAAAAGATGCAGCACAGCCCCTCGCTTAGAGACCAGGGAGTGGCAGTGGAGATGCATACAGAGCCTTATCCCGCTCCCACTATTGATAAAGACATTCTGCTGACCCTGTCCCAGTCTACACTGTAAAAGCTGCATAGTGAGCTGCAGAAAACAGGAAACGTTATCCCATTGTGTGTGCTCATATGGCTAGTATGAATACATTTTTTTGGATAGTAAAAATGTAAAAAAATCTATTTATAATAAAAATTAATAATAATATAATTCCTTCAAAAAAGGGTGCTTTAAAATGTTGACATTACTAAAATACCATGTGGCCTTACTTAAAGAAATAAAGAATTAAATAAATAAGTAAATAAAAGTATTTATACATTTAAATTCTATAAAACACAAGCAACATCAATATTCTGGCATCATCAAAATATATAGGCTTGTTCTGTGACGGTATAAGGTTTCAGTAGTCTGACCTTCACATATAAAACTGAGTACTTGTTAGACTTAAATGATTTGTATCTCTAGTATTTATCTCGAGAATAAATATAATCTGTGATTTGATAAACAGTTTATGTCTAATGATGGTTTAACCCAGGGTTGACATCTTGCTGACATCCTGGAGATTACATTTCAAAAATAATAAGCCAAAGTCAACATGAATATCTTTAAGAAGTGGCTACATTATGTATTAATACCGCAAACTTGCACAATGTGTATGTGTCTGTATATATGTATGTATATATATATATATATATGTATACATGTTTTGGCTTAAAAATACTGATGCAAACTACTGATCAAATACTACCATGTGAAAGAGGCCTAAAATAGATATTTTTCCTTCAAAATGGAGGCAAATGCTTTATAACTATATTACAGATTCAACAGGAATGGTATTAAAACAAATGTGTCATACAAATACCCCTATTGATACATGATCCTTAGGCCACTTTCACGCAAGGCAGATATGATCAGTATATTACATGTGTGATTTTAATCATAAATTGGCAAATAGTCTTGATTAAAAGTGTCCTACGCGAAATACGCTATCTCTGCCTCCCATTGATGTCAATGAGAGGTCAGAGGCGTAAACGCCCGAAGATAGGGCATGTCCCTTCCTTTTCCCGCGAGCCGTTTTCGAAATCAATGGGAGCCATTTTCGGACATTTTTGGCGCGTTCTCCAACGCGGTTTCCGCGTCAAAAAACTTGTCAAAAAACTCTGTGTGAACTCCCCCTAAGTGTTCACCCCAAAGAATTAAAGTACATTTCAGTGCAATTGGAGAAATATAATGAAACCAATTATTACCCACCTTCCTTAAACTTGTTCCTCTATACTGATTGAACTGTTACTTCTTTGGGAGGCATTATTTCTTATTCATCGACCCATATAATTCTATCAGCCATAACTTTTTTTATTACCACGTCGCTATCTGAGGCCTTGTTTTTTGTGGGATGGGCGTCATTGTGGGATACATATAAGTTAGTGGTTGATATACATACAGTTTTAAAAAAATGTATGATGCATTAAAAAGGAATTCCCACCATAGATTTTTTTTCTTGTACTGTTTATTGTTTACCTCAAAAAATACAATACCATATCTGTATACGTTTATTAATTTTGGGGGCTTTTATTAAACAAAAAATATTTATTTAAATACATTTTGTTTATTCTTTTTTGTGACTTTTTTTTAAACATTAATCAATTCATTTACTTTTTACTGTTATGTAATGTCATAGCCTATGACATTACATTACTGCCTGTTTATATACAATGGCAGCAGCACTGGACAGACCTGGGAGCCTTTTTTGGACTCCGTCTGTTTGTGTATGATAGCCGGCTCGGGCAAAAGGAACGCCGGGTATTGTTATTCAAATTAAGCCCCTGGGGCCAACAGGCAAGATGAGTAGTCGCATCTAAGCTGAGTTCCCGGGGACCATAATTCATCCTGTCATCATCCTGTCATCATCCTAATTCATCCTGATTCATCCTGGCATCTGCATGATCACAAAGTGACCAGACAGCCTCTGGACATTAGCAACCCTGCTCTGGAGATCTGGTGTGGCTGAATCGGGACTCCGTCAGCTGTGTAGATAGACAAGGTAATTTGCAGCCTAGTGCAGCTTTGATACTTACCTTCATTGTGATTCCTCTCTTTCCCCTCCGAAGGCGGAAGACGTCACTGCTCTGACACCTACATTTCTGCACACAGTGACAGCCGGAGACAATAACGGGATCAACTCCTGCAACAGCTCTGAGGTCCCACCACGCTATATTTGGAGCTGGTGGCTGGCGAGTTGGCGCCTTGAGCGGCCATTATGAGAGACTGCACTTGTATTACATTGGACCCTGATATGGGTTACTTCTTGGCTGTCTCAGTTAAGCCTGCTTGCTTGCCTGACCTGCATTAATTCTTATCACATTCAGCTCTAAACATCATTTATTATTCTGGTTCGACTGTCTGCATTATCTAGTGTGTGTGGAAGGGATTATACCTGCTGATGCAATACTATTTACACCATTACTCTGCTACTGCGGTGAAGCCCGCTACTCTTGTTCATCATTACTTTCATGTACAAGATGCAGAAAGCAAAGCATCAGTCAGCAGTGGATAAACTAAAAGACTTTGCTCGTAACGAGCATGAGGATGATAATTCCACTCCTTTCATGACGAGATGAGCACAGACCAGGTATAGAGAGGAAGACCCTCACCCCCAGATACTGAACCTGAACCTACGCTTCGCCAGGCCAGGTGACTATGCAGCTTCTGACAGCTATTGATGTTTGTAAGACCTCTCAATCAGGCAAAATTGATGAGATAAAGATTGACGTCAGTCTGCTCCGCCAGGACGTACAAAATTTGAGGGGGCGTATGGGAGAACTGGAGACTAGACTTTCCCATGTGGAAGACAGAGTTGGCCTTCATGCTATGGTCCATCGTTTTTACTCTGTATTACGTCATGCATTATATTTAATAAAGATTTTATATTTGATTTAAATATGATTTTTTGGGTGCTATGTTTCCTTATGGTTCATGTTTAGGTTGTCTACTTGTATTTTAGAGGACCCCTTCTCTACGCTTTTTGGTTTGGTTAGAGGTTTTTGTAGGTTGTTCATTTACATTTGCGTCTGAGTTTACAGAATATATCTCAGGATATATGGATTTCAGGAAACGAGATAAGGATTGGATTACACAACTTGGTACCATATTCAAAGAGAGAACAGTAGTGGATACAGATAATAGTAATATTAAGGGCTTGAAACTTAAAATTCGTGACCTCCTCAAAAAACCCACCAAAGTGTAGTGGAACAAGGCAGCATTAGAAAACTATCTACAAAAAAAAAACATCCTGCCCCGAGGCCTGCGCTGCAGGTTTTTCCGAAAGTAGATTCTGAGGATCTTTCATTTGTTACCAAGTGGGAGGAGTCTCTCACTAAGTGCTCACGCACGCTCATCGAATTACTCATTGGAGCAGACCATAGAACCCTTGAAGTATTGGAAAAAGAAATTGACCTTCTTAAAGAGAAAATCCAACAGTCTCGGACTAAAGAAGAGGTTGATATATTTGATAAATCATTAGAGGAGGAATTGATCAAGTGGGAGAAAGAGATTCTAGATCTCAAAACTAAGAAATTTCAGAGAGATCTGAGTGATTTCCAATCTAATAAGATCTATCGGTGGCATACTAAGAGAGACAGAGCACGATCACTGTCCCGCTCCATTTCTTCCACTTCTCTAGTGTCAGAAGAAGAATGTGGCGGTTTTTTAGACACACTGCGGGCCGCAGGAGATGGGGACCCATTGTACAATCTCAGTACACCTGCATTAAAAAGAAAGACCAGAGGGATTTTCAGCAGGGAAAAGAGAAAGAGGAGACTTTAAAGGTAATCAATTTACCCACACATATTCTCACGCCTTCTCGGGTTGATGTTGTACAAATGGGTCTATCCTTTACTTCTACGGGCAAATTTGATCTTTTCACTATGATTAAAGATCTGTCCCTTTTTTCTCGTAAGTTGTTAATTAAGAAGCATTTCAGTAGAAATTACTCTGCTATCCCTATGGGCTCACTGGCTAAGAGACAGGCCTTTAAAGCCCATGGTGTCATTTCTGGAGGAACAGGAGGATAGGATGGACCCTAGACTTTTCACGCATCTGTGCCACCGTTCCCAACATTTCCCCCCTTTTACTTTATGCTCTCCAGTGGAAAAAAAAAATTCAAATTGGTCAAGAGGGACTTGGAAACCATCTCTGACAAAAGAGTGTTCTGTAATCTCAACTTTAGTCAAAGGCAGGCCATTAAACTGCTTAAAAATTTAAAGGATGTGGTTATTAAGCCAGCAGATAAGGGGGGAATGTTGTTACCTGGCCGGCACAGATGTATGAGAATGAGGCATTTCGTCAGCGTAATATTCAACAGTGCTACCGTAGGTTATCTTTAGATTCCACCCTGATTTTTAAAAAGGAATTGGATACTCTATTACAAAGGGGTGTAGATGAACAGATCATCAACCCTAAGCTTATGGAAGGCCTAAAGGTTGATTTCCCTATCAAACCTACTTTCTATTTATTACCTAAAATTCATAAAAATTCTACAAGTCCTCCTGGTCGTCCTATTGTATAAGTAATCAGAGGCCTACGTGAGAATATTTGTAGGTTTCCAGATTTATTTTTACAGAAATGTGTCGAAACCTTACCATCATATATCAAAGATACAACTGATATGTTATAATGACTTAATGGCCTACATTTGGACGAGGATATGCTCTTGGTGACATGCGACGTGGAATCCTTATATACGCCTATAAGCCACGACCACTGAGTACGGGCATCAAGAAATTTTTTGTATATGACCAACCATGACCCTGATCTTATTGAATTTGTTTTGTGTCTTTTGGACTATGCTTTGACTCATAATATTTTTACCTTTAAGGACCGCCTCTTCCTACAGCTCCAGGGCACGGCTATGGGGGCGATGTGTGCGCCCTCTTATGCCAAGCTGTTCCTGGGGCTGTGGGAGAGGGATATCGTCCAGCACACTCCGGGTCATGACGCGGTACACCTGTGGTCGAGGTATATAGACAATATTCTATTAATCTGGCAGGCCTCCACGTCGCAACTAGAATCTTTTTTGGCTTTTCCTAATGTTAATTACTTTAACATTAAATTAACGTGTAAGTATAGTTGAACTTGTGCAGAGTTACTGGCTATTCTGATTGTGAAGGATGATCAGGGTTCTATCTCCACTGACATTTTTAGGAAGAAAACCTTGACCAATGCCCTCCTCCATGCCGCTTCCGCACATTATCTGAAGGTCAAGAAGGCCTTACCAGTGGGCCAATTTTTGAGGGCTCGGCGCATCTGTTCAAGTGATAGTAATTTTGAACGTCAAGTACTTGATATGACAGCAAGGTTTTATAATCGTGGCTATAGCCAGAGAGACATCCGTAGGGGATATCTAAGAGCAAAGCATTCGTCTCGTGATGGACTCTTGGTAAGGAAGCCCAAAAAGGGAAATGATGCGGGTCAAAATGTAGGGTTTATAATTACATTTAATCCACAATGGACAGAAATTCGCAATATTTTACAAAAGCATTGGAGTGTTTTGCTTACTGACTGTGATTTGGCTGGACTTTTACCCCAATACCCCTGCATTATATGGAGAAGGTCTAAGAATCACAGGGATCTCTTTAAATCCAGCCACTATGTTCCCAATATTGCATTAAACCCCTTTGCCAGTTGACCCCCCTTAAGGATCATTTAATTGTGGAAAATGTGCAGCCTGTAGATATATCCCACGTTCCTTCAATTTCTATAACTCTGATAAAAATAAAAACTATAAGTTTGTGTACAATATCACCTGCAATACAGAAGTGGTGGTCTATTTTGCCACTTGCTTGGGCGATCTTATCTATGTTGGAATGACTAGTAGATCTTTGAAGGTACGTGTGTTGGAACATGTTAACAAAATACAATCAGCTGCTAATGTATTGGACATAGAAAAGTTGCAACCTGTTCCCCTACACTTTCGAGATTATCATTCCTGTAACCCTAGGGGTTTTAAGGTGCGTGGGATAGATAGAGTTATTTTGGGCTGGAGGGGAGGCAATGTGATATTGGCCCGGCTGAGGAAGGAAATTAAATAAATCATGGTTTAAATGAGGCCTCTAGTTTCAAGCCCTTTTTGTAATTTACAACTTGTGCGAATTTTAATTATCTAGGGGTTTTGTTCTTGTTTTTTATTCTTTATTTTTTATTTCTATTTAGTTAGTATTTTCCTGTTTGTGGGACTGTTATTGTAAGATCAACGATCAAGTGAACATTTCGACTCTATACTGTCGTGTTTAAATATTGGATACAACAGTTGATGTTCATCGTCTAATGTTTATATTTTCTTGTGTATTGTATCGTATTTGTGGGATCCTTGATTCAGGGAACACAACGATTTTGTCTTGTCGAGTCTAATGATTGGATTTAACAATTGATGTTCATCGTTCAATGACATGTAGTACTGTTTCTGTTTTGTCCTATACAGGGGATACAATCAACATGGCATCATCTTCAGTCTCTCTCTGTCTTCATTTTAAATGTAGGGGATTATTTCCTTATTATATCTTTTAGAGATGTTTATAAAACTTCTTAATTTATGTACTAATATAACATTTGTTTTATATATATATATATATATATATATATATATATATATATATATATATATATATACCGTATATATCGGCGTACAAGACGACTTTTTACACCCTTAAAAAAATGTCAAAAGTGTGGGGTCGTCTTATATGCCGGATATTGTCTACATTAGGGATGCACGTTGCAGCCGCACAGCTCAGTATAGTAACACATGAATGTATGGGAGCGCGGCTGCGGCTGTGTAATTCAGCCACAGCCTCGCTCCTGACTGCAGCATTCAGGGGAAAGTGAGAAGGGGGGATGCCCCTGGATCGCGTCACAGGGAATTCCTGTGACGCGATCGAGGGCCATACCATATATGGGCAGACAGCCCAGGGTCTATTGACGGACCCCAGGGCTGTCTTACCATATTTCATGTTGTTAGGACATACCCAAGTATGTCCTAACAACTGCCTGTGTATTATCCGTCCACAGGTTAATGTACTGGCACATATCTGATATATGTCAGTACATTAAAGTTTAAAAATAAAGTAAAAACAAAGTATTGTTAAATTTTAAAAAAAATACACCTTCACCTTTTTTACAATAAACATTAAAATAAGTCTCAATACATAAAATACACACATTCAGTAATGGCGCGGACAACAATGTTTTTGCATCATTTATGATGTGTACGCTGTAAAAAAATGAAATAAACACGGCTTTCATTCACTTATTAATGTGAGGCGCGAGGTGCGATGAATTTACCCTCCATGTTCCTCACATTAATAGTAATTAACCCCATCATGTACCTCGCACATTAACCCAATATGACTGAGAAACATGATGGGATTAATTACTATTAATGTGAGGCGCGTTCAAAATTCATCACACGTCGCGCCTCACATCAGAAAACGGAAGAATTTTTTTTTTATTACTGTTGGCAAAAGTATCGAAATTGGTATCGAAATCGCAATACTAAACGAAGTATCGGTATCGAAGTCCAAATTCTGGTATCGTGACATCCCTAGTCTACATATTGTCTACACACAGGTTGTGTGTTACCTTGTGAGCCTGCAGTCCGGTACACAGGCTCCCGGGATGCACGGAATCCGCCACGGATCTGAGGGAAGCCAGTATTAGCCGCCAGGGAACATCTCTGTAAGATCCTCTGGCCCGCCCTTTCCTCTCATTCCCTGCCTCTCAGATCTCGCGCAATGAAGCAGCCTATCTGCGCATGCGCGAGTTCAAAGAGACAGAGAGTCCTGGGTCCTGCCGCCGATGGCCATAGTGAAGCGCTCCTGCACGAAATGGTGAGTATATCTTAAATTCTATATTTTAAGGGTAAAAGTTGGGGGTCGTCTTATACGCCCAGTCGTCTTATACGCCGACATATACGGTATATATATATATATATATATATATATATATATATATATGCATTAATTTTTCTGTGACTATGTAATATTGCAATATTGGTTACTTATAGAGATGAGCGAACCGGGAGAACCGAACCCGGTTTCGGTCCGAACATCAGGAAAAGTTCGGTTCACAGCGAATCCGAACTTCACCGGGTTCAGCCGAACCCGTTTTGACCGAACCCGGTCAAAAATATTATACAAATCGGCAGCCACTTATCTCTATCAATCACTGATAGAGAAAAGAGGCTGCTGATTAAAAATAAAATAAAAAGCATTTCATACGTACCCGGTCGTTGTCTTGGTGACGAGTCCCTCTTCTTCCTCCAGTCCGACCTTCTTATCTGACGCGGCAGCCTGTGATTGGCTGCAGAGGCCTCTGCAGCCTGTGATTGGCTGCAGAGGCCTCTGCAGCCTGTGATTGGCTGCAGCGGTCATATGGGCTGTAACGTCATCCAGGAATGTCGGGCCGATGTCGAGAGGGACGCGTCACCAAGGCAACGGCCAGGAGACCGGACTGGAGGATGCAGAAAGTTCTCGGTAAGTATGAACGTCTTTTTTTTTGGACAGGTTACTCTATATTCTGATCGTAATTCACTGTCCAGGGTGCTGAAACAGTTACTGACGATTAGTTAACTCTTTCAGCACCCTGGACAGTGACTATTTACTGACGCCGCCTAGCAACGCTGCCGTAATGACGGGTGCACACACGTAGTCACCAGTCATTACGGGGCCTCATGCACCCGACCGTAAAAACACCCGTTATTACGGGTCGTAATTACGGCCCGAAATAGCGGGCCCATAGACTTCTGTTAGCCACGGGTACCTTCCCGTTTTCTCACGGGAAGGAACCCGTGCCGTTAAAAAGATAGAACATGTTCTATTTTTTTATTTTACGGACCGTGCTCCTATACTTTATAATGGGAGCACGGCTCGGAAAAACGACCGGCTGCTCCTGAAATACTCCGTGCTGCCTTAAACTCTGTGGACAGGTCAGGATCCTGTTTCTTTTAAATGCTGCTGGGGAACCCGCTCGATCCACTATATAAGGCTGCGCTACAGTGCAGCATTTAAAAGAAACAGGATCCTGACCTGTCCACAGAGTTTAAGGCAGCACAGAGTATTTCAGGAGATGAGCATGCAGATTCAGTGCTGCTGTGAACTCTGTTCTTACCATTACGTAGCTCTCAGTCTGTTACCTCTCCTCCACTCCTGTCCTCAATAACACCTTCACATGATTGGCAAGTCACCACCCCGCACAAGATCCGCACGCTCATCTCCTGAAATACTCTGTGCTGCTGTGAACTCTGCTCTTACCATTACGTGGTGACTTGCCAATCATGTGAAGGTGTTATTGAGGACAGGAGTGGAGGAGAGGTAACAGACTGAGAGCTACGTAATGGTAAGAGCAGAGTTCACAGCAGCACTGAATCTGCACGCTC
Source organism: Rhinoderma darwinii (assembly GCF_050947455.1). Classification (NCBI taxonomy): domain Eukaryota; kingdom Metazoa; phylum Chordata; class Amphibia; order Anura; family Rhinodermatidae; genus Rhinoderma; species Rhinoderma darwinii. Next base: position 504,233,901 of record NC_134687.1, read on the forward strand.
ATCTCCTGAAATACTCTGTGCTGCCTTAAACTCTGTGGACAGGTCAGGATCCTGTTTCTTTTAAATGCTGCACTGTAGCGCAGCCTTATATAGTGGATCGAGCGGGTTCCCCAGCAGCATTTAAAAGAAACAGGATCCTGACCTGTCCACAGAGTTTAAGGCAGCGCAGCATAGAGTATTTCAGGAGAGGAGCGTGTGATTGGCTGCATAGGCCGGTGCAGCCTGTGATTGGCTGCAGAGGCCGCTGCAGCCTGTGATTGGCTGCAGAGGCGGTCACGTGGGATGAAGCGTCATCCCTGGAGGCCGGCCTTCTGACGTCATCCTGACGTGCGTGACCGCCACTCCAGCCTGTGATTGGCTGCAGCGGCGACATGGATGAAACGTCATCGCTGGAGGCCGGACAGGAGGAATGTAAGTATGAACGTATTTTTTTATTTTTTTTATTACATTAAAATTGTATTTTCCGTGCGCCGAGCATGGTACTGTCAAGGTTGCTGAAAGAGTTAGTGCAGCCCATTAACTCTTTCAGCACCCTGGACAGTACCATGCTCGGCGCACGGAAATTACAGGTTCGGTCAGAACTAGTTCGGTCCGAATCGAACTTTTTCGTGAAATTCGGCGAACTAGCCGGACCGAACTTTTCATAAGTTCGCTCATCTCTAGTTACTTAGTTTGCATACATCATATAATATGACACTTTTTATTAAGTAATGTTTTGCTAACACTGTCAATTCTTAGCATGTATTGTATGTTATATGTATATTTTTTATATATTCTTTATAAGTACAGTGTAATGTATTTATTTTTGCTTATACGTACCTTAATATATGTATATATAACTACAGGGTGGCCATTTATATGGATACACCTAAATAAAATGGGAATGGTTGGTGATATTAACTTCCTGTTTGTGGCACATTAGTATATGGGAGGGGGGAAACTTTTCAAGCTGGGTGTTGACCATGGCGGTCATTTTGAAGTCGGCCATTTGGTATCCAACTTCAGTTTTTTCAATGGGAAGAGGGTCATGTGAAACATCAAACTTATCGAGAATTTCACAAGAAAAACAATGGTGTGCTTGGTTTTCACGTTACTTTATTCTTTCATGAGTTATTTACAAGTTTCTGACCACTTATAAAATGTGTTCAAAGTGCTGCCCATTGTGTTGGATTGTCAATGCAACCCTCTTCTCCCACTCTTCACACACTGATAGCAACACCGCAGAAGAAATACTAGCACAGGCTTCCAGTATCCGTAGTTTCAGTTGCTGCACATCTTGTATCTTCACAGCATAGACAATTGCCTTCAGATGACCCCAAAGATAAAAGTCTAAGGGGGTCAGATCGGGAGACCTAGGGGGCGATTCAACTGGCCCACGACGACCAATCCACTTTCCAGGAAACTGTTCATCTAGGAATGCTCGGACCTGACACCCATAATGTGGTGGTGCACCATCTTGCTGGAAAAACTCAGGGAACGTGCCAGCTTCAGTGCATAAGGAGGGAAACACATCATCATGTAGCAATTTCAGATATCCCGTGGCCTTGAGGTTTCCTTTGATGAAAAATGGCCCCACTATCTTTGTACCCCATATACCACACCATACCATCAATTTTTGTGTTCCAACAGTCTTGGAGGGATCTATCCAATGTGGGTTAGTGTCAGACCAATAGCGGTGGTTTTGTTTGTTAACATCACCATTCACATAAAAGTTTGCCTCATCACTGAACAAAATGCTGTGAAGATACGAGATGTGCAGCAACTGAACCTCGGATACTGGAAGCCTGTGCTAGCATTTCTTCTGCGGTGTTGCTATCAGTGTGTGAAGAGTGGGAGAAGAGGGTTGCACTGACAATCCAACACAATGGGCAGCACTTTGAACACATTTTATAAGTGGTCAGAAACTTGTAAATAACTCATGAAAGAATAAAGTAACGTTAAAACCAAGCACACCATTGTTTTTCTTGTGAAATTTTCGATAAGTTTGAGGTGTCACATGACCCTCTTCCCATTGAAAAAACTAAAGTTGGATACAAAATGGCCGACTTTAAAATGGCCGCCATGGTCAACACCCAGCTTTAAAAGTTTCCCCCCTCCCATATACTAATGTGCCACAAACAGGAAGTTAATATCACCAACCATTCCCATTTTATTTAGGTGTATCCATATAAATGGCCCACCCTGTATTTATTTTGCACTACCAACTGGTCACATTTTTTTTAACGTATATTTGTATTATGTACTATGTAATATTTTGCACTTTCTAATTGATATGTATTTTTTGCATATATATATATATTTTTTTTTTTTTTATTTTTTTTTATTATATATTCATTGTATACACAGTATTAGAATTTTTTTGTATCACTTATAACTATTAAATGTATTTTTTGCACTTTTCTTTCACTTTTTGATTTTGATTTTTTTTCTCACAGTTTGGCACTTATATATATTTTTGTTATTGGTCTCTATCACTGCATTATCTATTCCTTCACTTATTCACTTCACCTTTTTTATTTTTTATTTTTCATTTTTATTTTTGTATGTATCTCTCAAGTATCCGCATATGCTATTATTGGTGGTTTCATGATTATTGGCTACCGTATATATGTATTTTTTGTTTTTTTGCATCTTTAGTGATTTATTGATATTTCCCCTATTATACTATGGTTCTCCTCCTTCAGTTCCACTATTTATGTTTTGCAGCTAACTTGCTATCTTTCATAATCTCATACATACATTTTTTGTCTAACGTGTCCATTGATGCCTCATCTGTGATTTTCGCACAGACGATCGGCTGTGCATGCTCTGTGGCACCCAAATCCGGGAGTGCTGCTTGGCGTCAGTGTTGCGATGGTGACTCATGTTTGAGTCTTCACGTGGCGTTGTGTTATCACACTGGCATGCGGCGCTTCCTGGTATGTGGGCGTAACTCAACATGTGTACCGAGGGCTGATTTGCTTACTACAGCTGAGATTCATCACCCTTACCCTTATATAAATCCCTTTAGTTTTAATCGTAGCTAGCCTCCTGACGAAGCCGGTCTGTAGGGCGAAAAGCACGTCGAGGCATTTGTTCTTCTGCCAGCACCTGACGTTGCCTGTCCCACTTCCCACCATGTCTCAGGATATGTGTTAACTTTCTGACGTGTTTTAATTGGGCTATGCTGTATTCTGGGATCACAGTTTTGTGTTCCCTCAGCTTGTATCTTTGACTTGGCACTTTATCACTACTCAGTTGATATATCATCTTGTTGTACCCTTAGTTAGTACTTGTGAAGGATGATTTGCCTGACACGCCCGTGGTTAATCAGCCTGCATCTGTTCCTAGGTCTGCTAGAGTGACTCGATCTGCTACCACTCAGGCTGGTAGGCTGAGGAGCTGGAGAGCACTTGGTCCGCTTATACCTTCATTTGCTGCTTGTCCTTTGCCTGTGATTCTCCTGTTTCCTGGCTCTGCTGTTCCTGCTGTTACTATTGACCCTGACTTGACTGACTATTCTCCTGCTCTGCATTTGTTACCACGTACACTCCTGGTTTGACTCGGCTCGTCCACTACTCTGTTGCTAACAGTGTTGCCGTGGGCAACTGCCCCACATTCCTTTGCTTTTGTGTTCACTTGTCTTGTTTGTCTGTCATGCACTTATTGAGCGTAGGGATCGTCGCCCAGTTGTACGCCATCGCCTAGGACGGGCTATGCAAGTAGGCAGGGACTGAGTGGTGGGTAGATTAGGGCTCACCTGTCTGTCTTCCTATCCTGACATTACATAATCACAGGCCCATATATCTTTTCTACCCCAGTCCCTGACACACTATGGACCCCCTTGAGGCCCTGGCTAAGCAGATGCAGGGTCTCTCCCTACAGATTCAAGACCGGGCTCAGAGGTGCAACCTGCGTGATGCTACCCAGGTAGTGCCCTCCACCCCACCTCTTGAACCCCACCTCAAGTTGCCTGACCGGTTCTCAGGGGACCGGAAGACTTTTTTCTCCTTTCGGGAAAGTTGTAGGCTCTATTTCCGTTTAAGGCCCCACTCCTCAGGTTCTGAGAGCCAGCGAGTGGGTATAATTATGTCCCGGCTCCAGGACGGCCCCCAGGAATGGGCCTTCTCCTTGGCCCCTGACGCCACTGAACTCTCTTCTGTTGACCTTTTTTTTTCGGCTCTCGGACTCATCTATGACGAGACTGACAAGACTGCCTTTGCCGAGAGTCAGCTGGTGATCTTACGTCAGGGTAAGAGACCTGTTGAGGAGTACTGTTCTGACTTTAGGAAGTGGTGTGTAGCTTCTCGGTGGAATGACCCTGGCTTGAGGTGCCAGTTTAGATTGGGTTCGTCGAACGCTCTGAAAGACCTGTTATTTAGTTATCCCTCTTCTGACTCTCTAGATCAGGTTATGGCTTTAGCGGTACGTCTTGACCGACGTCTCAGGGAACGATAACTTGAACGTTTTTGTGCATTCTCCTCTGGCTCCCCTATGATGGCCCCCGAGGCTCCGTTGCTTCGTTCTTCCACGGAAAACTCTGATGAACCAATGCAACTCGGGGCCTCCGTGTCTCCCCAACAACGTAGAGCGTTCCGCAGGAAGAATGGTCTCTGCTTCTACTGTGGGGATGGCAAGCATCAAGTGAACGACTGTCCTAGACGTAAGAATAAGCAGACGGAAAACTTCCGCGCCTAAGTGACCATCGGGGTAGTGGCTTGGGTGCACAGGTATTTCCCGTATACATGAAACCTAATAAGATCTTGCCTCCCTTTCAGGTCTATTTTTACGGTAGGTCTGCCACCGGCAGTGCCTTCGTGGATTCAGGGTTTTCTGCTAATATTATGTCTGTGGAATTTGCTATGTCTCTAGCCATGCCATTGAGTGATTTGCCTAAACCTGTCCCGGTAGTGGGTATCGACTCCACCGCACTTGCTAATGGTTATTTTACGCAGCATACCCCTGTTGTTGAACTCATTGTGGGCTCCATTCATTCGGAGCAGTGTTCAGTGTTGGTGATGCAGGGATTATCGTCCGATTTGGTTTTAGGCCTTCCTTGGTTGCAGATGGATAATCCCACATTTAACTGGAATACCGGGGATCTTACTAAATGGGGTAATGAATGCACAACGACCTGTTTTTCTATTAATTTGGTTTCTCTCGCTGAGGAGGTGAACACTCTACCTGAGTTTATTCAGGATTTCGCTGATGTTTTTTCTAAAAAAGCTTCCGAAGAGTTACCTCTTCATAGAGAGTACGATTGCGCTATCGATTTGGTACCAGAAGCTAAACTCCCTAAAGGTAGGATATTTAATCTGAATTAGATCAGGAAAAGGAAAAGGGGGAAAAGACATGTGGTCTGTGAGAAAATTAATATATAACTTTTATTGTTTTTACATTAAAAGGAACAATGTGATTAAAAGGTCCAGTGGTGCAATTTGGTATGTGTAAGTGACCCCTCAGTTCACATACCCTTGGCCATGAGTTATATGATAAGATGGTATGTAATATTGCTGTCAATATGCTCCGTTAACAGTACTTAGTGAATAGACTGTCAGAATGCCACAAATTGCACTGCAAAAAATTAAAGCTAATGGGCTATAAGCTATGCTGATCACTCTGTCTTAAATTGAGACTTGCTGTATTACTAAGGTTGGGGTTGTATCAGTTACACTATGTAACAAACAGCGCAGCTGGGCCAATAGTGGTATGCCCTGCTGCGTGTTGAGAATGAAAAATTGTTACGTTTTTGTGATAAGGGAGGTGAAACCCCGCAAGACTCACTCCCCTGCGTTAGTGTTGATGTTACAATGTGAACAGTCAGTTAACCGTACCCTCACGCTGGTGTCCCTGCAGATCAGAGCAGCAGCGTGGGGAACGGCCGTGTATGAAAATGGAAACACTCTGAGCTGTCAGCCAAGAGACGGTGTAAAGGAGTCATTCACGGGAGTGACTCTGCTGTCAAAGCGGTCGTGAGCAGTAGTAGCCGTACTCAGCTGTCAGCCGAGAGGCAGTGTCACGATGACCGCCTGCAGATTGCCTATGTTCTACAGCAAGATATAACCCAGTATTAAACTGGGTAAAAGCGGAGCGGTAAGGGCTCAAGATTGAGACCAAACATCACCCCGAAAACGACTTATTATGTGCGGCGGGGCTGCTGTCAATACTCGTGGGTGAATGTGAGTCACCAACGGGAGCTGGCACAAGGGCCAGATAGGAATTAGACACCCAGCTGGTTTGAAAGTAACAGCAGGGCGTACTGCAGTCACGAGTATAGGCAACTAGCACGCAGCTAGCAGCCGTGAGCGCACATAAGAGGATCGTAGAGCTAGTGAATAGACTGTACTGGGGCCTTGACAGCTGAGGCCAAGTGGTGCACCAGAGGATTGTTAAAATTTGCTAAGCACCCGACGCGCGTTTCGCCAGAATTCTGGCTTCTTCTAGGGGTGAAAAGCCGCCATTAAACCGCCCTATAAATAGGGTTCTTGGTTAATTGACAGCCCCATTAGCCAATCAGAGACCTTGGTCTCGATTGGTATGGAAATAAAAGTATTTATCATCAAGGATTATTAGAGAACATATGGCAACAGCTATAGTACACCATAAATATGTCTGAGTTCAAGTTAAATTGCAGGCATGTCATGAGCCTTGCAAATATGCAGATGTCCATTAACACTAGAAAATGAGAGAGAGATATTAGGGGGATTTAACATCCTTAGTCCCCCATATATTGTAAAAAGCAGCATTTTTGGAAGATTTTATGAGGGGATTTTTATATATTTTTTCTCCTAATATTTTTATTACTTTATTTTCTTATTCTTATTTTTACAAGAAGCAGCCAAAACCGAGGTTTTTATTTATTATAAGAAGCAGCCAAAACCAAAATTTTCATTTAGTCCCGTGGGACTCACTCTCTTCATGTGGAAGATCCATTCGCTCTCCTTTTTAAGGAGTGCCTGATCTAGATTGCCCCTTCTAATGCCCAGATGTATTTGGCACAGGGCCCAGCCCTTCAAGGAGGTCCAGTCAGAATTGTGTACGTCCCCAAAGTGTCTAGCTATTGGGGTCGGGTTAAATGGCTTGTTTTTGGTCTTACAATCTTTCATATTTTTTTCAAAGTTGATTATTGAATTGATATGCTCGCGGATCCGTATGCGCAATTCTCTCTTGGTTCTCCCAATATATTTCAGGCCACACGGACATTCAAGGCAGTAAATCACACCAGGAGTGGAACATCTTATGTGATCTGTAATCCGATGGAGGTTACCTAGGGCATCCAAAAATTCTTTTTTATCCACTAGTACCCGACAGGCTCTGCACATTCTACACGGATAAAAACCAGGACTGAGTACCTTATTAGCTCTGTTTTTTCTTGAACAGTGACTTTGTACCAAGATATTTGAAATGGTTCTACACTTTCTGTATCCCAAGGAGACTTTATTGCCAAGAAGATTTTTAAGTACAGGGTCACTAAGTAAAATGTTCCAATGGCGGTTCAGGATATGCGTCATTTCATCCCAGTTTTCATTGTAGTCTGTAATAAATCGTGGTTGTGGTTCTGCTATGTTAGCCCTAATTTTTGGGGTCAACAAGCTGTCACGATCGGTCCTCAGCGCCCAGTTATAGGCTTTCTTAATATTTCTGTTGCTGTAATTCCTGCTTAACAGCCTGTTTTTTAATTCTGTTGCCCGCGTTTTGAAAAGCTGGAAGGTAGAGCAATTCCGTCTGAGGCGCAGGAACTCTCCCTTTGGTATGCCTCTAATGGTGTTGACAGAGTGTGCACTTGTTGCATCCAAAAGGTTATTTGTAGCTGTTTTCTTGCGGTAGAGGTCTGTCTCAATTGTGCCTTGCTCATTGGTGAACAGCCTCACATCCAGGAAAGGGATTGACTGCTGGTCATATGTAAGAGTTAGTCTAAGATTGAAATTGTTGGTATTCAAAACCCTTATAAACTCTTCAAGTTCTATAGAGGGACCATTCCAGATGAGTAATATGTCATCTATGAATCTTCGCCAAATGTTAATCCTAGATGTGAATTTGTCCATTTCGGGACAGAAGACATGACATTCTTCCCACCAGCCCAGGTATAAATTGGCAAAGGTGGGTGCCACTGCCGCTCCCATGGCTGTTCCACGTAGCTGCAAGTAGAATCTACCATCAAAAAGGAAATAGTTATGCTTCAGAATAAACATAAGTGCACGTAGGACAAAGTCTCTACGAGATAAATGATAACCTTCCCTTCTCTGCAGGAAGAATTCCACCGCTGTGCAGCCTACCTTGTGATCTATGCTCGTGTAGAGGGACTCCACATCACATGTGGTAAGCCATTCGTTCTCCTCCAGGGAGCTACCATTAAGGTCTTTGAGGACCTGCATGGTGTCCCTGGTGTGAGAGGGCAACTGGTATACCAATTCGCGTAGTTCTTCATCTAACCAGTGATTACATTTCTCAGTCAGATTCCCCACACCAGAGACAATGGGCCTCCCTGGAGGATTAGTAGAGTTTTTGTGCACTTTTGGAAGGAGATAGAACGTGGCAATTCTAGGGTGTTGTACCCTCATATAATCTCTCTCTTTGGCGGTTATAGCCCCTCCTTCAAAACCATCCTGTATCATGTTATTATATTCCGTGAGGAATTGTTCTGTTGGATCTCCCCAAAGTGGCCGATAACAAGCTTTGTCCAATAGTTACTTTTTTGCTTCCTGTACGTATTTTTCCTTGGACCAGATGACAACATTACCCCCCTTATCGGAATTTTTAAAAACAACATCATCCCATTTCCGCATTTCATAAAGTGCCCGTTCTTCATCTGGGCTAAGGTTGTGAGATAGCCATTGGCCAGAGAGTGACAATAGGTCCTGTGACACTAGGTCAATGAAGACTTTGATTGCTGGACAACCATCCAAGGATGGCATAATTGAGGTCTTAGATTTAACTTTAGATTTTTTATGAGAAGTTGTAGTAAGGGGGCCAGGACCAGGCTCAACAGGCTGTGTAGAATTTTCAGACAAAAGTTCCTCCAGGTCTTCCAGTGTATTGAGTTCTATCTCTGAGAGGCACTCTGTGCCGACAGTATTAGGCTGTTCACTGTTTGCATTTTTAATTTGTCTATTGTACATTTTCTGATAGAACAGTTTGCGTCCAAAGAGGTGAAGATCTTTGATGACGGTGAATTTATTTAATTCAGTTGTTAGGCAGAAGTTAAAACCTTTTCTGAGGACTGAAGTTTGAAATTCCGTGAGGACATGCCTAGAGAGATTGATGACCCTCAGGCATTCCTCACTGGGATTTACATTACTAGGATTCATTTTTTGTAGGGTCTCTGAGATTCTTTCCTCCACTGTTGGGAGCCCCTGAAACCCCACCTCCCTCTGTCCCGTAAAAAAGGGACTTCGGTGGTGGTGTTATCGATTTTCCTATTGGGATTCCTGTTTCTACTCGGTTGTCTACCCTGAGTTGGCTGTGGGTCCATATCTGAGTCTGAAGCATCTGTCCCATCTGTCCCTGTGTCGGAAAATTCATGTGGGTCCGTTGACTCTGGGTAAGTTCTTATATTGGTTGGTCTACCACTTGGGAACCTCTGGGATCTCTTCTTACCCCAATCGTAGATTTCTCCTCTGGAGAAGTCTGCCTTATCTCGTGCATATTTTTTCCTTTTCCGATTTTTGATTTTGACTTCAACTAAATCTACATGGTCTAATGTTTTTTTAAAACCTCTGCAAATTGTATTGAACCCTCATACTTCTCCAAATTAGGTGTGAGGACTTCAAGATCCTTTTCAACTATGTTCAAAATGTGGGTTTCGTCTTCAATTAATATGCCCATAAGCGTGTTGGAACACGTTGTCAGGGCTAATTCTCATTTCTCCTTTAGTCCAGATTTGGATAATTCATATGAGGGTGGGGTTTATTTAATCTCTCTTGTCCCGAACATGAAGCCATGAGAGAATATATCCAGGAAAGCCTGGCCAAGGGTTACATTCGTCCCTCTACTTCTCCGGTAGGTGCTGGCTTCTTCTTCGTAGGGATGAAGGGTGGTGGTCTTAGGCCGTGCATCGATTACCGAAACTTGAATAAGGTCACTGTAAGGAACCAATATCCCCTTCCTCTGATTCCTTATCTCTTCAATCAGGTTCAGGGGGCCCAGTGGTTCTGTAAAGGATCTGCCAGACACAGCTTCTGTGTCGACGCCCGTGGTTAATCAGTCTGCACCTGCTCCTAAGTCTGATAGAGTGGCTCGATCTGCTACCACTCAGGCTGGGAGTCTGAGGAGTGGGAGAGCCTATCACAGCCTGGCCAGACGGAGCTAGCTCCCACCTTCTGTCTATTTATACCTTCATTTCCTGTTCCTCCTTGGCCTGTGATTCTGCCTGTTTCCTGGCTCTGCTGCTGCTGCTTGTACTATTGTCCTCTGCTTCATATTGACCCTGGCTTTACTTACTACTCTCCTGCTCTGCGTTTTGTACCTCGTACACTACTGGTTTGACTCGGCTCGTTCACTACTCTTGTTGCTCACGGTGTTGCCGTGGGCCTCTGCCCCATTTCCCTTAGCTTCTGTGTACCCTTGTCTGTTTGTCTGTCATGCACATATTGAGCGTAGGGACCGTCGCCCAGTTGTACGCCGTCGCCTAGGACGGGCCGTGCAAGTAGGCAGGGACTGAGTGGCGGGTAGATTAGGGCTCACCTGTCTGTCTCCCTACCCCGTCATTACATAATCACAGGCCCATATGCCTTTTCTACCCTGGTCCCTGACACAACAATGGACCCCCTTGAGACCCTGGCTCAGCAAATGCAGGGCCTCTCCCTACAGGTCCAAGCCCTGGCTCAGAGGGACAACCAGCATGATGCTACCCTGGTGGTGCCCTCCACCTCACCTCTTGAACCCCACCTCAAGTTTCCTGACCAGTTCTCAGGGGACCGGAAGACTTTTTTCTCCTTTCGGGAGAGTTGTAGGCTCTATTTCCGTCTAAGGCCCCACTCCTCAGGTTCTGAGAGCCAACGAGTGGGTATAATTATGTCCCGGCTCCAGGACGGGCCCCAAGAATGGGCCTTCTCCTTGGCTCCTGACGCCCCTGAACTTTTCTCTGTTGATCTTTTTTTTCTGCTCTCAGGCTCATATATGACGAGACTGACAAGACTGCCTTTGTCGAGAGTCAGCTGGTGACCTTACGTCAGGGTAAGAGACCCGTTGAGGAGTACTGTTCTGACTTTAGGAAGTGGTGTGTAGCTTCTCGGTGGAATGACCCTGCCTTGAGGTGCCAGTTTAGATTGGGTCTGTCGAACGCCCTGAAAGACCTGTTAGTTAGCTATCCCTCTTCTGACTCTCTAGATCAGGTTATGGCTTTAGCGGTACGTCTTGACCGACGTCTCAGGGAACGACGACTTGAACGTTTTTGTGCATTCTCCTCTGGCTCCCCCATGATGGCTCCCGAGGTTCCGTTGCTTCGTTCTTCCACGGAAAACTCTAATGAACCAATGCAACTCGGGGCCTCCGTGTCTCCCCAACAACGTAGAGAGCTCCGCAGGAAGAATGGTCTCTGCTTCTACTGTGGGGATGACAAGCATCAAGTGAACAACTGTCCTAGGCATAAGAATAAGCAGCCGTAAGAACTTCCACGCCTAAGTAACCATCGGGGAGGTCACTTGGGCGCACAGGTATTTCCAGTAAATATGAAACCTAATAAGATCTTGCTTCCCTTTCAGGTCTCTTTTGAGGGTAGGTCTGCTACCGCCAGTGCCTTCGTGGATTCAGGGTCTTCTGCTAATATTATGTCTGTGAAATTTGCTATGTCTCTAGCTATGCCATTGATTGATTTGCCTAAACCTGTCCCGGTAGTGGGTATCGACTCCACTCCACTTGCTAATGGTTATTTCACGCAGCATACCCCTGTTTTTGAACTCCTTGTTGGCTCCATGCATTTGGAGCAGTGCTCTGTACTGGTGATGCAGGGATTATCATCCGATTTGGTTTTAGGCCTTCCCTGGTTGCAGATGCATAATCCCACGTTTAACTGGAATACTGGGGATCTTACCAAATGGGGTAATGAATGCATGACGTCATGTTTTTCTGTTAATTTTATTTCTCTCCCTGAGGAGGTGAACACTCTACCTGAGTTTATTCAGGACTTCGCTGATGTTTTTTCTAAAAAGGCCTCCGAAGTGTTACCTCCTCAAAGAGAATACGATTGCGCTATCGATTTGGTACCAGGAGCTAAGCTCCCTAAGGGTAGGATATTTAATCTCTCTTGTCCCGAAAGTGAAGCCATGAGAGAGTTTATCCAGGAAAACCTGGCCAAGGGTTACATTCGCCCCTCTACTTCTCTGGTAGGTGCTGGCTTCTTCTTCGTAGGGAAGAAGGATGGTGGTCTTAGGCCATGCATTGACTACCGAAACTTGAATAAGGTCACTGTAAGGAACCAGTATCCCCTTCCTTTTATTCCTGATCTCTTCAATCAGGTTCAGGGGGCCCAATGGTTCTCTAAGTTTGATCTTCGGGGGGCTTATAACCTTATCCGCATCATAGAGGAAGATGAGTGGAAGACTGCGTTTAACACGCCCGAAGGTCATTTCGAATAACTCGTCATGCCCTTTGGGTTGTGTAATGCTCCCGCGGTCTTACAGAATTTCATAAATGAGATTTTAAGAGACTACCTGGGGGTATTTCTTGTAGTGTACCTTGATGATATACTTGTGTTTTCCAAGGACTGGTCCTCACACATTGAGCATGTCAGGAAGGTGCTCCAGGCCATTTGGGAAAACAAACTGTTTGCTAAAACCGAAAAATGTTCTTTTGGGGTGCAGGAGATACCATTTTTGGGTCAAATCCTCACTCCTCATGAATTCCGTATGGACCCTGCCAAGGTTCAGGCTGTGGCTGAATGGGTCCAACCTGTCTCCCTGAAGGCGTTACAGTGCTTCCTGGGGTTTGCTAACTATTACAGGAGATTTATTGCTAACTTCTCGGTCATCGCTAAGCCTCTTACGGATCTTACTCGCAAAGGTGCTGATCTCCTCCACTGGCCTCCAGAGGCGAAACGCTTTTGACGTCCTTAAGTAGTGCTTTATCTCGGCCCCAGTGCTGATTCAGCCTAACCAAATGGAGTCATTCATCGTGGAGGTTGATGCGTCCGAGGTGGGAGTGGGTGCTGTCTTGTCCCAGGGTACCAGGTCCCTCACCCATCTCCGTCCCTGTGTCTACTTCTCCAGGAAGCTCTCGCCCACTGAGAGTAACTATGACATTGGCAACGGCGAACTCTTAGCCATTAAATGGGCATTTGAAGAGTGGCGCCACTTACTGGAGGGGGCTAGGCACCAGGTAACAGTCCTTACCGACCACAAGAATCTGGTTTTCCTAGAATCTGCCCGGAGGCTAAAGCCGAGACAAGCTCGATGGGCGTTGTTTTTTACTAGATTCAACTTTTTGGTCACCTATAGGGCTGGGTCTAAAAATATTAAAGCTGATGCACTGTCGCATAGCTTCATGGCCAGCCCTCCTTCGGAGGAAGATCCTGCTTGTGTTTTTCCCCCAGGTATAATAATTTCCTCTGTTGATTCTGACTTGGTCTCCGAAATTGCGGCTGATCAAGGTTTAGCTCCCGGGAACCTTCCTGAGAACAAGCTGTTTGTTCCCCTGCAATTCCGGCTAAGGGTACTCAGGGAAAATCATGACTCTGCACTATCTGGTCATCCAGGCATCCTGGGTACCAAGCACCTCATTGCCAGAAACTATTGGTGGCCTGGGTTGCCTAAAGACGTTAAGGCCTACGTCGCCGCTTGTGAAATTTGTGCTAGGTCCAAGACTCCCAGGTCCCGACCAGCGGGCTTACTATGTTCTTTGCCTATTCCCCAGAGACCTTGGACCCATATCTCCATGGATTTTATCACCGATCTGCCTCCATCTCAAGGCAAGTCGGTGGTGTAGGTTGTAGTAGACCGCTTCAGTAAGATGTGCCACTTTGTGCCCCTCAAGAAACTACCCAATGCCAAGAAGTTAGCTACCTTGTTTGTCAAACACATCCTGTGTCTCCATGGGGTTCCTGTCAATATTGTTTCTGACAGAGGGGTACAATTTGTTTCATTGTTTTGGAGGGCTTTCTGTAAGAAGTTGGAGATTGATCTGTCCTTCACCTCGGCCTTCCATCCTGAAACTAATGGTCAAACCAAGAGGACTAATCAGTCTCTAGAAAAATATTTAAGGTGTTTTATCTCTGACTGCCAAGATGATTGGGTCTCCTTCATTCCCCTCTCCGAATTTTCCCTCAATAACCGGGTCAGTAACTCGTCAGGGGTCTCCCCCGAGGTAGATGTCGTTCATCGGGAACTGTGCACAGTCTGGGCCCAGGTTCAGAAGAACCTTGAGGCGTCCCAGAGCATACAAAAGACTCAGGCAAATAAAAGACGTTCTGCTAACCCCTTGTTTGTGGTCGGGGATCGGGTGTGGCTGGTTTAAAAAAATGTGCGCCTTAAAGTTCCGTCCAAAAAATTTGCTCCCCCTTATACAGGGTCGTACAAGGTAATTGAGGTCATTAACCCTGTGTCCTGCTGGCTGGAGTTACCCCCGTCTTTTCAAATACACAACATGTTCCATGCCTCCCTCCTGAAACGCTGCTCCCCATCCTTGGCTCCCTCGAGGAAACCTCCGGTCCCTGTTCTTACCCCTGAAGGGGTAGAACTCGAGGTGGCCAAGATTGTGGACAGCAGGATGGTCCAAGGCTCCCTCTAGTACCTAGTCCATTGGAGAGGATACGGGCATCAGGAAAGGACTTGGGTACCCGCCCGGGATGTTCACGCCGGGTTATTACTCAGGAAGTTCCATCTTCAGTTCCCCAACAAGCCAGGTCCAACTAGGAAGGGTCCAGTGGCCCCTCATAAAAGGGGGGGTACTGTGAACGAGTTGCCTGACACAGCTTCTGTGTAGACGCCCGTGGTTAATCAGCCTGCATCTGTTCCTAGGTCTGCTAGAGTGACTCGATCTGCTACCACTCAGGCTGGTAGGCTGAGGAGTGGGAGAGCCTATCGCAACCTGGCCAGATGGTTCTAGCTTCCCCCCTTGGTCCACATATACCTTCATTTGCTGCTTGTCCTTTGCCTGTGATTCTCCTGTTTCCCTGGCTCTGCTGTTCCTGCTGTTACTATTGACCTCTGCTTCATATTGAACCTGACTTTACTGACTATTCTCCTGCTCTGCATTTGTTACCACGTACACACTGGTTTGACTCGGCTCGTCCACTACTCTGTTGCTAACGGTGTTGCCGTGGGCAACTGCCCCACATTCCTTTGCTTTTGTGTTCCCTTGTCTTGTTTGTCTGTCATGCACTTATTGAGCGTAGGGACCGTCGCCCAGTTGTACGCCGTCGCCTAGGACGGGCTGTGCAAGTAGGCAGGGACTGAGTGGCGGGTAGATTAGGGCTTACCTGTCTGTCTCCCTATCCTGACATTACAGTACTACTATATACATCTTTTCACATGTCGGCATGCTATCACTGCTATTGCTCATTGCTGCTATTGCTCAGCTGATTTAATTAATTGGTATATTTTTAGGCAGTACTACTTCATACATCTTTTCATATGTGTGGACATGTCATTATTTTCACTGTTCACTTAGTATGTTTTGATTGTTGTGGGTTGAGTGCATTTTGGCCACTGATGGTCGATTTCTATAGACCACCAGGTTTTCTACATCTTACCTGCCTGTTTTACTCTTCTTGTATTGTCTATCCTTTTTACTCTGTATTATGTCATGCATTATATTTAATAAAGATTTTCTATTTTTTGCATATGATTTTTTCGGTGCTTTGTTCCCTTATGGTTCGCATTTAGGTTGTCTAATTGTATTTTAGGGGACCCCTTCTCTACGCTTTTTAGATTGGTTAGAGGTTTTTGTAGGTTGTTTAGTTATTTAGAATATCCTCAATTCACGAGACCTACCGCGTTACTTCCCATGCACATAGCCTTAGCAGTATGGCACATCTCCAAGAATATGTTACATTTTAGTGATACCCTCCCAGAGTTACCTTTATTGCATAATCCCACACTGCCATCCTTAAAGGCTATGCCTAATCCTTCATTTTGGCAACAATTGGGGATAATGACCGTGGGGGGGGGGGTGTTTATAGACGGGGCATTTCTAACCCTCCTTCACTTGCAGGAGATTCACCATCTCCCCCGGTTGCAATGGTACAGATATTTTCAACTTCGCCATGCCTTTCACTCTCAGTTCCCACCCAATACCACCACCATATCAATGTACCTTTTAATAGGTATACTGAAGTTGCACGGCCCCAGGGGTCTTATCTCTGCATTGTACACTCATTTGTTGTCCACCAAAGTGGCCTAGACTCCATTGCCGGTATATGATAAAGGGTTACTGCAGATCCCAGATCTTACTCCTGAAGATACAACTTTTGGTTTTAAGTTCTCACCTTACAGTCTCTCCGGCTATTAATAATACAATTATTCAGATGTGTATCATGAGGCCTATCTAACCCCTACTAGACTTTATAAAATTGGTAAAATGTCCTCTTCGTCTTGCCATAGATGTTACCACTTAGAGACAGAATTCTGGTACCTTATGTGGGATTGCCACTACATCTCTACCTACTGGTCACAAGTGTTTGATTTTCTTACATCCCTTCTACCTGATAGTCTATCTAACTCTCCTAAAATTGCGCTATTTGGACTTTTGGATGAAGAAATATGGACATATTATGTATCTATATTCTTAAAGGAAACATTAGTCTTGGCCAGGAAGGTTATAGCACTACATTGGATGGGAGATAGACCTCGGTCCCTATCACAGTGGAAGACATTAGTTAACACTATCATACCTTATGAGCGCCTGGTTTATCAGCATCGCGGATGTCCTGACAAATGAAATAAAAGCTGTTTCGCTAGTCACTCCTCATTCAGTGTTTTCCTCCAAACGCTGACACCTACTCAGCAGATCCAACAGCTGAAAAAATTTGCACATAGGTCAGACTGAAACACACGGTCTCAACTTCCTTTGCCATGATTAAGAACGCAGTGTGCGTTCAAAACGCGTAGGCTCGGGTATATTCCCTGCTTACTCCTGCCTTGAGACTGCGTCTCCCATCCAATTTTAATAATTTCTCCAATAAACATGGGAATTGTCCTTCCCCTTTAAAACTACTATTAGCGCTGGATCATCTTTTCCTTTTCTTGCAACACACACCGCGGGCCGTCGCGGGGATCCGAGCGACATCTCAGAAGACGCAGAACCGGTGAGCTGGAGGTTTCCTCCCTTCCTTTAAAATGAAATAAAACAAATAAAAAAATAAAATGAAAACCCTAATTTAGCCTCCACCACGATCTCTACCAACTAAAGTGCTGAAGGGGGTTGTTGCAGGAGAGTGGCTATTAATCACAGTCACTCTCCCACTGCCAGGCTTGAGGGCACAACTTCTGTCCCCGCAAGACCACTATCATGTACATGTATGTGTGGATGCAGTAATGTGGGAAGCGGTTAATTACTGATTATTTAATTCAGACCTAAGGGGTTGTATACTTTGGACAAACCCGTTTTGTTAAAAGGGCCCTTTTAAAAATAAAACTGATCAAATGATGCCAAGCTTATCGTCCATAATCTGTGGAGAAATCCGACAAGAGTTAAATTTCCCTGCAGCGCCACCATAAGGGAAATTAAGCATTACACAATATTTATTACACTTCTCTATTCATTCAATATTCCCTAATAGGCTATTTTCTAAACCAGACAACCCCTTTAAACAAAGTTCTAGCAATGTTCTACAGTGTAGAATAGAAGAAACAAAATCCTCAGAATAAAAAGCTATTTGTCATATTCCTGAGTGTAACTATTTTAATGTTCCTAAAAGTTTTACGTTTTATAGAAGGTCCCAGCACATCTATATAAAAAATGTGAGACTTAGTTTTAGTTCTTTATTAAATTGTGTGGTTTTCCAATAGCACCAAACGCTATAAATCCTATGGGTTGATACACTCATAGTATATTATGTTTTCTAACTGCAGTAATGAGATTATAGAACATGACTTAATTTAGCGAAAAAGAACGGGTGGTGGAATCCAGCGCTGAGTAGAGTAAAATGGAAACGGTTTCCAAGTTTAATTGTCAAAGTTCAGGGTAAAATCCAATGCAATGAAGTCCTGGTGTGGAGAAAGTGAGAGGGAAGTGTCCTCAGAGCCTACGCGTTTCGGACGGCTTCAGCGTCCTTAGACTTGGCTGTGATGTATTTTGAATTGGGCGCGCTGTCTTTTTATATCCTGGTTCCGGTGAGACAGCTGATTTGTGAGTGCGTTCCACGGTTGGTATGGCCACTGGAACGCAAACCGGAAGTTGTACTTCTGTCTTCGGTATACACAGATTTTGCCTTGGTGTCGGGTAAATATACGTTGAGGTTCATAATCGTAATCTGTCTTCTTTGATATATTTGATGTTTAGAGGTAATTAGTCTTTAGTCCAGAGAGTTTATGATATGATGTTTGTGTGTATTAAGTGTGTTCCTGTTTTGATTGACTGTTTGCGTTCCAGGACTCGTGTTGCGTGGGACGCATGTCTAAGTCGGAAGACGGAGATCTCCTTTTGGTGTCTCTGTTGGGATTCTGTGTGACTTATATAGCTAAGGTAAGTGACAAACTAGAGTATGTAGTGTGTCTTTCTTGTAAACTCTGAGATGGAGGTCAAAATCGTACAGGAAAGAAAATTGAATGAATGATGAATTACGAGTAATGATAAAAAATGGCCCGATAGGCATGTGTGTATGAGTATATATGAGATCCTTGGATCGTATGTGTATTGGAACCTATACTAGCGAAGGATATATGATGCATGATGGAAGAATATTATGAGTGACAGGACGCTCAATTTATTAGCGAGGATCTAGGGTGAAATGGTTGATGTGAGGGCAGGACGACAACTACAGAGACAATGAATTAAAATAAAAAAGAAACAGGGCTAAGTGGGGTAGTGCGTGTTGTACATATCAAAAAGCACATGTTATGTATGTACTGGGATGTGGGGTATAGAGTATCGATCTAGGAGTAGCTAGACATTGGAATATTTTTTCGACGTGTGGTAACCTTAAAGTTGTGAGACAACAAAGGATATGTGAGAGAAATTAATTGATTAGTATTGGAACATGAGCTCTTTTTTTAAATTAAGACCTTCTAGATATCTTGTTTTTAGTCTGAAAATCCAATAAGCCTCCCTAAGGTGGGTTTTATGTATTATATCTCCTCCCCTTGTAGACGAATGAATTTTCTCAATGGCATAACAACGTAGGGTTTTTGTGGTTCGGTTATGATGGTGTATAAAGTGTTTCGCGGCATTTGAAATGTTGAGAATATTGCTATTTCTTACGTAACTGAGATGTTCCAAGATTCTCGTCTTTAATTTCCGATTGGTGCAGCCTACGTATTTCAGTTGGCATTCAGTACATTCGATTATGTAGATGACAGATTCAGAATTACAATTAATGTAATTCTGGATGGTGAACGTATCTGTTTGTCTGGAATCATTGAAGCTTTTGGTTGGATAAGCGTAGGAGCACACCTTGCAGGGGTGCTGGCCGCATTTGTAGAAACCTTTTGTTTCTAACCATGTTGTCTTTGTGATTTCATTAGATGAGAAAAGTGACGGAGACAGAACACTGCCTAGGGAGGGGGCCTTTCTTGCCACAATACGACATCCTCCAGCCAGAATGGAGCGCATGCTGTCATCCTCTTTGAGAATGGGTAAGTAGTTAGTGATTATGTTTTTGATTTGCGCAAACTGGTTACTTTGTTGTAAGATCAATGTTGGCTGGTTGCCAGAATGTTGGCTTGTAGGACTTGTTCTGGTGTTATTGTATTCGAGTAGCTGTGATCTTGATTTGTTGGTCATGATATTACTTGCTCTATCGAGTGACCATTGTGGATAGCCTCTTGCTTTGAGTCTTATCTTTATTTTTTCCTGTTCTGACTCGAATTGGCTTTGAGAGGTGCAGTTCCGTTTGGCCCGATGCATCTCACCTACGGGTATGGCTCTAATGGTTTGTCTTGAGTGGTTGCTTTTCGCATGGAGTATGCTGTTGGACGATGTGGGTTTTCGATGAGTTTGGGTAGATATAATATTGGATTTTCAGACTAAAAACAAGATATCCAGAAGGTCTTAATTTAAAAAAAGAGCTCATGTTCCAATACTAATCAATTAATTTCTCTCACATATCCTTTGTTGTCTCACAACTTTAAGGTTACCACACGTCGAAAAAATATTCCAATGTCTAGCTACTCCTAGATCGATACTCTATACCCCACATCCCAGTACATACATAACATGTGCTTTTTGATATGTACAACACGCACTACCCCACTTAGCCCTGTTTCTTTTTTATTTTAATTCATTGTCTCTGTAGTTGTCGTCCTGCCCTCACATCAACCATTTCACCCTAGATCCTCGCTAATAAATTGAGCGTCCTGTCACTCATAATATTCTTCCATCATGCATCATATATCCTTCGCTAGTATAGGTTCCAATACACATACGATCCAAGGATCTCATATATACTCATACACACATGCCTATCGGGCCATTTTTTATCATTACTCGTAATTCATCATTCATTCAATTTTCTTTCCTGTACGATTTTGACCTCCATCTCAGAGTTTACAAGAAAGACACACTACATACTCTAGTTTGTCACTTACCTTAGCTATATAAGTCACACAGAATCCCAACAGAGACACCAAAAGGAGATCTCCGTCTTCCGACTTAGACATGCGTCCCACGCAACACGAGTCCTGGAACGCAAACAGTCAATCAAAACAGGAACACACTTAATACACACAAACATCATATCATAAACTCTCTGGACTAAAGACTAATTACCTCTAAACATCAAATATATCAAAGAAGACAGATTACGATTATGAACCTCAACGTATATTTACCCGACACCAAGGCAAAATCTGTGTATACCGTAGACAGAAGTACAACTTCCGGTTTGCGTTCCAGTGGCAATACCAACCGTGGAACGCACTCACAAACCAGCTGTCTCACCGGAACCAGGATATAAAAAGACAGCGCGCCCAATTCAAAATACATCACAGCCAAGTCTAAGGACGCTGAAGCCGTCCGAAACGCGTAGGCTCTGAGGACACTTCCCTCTCACTTTCTCCACACCAGGACTTCATTGCATTGGATTTTACCCTGAACTTTGACAATTAAACTTGGAAACCGTTTCCATTTTACTCTACTCAGCGCTGGATTCCACCACCCGTTCTTTTTCGCTGCTTCGCATCGTGTGCCGACACGAGGACACCGGGCGCTACCAGTGACACGTCCCACAGTGTCAGGTGAGCTGGAGGATTCCTCCCTACTTCCTATTTTTGTTGCCAATTTCGGTTGTTTTTCCTACGAGCTCCCACTTCTTCCAGTGTTCACACGGATACAACAAGAAGTCCCATCAAATTACTACAATATATCCATGTTTTCATAGGTGTGGTTTAAAGTGTAGTAACACTAGAAAGTATATCGAATTTAAGAGTCTCATAACTACAGATTAATCTAAAAATCTATTCATAAGAACACGCTGGCTATACATTTTCGTTCTACATTGTTTTAACTCACAGCACACCTGTATCCTTATTCTGGAGAGCTGCATTGGTCACCAAAGACCATAAAACATGACTCATGGAACACAGCTAACACGCACAGAACTAGCAGAACAAGTCTTTGGCAATTCTGACAACCCCACTGAAAACAACCAGGAAATGGAAGATCTATTCCACACCCTAGAAAAGCATCTAGCGCAACAAGCCAAAATCTGGTGGGACCTCACCACCCTGCAAAATTATATTGCCAAAAACATGATTCCTAGGGGCCTTAGACTCAGAAAAACGCCTACTTTCATTTACACAGAAGAGTTTCAGAAAGAGTGGAATCAAACCCTATCAACATGTTCCATCAGCTTGATGAAGCTGATCACTAAACAAGAAGAACTAAAACTGATGGAACTGGATATCAACATAATGGACACTAGAAAATCACTTGAGGTTTTTTCCAGCTCACCTTCCTTCTCTCTTCTCCATAATCGGACATCATCTGCCATCGACAAACTAGATCATTCTGTTGCAGAAACAAAAAAAAGCAAGTTCCAACGTGACATAAGAGATTATACACACAACGAAGTTTATAATTGGAACAAAAGAACAAACAATCTCCCAAGACCAAGACCGATCTTGAAAAAACGCAACCAATACTACAATCAATACCGAGATTTACCCAACAGAGTAAGTTTTAGTTCTACTGAACCAGACTCTGCGGATGGCATCTCAGAAGACGAGATTACTAGGACACGCCCCCAATCTACACACAGATCAGAAAATCAGAAGTATCAGTCAAAAAACGAGGCAGGAGGGGCGGCAGGAAGCATAGGTCGTCCAAATCAAGAACAGTATCGCCGCCTACGCCCCCGAAAATTCCAGCAATATTGAACATGAATGTCACCAATTTATCGTCTACTCCATTGACTACGGATCAAATTGAAGTTCTGTCTCTAGGCCTCAATTATGCTCCAACGAACAACTTTAATATTTTCAACACACTACTAGACATAAATAAATTTATTCGCAATCTGACTGTTAAAAAACATTTTCTGTCTTTGGAAACAAATCAACCGGATAATACTATAGTATCCTCTTCTGCCATCACATATGTGGATAACGAAAGACCTTCTTCTAATGTACCTCCAACTATATCCAACTTCTCCTTTCAGGAACTTACCACTTTAGCATGTTTGGATCACTTATGTACGGAAACCTCCAACCAAACGGTAACAACAGCCTCCAACTTCATAACATCCAACCCCAAGTTCTATCCCATTGGGTCACGAACAGATTCAATGGACCGGTTCCAATTTGCCATGGAAAAAGAACTACAACATCTTGCAGACGGCCTTAAATCCCAACATCAGAAAACAAATATATCGACTCGTCTCAAGAAAGCAGCGAAATCACTGCATGAAAACAAAGATATAATCATAAAAATGGCAGATAAAGGAGGCAACATAACAGTAATGAACAAACAAGACTACAAACAATCCATTATTGATATGCTATCAGATGAAACCACCTACAAAAAACTGGATAAAAATCCTCTGGAGCACATTAAAAGCCAGATGAAAAAACTGCTTAATGATGGCCTACAAGGAGGATTCATAAACGAAAAACAGATGGACTTCATATTTATTGAACAACCAATCACTCCTATCATTCATGCGCTTCCCAAAACACACAAACAGACTTTCCCTCCACCTATGAGACCCATCGTCTCAGGCATTGGATCAATCCTCGAAAGACTGTCAGAATGGCTCGATACATTACTGCAACCGCTGGCCCAAAAAACTCCCGGTTTCCTGAGTGACACCAAAAGTGTCCTGAATTCGCTACTCAATAAACGATGGGAAAAAAACTACATATGGCTAACATGTGACGTCGTATCCCTGTATACATCAATTCCCCATCAAGTAGCTTATGCCGCCCTGGACTACCATCTGTCTAAACACAGCATCTATGAAAAAAACTTCCAAACTTATATCTTGGAAATACTTATGTTTTTAATGACTAACAATTATTTCCAATTCGATGCAAAATATTATCTCCAACTAAAGGGCGTCTCGATGGGAGCCAAGTTCTCTCCATCAATAGCGAACCTAGTGATGTCATGGTGGGAACAATCTCACATTTTTTCTACGGATAATATATATGGTCACTGTATTGAATGGTACGGTAGATATATTGACGATATTTTGCTTATTTGGAAAGCGGACAACAATATCATCCCAGAGTTTGTCAAAGCATTAAACCACAACCAATGCAACCTCAAGTTTACATACAATTACAACACTACCAACATTGTATTCCTAGACTTGGAACTGTCTGGCAAAGCTGGCCATATTATATCTACCCAAACTCATCGAAAACCCACATCGTCCAACAGCATACTCCATGCGAAAAGCAACCACTCAAGACAAACCATTAGAGCCATACCCGTAGGTGAGATGCATCGGGTCAAACGGAACTGCACCTCTCAAAGCCAATTCGAGTCAGAACAGGAAAAAATAAAGATAAGACTCAAAGCAAGAGGCTATCCACAATGGTCACTCGATAGAGCAAGTAATATCATGACCAACAAATCAAGATCACAGCTACTCGAATACAATAACACCAGAACAAGTCCTACAAGCCAACATTCTGGCAACCAGCCAACATTGATCTTACAACAAAGTAACCAGTTTGCGCAAATCAAAAACATAATCACTAACTACTTACCCATTCTCAAAGAGGATGACAGCATGCGCTCCATTCTGGCTGGAGGATGTCGTATTGTGGCAAGAAAGGCCCCCTCCCTAGGCAGTGTTCTGTCTCCGTCACTTTTCTCATCTAATGAAATCACAAAGACAACATGGTTAGAAACAAAAGGTTTCTACAAATGCGGCCAGCACCCCTGCAAGGTGTGCTCCTACGCTTATCCAACCAAAAGCTTCAATGATTCCAGACAAACAGATACGTTCACCATCCAGAATTACATTAATTGTAATTCTGAATCTGTCATCTACATAATCGAATGTACTGAATGCCAACTGAAATACGTAGGCTGCACCAATCGGAAATTAAAGACGAGAATCTTGGAACATCTCAGTTACGTAAGAAATAGCAATATTCTCAACATTTCAAATGCCGCGAAACACTTTATACACCATCATAACCGAACCACAAAAACCCTACGTTGTTATGCCATTGAGAAAATTCATTCGTCTACAAGGGGAGGAGATATAATACATAAAACCCACCTTAGGGAGGCTTATTGGATTTTCAGACTAAAAACAAGATATCCAGAAGGTCTTAATTTAAAAAAAGAGCTCATGTTCCAATACTAATCAATTAATTTCTCTCACATATCCTTTGTTGTCTCACAACTTTAAGGTTACCACACGTCGAAAAAATATTCCAATGTCTAGCTACTCCTAGATCGATACTCTATACCCCACATCCCAGTACATACATAACATGTGCTTTTTGATATGTACAACACGCACTACCCCACTTAGCCCTGTTTCTTTTTTATTTTAATTCATTGTCTCTGTAGTTGTCGTCCTGCCCTCACATCAACCATTTCACCCTAGATCCTCGCTAATAAATTGAGCGTCCTGTCACTCATAATATTCTTCCATCATGCATCATATATCCTTCGCTAGTATAGGTTCCAATACACATACGATCCAAGGATCTCATATATACTCATACACACATGCCTATCGGGCCATTTTTTATCATTACTCGTAATTCATCATTCATTCAATTTTCTTTCCTGTACGATTTTGACCTCCATCTCAGAGTTTACAAGAAAGACACACTACATACTCTAGTTTGTCACTTACCTTAGCTATATAAGTCACACAGAATCCCAACAGAGACACCAAAAGGAGATCTCCATCTTCCGACTTAGACATGCGTCCCACGCAACACGAGTCCTGGAACGCAAACAGTCAATCAAAACAGGAACACACTTAATACACACAAACATCATATCATAAACTCTCTGGACTAAAGACTAATTACCTCTAAACATCAAATATATCAAAGAAGACAGATTACGATTATGAACCTCAACGTATATTTACCCGACACCAAGGCAAAATCTGTGTATACCGAAGACAGAAGTACAACTTCCGGTTTGCGTTCCAGTGGCCATACCAACCGTGGAACGCACTCACAAACCAGCTGTCTCACCGGAACCAGGATATAAAAAGACAGCGCGCCCAATTCAAAATACATCACAGCCAAGTCTAAGGACGCTGAAGCTGTCCGAAACGCGTAGGCTCTGAGGACACTTCCCTCTCACTTTCTCCACACCAGGACTTCATTGCATTGGATTTTACCCTGAACTTTGACAATTAAACTTGGAAACCGTTTCCATTTTACTCTACTCAGCGCTGGATTCCACCACCTGTTCTTTTTCGCTGCTTCGCATCGTGTGCCGACACGAGGACACCGGGCGCTACCAGTGACACGTCCCACAGTGTCAGGTGAGCTGGAGGATTCCTCCCTACTTCCTATTTTTGATGACTTAATTTACTTTTGATTATCCAAATTTTGCAACAGAAATATTTAATTGTTTAATAATATTTAGTCTTGAAACAATAGACGAGTATTATAGAGGAGGCAAAGAACAAAGGGCATTTGTAGGACAAAATGCTCAGTTTTCACAGAATGTGACAGAATATGAAGCTAAGACACTGAGAACTTATGTTTTCGCTAGTAACTAATGAAGAAAGACAAGCATTGACAATCTGACAACAAAATGTAGATTTTCTCTGTTTTTTCATTTTGTTTTTAACCACTTGAGACAAAATGTATTTATTCCAGTTGCTTGTAAGTGCCAACATATCTGCAGCACTGTATAGAGATATTCACTAGTCACATCAGTCTCTATACCCAGTGGGGAACACAACCTAATTTAGCTCAGATACACACACACAGTAGGAGTACCCAGGGGAATTCAATGTAAACATTGGAAGAACATATAAACTCCATGCAGGTATGGATTGAAGTAGGATATGGCTATAAAAAATAAAAACCGTTTATCTGTCCTGCCTAATCAATTATAATAATCAATTTATCAAGACAAAATGTACAGTGAAAAATTACCACTGTAGGTTCACTGGGTCTAATTTTTATAGACTATGTTTACACTTGCGTTAGCTCTCCATCAGGTTTCCCTTGCTCCTTCTCATCCTAGTGAAAGAAGATGCAAAGAATTCTCAAAGTAAAAAAGAAAAAAAAGCACATAGGGGAAAATTCAGTGCTTATTGGAATATACTATAAAGTTAGTATATACAGATAATCTCCAGAGCAATATAAATGTGTACATTTAAATAGTTACATTTTATGATCCCTTTTATTTTATTATTTTAAATCATTTTGAATCAGAAAAAAGTTTAACATACTGTGCAAAACTACACTTTAGTGAATAAATTAATGTGTTCTATGTGTTCGCGGTGTATTAAAGATTTAATGAACATATAAATTAATCTGCATCACAGAAATTTACATTTGATTTGAACTGACTAAATCTAATATGAGTTTCACTGATGAGTATGCCATTGCCAATTAGCATGATTCTGTTAATTTCATATGCACCTGTCAGATAGAAATCCCTTGTGATCTTTAATAACTACATATTATGAGTTTGCATTTTACATCTGTGTGTTTTTGCAATTATGATTTGGTTAATTTCCCATGACTTTTTTTAGATTTCAGATGCTCCTCTATTACAGTAAGTTTTGCAAATTTTGGTGGTGACACCTAGAAGTCTATCAATGTTATATTATGTTACATAATGACTTGAGAAATAATGTTCTGTACACCTTCTAGTAATCTTTAATGCATGGCTTTGATGGGAAACCACAGGACCTCACTGAGGCACCATATTGTGCTGCCATACAGGTTCAGCATATGCATCTTTGTGCATTAGCCCTATAACTGAAATAAAAGTGAAGATTCCCATTTACACAACTTCTAACATGCTATCAGACATGTCAAAAGATGTCATCAATGGTGGTCCATGATGCCCACCAATCTTAATACCAAAGGGCCGTTTGCATTACAGTCCTATGGATTTCCAAGGGAACGCCACCAAAATATCTCAGATGCAGATATCTAATTGACGTAAATTGAAAGATCTCCGCAGCTCTTTCATTTTAGCAATCAATGAAATGTCAGAAGGTGAACCTTCACATGATCAGAATAAAGTCTTTATTCGGTTTTAAACATTTAGGTTGGACCTCGAAATACCCTGCCTTATCTGCCAATATACCCCCAAGATTAAATTTTTAAATTATTATGTACAATTTGCCATAATTTACCTTCTGTAACAGATCTTTTAATATGTCATCAAGACATGTCAAAATATGTAGAGAGGTTTCAGTAGTAACCTCATATCTGTACAACACAAGAATTTAAGCATTAAGGTTACTAGATAACCAACTTTTTTTGTACTCGTGTCCTCATAAACTATCTAGCACCCAATGCAATATTCTAGTACTCCATTTCACTACCAGGTTTCTAACCCCGAGTCCTAAAGATAATCTATAAAAATCGTCTCAGACCCTCGGTTTGGCACGGGCACCGGACACAGATAGTGAAGTCGTCTCGGACACTCGACTTAGGCACTAGAGCTAAACACAGATACTGAATACGGGAAACAGGTTTCAGGTTACGGGATACAGGATACAGCTAAGGAACCATTTTCAAGACAAACGTAGGGAAGACAACAACATTGCTCAGGCAAGTTGGAAATGGGCAGAGTCCTTTTTAAATTCCCGGGTGTGTAGGGATTGGACAGGGACTAAGTTGCAGGTGCATGCACTTGCCCTTAAAGACCGGAGGCGAGCACGCGCACTCACCCTAGGAGTAACAGCAGGAGGAAAGAGCAGTGTGTGCCGGCGTCTCCGGAGGAGGAGATGATGGCAAGTCCTGAGAGGCCTGCGGTCATTGGTGCCCATAAGTGGGGAATGCTGGCGGTTCTTCTTAGGTCCAGATTGTAGGAAGAACTTCCAGATGAGTGCTGAGGCATCCACATATTCTTCAGGCTCCCAAGACCTCTCCTCAGGACCAAACCCCTTCCAGTCCACCAGGTAGAAGACGAAATTTGCCATTTTAGAGAAGCAATCCACCTTGACCCAGACAGTGGTACAGCCAGCAGAATGGGGGAGATCCGTTATAAAATCTATGGCAATATGTTGCCATTGACCATTGTCATGATCTAGGGGTATGTGGACCCACTAGGCCGCTCCGCAAAAGCGGTGAGGCAGCTAGCCAACTCAGTCTATGCAAAGTCTATGTAAGAGGTTCATAGCACAAGGGTACCTGAGATAGTCCAGAAGGCGAGAGAGGCTCTGACAATGATGGGGCTAGATGTGGCAGGTTGCGCCAGAAGTGGCAGATGGCACCAGGAGGGGCAGATGACACAAGACGTGGTGTATACCATCAGGCATGGCAGGTTGCGCCAGACGAGGCGGATGATACCAGGGATGGCAGGTGACAACAGACATGGTATATCCCAGAAGGCGGCACAACACGACTCCGACACTAGACAGGCTCAGGAACGAAATACAGCATGGGATACAGGAGACAGGTAGTAGGGCACGGGAACACAGGGAGCAGGAAAAGACTAAGGGATCCTTTGCAATACAAACATGGAAAAACTACAACAATGCTCAGGCAAGGAGTGGAAGGGCGGAGCCCTTTTTATTGTCCAGGGTGCTCTGAGTATAGGTAAGGGAACATTTAGAGGGTGCACGCTGTCCCTTTTAGGCCAGGGAAGAGCATGCACACCCTATCCCATGGTCCAGGACGGGAAGGCTGCACCAGCTGGCATCTCTGGGGAGGGAGACGCTGGCAGACAGCCAGGAAGTTGCGGTTGCGGCCATTCGCCGGAGGTGAGCAGCAGCAGTCCGCGACCGCAGTCATAACAGCCATCAGGAACAGGCAAAGTTTGAAGCAGACCTGCAAGCTTGGAATGGGTAACTTTGTTTTGGGCACAATTGATGCATGAAAAGACATAGTCCACAACATCTTTAGGCAGAGTGGGCCACCAGTAGTGACAAGAAATAATGTCCCGAGTCTTACGGACACCAGAGTGCCCAGCCAACTTTGAATTATCGTCTCTTGGCAGGCCAAACAAATATTTTTCCAGGAGGAATGTCTCTAATTTGCAGAGGGTTAACAGAAATTACGCTAGAAAGATCAATGATATGTTGGAGAGCCTCTTCTGAGTCATCTGTCTGAAATGACCGGGACAGGGCATCGGCCTTTATATTTTTTATCTGCAGGACGGAAGCGAAGTAAAAAGTGGAACCTTGCAAAGAACAGAGACCACATAGCTTGAAGAGGGTTCAGTCGTTGTGCAGACTGTAAATACGTGAGATTCTTGTGATCGGGGAAGATGATTATAGGATGAGCAGCCCCCTCTAGCAGGTCCCTCTACTCTTCTAAGGCTAACTTGACGGCCAGCAACTCACGGTCCCAGATGGAATAGTTGCGTTCTGCAGGAGAGAGGAGTTTAGAATAAAAGCCACAGGATACTGCCTTACCCTTGGTGTTTCTTTGGAAGAAAAGTGCTCCAGTACTAATGGAAGAAGCGTCAACCTCCAATGAGAACTGCTGAGTTTCATCTGGATGGTGAAGAACGGAAGCTGAAGTGAAGGCGCTCTTGAGGTTGGTGAATGCAGATGTAACGACGGGGGTAGGGAAACGAACAAGTGAGCCCTAATCTACCCGCCACTCTGTCCATGCCTACTTGCAACGACCCGCCCTAGGCGACGGGGTACAACTGAGTGGCGGTCCCTACACTCAGTAAGTGCACGAGACAAACATACAAGGGAATACAAAGCAAAGGGAAAGGGGCAGTTGCCCACGGCAACACCGTGAGCAACCAGAGAGGTGAATGAGCCAAGTCAAACCAGGAGAGCACAAGGTACCAAACGCAGAGCAGGAGAGTGGTCAGTAAGCCAGGGTCAGTATGGAGCAGGATCAAATAGTAGGAGCTGTAGCTGGGCCACGAAACCACACGGAAAGAATCACAAGCAAGGAGGAACAGGAAAGGCAGGTATAAATAGACAGAGGGCGGAAGCTAGCTCCGTCTGGCCAGGCTGCAATAGGCTCTCCCACTCCTAAGCCTGCCAGCCTGAGTGGTGGAAGCTGGAGTCAGTCTCAGAGACATAGACTCAGGTGAAGACTGATTATCTATGGGCGTTAACCCCAAAGCTGTGCCTGGCAGATCCTTTACAGCAGACCTTAAAGTTCACTCCCTTCTTGGTAAGAGCTGAGATGGGAGCATTTAAGAGATGAGAAATTTGGGATGAATTGACGGTAGAAATTTGCGAATCCAAGAAATCTTTGTATATATAGGAGACCTTGAGGACGTGGCCACTCCAAGACGTACTTCACTTTTTCTGGATCCATCTGAAGTCCACGATCTGACATTATATTGCCCAGAAAGGGCAAGGATTTTTTTTCGAATACGTACTTCTCTAGTTTGGCATATAAGTTATTCCCCCTTAACCGCGACAGGACTTGGCGGACATGCTTCTGATGCGTCGTCAGATCTGGTGAGTAAATCAAGATGTCGTGCAGATAAACCACCACACACACATATACAAGATCCCGGAAGATGTCGTTAACAAATTCTTGAATAGAGCTGGAGTGTTACACAGTCCAAAGGGCAACACAAGACATTCGTAGTGACCGTTTCGGGTGTTGAATGCGATTTTCCATTCATCACCCTTGCGGACACGGATCAGGTTATAAACCCCGAATAGATCCAGCTTCATGAAAATCTTTGCCCCACGATTTCTATCGAAGAGCTTGGAGATTAGCAGCAAGGGGTACTTTTTTTTAACAGTGTATTTTTCTTAAACCACGGTAGTCGATACATGGCCAGAGTGATCCACCTTTCTTTTCAATGAAGAAGAATCCTGCTCCGGCTGGAGAAGTATATTTTCGGATAAACCCTCCCTTGAGGTTCTCCTTGACATATGCCAACACGGCCTGGGTTTCAGGCAAGAAGAGAGGATAAACCCATCCTCGAGTAAGCGAAGCTACAGGGAGCAATTCAATAGGACAGTTGTAGGGACAATGGGGTGGAGGGACCTCATCCTTTCCACTTTCTTGCTGAAGACATCTGCAAAACAGATATACTGTGGAGGCAGTCCAGAGAGTAACTGAGGCATTGGGGAGAGAACAGGATGAACCTGAGGTAGGCAGCAGTGAAAACATAGAAATCCCCACTGGAGGACCTCTCTGGAATACCAGTCGAGGACAGAAGCATGTTGGTGAAGCCATGGCAGTCCCAGCAGGATAAGGTTAATAGCTTTTGGTAGAACATGAAAAGTTATTTTCTCCATGTGAAGAACTCCCACTTGTAACTTCAGACGCTTAGTGACAGAAAGTATCGGATCTGGCAGGGGTTGACCATTCACTGAAGCGACCGCCACTGGTTCCTCCAAAGGTATTGTGGTTAAATGGTGACGATCTACAAAGGCCTGGTGGATGAAGTTCGCAGCCGCTCCAGAATCCAGATAAGCAGAAATTGAGTGTAATTCTGCTCCTGTGGAGATTATCATGGGAATATATAATTTGGTAGGGAATTTTGCAGATGGCATCGATCTACCTAGGGTAATCTCTCATATAAGTCCTGGGTGCGAGAGTTTCCTGGCTTCTGTGGACATTGACGCACAAAATGACCCTTGTGGCCACAGTACAGACATAATCCTGCAGAGCGTCTGTGCTGCCACTCCTGGTCAGGCAGTCTGAGTCTGTCTAACTGCATAGAGAAGAGAGATGCAGAAAATCCGGATGATTTTTCTGGTGCAACCAACTTTGAGAAATTCTGATATCCGTAGAAACAGATTAAAAGGCTTCGTAATAGTTAAGATAACTTAATGAGTATTTGTACATAAAAACCATGCGTTTCGAGGCCGAACTGGCCTCTTCCTCAGGTGAAGTACAAAGGATGGAGCAACTAAAAATATAAGTAGTTTAAATAGCAGACTATAATAGTAAAAAATAATCTGTCGATCGTTGGGGTGTGTCTTGCTGGTTCACAGGTGACAGACATTAGGGCACAATCGTGGAGAGCCAGATTGGCTACAGTGAAACAAATGGTAAAAATTGGTAAAATACTTTAAAATGTAGCGGTTTATCTCGCATAGCTAGAAGAATTGGAAGCAAGGTATGAAATTTAAAAAAAAAAGGAATTACATTCATTATTTGGATATTAGGAACCGACAACTCATCGAGTTAATATACTCTCCGTCTCTTTGGATGCAGCAGATCTGACCACCTTTGAACACCTTCACCTTTGTATCGTTTGATGCCCTATGTGCACTTTGTGTTTCTTTTTTGTTTATATATAGCTATCCAGATGGACCCGTATTTTCCTGTACTATTTGGACCTGAAGGTTCTACACGGAGCAGCAATTAGAAATCATCCAAATTCAAATACTTAGACATCCTTTGAACCTGCAACTAACCTCGTGGACTATAAGAACATGGATTATTTACTACATCGAAGACAATCCAATACACCACAATTACTTTTTTCATTAAACCCACCAATGTTACCTCAGATTATCGTCCTGAGGACACCCAGTGTATGACAGACTTATTTAAAGAATTAGAGAATCACTGTAAAGTTAAACTCCATCATCACATTGATGTAATTTTCCTATCTATTTACCTCAAAGAAAAAAATTTCCACAGAGTGTTACGAATGCCCTTAATTTCCTATTTTAAAGAAGATACCCCTTTACTACCAAGTGGGAAACATATATGGAATTATGCACCAGAGGGATGATAGAGCGACTTCTATCAAAAAGACAGAAACTCTGTGACACTTTAACATCACAAATCGAGTCAATAATCAATAGTCTGACTGAATTTATTCAAAATCCCGACATTCATTTTATCAACCAAAACATCACTAATCGTATTTGTAAACTAGAACAGGACCTAGTTGAGAAGAAAGCACTGAAATTAGCCAGAGACCGATTAGACTACCTCACTGACCAAATCAGATCATGGAACAAATCCGACCTCCCAAGAAACAACCCACCCCAAACCAAATACGCAACTACCTATATCCTCCCAAAGTAAAACTACACACCAACATCGGACAGAATCTAAAACCCATACATACAGGAACAAACACAATGACCCTGGGTTTGAGCATAACAGACAGAAAAGGCTTTTTCTCAGTAGCAAATATCTAAAATCTAAGAATGAACACACCAACCCGTCTTAACCAGTTCAAGCACCCTGACACACTCCTCTCCCCCCTAAGCACCATATGCCCCACGACAGACTCCATTTTCCCAGAACCTTCAAGCCTGACTAATTTATCTATCCTTACGGTCCATGAAATTACCCCCACTCAAGGACTTCCCCCAGTCTCTGTGAGCATATGAGCTACAGAACACATGCCCTCAAGGCCCTTGTCCTTCTACCTGAGCTTACCCATCTATCCGACCACTAATATAGATAACACCTTAGCTGACAACAATGTCTCAGTACCCTTCCTAACTTCAATACTACATTCCACGCCCCCAAAGGATAATGTTTATGGGGTGACCACTACAGAGGGCCCCCACCGTCAATGATCACGGATTACTTCTGTTCCAAAATAGAAAAAATCTGACAACTCTATTTTTAATCTTTCGGATCATGCCCTTAACTCATCTGAAATATCCCTCCTAAAAAAAGGGTTATCTTTCTGCCCCACTGTTACAGCCAAAGGCTTTGATTTATTTATTGATCTACACCGATTTACAGGAATACTTACACTCAAGAGACATTTTCAACTACTAGCAAAGAAAACAAATATAAGTATAAACATCGTACCATCTACCGATCCACCAGACCCCTTTTAATCACACTGATCTCAAACCCCCATCTAAATTTTATCCCCTTGCCAATCAAGGGAATTTCATCAGTACATTACACCATCTAGTACTCAAAGATCTAGAAGCACTGGAGACATGCCAATTCCCAGCGAAAAGAAATCTATCTGTAAAGGATCTGCCAGACACAACTTCAGTGTCGACGCCCATAGGTAATCAGTCTGCACCTGCTTCTATGTCTGTGAGACTGACTCCATCTTCCACCACCCAGGATGGCAGGCTTAGGAGTGGGAGAGCCTATCACAGCCTGGCCAGACGGAGCTAGCTCCCGCCCTCTGTCTATTTATACCTGCCTTTCCTGTTCCTCCTTTGCTTGTGATTCTTCTCTGTTGGTTTCCTGGCCCTGCTGCAGCTTCTTGAACTACTGATCCTCTGCTTGTGATTGACCTTGGCTTTACTGACCACTCTCCTGCTCAGCGTTTTTGTACCTCGCTCATCTCCTCGTTTGACTCGGCTCGTTCACTTCGCTTGTTGCTCACAGTATCCCCGTGGGCAACTTCCCCATTTCCCTGGCTTCTTTGTACCCTTGTCTGTTTGTCTGTCATACACCTATTGAGTGTAGGGACCGTCGCCCAGTTTTACCCCGTCGCCTAGGGCGGGTCGTTGCAAGTAGGCAGGGACTGAGTGGCGGGTAGATTAGGGCTCACTTTTCTGTTTCCCTACACCGACATTACACTATCCCACAATGAAAATTCAGCTTTAAAATGTCTGAAAAAAACAAAACAAATTGTGCAACTCAGCAGACAAGGGCGGAGGGATGATGATTCAAAATATTAATGACTATTATTCCGAAGCACTCAGGATATTACAGGATAAAACTTACTATATCCGTTTAACTGATAACCGTCTTACCAAAATTACGAAGGAATTACAAACCCTAGTCAACACAGCCCATAAAGCACTTATCCTAAATAAAAATGAAAAAAATTATCTAACACCTAAAAACATCAATATGCCCTTCTATTATCATTTACCCAAAATACACAAAGACCTCATAAACCCCCCAGGAAGACCTATCATCTCAGGTATGCAGTCCCCCACATGTCACCTTTCACATTACTTAGATCTAGTACTACAAAAATACATAATTAACCTTCCCAGTTTCCTTAAGGACTCCAATCAGCTCATCACTGACCTCTATACCCTTAAATATAAAGAAAACCTACTCCTAATCAACCTAGACATGAGTGTGCTGTATAGTAACATCGAGCACTCCCTAGGTCTACGAAGTCTTAAACAGGCCCTTGAAAGAGATAAGGACTTACCTACGACCACAATATATACCATCAAATGAAAGGGACGGCCATGGGCACCAGAGTAGCACCCAGCTATGCCAATATTTTTATGCGTGCTTTTGAAGATCTCCACATCTGGAAGCACCCATGGGCCACAAAACATATCTGTCTCTATAGGAAATATATTTATGATCTCTTTCTGATATGGGACGGGGACATACAAAATACCACTAACTTTTGTCAATCTCTCAATAATACCTGGGGCATCCAGTTCACTCACACTATCAAGGAAGATGAGATTGATTTCCTCGATCCAACAATTACACTGACCACACAGGAATTCGTAACACGCATGCATTTCAAAAAAGTGGATACTAATAGTTATTTAGAATTCCACAGCAGTCACTACTCCAAATGGGTAAGGAACATACCCTTCAGCCAGTACAAAAGTTGAAGAAAGAACTGTACATTACAGAAAGATTTTTTATAAACAGAGTCGCATCTTGTACAAAAGATTTAAAGAAAAAGGATACCCACAACTTTTATCACAAGTATATAATAGGACTGCTAAACTCACACAACAAGAATTCCTACCGTTCACAGACAAATAAATTACAGCTAAACATAACCACCCTAACAGTAATGGGTGTTCTAAACTCAGCTTCAATTTCATCACCACCTATAATTGTACCCATAAAAAAATCTGCAACTGCTTGGCCAAACACTTCCACATTTTAGAAGAAGATACCTCTCTTCGTGATATTATGCCCCCCAAACCATTAATCACATACAAAAGAGCACCGACTATCAAAAATATTCTAGCCCCCAGTCGGATCACATTCATCCCACAGCTACAACAACCAACTTTAAGTAATAAAAATAAAGTAGGCAGCTTTAGATGGTGTCTGTGCTGCCAAACAATCGCAAACGACACTACAACATTTTATTTTCATCAAACTGGCAAAACATTTGAGATAAAAAAAAGACTGAACTTCTAATCTCAATTCGTTATTTATCTTATCAGCTGGATCTGTAATATACAGTACGTAGGAAGACCAATCCAGCCATTACACCGTAGTTTGAATAAACACAGGTCGAATTGTCACAAAAAAAATTCCCCTACACAGTATTTCCAGACATTGCACTACAGCACACAGTGGTGACTTCAAATGTTACACCCTTACACCTATCGACCAGATAGAAGAAAACTGCCTAGACCTTCTCTGTAAAAGAGAGTTTTTTGGGGGATTTACAAACGGAATACACTTGTACCATTGGGTATGAATGAAATAACAGAGGCAATTATTTGAAACTAGGTAAACAACACCACCTAAGAATAATTTTACCAACTTTGTGAATGACCATACCACAAAGAAAATACCATCATTCTGTGCCCCTATTTTAAATTTCTATTAAAAATTGTCAAAGAATCCTTCTACCTTACTCTTGGTACATATCAAAGTATTTTTACTATTTTTTACCATTTGTTTTACTGTAGCCGATCCGGCTCTCCACGATCGTACCTAAATGTCTGTGACCTGTGAACCATTCCAGTTCAGTTACCATAGCAACAGCCAAAATCCAATCAGCTCTCAGCCACTCTACATTCCAGGATACGGGTTATTTTTATTTTTATATGGAGGTGAATGCATCATTCTACATCAATTAAAAGAGATAAACAGAACCCCTCTATGTACAGGCTCACTTACCTCTGAGAGTTTGCTCTAATCTTTTGCTCAATTGTATTTCTCCAAACCCGCTGTTAAAAGAAGCATAAATGTTCCTAATATCCAAATAATGAATGCAATTCCTTTTTTTTTATTTTTTATTTCACACCTTGCTTCCAATTCTTCTAGCTATGCGAGATAAAATGCTACATTTTAAAGTTTTTTACCAATTTTTACCATTTGTTTCACTGTAGTCAATCTGGCTCTCCGCGATCGCGCCCTAATGTCTGTGACCTGTGAACCCGCAAGCCACACACCAACAATTGACTGATTGTTTTTCACCATTATAGTCTGCTATTTAAACTGCTTATATTTTTAGTTGCTCCATCCTTTGTACTTTACCTGAGGAAGAGGCCAGTGTTGTTTTTATGTACAAATACGAATTCAATTATCTTAACTATTACAAAGCCTTTTCATCTGTTTCTACGGATATCAGAATTTCTCAAATTTGGTTGCGCCAGGGTGATCAACTGGATTTCTGCCTCTCTCTTCTCCATGCTGATTCTGGATAAATTCCTGATCCATAACGGAGCTTAGGCTGCAAATCTCCAAGACCGACAACTCATTGATTTAATATACTCTCCATCCCTTGGGATGTTGTGCTCCCAGCACTACACAACCAGGTCAGCAGATCTGACCACCCTTGAACACCTTCTCCTTTGTATAGTTTGATGCACTATGTGCGCTTTGTGTTTCTTTTTTGTTTATATATGTCTACCTGCATAGGCTCTTCAGGAGAAACAACCGGAGGAGGCAGTAGGGGTCTCTGGAACCTGGGCACCAGTTTATAGGGCCTTTTCTCCCAACGAGCTTCCTGGGCGTGTTCTTGGATCCTCATATCGATCCGTGTTGCCAGCAAAATTAGAGCATCCAAGGTGGACGGTAGGTCACGAGCCGTCAGCTCATCCTTTATTTGAGGAGATATTCCTTGTCAAAAAGTTGGTACAAAGGCCTCATTATTCCAGGCAAGTTCCGCTGCCAATGTACGAAACTGGATGGCGTATTCTCCTACCATCAAGTTCCCTTGAAGGAGAGTCAGAAGAGAGGCAGCTGCAGAAGACGTTCGGCCTGGTTCTTCAAATACCATACGAAAATTCTCCAGAAACAATTGAAGGTTCCAAGGTTCTGGCCCCTCACATTCCCAGATAGGGTTCGCCCATGCCAGGGCTTTGCAAGATAGGAGGGATACAATAAAAGCGTCCTTGGTCACATCAGAAGGGAAAAGATAAGCGTGTAACTTAAAGTGGATGTGACACTGGTTGATGAAGCCTCTACAGGTTTTAGCAAGTCCATCGTAGCAAGGTGGCAGGGGCAAGAAAATTCCGGGCCCAGAACTGGCAGGAAGGATAGCAGGTGGTGGAGTAGTGGGAGAAGCCACTGAAGGAAGAGCCAAACGAGTAATAATTGACTTAACAGCCTGTAGAAGCTGATCCTGTCATGCACGGAGGTCATGCATGTCTGCTTGCATCAACTGGACTGCTGTCTTGGGTTGAGCAGCTTGATCCATTGCCTGAGCAAAATGTAACAACTTGCAGATATGTGGACCCACTGGGCCACTCCACAGTACCGGAGCAGCTGCTGATCAACAGTCTGTGAGAGTCATTAATGGTAAAGTAACGAAGGTCAGAAGTGGGTATATGCCAGACAGTCAGGGGGAAGCAGGTCGTTGCCGGATAATGAAGTTTGGCTAGTACACTGGAATGGAGTAGTGCAGTCGTCTCAGACACTGGACTTGGCTAGGACACCGGACTGGAGTAGTGCAGTGGTCTCGGACACTGAACTTGGCTAGGAAACTGGACTCAGATGGTGAAGTGGTCTCGGACACTTGGTTTAGCACGGGCACTAGACACAGATGGTGAAGTCGTCTCGGACACTGGACTTATCTAGGACGCCGGACTGGAATAGTGCAGTCGTCTCGGACACTGGACTTGGCTAGGACACCGGACTGGAGTAGTGCATTCGTCTCGGACAGTGGACTTGGCTAAGGCACTGCACTCAGATGGTGAAGTCGCCTCGGACACTCGGTTTAGCACCGGCACCAGACACAGAAAGTGAAGTCGTCTCGGATACTCGGTTTGGCACAGGCACCGGACACAGATGGTGAAGTCTTTTCGGACACTCGGTTTGGCATGGGCATCGGACACAGATGGTGAAGTCGTTTCGGATAATCAGTTTGGCATGGGCACCGGACACAGATGGTGAAGTCGTTTCATACACTCGACTTAGGCACTAAAACTAAACACAGATACTGGATATGGGAATCAGCATTCAGGATACGGATACAGGATACATTTGAAAGACAAATGTAGGGATGACACAACATTGCTCTGGTAAGGTGGAAGTGGGCAGAGTCCTTTTTTTTAAGTCCCGTGTGTGTACGGATTGGACAGGGACTAAGTTGCAGGTGCGGGCTGGCCCTTTAAGACTGGGGGTGCACCCTAGGAGTAAAAGCAGGAGGAGAGAGCAGTGTGTGATGGCAAGTCAGGGGGAGAGAAGCCAGCAAGTCCTAAAATGCCTGCGGTCGCGGCTGCCGGTAAGAGGGAAATGCCGGCGGTCATTACATAAGTTTACACTGTCTAAATCTTAGGGCTTATTCAGAAGAGCGTATTATACGTCCGTGTGCTGTCTGTTAAAAAAACAGACAGTACACGGACCCATGCAATTCAATGGGGCTGTTTACACAACTGTTGTTTTAATGGACCGTGTGAAAGGTCTGTGAAAAATAGGACATGACCTATTTTCGTCCGTTTTCATGGATCCCTCAATAGACTGAAGTCTATGAGGGATCTGTGAAAACGGGTCCCGCACGGGTGCAACTCAGACGTGAAAAACTAAAGTTTTCACGTCCGAGTTTACACTCCTTCGTTTGAATAAGCCCTTAGACTGCATTAGTACATCTGCCGCGATATTGTCTCAATAATTCATTTCCAACTATTCTCCATTTTGATCTTTTCACGTCGGTGGCAGTACCTCCTAAACTTCGAACATTTTCCTAGATCTCAAACTTTGGGATTGCTTTTCTTCTATTAGAGTGAGTGTTACTTCACTACCTAAATGGGATAGCAGCAACCTTGACTGATCTGCTTCACTTATTAGGGTTTTGCCTTATACAGCACAAACTACACAGGTGAGCAGGAAATTGGCAGTCTTTGTACTTTCCTTTTATCTTCTGGTTTTAACCAAATGGTGCGCTGTCTTTCTGTTTCTAGTTTGCTGAGGCTGAGAAGTGAATCAATTCAATACTTTAGTGAGATTCAGGGCAAATTTTCATAAGTTGTAAAAAAAAGATCTACTATGGTCATGTAACATATCAGGGCGATTTTTTTTTAGTCCCCCATTTGCAAGTGCTTTGTACACCATAGCTCCTTAACACCAGAAAATAACAAATACTGCTGCGTGTTGCTGGGCTACACAGGAGAAGTTTTCAAAATGACAGGCCCCTTTTTTTACATCACTCCCGGCTTTGCAGCTATTGGCTATTTTACCTTACAGACCTCCTGCTCTGCCCACTCCCTGCATGCACATTTCTCATAATCAGGACCAACCTTACATTGTGTGTTGCCCTGTACAGTACCTACTTTTACCCCCTTCCCGCCGCAGCCATTTTTCACCTTCCAAAAGCCATAACTTTTTATTTTTCTGTAGATATAGTCCTTTGAGGGCTTGATTTTTGCGGGACGACTTGTAGTTTTTCGTAGCATCATTTATTGTGTCATATAATGTACTAGGAAACAGGAAGAAAATTATTTGTGGGGTAGAAAATTAAAAAAACAGCGATTCCTCCATTGTTTTTTGCACTTAGTTTTTACAGAACTCATTGTGCAATTAAAACAACATGTTAACTTTATTCTGTGGGTCCATACGATTATGGCAATACCAAATATATATAGTATTTTCTATATTTTATAAGTGTAAAAAATAAAATTTATTTTGTGTCGCCAAATTCTGAGAGCCATAACTTTTTTATTTTTCCGTTGATTAAGTGGTATGAGAGCTTATTTTTTGCGGGATAAGCTGTAGTTTTTAATGATAACATTTTGGGGTACATGCAACGTTTTTATCACTTTATATTTCATTTTTTGTGGAAGATGAGGTGACCAAAAAAAGAGGGATTCTGACGTTTACATTTCATTTCTTACGACGTACACCATGCGGGTTAAATAATTATATATTGTAATAGTTCAGACTTTTACGGATGCGGCAATACCAATTATGTTTATTATTTTTTTTTACTATGCTCTAGGCGAAAAATGTGAAAAGTTTTTTTTTTTACTTTTAATATTTATTTATTTTTTTAC
Organism: Rhinoderma darwinii; assembly: GCF_050947455.1. Taxonomy (NCBI): domain Eukaryota; kingdom Metazoa; phylum Chordata; class Amphibia; order Anura; family Rhinodermatidae; genus Rhinoderma; species Rhinoderma darwinii. The sequence goes on from NC_134687.1 coordinate 504,275,632, forward strand.
ATAAAAAAACCCTTTATTTTACTAATTTTAACTTTTTTTATTAGTCCCAAAAGGGGACTTCAACCAGCGATCGTTAGATCGCTTGCACTATATACTGCAATACTAATGTATTGCAGTATATCGTGATTCTGACAGGAGGCAGCGCTTAATAGGAGCACAAAGATGGCGGACCTGGGGGCCTTCATTAGGCCCTCAGGCAGCCATAGCAACCATCACCACCCCGCGATTTCATTGTAGGGGGCGATGAGCTGTTAGAGGGGGTCGTCCCCCTCTTCCTAACGATTTATATGCCGCGGTCGCCGCAGTATTTAATGAGTGACTCTGAAGTGTCGGCTGTTACATACAGCCGACACCCACATCGAATGAAGCGGGTTCACTCCGTGAGCCCATTCCATACTTCCCCTACCCAACTTTGGCGTATGGATACGTCAAATGTTGGGAAGGGGTTAATTTCCCACCTTTATCATATGGTATTTGTCATTGAGTGTACAAATACCATACCAAACAGTTCCTAGTTATAAGTACCATACAATACCATATGTTGGCTAAATACAGAGGCATAGCTAAGTTCTCCAGCACCAGGGGCAAAGATTCAGTTTGCCATCCACCCCAAACTCTTTCCCGACATCTCCTTCCCCCTCGCCATGCTTGTTTTCTCTGCCAATCAATGACGTGTAATTTCTTTTCCACATTTTTTTTATGTAACTCAAGCATAAAAACATTTGTACATTTTAGAAGCAATATAGTTCTATACACAACACCAGAACCAAGCTCATAACATATATACAGCATCAGAAGCAAGTTTGTTACATAAATACAGCATCAGAACAAGCTCTGCACATATATACAGCACCAGAACAAAGCTCATTACATATATACAGTACCAGAACAAAGCTCAGTAAATATATACAGCTCCAGAACCAAGATCATTACATATATACAGCACCAGAACAAAGCTCAGTACATAAATTCAGCACCAGAACCAAGCTCAGTACATATATATATATAGTACCATAAGCAAGCTCAGTACATATATACAACACCAGCACAAATACAGCTCAATTTAGTGCAACCTCTGCCGTATAGGTTTGCACTAAATTGTTTCCAGCTCCCAGCATGGCCCGAACAATGGTAAGGATATGCTGGGAGATGCCGTTTCACAAAAAATAAATCCTAACATAATCACACCACCCATCATCTCGCTGCAGATCATACAGTGACTACAGTGCTGATTAGAGGCAGAATAAACATTTACTTTAAGTGACTCACCGGTGATGTCTCAGATTCTAGTTCTTTATCTCACAGACCATTTCTGCAGTTTGCCGCTCAGATGTCTTCAGCTTCTCACTTTTCCAACATTTCTTCACCTATAAACAAAGATAAAGATCTCATTATACGACACACTATGCCCCTAAATATAGTAGCGCCATACACTGCACCTCTAATTATAATAGCACCATACACTGTGTCACACACACGCACTGTGCCCCCTGTAGATACTGCCTGCCGTAAAGCCCCCTGTAGATAGTGCCCCCATATAGTTCACCCCTGTATATAGTGTACCACATATAGCTCCCCCTATAGTTCTCCACAGATAGCCCACCCCTGTATATAGCCCCCCTGTATATATAGCCCACCCCTGTATATAGTGCTCCACATATAGCCCACCCCTGTATTTAGTGCTCCACAGATAGCCCACTCCTGTATATAGCCCCCCTGTAGATATAGCCCATCCCTGTATATATTGACCACATATAGCCCACCCCTGTATATAGTGCTCCACATATAGCCCACCGCAGTATATACCCCCCCTGTAGATAGAGCCCCCAGTAATGCCCCACCATTGATAACACCCCCTGTAGATAAAGCAACCCCTCATAGATAAAGCCACCCCCCATAGATAATGCCACACACTTTTTATTAGGATAAAAAAATAAACTATACAAACTCACCTTAATCCCGTTCCCACGCCGTCCGGCTGGCAATGGAGACCTGCTCTCTTCTGCGCAGGTCTCCTGGGGTTGAGTGAAGCAAGCAGCGCAATGACGTGATTGCGTTGCTTGTGTCTATGAAAGGCGCTGATTGGCAGGGCGAAATGACTTTCCCTGTCAATCAGCACCTTTCAACGACGCAAGCGACGCAAAGTATCGCGCCGCTTCACTCGCAGAAAGGCGATGAATGGCCGGGCATGGAACGTACCCGGCCATTCATTGCTTCTAATTATACCTGTGTCCTATAGACGCAGGTACAACTCTAGTGCAGGAGGGGGAGGCGGCAGCTGCTTTGAATAGCGCCACCGACCCCTCAGAGAGGCAGCAGGCCGCCGACATGGACGATGCGGCATCGGCGCGCCCCTCTATGCTACACCCCTGGCTAAATAACACTTCTGCACAGCTGCCTAAATAACAGTACTATACAGTGCAGCCACTACCACCCCCATACAGTGTAAAAGTAATGTACTGTACAGTGATTAAGCAGCAGCGTAATACAATGCCTAAGTAAATACCACCAAAAAGGACTCAAATAATACCAACATAGTGTTATCAAATGACAGCTTCCTGTGTAATTTAATAACAGTGCTTTACAGTTGATAATAAGATTTCTGAAATCATAAATTCCCCTGAGGTGCCCTTGTGGCGATCCCTTCAGCAGTCTTGGCTGATGTGCCCTGTCACTAATCCCTAAGGCTGGACATGCACACATTATTCTGGTAATACTGGGAGCCTATTTTAGCTGCTTCCTCTTACATTTGAAGCTCTGTATGGTTAAACTTCCATCAGTAGTTGCAGAGCACTGAATGATGTCAGAGAAGGGGGCGTTGTTCTGGAAACTTCTCCTTTACTGTCCAGTAACATTTAGCAGCAGTTGTTATTGCCTGTGTTGTTAAGGACCTATAACAGGGTACTCAATTACTTTTTGTAAAAGTTCACTTACCTGTGTCTGCCATAAAGTGAAGGTCCGAGTTGAACACCAAAGATAGTTAAAACGAGTCACATCGGGTTAAAGCAAATTGCGGTGGATTAAAACAAGGCTTGGGGTTACTAATGGAAGATACATGGAGTTACTTATTATTATTGTGAAGCATATGTGTTACTAAATAATAATCCCATGTGCCTCATATTATAAAATTAAGTAACCTCATGTACCTCACATTAGTAACCCCAATCTTCCTTTTGTGAGACAAATGGGGATAATGTGAGGCACATAGACATGATATGAGGCACATACAGTTTCACAATAGAGTTACTAATATGAGGCTACTAAATTAATAATCCCTAGTACCTCACATAAATAACTCCATGTAACTAAAATTTGTGTTACTAATGTGAGGCACATAGGGTTGCAAATGTGGGACACAAGGATGTACTAAATTAGTGACCCCATGTGCCTTACACTAGTAATCTCATGCTTTTTTGTTTTCTTAATTATATTACCGTTAAAATATCTACACCCAGGACACTGCCTCGCAGAGACAGAAATGGGCACAAACAATTAGTTAATGCGTCGCTTTCACTGTGGTAGACAGACCTTGCCTGTTATAGTAGAATTCCCACTATGCCTCTGCCCCTCGCTGTCTCTACCTCCATTTCCTCCCACCTGGCTTCCACCATCCCTTGACTGTTATTCCATTGGTGGCTCTGATCAATCACTCATAGTAGCGGAGGAATGTCCCTCCTTTTCTGCAGCAGCACCTGTGCATGCTTTCTAGCCCAAAGCTCTTTTAGGTGTTGTTGCAGCAGTCCCACCTTCTCTGCCTGCTGACTGTCATCCCATGTTGGGATGAGCCCGGAAGCTGTCCTGCCTCTTACTACTCAACTCCTGGTCTGGACAGCAGGGGTCTGGATGGTTGATTACCCCTGATCTATAGTGTTCAGAGCACCAAGGAATTTTGCATTTGGAGGATCAGAGTGAAATAATTAGTGACCCTGGTTTGTTAAATGCCCTTAGTAGATCTGTTTGGCTTTCCAAATATTAGTACAGTGGGTGCACAGAAGGGGTGCAATAGATAAGCCCTAAATGCAATGAAAAAACACACAAAACAAAGTGGGCAAATCACTAGTAATTGCACAACCCAATAAGTAAATAACTAAATATTTATTATTTCATTATGCCATAAAAACACACACAATTAAATTGAGACCCTGTCCAAAATAAGACACGTGACCAGAGATCAGCCCCCTATACAATACATAGATACACACTAGTCCCACCCAGCAAGAGAATCAATTATAGTAAAAAATACAATGCAACAAATGGTACACAAATAGAACATATACATATATCAAGTGTCATGTGTAATATACAATACCAACTGTGGCTACCAATATCTCACTAAGGGTATGGTCACACGCTTAGCAAAATACGTCTGAAAATACGGAGCTGTTTTCAAGCGAAAACAGCGCCTACTTTTCAGACGTTTTTGTAACAACTTGCGTTTTTCGCGGCCGTTATTGGAGCTGTATTTCAAAGGAGTCAATGAAAAACGGCTCCAAAAACGTCCCAAGAAGTGTCCTGCACTTCTTTTTCGTGGGCGTCTTTTTACACGCCGTATTACAGCGATGCATAAAATGAAACCTTGTGGGAACAAAACACTGTAAATCCCATTGCAAGCAATGGGCAGATGTTTGTAGGTGTAATGGTGCCGTTTTTTCAGGCGTAATTCGAGGCGTAAACGGCCCGAATTATGTCTGAAACCACTGCGTGTGAACATACCCTTAGTGTGAGGCTGGCCTCAATCCCTGCCCCACTCGTATCGCAAGAGTCACCCGACTTCCTCAGGTGTCTGTTAAAACTGGCTAAATCAAGGATTTTTGCCCAGAATATCAGTTTATGACTGTTAATCTCTCTCTAAGTGCCTTCAGAGATTTGTATTTGTACACGCATCCCCGCGACTTGTCTTTTTCGGGTCCAGCGCCGCTCACGTCATCTTCCCTCTGACTTGACTGGAGTCACTGTGCTTTGGAATAAACCGGAACTCAGGCTCTCAATGCATTCTATGGGAGCCAGAACGATGCACCACAGGAATGCATTGAAAGCCTTACTTACGGTTTTCTGAACAGCAGCGATTCCACACCAGGTCAGAATGAAGATCACGTGAGCGGCACTGGACCCGAAAAATGCCAAGATGCGGTGATCGGTAAGTATTTCTACACAGCACCCCACTGAAGCACCAATGTACAAATGGAGGGTGCAAAAGAAAAATAAAATAGAGAGCTTCTTTAAGAAATGAGAATGTTTTTAATTGTCATGTATCAACCATTATCATTTATTTTTAAAAGGAAAAAAACATTTCTAGGTGGCGATATGTGTTTTAAATTTAGAATACCTTTTAATACCTATCTGTATACATTGCTGTTTCCAGCATATTGTACAAATCTTAGAGCTGAACATTTAACTTCACTGTTACCTGACAGTGAAAATTCAGACAATATAAGAAATCCAGCAAATCAGTATCTCTCTTTCAAAACGAAGTGGGGCTTTCCAGTAGCAAATACCCTCCCTTGTCATTTTCTCTGTGGAAATCATTTTGGTAATCTTGAAATACACTTTTGTACAGAATAAGCTGATTTCTCTTATGTGACCAAAAGAATGTTCTTTGTCAAATTATATTCTCCTTGAAAGCCTTTTGCTGACTTAAAAATCCATTTTGCACAAAACAATGACCATGCATCAGCTTGAAGAGATTGCACAGTGGTTACTTAGCCCAGCAAATGGCAGCAAAATGTCAGTTGAAATGAAAGGCACACAGCCCAAGGCTTATCAGGAAAAGTACAGATGATTCATGTAACATCATAAATAAGTAATACAGGCTTCATGTCGGTTAGGTTTAACTGTAGAGCTTCTCTTACCATTGCTGGCTTATTTCAAAGAGGCAATAATAGGAGTTTTACTTGTTGATGGTGACAAGTAGCAAGATAAGCTATACTGCTTGCACCATTAATATTTCAAGGTCACTAGGAAAATAGTTTCCTTGTGATGTGATACCAGAAACATACATAACAAATTGCCTTGAACAGAAAAATAATATCTCATTGTAATGCTTTATTAATTTGTGAAACACCTTTGTATGGTAATTATAACATGAAATGTTTGTTATCTTCTCGGCTTAACAGTAACAAGGGCAGTGATGAACAATTGCCTTTAGACTTGTTTTTTTTAACAGTTAAGGCTGTGTTCACATCACTGTTCCTTTTCAGCTGAGGGGTTCCGTCTCAGATTTCCGACGGGTTAACCCCTCAACGGAAAGGCAAACGGAAACCTTAGCTGTTGTTTCCCTCACAATTGAACTCAATGGTGAAGGAAACCTAGCTAAAGTTTTCCGATTGTCACCTTGTGACAGGGTTCCATCGTTTTGACAGAATCAATAGCGCAGTCGATTGCACTATTGGTTCCATCAAGAACAACGGAACCCTGTCACAACGGTAACAAACGGAAACCATTAGCTAGGTTTCTGTCCCCATTGAGTTCAAATGTGAGGGAAACAACAGCTAAGCTTTCCGTTTGCCTTTCTGTTGAGGGGTTAACCCGACGAAAACCTCCAACAGAACATCTCAGCGGAAAGGAACAGTGATGTGAACAGGCCCTGAGTCTAAAAAAAAACGAAATCTCCATGAGCCCCATGCAATGCTCCTAGGCAAGAAAAGTACTGTACATATGTCATGCCACGATAAACGCCATATGCCTCCGAATGAAATCAGAGGCATACAAAGATGCAATTGAGTCTCCATGAGGTACAGTAATTGCCCCTAGAATGGCAGACTTTTTTATGGTATCATACATAATGGAGATGTAATATGGCTATGTTCATGAGGCCACATGTGCAGCTTAACCAACTTGCGAATGCTCATAAAAAATGGAGCAGATCCCTGTTGATCATGTGATTATTTGTCATAATTAATTGTATATACATAAAATATTGTTAGTGGTATCGGTGAACCAATACAGCGCTACTTGTGTTTGAAAATAGCTGCATGAGTACAATATTTGTACTCATGGACTGGAATACTCATTTGCAATTGGAAAAATGAAAAAATTGCTACATGTAAATAGTCCTTTAGCAATCTCACTTTTTAACTCTCCATAGCTTCAAGATTTAACAGCTGATTCGACAGTGTCACAGCCATAGTAACACGCCCCCTTGACAGTACACGCCCCGTTGACTGTTCATGGGGTTATTTATATATCGGGCGCCAAATATAACGGCACCTATATCTAAATAACGGAGGGAGGTAGAAAAAAATGTAAAGTGCCCCAGAGTTTGTGCAGCCCTCCCCATTATATGTTGCACTCAGCTGCACATGTATGGGGAGGTGAAAGGTTCTCTTTAAGCAAGTAAGTAACACCATCAGTGACTCTTTGCCTACAATTTAAAGTTACCATTCAATATACCATTTCCCTTCTATTAAGTTGAATCCTGCAGCAGATACATAATAATTTTGACCGATTGAGTAGATACCTTTTGCATGTGTTTTGATAGGACATTTACTTTCAGGCTGTTTTTTCATGCTCAATTTTTGATAATGGTCTGTCATAGACCTATGTTTTGACTTCAGCAGATATAGAATACTTTATGATCGATTGAGTAGATATCTTTTGCAAGTGCTTGGATATGACATTTATTCCCAGGCTGTTTTTGCATACTCAATTTTGCCTACTGGTTTAATACAGACCTATGTTCTAACTTTTTCACCATATTGGCCAACACCTGTGCTGCCGGTCTGAATCTGCGCTTCAAATATGGCGTTTTCCATGCTGTGGACAAAAATCCAAACGCTCACTTACCTCCGCTTATAAAACATAGCGATGTACTATTTTCATTGTTGACACCACTGTCTTTTGTCATATTCTGTCATTATTTATATTTACATGTTGTGTAATATTCATGCTTTTGTTTTTAAGACATTTAACTTAATAAAAAATATTTTAATGTATGCTAATCCTCCTGGTTTTCAGGCTCCTAATTGATTTGTTTTTGGTTTAATTTGTTACCCAGATGTCTTTATCTTCTTGCTTTTCCAGCACATCCTCACCCTGTACAGAAACTTTCCATTCTGCTAGCGCACATAACATTGTCCTACTGCTGCAAAAATAGTGCCGCACAAATTGTGCCTCGAAAAATAATAGTGCCCCACGCTGTGATAGTGCCTACATTTGTGCAGTACACAGTAGTAGTGCCCACACATATAAATAGTGCCTGTTTGTGTCCCACAACTTTTATAGTACTCTCTTGTGTGGTACACAGTAATAGTGCCCCCACACAGTGCTGATGTCCCCTTAGTGCCCCACTCACAGTAATAATGCACCCTTAGTACCCCTCACACAGTATGTATGCTCCCTCACAGTAATTACAGTAATTATGCCCTCTTAGTATCACACACACAGTAAGGATGTCCCTTAGTGCCCACCCCCTAGTACGAATGTCCCATTACACTCACCAAATCCAGTTTGCCAAGTATACCATCAAAGGGTCTTTTGGGACTGTTAGCTTCAAATTTAGAAGGAACGTGCAGCAGCTAGGATGCTTGTCCCTTCAAATTGGAAATCAATAGATCCTCCTAATATAACACACTGAATAAACAAATTTGACCAAATTTATAGACTAGAGGAGATAGCCCACTGGGAAAGAAAAACTCATAACACCTTCAATCTGATATTGAAACCTTGGGCAGACTTCTGGAAAATTGTGATGTAATGTATTTCTATTTAAAACACTAATATGGAGAATTAAATTTGTAATTTGTATAGTTTCAAGTGATAATACTACATCTTTTTGTTATCAGATCATATTGAATGTAACCTTGCAGCCTCCACTTATCCCTCCTTATTTTTCCCTCCCTAAGGCGTCATGCACACGACTGCAGTTTTGTTGCTGTATACTATTCGCAATTGCAGATAGCATAAAATGCATGTTTTCCTATGTGCCAATGCACACAACCGTGGTTTCCACGACCCGTGCATTACCCGGAGCCCGAACCGCAAAAAATATGGGACATGTCATTATACGTTCCACATTTGCAGTCCGGACTCAGGAATCAATGCACATCTTCTGTGTGCACGGTCCGTCATTGCGGACACCTATGGCCGTGTGCAGGGGGCCACACAATTTGTTATAATCAAGCGTATTACAAAGTTAATTTGTAAATTGTTACATTTATTTGTATCTTCCTGGCAACTTTCCTTTCTTGAGAACGAATAAAGGAAAAATGGAAAATGATTTAAAGAAAAGGCATTAATTATGTAAGAAACAAAATAATAAGATTAACATTATGCAAAACCATTGTCGTTTACAATATATAGTATGAGGGCTCAAGGACACTATGTTTTACAGTTCTGTACATCCTACAAGTCATAAAAAGGCTATAGCTCTGTATAAATCCAACAGAAAAAAAACCTGCTTATAATTTCATATGAAATCAGAGGCATATGGAGGTACAATAGAGCCCCATACACTTTTATGGGCACCGTTTTACAGTTCCTTACAACTCAGAGCTTGTTCGGAGCCATAATATAGTTGTGTGCATGAGCCCTTTCTATGGGAATAATCTGCACATTACTGCTACAATATATTTCCTGCTGAGATAAACTTCAGGTACCTAAGGTCACACTAAACGGTATTGTAAAAAGTGCATTTAATATAGACTCTTTCATATGGCTGAAAGTTGTTACATTTTTCATACTATAGAAACTTCTGAGACACAGAGACAAAGTTAGAAAGACATAATATATGGTAAGAAAATAGAATATGATCACATTCATCATTTATTTTTCATAATGGACTTCTTAATTTCTATCTAGTTATTTTCAAGCTTTTGCAATCTAAAAGGATTACCTTTGAAATGTTTTTGGAAGAGATAAAATCATTGCACAGAAACCAAATATACAAGGAAATTTGATAACATTAGCGGTGAAAAAGTTGAAATATGAAGTGAATATTTGAGGAGGTGACAGAGTGTCCACATACTGGGAATGTGGAACAAGAGAAGTGTTAAAGCCTAGTTTAAAGTGTACTTGCAGTTGTACTATCCCGCCCAAACTAACATCGGGCATGTAGAGACACTCCTGCACGCTGGGCAGAACAGTTGGCATGGCAACCATACAACACCTGGAGAGTATCGTGCAGGGGACCTAATTGGGTTAAAACTGTGCATGATACTCTGTGGGTGTCGAACAATTGCCACGGCAACTGTACCAACCAGCGTGCACGAAGCGTCTCTCCATGCCTGATGTCAGTTCAGGCAGGAGAGTACAACTGGAGGTACACTTTAAAACCTAAAAATCTAGGTGGGACTCCAGTTAATCCCAATGTTCCACTACCCTCATGTCATACTCACTTGAGTTGAGGAAGCTAAGATATGAGTTGTTTTTTTTTTGGAGGGATCCTCAAAAAGTAGAGCTACTTTATCTTTTCTTGTGTCTGCATGTGACATAAAACACTGGTAGTAAATGGTTATTTCAGGGTCAGACTGATTGGCTCCAAAGGCAGCTGCAACCGGGGTTATCTTCTGCTGGAATTTTGGGCCAATATTTATATTATTATTTTCTGTTACTCAAAGGAAACGAAAATATTTGAATCATATCGGAAAAGAGGAGTGTAGAGGGGGATCTGGTGAAGACAACATATATCACTGTATGCGCCCACAAGACACCCTCATGTTCTTGGATTGGAAATAATTTTGAAAATTAAAGAAAATTTATGCCACATCAATATTACTTTCCACACACCTTCTACTACTGAGTTTTTAAATAGACTTCAAGAAAACAGAAAAACAAATCAAGTTAAGGTCTCATGCATACAGCCGTATTATGCAGAATAAGGTGCCTCAAAGCAGCTATACCATACAGCAGCGTAAGGATCGTAGGGCCTCTGTGTCACCTTGTCTGTGCATGCGGCAATGGACCCTAAGAGTTTTATTATCCACCATTCTTTACTTCTTTTGGTCTCTTGCTCTGTTGTTTTCACTTCAATCATATGTGCTCTAATTAATATCTGGTCTCCTTCTTTATTGCTTCAGTTCTACCCTCTTTGGAAATTTCACTGTAATTTGCTTCCTCTGTTTCCTACATTAGCTGTTTGCAATCACTCATTTTGAGCACTTATTACTTACTAAAATCTCTTTCATACATGGCTTATTACTGAGAAGCCAACAAGAAAAACACTTTAATTCAATATAAGTAATTTATTCCAAATTATATAAGCAATTACTATGGCTATGATTAAATTCAGAGCTGATTTTGTTAAAATGACCTTATCAGCATTCACTTCTATTTAAACTACTGTAACTTATTCACCTTACTGAAACAGATTCTAAGTATATTTAGGCCCAAATTATCCAGAAACTGCTTTTTCTTCAATCTATGAATCCTAATACCAAATTATTTGTAGAATAATTCTGTGAAATGTAAAGTACAGGGTGGGCCATTTATATGGATACACCTAAATAAAATGGGAATGGTTGGTGATATTAACTTCCTGTTTGTGGCACATTAGTATATGGGAGGGGAGAAACTTTTCAAGCTGGGTGTTGACCATGGTGGCCATTTTGAAGTCGGCCATTTTGTATCCAACTTTAGTTTTTTCAATGGGAAGAGGGTCATGTGACACATCAAACTTATCGAGAATTTCACAAGAAAAACAATGGTGTGCTTGGTTTTAACGTTACTTTATTCTTATTCTGATAGCAACACCGCAGAAGAAATGCCTCCCGATCTGACCCCCTTAGACTTTTATCTTTAGGGTCATCTGAAGGCAATTGTCTATGCTGTGAAGATACGAGATGTGCAGCAACTGAAACTACGGATACTGGAAGCCTGTGCTAGCATTTCTTCTGCGGTGTTGCTATCAGTGTGTGAAGAGTGGGAGAAGAGGTTTGCATTGACAATCCAACACAATGGGCAGCACTTTGAACACATTTTATAAGTGGTCAGAAACTTGTAAATAACTCATGAAAGAATAAAGTAATGTTAAAACCAAGCACAACATTGTTTTTCTTGTGAAATTCTCGATAAGTTTGATGTGTCACATGACCCTCTTCCCATTGAAAAAGCTAAAGTTGGATACAAAATGGCCGACTTCAAAATGGCCACCATGGTCAACACCCAGCTTGAAAAGTTTCCCCCCTCCCATATACTAATGTGCCACAAACAGGAAGTTAATATCACCAACCATTCCCATTTTATTTAGGTGTATCCATATAAATGGCCCACCCTGTATATTTCTTCCCATTTGTAATATGTTACTTTTCCATTTCTATTGCCCTCATGCTTGAAAACAGCATTAAGAACTAAGTTATACAGCAGATTATTCTTATGACTTTATGCAACTTTGTTCTAGAAATATTATGAACCTTGATATTTAATTTTTTTCCCCAAGTGACGTGACATGGAAATCACAATTGGATACTATTATATCAAATTTTAAAGACAATGGCCACCTTTACAACCAATTTCTATTAACCATCATTACTTTTGCAATGGTAAAAATGTGCACATTTTGTTGCACGCCACATTTGCCCTAAAATTGGTTACTTTTCTTGCCTCTCGTCTCTTTTAAATGTGTTTAACCGAAGGAGGTGGGGCCAACAACTCATCTGTAAATGTCTTACTAATTCCGCCAGAAATTGGCGCAAATCTACGGCTGCCCGTAGCAAGCATAGATTTCAATTTCTGGTGTTTGAACAGTGGTAAATGCGGTAAATTTATCAAGAAACATGCACCTCCTGATAAACTTGGTGCATTTAATGCCATTGTACCTTAGTTTAAGATTGATGTATGAAACGGAAATTCCCTTAATGGGCCTTATTATCAAAAACTGTCTAACAGTAAGGAGCCTCACACACGAGCGTGTTTGGTCCGTGATATACGGTCCGTACGTTGTCCGCATTTCCCAGACCGAACACAATGCAGGGAGCCGGGCTCCTACCGTCATAGTTATCTATGACGCTCGGAGTCCCTGCCTCTCCGTGGAACTACTGCCCCGTACTGAAAACATGATTACAGTACGGGACAGTTGTCCCCCAGCAAGACAGGGACTCCTAGCGTCATAGATAACTATGACGTTACGAGCCCGGCTCTCTGCAGTGTGTTCAGTCCGGGAAATGCGACCGACGTACGGACCGTATATCACGGACCAAACACGCTCGTGTGTGGGAGGCCTAAAGCTGACCTTGTTGGACATGGCAACCAAAATCAGCCCAATGTTGTTGATGAATACAACATTAGAAATGAGAAATGTATTCATCTCACTTCAGATTCACAATGGGCTGTGCCCTGCCCTCTCTCCTTTTTTGTCTTTTGTACAGCCACTGTAATTAAGGAATCACCACAAGTAGAGGATGTTCACCCAGATATTTAATTCGTAGCAAATATACAAATCACAGATATGACACAAAACAATGTTTGTTAAATAGCTGAACTGGCTTCATGAAACAAACCTCAAACAAATGGCATATTTTTTTTAAGATTAAGTAGAGGAAGAAATTATGGAATCACTCAATATTGAGGAAAAAAATTTTGGAATCACCTTGTAATTTGCATTTTTAAAATAGATACCGTAACAGCAGAAGATTAATGCTAATTAGTCTGCAGTTAAAAGGGATCGAATACAGACTTTAAGCAGCTGGACTTGGCTAATTGAAAGCAATCATGGCCCCAACAAGAGAGTTGTGAATTGAAAAAATGGAAAGGATCATAAAACTCCTTCAAGATGGAAATCCATCACGATGTGTGGCAAAAGACTTTGGTTGCTCCCAGGCAGCTGTGTGTAAAATTTGGAGCAAGAATAAACAACATGGGAAGGTTATAAAAGGAAAACATATGAATAGATCAAGGAAGACGTCAAAGCGTCAGGATAAAAAATTTAAAGATTTATGCCTTGAAAATAGAAAATGCACAGCAATACAAAGGCGTAGAAACAGGAGTCAATGTTTGTGACAAAACTGTAAGAAATCGGCTGAATAAAATGGCATTTACATATAGACAAGCCAAACGAAAACCTGCATGAACACCTAAACAGAAGAAAACAAGGTTACAGTGGCCCAAAGAGAAGCAATCATGGAGTGTGGAGGATTGGATGAAAAGGATATTCAGCAATGAATCACCAATCTGCATTGACCAAGGAGATGATACTGGAACTTATTTCTGGTCCCATTCTAATGAAACATATAAAGATGTATGCCTAAAGAAAACAATCTTATGTCCCCACATATTTATGATATGTGGTTGCATGTTAGGTACAGGACCAGGGGAGATGGCAAGCATTGCCTCAACAGACAATGCACAGGTGTACATAAAAAGTTTGGAAACTCTTCTCATTCCATTGATAGAAAACAGGTTTGGTGATAATGATTTTTCAGGATGATCATGCATCTTGCCACAGAGCAAATAGTGTTAAAGCTTTACTTCAGGAAAGGCATATAAACTCAATGACATGGCCAGCAATCATTCCGGATCACAATACAATTTAAAATGTATTGTCATTTATCAAAATTAAAAACAATTGCTTCATGACAGGACTCAATCCTGCAAAACCGATCTGCTGACCGCTTTTCGAGAAAATTAGAAACAGTTTGATGTAGAATATTGTTTATAATTAGGATCCAAAGAATTCAGGCCGTCATAAAAGCCTGTGAAGGAACAATAAAGCACTAAATGTGTTGTTATTTTTTGGTTCTTGATGAGTCCATAATTGTTTTCTTAAACCTTGAGTGATTCCAGAATGTTTTCCTCTACCTGATCTGGAAAACAATATGCCATTAATTTTAATTGTGGGTTGGCCACTTTAGGTAGACTAATTACAAATGAGAGTCAAACATTAAAATAATAATACATTCTTTTTAGCAGTTCTGCACCGTCTTTGTTATGTGTGAAGCCACGCAACGCGCGGTCGGGTGAGAAGAATATGAGAACCAGGGGGCGTGACTTCACACATAGCAAAAATGCTGCAAAACTATTTTAATGTTTGATTCTCATTTAGAAAAAGTATACCTAAAGTGGCCAACATCTGTGAATCAACATTGTTTTGTGTCATATCTGTGTGTATTTGCTATAAAGTAAAAAACCTGTATGAACATCCCCTAATTGCGGTTATTGCCTAATTTGTTGCCAGCGCTTGTATTGAGCCCCTTGCATTCCATGATATATTAATATTAATACACTCATTCATTAGATACTAGAATTTTTTGTTATCGTTTTCTTTTTTTGCTGGTGCTACTATGCAGCACACCTACTGGCAAATTCAGACACATGCTAATACTAGTTCCATTGTGTTTTGGAGTAGTGTTTATGAAGAAGTATGAGACTGCCCACAGTAACATTTTAGGAAAACCCCATAAGAATATGGTGTAAGTTGTTAACATGGACTCATTTGTAAGGTCCAGCTTTTCAGAAATTGGTGCTAACCTCTGAGATTGTTTCACTTAAAAAAATGGGTCGTTCAAATGAAGAAGTAACAGAATATGGAAGAATTTGATGATTCTTTAGTACAGATGTATCAAAACTGGTGCAAAGAAAAAGTGGAGTATTTGCCTTTGGTAACCATTAAGTTTGCTGATTTCATTTTCAAAGATCCTCTGAAAAATGAGAGGTTGAATCTGTTCCACATTTCCTTTGCATTAGTTTTGGTAAACAAAAATTTGGTACAAAATACAGAGTAACATATGATATGGAAACAGTAAGGATTGATTTAAAAGTAAAAAAAAAAACAATGAAGAGGAAGACAAAGTGGAAATTGTGGGACATTATTAAGAGGTTGTTGTTTGGTAGGAAGTCTTAACCCCTTTAGGACAGAGCCTGTTTTGGCCTTGTGGACACAGATGATTTTTTCAAATCTGACATGTGTCACTTTATGTGGTAATAACTCTGGAATGCTTTTACCTATCCAAGCGATTCTGAGATTGTTTTCTCGTGACATATTGTACTTTATGTTAGTGAAAAAATTTGGTCGATAAATTAAATATTTATTTGTGAAAAACTTCAAATTTTAGCAAAAATTTGCAAAAATTAGCATTTTTCTAAATTTAAATGTATTTGCTTGTGAAACAGATAGTAATACCACCCAAAATAGTCACTAGTTAACATCCCCCATATGTCTACGTTATGTTTGCATCATTTTTTTTTCACGTACTTTTATTTTTCTAGGACGTTACGAGGCTTAGAACTTTAGCAGCAATTTCTCATATTTTCAATAAAATTTCAAAAGGCTATTTTTTCAGGGGCCAGTTCAGTTCTGAAGTGGCTTTGAAGGCCTTATATATTAGAAAATCCACATAAATCACCCCATTTTGAAAACTGTACCCCTCAAGGTATTCAAAACCACATTCAGAAAATGTTTTAACCCTTTAGGCGTTTCACAGGAATTAAGGCAAAGTAGAGGTGAAATTTACGAATTTCATTTTTTTTGCCGAAATTCATTTGTAATAAAAAAAAATCTGTAACACAGAAGGTTTTACCAGGGAAACACAACTCAATATTTATTGCCCAGATTCTGCAGATTTTAGAAATATCCAACATGTGGCCCTAGTGTCCTAATGGACTGAAACACAGGCCTCAGAAGCAAAAGAGCAACTAGTGGATTTTGGGGCCTCCTTTTTTTAGGAATATATTTTAGGCACCATGTCAGGTTTGAGGAGGTCTTGTGGTACCTAAACAGTCGAAACCCCCCCAAAGTGACCCTATTTTGGAAACTACACCCCTCAAGGCATTTTTCTAGGGGTATAGTTAGCATATTGACCCCACAGTTTTTTTGCAGAATTTAGTGGAATTAGTCTGTGAAGATGAAAATAACCTATTTTTCTGTGGAAACATAGAATTTTTTCATTTTTACAAGTAATAAAGGAGAAAAAGCACCCCAAAATGTGTAAAGCAATTTCTCCCGATTACGGCAATACCCCATATGTGGTCGGAAACTGATGTTTGGACCCACAGCAAGGCTCAGAAGGGAGGGAGCGCCTTTTGGATTTTGGAGTGCAGATTATGCTGGATTGGTTTTCAGTGCCATGTCGGGTTTGCAACGCCCCGGAGGGACCAAAACAGTGGAAACCCCCCAAAAGTGACCCCATTTTGGAATCTACACCCCTCAAGGAATTTTTCTAGGCGTATAGTAAGCATTTTGGCCCCTCAGGATCTTTTTTAGAGCTAAGGGGACCAAAAAACAGCGATTTTGGCGCTTTAAATTCTTTATTTATTACAGCGTTCACCGTGCGCAATAAATTACGTTTTAATTTATTCTGCTGGTCAGTACGATTATGGTGATACCAGATGTGTATAGATTTTTTTAAGTTTTGCAGCGTTTGCACTATAAAATTAAGTTTCTATAAAATAATTTATTTTCTGGGACACGCTATTTTGAGCCGTAACGTTTTTAT
This sequence comes from Rhinoderma darwinii, assembly GCF_050947455.1. Classification (NCBI taxonomy): domain Eukaryota; kingdom Metazoa; phylum Chordata; class Amphibia; order Anura; family Rhinodermatidae; genus Rhinoderma; species Rhinoderma darwinii. Next base: position 504,292,992 of record NC_134687.1, read on the forward strand.
TTTTTCGTCAAAAAAGCTGTGGGAGGTCTTGTTTTTTGCGGGACGGGTTGTAATTTTTAATGGTACCATTTTGGGGTAAATGCGATTTTTTGATCACTTTTTATTCTCTATCTTGGGAGGGGTGGTGACCAAAAAATAGCGATGCTGACAGTTTTCCGTTTATTTTGTTTGCGGCGTTCACCATGTGGAAAAATTAACATTATAGTTTCATAGACTGGGTCGTTACGAACGCGGCGATACCAAATATGTGTACTTTTTTTTAACGGTTTCATTTTTTTCCCTATAATAAATGACTTATTATAGGAAAACAAAACCTTTTATTTTTACACTTTTATAAAACATTTTTATTAACTTTTTTTTACTTTTTACACTTTATATTTTTGTCCTGCAGCTTTGATCGCTGCTAGAATACATTACACTACCTTGGTAGTGTAATGTATTCCAACTGTCAGTGTGACGTCACAGTCACTCTGATAGTTGGTCTACGAGGATCAGCAGAGGCTGATCCTCATAGGCTGACATACATGGCAGACTTGGGGGCCGTTGTCTGGCCCCCGGGTGCCATCACAATCATCAGAAGCCGCCACGATTGCATGGGGGCTGCTGATGCGCTACAAACCCGCTACATGCGGAGATCGCAATCGAGCCCCGCATGTAACTGGTTAATTGCCGAAATCAGCGGCGATGAGCCGCTGATCGGCAACACTGGAGAGTGTCAGCTGTCGGGGACAGCTGATCTCCAAGTTCCCGATGCACACTGTCGCCGACAGTGTGCATCGGGAACGGCACAGTGACTTTCTGTCACTCTGACAGGAAGCCTATCAGGACCAGCCGAAGGTTGGTCCTGATGGGCTTCCGTCCATGGCAGACCCGGAAGCCATTGTTTGGCTTCCGTTTGCCATACTAACTATCGGCAGACCCCGCGATTTCGGACGGGGGTCTGCCGATATGTTAGAAACCCCTAAAATTCGGCGATTGCACCCGATCGCCGAATTTAAGGGGCGAATGCGCCGAAATCAGCGGCAAAGGACCGCTGGCCGGCAGAGGGGAGTGTCAGCTGTCGGCGACAGCTGACCTCCCGATTCCCGGTGCACACTGTCGCCGACAGTGTGCACCGGGATTAACTCAGTAACTGTACGTCCTCGTGCGGGAAGTAACCTCCCGCAACGACGGACAGTTACGTCCTGGTGCGGATAGGGGTTAAAAGAAAGGCATGTATTATCATATCATTGCATCCATGAAAATATTGTAATTTTTTGGGTTGAATATGGTGGGCAAGTTTGAGTTAAGTTCGAAATTGGGTTTTGTTACAGCCATTTTGAAAAGATAACACACATTTATAGATAATTGCCATTCTTTATTAGAGTATGTTCACACTGCCTATTTTCGGCCGTTAACGGCCAAAAAACGGCCACAAATCGAATGCAGAATGCCTCTAAACATCTGCCCATTGATTGCAATGGGAAAAAACGGCGTTCTGTTCCGACAGGCCGTTTTTTTACGCGCCCATTTTGAAAAACGGCCGCGCAAAGAAACAACCATGAAAAAGAAGTGTATGACACTTCTTGGGACATTTTTGGAGCCGTTTTCCATTGCCTCTATAGAAAACAGCTCCAAACACGGCCGTAAAAAATGCAGCGAAAATCGCGAGTGGCTTAAAAAACGTCTGAAAATCAGGAGCTGTTTTCCCTTGAAAACAGCTCCGTATTTTCAGAAGTTTTTAGTCTAGAGTGTGAACATACCCTTAGAAAACCAGGGGCCAATATGTTAAGCCTAGAACTAAAGTAGGATTATTCTCTTTTTCATATGAATATTTTGTATCATTTCTTGATAGAAAATGAACCTCAGTCATGTGGATGATATTGTAGCGATGTTAAAACTGCAATCAGTTTGTTAATGTATGTGTGTGTGTGTATATATGTATATATATATATATATATATGTACACAGATATATATATACAGATATATATATAGCTATATATATATATAGCTATATATATATATATATATATATATATATATATATATATATATATATATATATATATATATACATATATCCCTGTTATCCTTCTTATTATTCTTGCAGAAAACAAGTTAGTGAAATGTGTAGTGAAGCCAGTTATCTGTAAAATGACGAATAAAGAAATGTCCCAGTTCTGCCACCAGCCACTTCTTTCTATCTATAAGTGATTTATGTTCAGAACACAGATTTTCCTTACTATCCATCCATCTCCTCTGCTCTTTTCATCTTATGAATTCAAATGTATATCCAAGATTTAACACCCAAAGAAGTGGTGGAGGATTCTAAAGAGTGTTGTCTAATGAGACCATGCACATATTACTGCTCGATATTAAAGAGGTTCTCTAATTTGAAAAATACCTACTTGTTAGAAGGGTCCCTTCTAACAATGAAAATGAAAAATAATTATTGTAGGTTTTGCTAATAATTAATTGCCGACAATATGTGCTTATGCCATATGCACTATATGGACAAAAGAATTGTGACACCTATACATTACACCTACAGGAACATCCCATTTTAAATCTATAGGCATTAATATGAAGTTGGACCCCCGCCCCTTTGCAGCTAAAAGAGCTTCCACTCTTTTGGAAAGGCTTTCTACAAGATTTTTGAGTGTGTCTGTGGGAATTTTTGCCTACTCATCCAAAACAGCATTTTTGAGGTCAGACACTGATAATGGACGAGTGGACCTTGCTCACAATCTCTGTTATAGTTTGCCCAAAGGTGTTTGATGGGGTTAAGTCAAGTTCTTCTACACCAAACTTGCCCAACCATGACTTTATGGACCTTGCTTTGTGCACTGGGCCACACTTGTGTTGGAACAGAAAAAGGCCTTTCTCAAACTGTTCCCACAAAGTTGGAAGTATACAATTGTTTAAAATGTCTTGGGTTGCTGAAGCATTAAGATTTTTCTTCACTGGATCTAAGGGGTCTTGGCCAACCCATGAAAAACAACCCAAAATGATCCCTTCTTCACCAAACTTTACAGTTGACACAATGCAGTCAGGCAGGTAACGTTGTCCTGGCATTCGCCAAACCCAGACTTGTCCATCAGGCTAAGGCTGGGTTCACACGACCTATTTTCAGACGTAAACAAGGCGTATTTTGCCTCATTTTACGTCTGAAAATAGGGCTCCAATACGTCGGCAAACATCTGCCCATTCATTTGAATGGGTTTGCCGACGTACTGTGCCGACGACCTGTCATTACAGCTGTCAAACGACGACGCGTAAATTGACTGCCTCGGCAAAGAGGTGCAGGACACTTCTTTGCAACGTAATTTGTGCCGTTCTTCATTGAAGTCAATGAAGAGCAGCTCACGATTACGGGCGTCAAAGACGCCTCGCATAATACGAGGAGGAGCTTTTACGTCTGAAACGACGCAGCTGTTTTCTCCTGAAAACAGTCTGTCTTTTCAGACGTAAAAGACAGTTCTCGTGTGCACATACCCTAACAGATAGACAAGCGTGATTCATCACTCTATAGAACATATTTCCACTGCTCCAGAGTCCAGTGGTGCGCGTACTTTACATTACTTTATCCAGTGCTTGTCATTGTTCTTTGCAATCTAAGTCTTATGTGCAGCTGCTCAGCCATGAAAACCCATGCCATGTAGCTCACAGCGCACAGTGTGTGCAGATGCCTTGCAGTGCTGGGGTCCTGGGTTCAAATCTAACCAAAGACAACATCTTCATGGAGTTTGTATGTTCTCCCTGTGTTTGCGTGGGTTTCCTCCCCCACCTCAAAAACATACCAATGGGGAATTTAGACTGTGAGCCCCAATGGGCACAGTAAAAGAGGACCTCTGTACAGCGCTGCGTAATATGTTGGCGCTATATAAGTAACTGAAATAATAATAATAGATGTTAATGCTTGAGGAGCTTTGGAACTCTGCAGTTATTGAGTCAGCAGAGTCGGTGACTTTTATGCATTATGCACTTGGCGACCCAGCTATGTAAGTTTACGTGGTCTCCCACTTCGTGGTTGAGTTGCTGTAGTTTCTAAATGCTTCCACTTTACAATAACATTATTCACAATTGATTGTGGATTATCTAGGAGGGAAGAAAATTAATGAACTGACTTTTTACAACAGTGGCATCCTATTACAGTACCGCGCTCAAATTCAGTGAGCTCTTTAGAACAGCCCATTCTATAACAAATATTAGCCAGGAGACTGCATGGCTAGGTGCTGGATTTTTATTCACCTGTGTCAATGAGACTGAATGAAACACTTGAATTCAATGGTGACGACATGTGCCCCAATACTTTTGTTCATGAAGTGTATGCATGAATACAGGTTATAAATTTCTCAACCTTGCTAAAATGTCATGTAAGATATTTAAGGAATCTTAAATTGATGTCATCTTATATGCAGGGGCGTAACTAGGAAAGACTGGGCCCCATAGCAAACTTTTGACTGGGGCTCCCCCTCCCCTGGGTGTCACACAACCCCCCCCCCCTTGTAGATAGTGCCTTTTTTATAGCCCCCCTGTAGATAACGGCATACAGCCCCCCCTGTAGAAAACGCCATACACCCCCCTGTAGATAACGCCATACAGCCCCCCCTGTAGAGAACGCCATACAGCCCCCCCTGTAGAGAACGGCATACAGCCCCCCCTGTAGGGAACGCCATACAGCACCCTCCCCCATGTAGGGAACGCAATACAGCGTCCCCCCTCCCAAAAAAATGCGACCTACAGTGTGTCCTACAAAAGAGATGTATCCCCTATCCACAGGATAGGGGATACATGTGTGATCGCTGGCAGCGATAAGGAGAACGGGGGACCGAAAGTCCCCTGAAGTTCTCCATGACTAACCTCTGGCTTCTGGTGTCTGCGATAAAAATGAAAGGAGCGCTGGTCACGCATACGCACACGCGCGACTGGCGCTCCATTCATTTCTACGGAGCTGCCGACACAGACCCCGGAAGTCCGAGGTTTGTGATGGAGAACTTCAGGGGACTTTCAGTCCCCCGTTCTCCTTATCGCTGCCAGCGATCACACATGTATCCCCTGTCCTGTGGATAGGGGATACATGTCTTTTGTTTAATGGCAGAGCGGGGAGATACCTCCCTGCTCTGCCGTAGTGTTAAGTGGCGTCGCGCTGTAGCAGCCATAGCGGCTGCTAGCAGGCGACACGGGACCCCTCATGCCGCGGGCCCCGTAGCAGCCGCTACGGCTGCTGCGGCGGTAGTTACGCCACTGCTTATATGATGTCTGGTGATTCTTGCCTACATAAGGGGATGAGCGGTGGAGGTCATTCCAAGATAACATTTTCAAGTTTACTGTAGGCAGATATGATATTCTAGGCAACATCATTTTTGCAAATAAAATGATGTGTGATTAATACACATTTCTTATGCGGCCAATAACTTGTAAGGCAGTTCCTTGATGGCAGCTGGTCAGAAAGAACCTTTAAAAGGCTAGCGTAAAAGCTAATGAGGAGTTGATCTAACTGTCAACAGGATCTGTGTGGCGACAATTTTCTTATCTCTTTCTTTAACTCTCTCTTAGACATTTTTTTTACTGTAAACTCACTTCTAAAAAAAAAAAAGGTTTTATTTACTTTCACCAAGAGACAAGAGAGTTTGTTCAAGTTTTACATATCAGTTTGGTAGAGAATGCAAGCAGTCAAGCAGTCTTTGCTGACCCCCTTACCTAAGAATCAGAAAGCCCTTGCAGGGGGTTTTGGGATTGATAGGGTACTTTGGTCAATGGATTGCTAATATGTCACCCCCGGATTCCCCTCTATATGAGGTGGCAAAAGCCTCCAAACCACAGCTATGTGAGTGGACAAAGGAGGGAGTGGAAGCAATATAATTTGTGAAGCAGGCTATCAAGTCTCCTCCACCTCTGACCCTCCTCCAATTTTACAAAGCTTGTTTTACTGTGCTGTCATGAATTGAATGGGCCTGCATAAGCTGTAATAACTCAGACAGACAGAAGCCCTTGGGCTATTACGGCTCACAATTAGCCCCAGTAGCATGAGCTTTTCCTCCCTGCCTCTGGGCGGTGGCAGCCACTGCGATGATGGTTGAAAAATTCAACGAAATTGTCCTGGGAAAAGCTGATGATCTTGGTGCCTCATTCTGTACATAAAGTGTAGTCTTAGCCAAGTCTTAATAAGATAATGAAGGAATCTTTGGAATGATGTTTACTGATACTTGCCCATGTAAAGGGGATGAGGGGTGACGGTCATGCCAAGATAATATTTTCAAGTTTATTGGAGACAGACATGATAATCTAGACAACATAATTCTTGTTAATAAAATGATGTGTTATCAGTATGCATTTCTTATGTCAGGGGCGTAGCTATGGGGGGGCAGGCGGGGCATGTGCCCCGGGCGCAACTAAGAGGGAAGGTGGGGTGACGGGGCGCCAGGAGTGCACCGTCCATGACAGCGGCCAGCTGCCTCTCTGAGGGAGCGGCGGTGCCACTGAAACCAGCCGCCGCCACCCCCTCCTGCACTGTAGGTGATGAACGGCCGGGTACATTCCGTGCCCGGCCATTCAGCGCCTTTCAATGACTCAAGCGGCGAGATTACCTCTTTGCACTGCTTGCATCGTTGAAAGGCGCTGATTGACAGGGCAAGTCATAGTGCCCTGCCAATCAGCGCCTCTCATAGACGCAAGCGGCGTGCTGACGGCATCGTGTCGCTTGCTTCTATGAAAGGCGATGATTGGCATGGCAGAATGACTTGCCCTGTAAGTCAGCGCCTTTCAACAACGCAAGCGGTGCGAGGATGTCAGAAGAGAGCAGGTCTGCATTGACACCGGATGATGCGGGAACGGGATTAAGGTGAGTATGTAAAGTTTTTGGGTTTTTTATACTAATAAAAATGTAAGTGACATTATCTACAGGGGGGGCTCTATCTACAGAGGGCAGTCTCTATCATCAGGGGGGCTATATACAGAGGCTGGCTCTATCTACAGGGGTGAGGCACTATGTACAGGGGTTGCTATATGTGCAGCACTATTTATTGGGGGAGATATATGTAGGGCACTATCTAAAGGGGTGGGCTATATGTTGGACACTATATACAGGGTTGGGCTATATCTACAGGGGGCTATATACAGAAGTAGGCTATATATGGAGCACTATAGGGGGAGCTATATGTGAGGCACTATATACAGGGGTGGGCTACATGTGGAGCACTATTTATAGGGGAGATATATGTAGGGCACTATCTACAGGGGTGGGCTATATGTGGAGCACTATCTACAGGGGGGGCTATATGTGGGGCACTATCTATTTGGGGGACTAACATGTGGGGCACTATCTACAGGGGCGGCTATATGTAGGCACTATCTACAGGGGTGGCTATATGTGGGACACTATCTACAGGGGGATCTATGTAGGGCAGTGTATGGTGATATTATATTTAAGTATATTTAAGTGTCTGGCACCATGATAACTTTATATTTGTTTATAGGTGCAGAAATGTTTGAACAGTGAGAAGCTGAAGACATCTGAGTTGCAAACTGCAGAAATGGGCTGTGGCCAAGTCATCATAGTTGTCTTGACCGGATGGAGAGAAAAAGAACAACTAGAATCTGGGATCGTCACCGGTGAGTCACTTAATGTAAATGTTTATTCTGCCTCTAATCAGTACTGTAGTCACTGTATGATCTGCAGCGAGATGATGTGTGGTATGATATTTTTTGTGAAACAGTAACTCCCAGCATATCCTTACCATTGTTTGGGCCATGCTGGGAGCTGTATAGAATTTAGTGCAAACCTATACTGCAGGGGTTGCACTAAATTGAGCTGTATTCATGCTGGTGTTGTATTTATGTACTGAGCTTGGTTCTAGTGTTGTATATATATACTGAGCTTGGTTCTGCCACTGTATATATGTACTGAGCTTTGTTCTGGTGCTGTATATATGTACTGAGCTTGGTTCATGTGTTGTATTTATATACTGATCTGGTTTCTGGAGCTGTATATATCTACTGAGCTTGGTTCTGGTGTTGTATATATGTACTGAGCTTTGTTCTGGTGTTATATATATGTATTTAGCTTTGTTCTGGTGCTGTATGTATGTATATGTATATATATATATATATATATATATATATATATATATATATATATATATATATATATGTATATAAAACTATATTGCTTGTAAAATGTACAAATGGCTTTATGCTCGAGTTACATAAAGAAAATGTGGAAAAAAATGACACCTCATTGATTGTTAGGGAAAACAAACATGGCGAAGGGGAAGGAGATGTCGGGAAAGAGGATTGGGGGGGGGGGGGCACCAAACTGAATCTTTGCCCCAGGTGCTGGAGAACCTAGCTATGCCTCTGCTTATGTGGCCGGTAACTTGCAAGGTGCTTTTTTGATGGCAGTTAGTCAGAAAACACCTTTTAGTCAGAAAATTCCTCTTGCAAAAACTGATCCAGTAGGTTTTTGCACAGTGGTTTGGTTTGACAAAAACTTGTCAAAACACTCGTCGAGGTTTTTTTTTCCTCTTTTTTTTCCTCTTTCTGACTGATTGAAATGGGGTTTTGGAGGCGGAAACCGCCACAGGTTGGGTCATGACGCTTCTTTTTAACGCGACGCTGTTTTTTTACTCACGGTAAAAAAACTCGTCCAACTCCCATTGAAATCAATGGGAGTTTTTTGGCGCGGTTTCCGTAAAAACTCGTAAAACTCGTAAAAAAAACTCTGTGTGAACAGGGCCAAATTCCTTAATAACCAAGCTTGTTTTGACCCTCCTGACCAAGCCAGATTTGTCAAATCTGGTATGTCTGACTTTATCAGAGAATAACTCTGCAATAGTTTTGCATATCCAAGTAATTCTGACATTTTTTTTTTCGTCACATGTTTTACTTTATTTTACTGGTAAAAGTAGACTGATGCAACTTGCATAAATTAATTAAAAAATACAACTGATGAAATGTTGTAAAAATTTAAATTTTCCCTAATTGTAACTGCAATACGTCACATATGTACATACATACTGTACACACATATATATATATATATATATATATATATATATATATATATATATATATATATATATATATATCCATCTCTTTACTCCAGTTTGGCAGCACTTTTGAAAAAATAAAATTAATTTTGAGCAATTTAGAAGACTTACAAATTTAATAATATGATATAAATTTTGAAGTACATTTTGTTTTCCTGCACCGAGCCAGGTTCAGGGCCTCATAGGTGTCAGAATGATGGAATCCCCCACAAATGACCCCATTTTGAAAATGACACCTCTTAACCGCTTCCCGACCGCCCAGTGTAAATTCGCGTCGGGCCCTTACTGGTCTCTGTGCAGCGCCAACGTGAATTCACAGTGGGTGTTAAAAGCGTGATCCGGGTGTCTCAGAGTAGCGCTGACACCCGGATCGCGCTGTTAACCCCTGCCTCTGGTCCCGGAGACATGATCTGGACCTGATTGGTTCAGGTCCCATTCATGTGATCGCAGGGAAAGTTTGTTGTAGCAACGAACTGAAAAGTTTGTTACTATAACAAACTGGAAAGATTGTTGCTACAACTAACTTTCCCGGGGACCGATTGCGGGTGCTGCAGTCGGTTCCATGGTAAAACCGGAGGCCATACAACAGCCTCCGGGTTTGCCATGCATGGCAGCCTATGAGTACCAGCCGGAGGCTGATCCTCATATGCTTCCTGTCAGTGTGACTCTCAGCGTAGTGGTAGTGTAATGTATTATAGCAGCGATCAGTGCTGCAGGTCTTCAAGTAAAACAAGTAAAAAGTAAAAAAAAATAAGTAATAAAGATGTTTTATAAAAGTGTAAAAACAAGTTATAAGTTACAAAAACTAAAAATGCTTTTTTTCCTATAATAAGTCTTTTATTATAGGAAAATAGGAAAAAAATTAAAATATTTAAAAAAAGTACACATATTTGGAATCACGACCCAAACTATAAAACTATAATATTATTTTTCCCGCACGGTGAACACCGCAAAAAAAATAATTAAAAAAACTATGTCATAATCACTATTTTTTTGGTCATGAACCCTCCCAAAATATAGAATAAAAAGTGATGAAAAAGTCACATGTACCCCAAAATAGTACCAATAAAAACTACAACCCGTCCCGCAAAAAACAAGCCCTTACTTTTTTGACTGAAAAATAAAAAAGTTATGGCTCTCAGAATATGGTGACACAAAAAATAAATAATTTTATTGAAAAGTGATTTTATTGCGCAAACGACATACATATGGTATCGCTGTAATCGTATCGACCCGCAGAATAAAGTAAAATGTCATTTATAACGCACAGTGAACATTGTAAAAATAAAAAGACAAAAAACATTGCCAGAATTAGTTTTTTTGTCACTTTGCTTGCCAAAAAAATCGAATAAAAAGTGATAAAAAAATCACATGTACCCTAAAATGGTATCAATGAAAACTACAGATTGTTCCGCAACAAATAAGCCCTCGCATAGCTCCGGTGAAGAAAAAATAAAAAAGGCTCTCAGAATATAGCGACAGAAATTGCGCAGTGTCCAAAAGCGGATAAGATCGGGCGCCATTTGTCGCATGATTATACCCCTTATTATGCCCTGATGTACTCTGCCCATCTTAGATAAACCCCCACATTATAAACTGAAATACCAGCAAAACACCAAACAGAACTATTACCAAGCAAAATCTGCGCTCCAAAAGCCAAATGGCGCTCCCTCCCTTCTCAGCGTTCCCAAACACCAGCTTACGTCCACATATATGATATTTTATATCCGGGAGAACTCGCTCAACATTGTATCAGTTATTTGTCTTCAGTGGCACAAACTGGGCACAACGTATTGTGCATTAAAATGGCATATCAGTGGAAAATTTAAATTTTCACTTTGCACCATCCGCTGCGCATTAACGCCTTCGCGCACCACGACTTAATAGCATGTCGGGGTGCGGGGGGGTTATATATGCTCCATATTCTGCAGGTGTCAGCTGTGTATTACAGCTGACACCCGGGACTAAGGGACAGGAACAGCGATCGCGCGGTTACAGGAGCCTGTAAAAATGACATTATGCTGCAATACATTAGTATTGCAGTGTATTGTACCAGCGACCTAATGATCACTCGTTCCAGTCCCCTAAAGGGACTAATAAAATGTGTGGAAAAAAAAGTTTAAAATGTTATTATTAGTGAAAAAAATATATACTATATTTAAAGTCCAAAAAATCCCCCTTTCCGATGTTTCCTCTAAAGTAATGTAAAAAATAAAAACATAAACAAAATTGGTATCGCTGCATCCGTAAAAGTCCGAAATATTACAATATACCATTATTTAACTCGCACTGGGAACGCCGTAAAAAATAAAGAATTTATAACGCCAAAATCACTGTTTTTTGGTCACCTTAGCTTTTATAAAAAAAAATCATAAAAAGTGATCAAAAAGTTGAATGTGAAAAAAAATGGTACCAATAAAACTACAGCTCGTCCTGCAAAAAATAAGCCCTCACACCGCTCAATCGACCAAAAAAAACAACAAACCTGATGCCTCCCGGAATATGGTGAAACAAAACGTTTTGTTTTTTAACAGTTTTTACTTTGTAAAAGGATTAAAATATTTAAAAAAAACTGTATATATTTGGTATCACCGTAATTGTATTAAGTCTCAGAAAAAATGTAAGTTGTTGTTTTTACCGCACGGTGAAAGCCGTAAAAACAAAACCTAAAAAACAATGAAGGAATCACAGCTTTATCCAATTTCAGCCTGCAAAGAATTTTATTTTCAGTTTCCCAGTACATTAAATTGTACTTTAAATGGTGTCACTAGAAACTACAGCTCCTCCCGCAAAAAATAAGCCCTCACATCACTCTATTGACGGAAAAATAAAAAAAGTTATGGCTCTTGGAAAGCGGTGAGGGAAAAACTAAAATGTAAAAGCAAAAAATGGATCAGTCCTGAAAGGGTTAATTAATTTCTACTGAAAAAGCATTTATGACCATGTGGGGTATTGCCGTACTTGGGAGAAATTGCTTTACAAATATTGGGCGGCTTTTTCTCCTTTATACTTTGTGTAAAAAATGTTGATATTCATTTTCACGGCCTAATTCTAATAAATTCTGCAAAAGACCTGTGGGGTCTACATGCTCACTATACCCCTAGATAGATTCCTTAAGGGTTGTAGTTTCCCAAATGTGGTCAGTTTTGGGTTTTTCCACAGTTTTTGGTACCTCAGGGGCTTTGCAAATGCGACATGACACCCGAAAACCATTCCAGCTAAATTTGAGCTCCAAAAGCCAAATATTGTTCCTTCCTTTCTGAGTCCTGCCGTGGGTCCAAACAGCAGTTTATTACCACATATGGGGTATTTCTGTAATCAGGACAAATTGCTTTACAAATTTTGGGGTGATTTTTCTCCTTTATTCATTGTAAAAATTAAACATTTCTATGTTTTTTCAGAAAAAAGTAGATTTTCATTTTCACGGTCTAATTCCACTAAATTCAGCAAAAAAACTGTGGGGTTAAAATGCTAACTATACCCCTAGAAAAATTCCTTCAGAGGTGTAGTCTCCAAAATGGGGTCACTTTTGGGGGTTTCCACTTTTTTGGTCCCTCCAGGGTGTTGCAAACGTGACATGGCACTGAAAACCAATCCAGCAAAATCTGAGCTCCAAAATCCAAATGGCGCTCCTTCCCTTCTGAGCTCTGCCGTGGGTCCAAACAGCAGTTAAGTACCACATATGCAGTATTGCCGTAATCGGGAGAAGTAGCTTTACAAGTTTTGCAGTGCGTTTTATTCTTTATTCCTGGCAAATATTATTTTTTTTAAATATTTTTTCAGAAAAAATGTAGATTTTCACTTTCACAGACAAACTCCAATAAATATAGCAAAATACCTGTGGGGTCAAGATGCTAACTATACCCCTAGATAAATTCCTTGAGGTGTGTGGTTTCCAAAACTGTGTTACTTTTGGGGGATTTCTACTGATTTGGCCCCACAAGACCTCTTCAAACCTGACATGGTGCCTAAAATATATTCTAAAAAAAGGAGGCAACAAAATCCTCTAGGTGCTCCTTTGCTTCTGAGGCCTGTGTTTCAGTCCATTACCACACTACGGCCACATGTTGGATATTTCTAAAAACTGCAGAACCTTGGCAATAAATATTGAGTTGTGTTTCTCTGGTAAAGACCTTCTGTGTTACAGTAGAAAATGTATTACAAATGAATTTCATCACAAAAATGAAATTTGTAAATTTCCCCTCTACATTGCTTTAATTCCTGTAAAGTGCCTTAGGGCATGACCACACGTGGCGGATTTCCTCCGCAACTGTCCGCATCAATGCCGCACAGAATCTGCGTTGCAGATTCTGCTGCGGATCTGCACAAAATGTGCAGAAAATTGATGCGGACTAGCTGCTGCGGACTGCGGGAAAAGTGCTTCCCTTCTCCCTATCAGTGCAGGATAGAGAGAAGGGACAGCACTTTCCCTAGTGAAAGTAAACGATTTTCATACTTACCGGCCGTTGTCTTGGTGACGCGTCCCTCTTTTGGCATCCAGCCCGACCTCCCTGGATGACGCGCCAGTCCATGTGACCGCTGCAGCCTGTGCTTGGCCTGTGATTGGCTGCAGCCGTCACTTAGACTGAAACGTCATCCTGGGAAGCCAGACTGGAGACAGAAGCAGGGAGTTCTCGGTAAGTATGAACTTATATTTTTTTGACAGGTTGCTCTATATTGTGATCGGTAGTCACTGTCCCGGGTGCAGAAACAGTTACTGCCGATCGCTTAACTCTTTCAGCACCCTGGACAGTGACTATTTACAGACGTCTCCTAGCAACGCTCCCGTCATTACGGGAGCCCCATTGACTTCCTCAGTCTGGCTGTAGACCTAGAAATACATAGGTCCAGCCAGAATGAAGAAATGTCAAGTTAAAAAAGCAAGACGCATCCGCAGCACACATAACATGTGCATGACAGCTGCGGACTTCATTGCGGAAATTAGAATCTCCATTGAAGTCAATGGAGAAATTCCGCCATGAGTCCGCCACTGCTCCGCAACAGACAGAGCATGCTGCGGACACCAAATTCCGCTCCGCAGCCTATGCTCCGCAGCGGAATTGTACGCATCGTCTAAACGAACACTGCTAAATTAAAGTGAAAGTCAATGGACAAACGGCTCCGCTGCGGATTAACGCTGCGGAGTGTCCGCAGCGGAATTTAAGTGAAATTCTGCCACGTGTGAACCCAGCCTAAAGGTTTAAGAAACTTTCTGAAAGCTGTTTTGAATACTTTGAGGGGTGCAGTTTTTAGTATGGGGTGATTTATGGGGTCTATCTAGTACATAAGGCCCTCAAAGCCACTTCAGAACTGAACTGGTCCTTGAAAAATAACCTTTTGAAATTTTCTTGAAAATGTGAGAAATTGCTTCTAAAGTTCTAAGCCTTGTAACGTCCTAGAAAAATAAAATAATGTTCAAAAAAACAAGCAGATACATTTAAAATTAGAAAAATCATAATTTTTGCAAATTTTCTCTAAATGTTGGTGTTTTTCACAAATAAGCAATGAATTTAGTGACCAAATTTTTCCACTAACATAAAGTACAATATGTCACGAGAATTTTTTTTTTAGAATGGCTTGGATAGGCAAAAGCATTCCAGAGTTATTACCACATAAATTGACACGTCAGATTTGAAAAAATTGGGCTGGTCCTGAAGGCCAAAATGAGCTTGGTCCTGAAAGGGTTAAGGTATTTATCTAGGGGTGTAGTGAGTATTTTGACCCCACATTTTTTTTTGTAATAATTCACTCAAAGCAGGTAAAAAAAAAAAATCACTTTTTCCACAAATGTGTCATTGTAAAGTCAGTTTTCTTTGTAAAGCGAACATGAGAATGAGGAAACACACCCCAAAATCTATCACCCTGTTTCTCCTGTTTTCAAAAATACCCCCATTGTGGCTCTAATATGCTGCCTGGACACACGGCAGGGCCTAAATGGAAGGGAGCACCTGGAGGCTTTCAGGACACATTTTGGTTGAAAATGTTTTAGGCCCCACTGCACATTTGAAGAGGCTTTGAGCTGCCAGAACTATATAAACTCCCCATAAATGACCCCATTTCGAAAATTAGATCCCTTAAGGTATTTATCTAGGGGTGTAGTGAGTATTTTGACCCCACAGTTTTTTGCTAAATTTAATGCAAAGCAGGTGGAAAAATATAAAATTCCACTTTTGTCACAAATGTGTCATTGTAAAGACCGATTTCTTTGTAAAGCGAACATGAGAATAAAGAAACGCAAACCCCAAATCTATCACTCTGTTTCTCTTGTTTTCAAAAATACCTCCATTGTGGCCCTAATTCGCTGCCTGGACACACGGCAGATCCCAAAATGAAGGGAGCACCTGGAGGCTTTCAGGACACATATTTGGAGAGGCTTTGAGCTGCCAGAACGATATAAACTCCCCATAAATTACCCAATTTTGAAAACTAAACCCCTTAAGGTATTTATCTAGGGGTGTAGTGAGTATTTTGACCCCACAGGTTTTTGCTAAATTTGATGCAAAGCAGGTGGAAAAAAAATCCACTTTTTTCACAAATGTGTCATTGTAAAGACAGATTTCTTTGTAAAGCGAACAAGAGAATGAAGAAACACACCCCTAAATCTATCACCCTGTTTTGCCTGTGTTAAAAAAAAAATACCCCATTGTGGCCTTGATCTTGTTACTAGACGTGTGGCTGGACCAAAAAGAGAGGGAGCACCCTTCGGCTTTCAGGGCACAATTGAATAAATTCTAGGCCCCATATCATGCATTTAGAAGCATTGAGCTTCCTGAACAAAAACAAAACACACAAATAAATGACCCCATTTTAAAAACCAGACCCCTAAAGGTATGACACCTGAAGATATTTATCTAGTGGTGTAGTGAGCATGCTGAAAAAAAATTTTTTAAAGGAGGAAATAATGGGTATTATTCAGACACTATGGGTATATAATGTTTTCTTCAAATTCTTCTTACATTTCCACATGAAATAGGGGAGACGTGGTAAAAGGTTATTTTGTTAGAAATATGCCACATTAATATATTTGTGCGGCATACAAAAGGGAAGTGAAGCCGTGTAATCATAACAGATGCATGTCACTATATTCGTATTTGCCTGTACATATGACTAAGTCTTGCTAAAGAAGCAAGTCCCTCATATGTACCATTATGATGTCATTGTGGACAGAATTCTGTCCTAATATAAAATCAGTCAGAGAGGAAAAAATAAACTGTACTGGAGAGATGAGCAATATTGTACAAAAAATAGAACACCTGCAGGGCTGTCATGACAAGCTGACAAGTGACTGGTTGTACAACATCTCTTTAGCTCCATCAATCCCTAAATAAGGGACAAATGTGCCAAGTGACGCGGTACACCATAACAGGCCACTGCCCGGAAAGGTAGGAACCACTATGTGCACAAAACAACCAATCGGTTAAAGTATATATATAAAGGGGCAGCATCCAAAACCATCTATAGGAACAGTAAAGGATCACTAATCCCCAAAATTATATCAGTATTTCCAGAAGCATTGTTGGGCGCAAGAGGTCCTGTGAAAATGCAAATGTAGTAAAGCCCATAGTGTATTGAACAGCTCCTTAGTGATCCTCCAAATTAAAAAAAAAAGATCATGCCCGTATCACTATACAGAAATATTAATAAAAATAACAGCTTTGTTTGGCAGGACATAGTCAGAAAAACAGTCAAAAGAAACAAAATGATCACAAATATGAAAGGGGTAAAATATTTTCTGAAAAAATTAACTGTACTCCCTCTCCCAAAAGAATTTCTCCCCACTTGGAAAGCCACAAACTAAAATGAAAATATAAATTAAAATTGACTTCCTAAAAAGACCCCCCTCCCCAATTTTGGCAATCACAGGATCCCAGAACACTGGAAGGACTGCACCACTAGGTCCTGCACCACTAGCCCCTGCACCACTAGCCCCTGCACTACTAAACCCTGCACCACTAGGTCCTGCACCTGGGGATTCGACAGCGACGACAGACTCCACCACCATAGGGCTATGGGGTCCAGAGGCAGAAGTAGAGCTTGAGTCGTCACTGTCTGAAAAAAGTTCTACCTCTGAAGCAGAGTCGGTGTCACTACCTGAACTGCCGGAGCATAGCAAGGTGTGTGCTTGCTCCGCAGGAAAACATTCTCCGAGCCATTATTTACGTTGAACTGTAACCGTTAGGGTAGTAACTTTTTTTAAGGTTTTTTTGGGTATTTTTTCTCAAACTAAGAAAAAAAAAAGGATACCCTGCCTATCAGTAGGTAAATAAATAGATTCCTAAAAGCAGCACAGAAAAAAATACGTAAAACTGGCTAGCAACAGGTAATGAAAATGTAAGGATCACTTGCACTTGTGCTCACACAGGAGATGAGGGGGCACAAATGGGGTGATCAGGGGGCACAAATGGGGTGATCAGGGGGCACAGACTTGAAGTTTGTGTGTTTTTTTTCAATTCACTTAACTTATACAGCTCAGGATTTTGTTATAGTTTCTCTCTTTCCTCTCACAGATCAACTACAGTGAGGAGAGAGAGACACAGCACATGTCCTGGCTGTATTTTATAAATATAATAACATAAATCACTATGATAGCTATATCACCGTGACTGTATCAGCAGGGACAACTCAGATTGGTCCCTGCCTGTTACTATTTGCCAAATGCTGCCACAGTCATGCGCCATTTTGATTATCAGGGACGGGGGCGGGCGCGTGGGGGTGGATCGGACGTCTAATAGGGGGTGCTGGCCCTTATTTTTACCATTTCTCTCTTCTCTCACAGAATATATTCTGTGAGAGAAGAGAGAGAACTAACCGCCGCTGTTTTTACAGTGATCGCCGTATACGGGGAATAACGGCGATCACGTGACCTGGGACTGGACAAAACGGTCCTTGGCCTGTGCTCCGAGGCCTCAGTACAGGAGTTTAAATGCCTCCCTCCCGCTGTGAAAAGGCGGCGCTCTGGCATAAGTACCCTTAATGGCCACCATGAAATCACGTATAGGCAGTCATTAAGGGGTTAATGGCTAATGTAGACGCTAAACTTCTTTACTGTAACCTCACTTATAAATAAAGTTTTTATTCACTTTCACCGTGAGACAAGAGTTTTTTCAAGATTTCCTTATCAACAATAAGCGGATGACAACGTGTCATCCTGCTGGGACCCCAGTAATTAGCTGTAATCTGTGTGGATTCCTGGCAGTAAGTGTTCAATTTTCGTTCAGCACCACTACAAAAGGAAATTAAGTACTACACAGTGTCCATTCGGATCAATGGGTTGTCTGTGTAATGTTGGACAGGACAGGTCCACCAGAGATTGAAATGCTTTTTGTAACCGCTCTCCACTCTGGCCAAGACTTGAGGATCCTGAACAGAGGATGGGGACCTCTCTATTAACTCATACAATCCCGTTAAGGTTCTTAAATAGCAATATATAGCTCATATAGTAATGTGAATTTGTTTTTAACCCTTAGAATGTCATTGAATGTCATTGAGCGACACCCACATTCAGAGGCAGTACTAGAATCATGTAGGCCCCATTGCAAAATCCGTAATAAAACCCCCCCTACCATGGTATGGGCAATTTTTATTACATGTATTTTCTTATGTGGCAGAGGGGTCTTTGGGTCCTTTCAGGCATCAGGGCCTGGGTGCGCCTGCTAGATATGCGTCTTTCCATACCTTCCCTTATATCTCAACATATTGTGAGATGTCTGGCTCGTGATTACTAGCTTTGAAAAAAAACAACATTATTTTATACTGTTATACTGTTATATTTGTCACG
Source organism: Rhinoderma darwinii (assembly GCF_050947455.1). Classification (NCBI taxonomy): domain Eukaryota; kingdom Metazoa; phylum Chordata; class Amphibia; order Anura; family Rhinodermatidae; genus Rhinoderma; species Rhinoderma darwinii. The sequence continues at coordinate 504,311,801 of NC_134687.1, forward strand.
AGATGTTTATGCTATATGTGTCTATGTGTGACTATCCAATGGTTGTGATGTGAATTGCAGCCTGTCAAGAGTTCTGCAATCAAGTCGCAATATTGTATCAAATTGGTTTAATGAGAAATTGGAGTCCTTAACCAAATTCAAGCAAAGGTAAGGGTGGACAAATCTGTACTTTCACACCCCCTATAGCTAACCAATGCTTGAACTCTTAATATAACTCACCACCAATGTTTTTTGGCAGTGTAATAGGCTTTTATCAAAACGTTAATTCTACTTTTCCATGTACCCGGTATACACTTAAGAAGCCTGGCTCTTACTTCAAGCCCTACATTAAACTTCTTTAAAACCAAGAATCTAGATATCTAAGGTATGCTCCATAAGCAGCTAATGAATTGTCAAAGCCACCATTGCAGTCACATCTAAGCACTCTTAGGAACCAGTGCAGCTGCAATACATATTGCAGTATTGTCTTTCACCCTCTATATCCACAGGGACTTAAACCTTTGGCTAGAGAGAACACATATTGGATATAGATACATGATCTATCTCTCATCTTCATTTTAACAGGATTAAATCTTTAAATGGAACTGAAGGACAGGTGTGTTGCCTAAATTCTGGAACGTAACCTGCAAATATTTCAAACTCTATTGACTACCATTCAAAAATATAAGACTAGATAAATATTCAGTTATTATATATGGTAGTGCCTATGATATCATTATGATATGACATGTTTCTTTTAGTAGAACCGTTACTTTCTAGTTTTTAGTAAATTGATGTTATTAAATGAACACTGCAGGCAAAACATTGTGTTATACCTAATGCAGGGCTAGAGGGAGCGATACATGACTTCATTGAACCCCTGAGTCCTGTACCACCCCCTCAGGCCCTGCGCTAAGAGTAAAACACTGTACAGTATATCGGTTTTACCCAGAATGTCTCTTAAACTAAATTTAAGTATTCATTCGATCAACAGGATGTTCGCAAAACAATATAAAAATAATAAATAATTAGGCTTCTTAAATATAATATATTATAACAAAGGAAATCTATTTGTTTGCTCTTTTGAAATATATATGTTTTGCTACTATTAGGAGAAGTCACACATTTTATTTTATTTTTTCTGTCCAAAATACAGAACATCTCAGGCTTAAAAAAAAAAAAAAAAAGCAGATTCTGAATTACTAGACTAAAGCAGTCCATTTTGACTATGATTCTTAGACACTTTGAGGCACAGACTTGTGACATCCAGTACAATTTTCCTACATTTTCTTTCATTAAAATCATTAGACAAGAAAAACTGTAGCAGTGCAGCTAAAAGCCAGAGATGAACTAAGAAGAACTTTATCTTCTGTTGCTAAGGAATAGAGAATGAACTCTGCAGTGACCTAAATTTATTACAGAATAGTTCTCCATGCTGGTGTTCCAAGCACTCTCTAGCAATTACAGCACATTAGGCAGAGGAGTGAATCTCAAGGGGAAATGTCTAGTCTTTTAATCAGCCAGCAGTGAAGTCAGGGTGAGTACAAATTACCTTGTGGTATATATACAAATATATATGTATATAAAATAGATTCCGTGACCATAGATACAACTCTCATTATCTACAGGGTTACAAGTATCTGCATTTTTGCTTTATCTTTCTTCTTTTTATGTTTTTAACCTCCCTGAACTTTGTTAGAAGCATGTTTTATAATGCAGTCATCCACCATTAACCTCCATATAAGCTTTAATGGATACACATAGCAGGCTGTATTCATGCTCAGTATAAATATGTAAGTTTAATATTTTGCAGACTGGAATACACTGACTGTTGCAGTGCTGCCATCAATTATCAAGTATTTTAACTTTTAATTGCCATAGAAAGACATTTCAGTTGTGTTTATATGCCTTTAAAACTGCAATGTAGAGAATGTGTGATAAGAAAATGACTTATTGGTTAAATCAAGTTTTTATGTTAAACTTTTTTTTAAGAGTTTTTGATAATGATTTTTTATCTAATATGTCATTATATAAATAATCCTAAAGTCTTGCAGTTTTCACACTGGTCACGGAGCCACACAACAGACTGACACTTCTTGTTCTGTAGAGATCACTTCTCAGCAGTCATCCCATTATCATTACAGGGAGGATTACAATGGAAGGTAACACCTCTATATGGATAACGCAGAGTCCATTATTGACAATAGGTGATGGACACAGCTCCCTCCTATCTCTTGCTGCACAATGGCCTCTGCACAAGTCACAGAGCATGCATAGAAAACTCTGCCATAGAAGTCAATAGGTCTCCTCCTGTTAACAGGTTCCAATGGTCCCAGTGTCTGCTGTAAAGCATATTTTTAAATGTCGTTAACAGCAGCTCAGGCAAGATGGCTGCCCCCATAATCATGTACAGAAAACAAAATAAAAAAATCTACGATCAAAAAATAAAAGCAGATTAGAAAAAATAAATAAATATATACATATATATATATATATATATATATATATATAGATCACATAAACAACAAAAATTTGAACAGCACATTCCAACTAAATGATATGAAATGTGTATGCAGGTGCAGGACACCTGTGACTGCAAATATACAGCAGAAAAAGAATGGCTTCAGCACACTGCGACACTAATGCCACCTAAACCACTAAATATAAATAAATATGCACTAAAGCTAAATCTACTTATAATCGAGAGGTTCTTAGTGCACATTTTGTTCAAAAAGTGTTAGCCCACCTGCCACGACAAGGCGACCTCTGTAAGGTGGGAACCTATGCTGCACATACACCCAGAACTGGGACTAAGCCTACATATATACCTGGGGATGGTAGGATCCAGCATTGAACTAGTCGTGGCAGGTGGGCAAACACTTTTTGATCGGAACGGAGCCCTGACTGACACAAACGGGAACCATAGGTTTCCGTTTCCATCACCATTGATTTCAATGGTGACGGATTCGGTGCCAAAGGTTTCCGTTTGTCGACTACGCTATTGATTCCGTCAAAACGACGGAACCCTTGCACAACGGAGGCAAGCGGAAACCATTGACACCGTATCCGTCACCATTGAAATCAATGGGGATGGAAACTGAAACCTATGGTTTCCGTTTGTGTCAGTCAGCGCTTCATTCTGATGAAAAGCTCAGACGGAACGGAGTCCTGACGCAGATGTGAACATAGCCTAACTTTGTTTTTCTTACAAAGAACTCCAAATCCCCTGCATAGATCTAGTTTCAAGAGATAACACTAACTGCAGCCACACTTAGAGGGAGCTCCCTGCATACTGTCTTATTAAGTTTAATGCAAAACAATATGCAGAAAGCACCTAAGCTATGTTAAGAAATTAATCAACACAGAATTGTGGACATTGTGTTAAAAGATGGAAATTCTCTTTAATGTACTCAATAATTATCATCTCTTATGTCCCTGTCCAAAGTACAGCCCCCTGGCCTGTCTGAGCTGTCGCCGTTGCCTCTAGTAGACAATTTCAAATATCTTGGCATATTTATAACTAAACTTCCAGATGTTGACCTTTCGTTAAACATGTTACCGCTATTGGGCTTCACCCGTTCTAAATGTCACGCCTTTCACTGCCTTTATCGATATCTGGCCGTATAAACCTGGTTAAAATGATTTTGTTGCCTACATTTCTATATGCCCTTCAGCATTGTCCGGTTCTTGTACCTAAATCTTTTTTTAAACAGCTTAACTCCTTGTTATCACCGTTTATATGGGGAAATTCTCGACATAAAAACTTAGGCTGTCCACGCTCCAAAGGCCTAAGGCACTGGCAGGGACGGCTCTACCAGATTTATTTTTATATTATTTAGTGGGTCAGCTGAAAACCTTAAGTTCCTGGATGCCTGAAAAGGATCTTCCCAACTCAGAGCACCATTTGGCTCATGTACTTGGGAGTCAATGTTTGCTCGGTTCCCTTGAAGTAAATTAAACCCTTGCCCCTACACAAGCTGGCTAGTGTGGTTTGGAGACAAGCGAAAAAACAGTTGGGTTACAATGATATTGTGTCTGAAATGCCTTTATGGAACAATGCTTCTTACTTTCCTTTATGCCACCACGGTTATCTCCAGCTATTGGAACTACAGGGGACCTATATGAAGATAATGTCTTATTTTCATTCACTCAGTTGCAGACTAAGTATGACATACAACGTACCCATTTTCATAGGTATATACAGATTCGTCATATTTTACAAACCCAATTCCATCACTTGAGAAATAACTTAACAATCTCTTCCTTCCTACTGATTCTTAACTCCCAGGGTCCACAAGGCCTGATATCTGCTCTCTATACCCATTTGTTATCCATCACAGTGAATTCCACACCACTTTCTATAGAAAGTAGATGGAAATAATGGATTCCTACAATTCAGACTGATGATTGGAATGATATTTTGGAATCCCATCTTCATGATTCCCCATCAGCAAATAATAAAATGATCCAGTTATGTATAATACACCATATTTAACCCCGGTTGGGATATTCAAAATGGGACGATTGCCTTCTGCAGACTGTTTGAGATGCCATGTTCCAGGGGCAGATTTTTGGCATAAGATGTGGTCATGTACCATCATTAGGGACTTTTGGAATGACATACTATCCCTGTTATCGTCCTTATTACATGTAGGCATCCCTTTATGTCCTAAGATATGTTTGTTTGGTATACTGGATGGGGAGACATGGAATCACCATACTAAATTTTTTTTGAGAGAAACTGTTTCTAGCACGAAAAACTATAGCACAACATTGGATGAATGATCGACTTCGATCCATTGGTCATTGAAAGGGATTGGTAAATTCTGTAATACCTTTCGAGAATGTTGTATTTCTGAATCGTGGTTGTAGTACTAAGTTTTCTAAAGTTTGGGATATTTAGAACAACTCCCCTTTGACAGTCAACCCCTCTGCTGTTTCACCAGATACTGTGATGTAGTAACATAGATGACCCGCATTTTTATTGTGTATCTCCTTGAACTTGCTGTGCCTGATTTATTAGATGCTCATGGGTGACATAGGTCCCAGGCTGTTTTGTTTTCTTTTATTTATGTTCTTGTTTTTTGTCCTTTTATTATAATGTTCATACATACTTCATTGTAAACCAATCTAAGCGCCATTGTTTATGGCATATTGTATTCCTGGAATATACTGTGTGTTCTCATTACTTGACTTTCTGTATGTACGTTGCCTTGTTCCAATGTGATGTATTTTACAGTCAGAGATGTGTGACTGATTTTATACTTAAAGGGAACCTGTCACCAGCATTTTAGCTATAAAGCCAGCAATACCTGGTGAAAGTGGGTGAAAAATCATTGTCATCTAAGCTATAAATATGTTCTAAGTAAGCTCTGTAGCTTTAGTATTCCGTTTTTCAGTGGTCCCATGCCGTATGCAAATGAGCAGAAAAGAGTCAAATCTTCATCTGAAAAGAGTCAGGTTTTCATTCCTCCAGCATCTCAGAGTGGACTCCACCTCCTTCTTTTTGATTGACAGCTCCTTAGCCAGTCAGGGCCGGACAGGTGGTGGCAGTGGGCGTGGTTAAGAAGCTGCATCCCAGAGGGAAAAATAATTACCATAAAAGGCGGGAAAGGTTTAAACGACTATATTTACAGACAGAGGAGGACTTCAGGAAAGAAGAGAACAGGAATGAACTCTGGACAGCTGCGGCCATTGAGGGGTCAGGCGAGTTTAACAGGTAAGATGTTGATGACAGGATCCCTTTAATAAAACGAGTTTAAAAAAAATATTTACTCAATAATTATTCTATTCAAAATTGGAGCATTTCCACCAAAAACATTAAAATGCTAATTGAATTGTTATCTTTGAATTGACTTCTGAGAACCTGATGCTTTATTGTTATTTTGTCAGCATGTTCAATTTATAACTAAGTGTCACTTTTGCAAAGGAAAGGATAGTCTCTAACTTTTGTACAGTATTGTGAATAGATAGCTTTCACAGCAAACAGGTTGAATACTTATGCAAGTATACATTTTCAGTTTTTCAATTTTACTTTAATAAAAGTCTGTGGCCAAAAAATGAATTGTGAGTTGGAAAATTTACTTTACACCTTGATACAGAACTACGTATATTTACCTATCCAAGTGATTCTGAGATTGCTTTCTCGTGACACATTGGACCTTATGTTACTGGCAAAATGTTCTGGATACATTCAGTATTTAATTGTGAAAAACACCCAAATTTTGCAAAAGATTGCAACAATTTGCATTTTTCTCAATTTCAATGTAAGACAGGCAGTTAACTGCTTGTAAGACAGGCAGTTAACTGCTTGTAAGACAGGCAGTTATACCACACAAAATAGTCACTAATTAACATCACTGATATGTCTACTTTAGATTGGCATCATTTTTTGAACATCCTTTTATTTTACTAAGACGTTACAAGGCTTAGAACTTTAGCAGCAATTTCTCACATTTTCCAGAAAATTTAAAAAGGCTATTTTTACAGGGGCCAGTTAAGTTCTGAAGTGGCTTTAAGGGGCAAATATATTAGAAACCCCCAATAAGGCACCCCATTTCAAAAATTGTACCCCTCAAAGTTTTCAAAACAGCATTTAGAAAGTTTCTTAACTCTTTAGATATTTCGCATGAATTAAAGCAAAGTAGAGGTAAAATTGACAAATGTAATTTTTGCTTTGCAGAAATTCATTTTTAATAATTTTTTTTTTTTTGCAACACAGAAGGTTTTACCAGAGATATGCAACTCAGAATGTATTGCCTAGATTCTGCAGTTTTAGAAAATATCCCACATGTGGCCCCAGTATGCTTATGGACTGAAACACAGGCCTCAGAAGCAGAAGCAGAGGAGCACCTTGTAGATTTTGGGGCATCTTTTTTGTTAGAATATATTTTAGGCACCATGTCGGGTTTGAAGAGTGCCATGTAGGGTCTTGTAGTGCCAAAACTGTAGAAATCCCCAAAAGTGACCACATTTGGGAAACTACACTGCTGAAGAAATTTATTTAGGGATATAGTAAGCATTTTGACCCCACAGGTTTTTTCATAAATTATTGGAAGTAGGCCATGAAAATCAAAAAAATGTCAAATAAAATGAAGGTTTAACTATTTTTTTTTTTAATTTCCACAAAGACTAAAGGAGAAAAACACCCCAACATTTGTAAAGAAATTTCTCCAGAGTAAAACAGTACCCCATATGTGTTCATAAACGGCTGTTTGGACACATGGCAGGACTTAGAAGGGAAAGGGGGCCATTTGGCTTTTGGAGCTCAAATTTAGCAGGAATGGTTTGCAGATGCCATGTTGCATTTGCAAAGCCCCTGAGGGGACAAAACAGTGATAACCCCCGACAAGTAACCCCATTTTGGAAACTACACCCCTTGAAGAAATTATCTAGCATTAGTAAATATCCCACATGTGGCCCTAGTATGCTTATGGACTGAAACACAGGTCTCAGAAGCAGAGGAGCACCTTGTAGATTTTGGGGCATCATTTTATTAGAATATATTTTAGGCACCATGTCAGGTTTGAAGAGGTCTTGTAGTGCCAAAACAGTGGAAATCCTCAAAAGTGAACACATTTGGGAAACTATACTGCTCAAGAAATTTATTTAGGGGTATAGTAAGCATTTTGAACCCACAGGTTTTTTGCAGAAATTATTGGAAGTAGGCCATGAAAATAAAAAATTTTCAAATAAAATGTAGGTTTAGCTAATATTTTTATCATTTCCACAAAGATTAAAGGAGAAAAAGCACCACAACATTTGTAAAGCAATTTCTCCTGAGTAAAACATTACCACATATGTGGTCATAAACGGTTCTTTGGACACACGGTAGGGCTGAGAAGGCAAAGAGCACCCTTTGGAGCTCAAATTTAGCTGGAATAGTTTGCGGAGGCATGTCGCATTTGTAAAGTCCCTGACTTTAGTTAAACAATTAGTGTGTAGGTGATTAAACATTGTTCTAATTTTTTTTATTTTTTTCACGAGTCAGGAAATATTATAAATTAGATTCTAATTTATAATATTTCCCAGCACTGGTCACTAGATGGAGCAATTCCCCAAATTGCAGCATTGCATGTGGTAAAGCAACCACATTGCTTTATGCTGCAAAATTGGAAAAAAATCCCTCGCTCTAGTGAGCTCTCAGAATCCTCCCCTCCTTTATCCTGGCTAGTGCCAGGAGAAACGAGGGGATTGAACGGTCAAACCTCCTACACTGTGTGTCGCCATTTTTTGAGCTAACACACAGTGTAGTAGGTTTACATACAGTAGTTAACACACACTGAAACACGAACATACATAGAAATAACTTACCTGCTCCTGCCGCCACTGCTCCCTCTGGTCCGTCCGCTCCGTCTGCTGCCGCTGCTCCAAGTGCACAAGTCCGGAAGCCGCGACCGGAAGTAGTAATCTTACTGTCCGGCCGCGACTTCCGGTCTACAGGACGGCGCTCAGTTCAACTTGGACTGTGTGGGAGCGGCGCATGCGCCGTTCCCACACAGACGGCGTACACCATAGTGGATGGAACGGGCCCCGTTCGCATTCACTATGGGACTGTAGCTGCCGTATTCCATGTCTGTATGTGTCGTTAATCGACACATACAGAAATGGAAAAAATAATGGCAGCCCCCATAGGGAAGAAAAAGTAAAAAAATAAAAAAAAGTAACACACAAACACACAAATAAATATAAAAGTTTTTAATAAAACACTAACATCAAACTGATATAAAAAAAATTTTTTGGGTGACACTGTTCCTTTAAGGAAATTATTTAGGGATATAGTGAGCATTTAAATAAATGATCCAATTAAAAATCCATGGATGTGTGATAAACTTTGAAGCACTTCTTTATACACAGGCCAGGTTTGTCGGGGCAGGTTTCGCACTGATAAATGGTGTATTTTCTCCTTCCCCTTTTGCAACACACTTTGCACCTTTTTTTGGGTCCTTCCCTTTTTACCAGTGGAGGGGATTTTGCTGGGAAAGTGTTGTCCTGGTACAATATGTGGACCATCACCTTCCTGGTTCCAATATACAAGGGCCTTGATAACCACCCCTTAAAAATTAAGGAATGTCCCTGTCCGGCCTGCACATTGGTAAAGCACGTAAGAGTTATACAATGCCATCTGTACCATGTGCAGGGCCAGATTTTTGTACCTTTTTGTTTTCCGCATAGCACTGTATGGCTTTAGTACTTGATCAGAGGGATTAACCCCGCCCATGTACTTATTGTAGCACAGGATTCAATCTGGCTTGAGGTCATTGTAGTGCTGCCTCGGACAGGGACAGGGGTGCTGCCCCTACCGTGAATTGTGGTCAAAATAAGGACATCCCTCTTGTCCTTTTACTTTATCAGCAACATGTTCTCGCTGTGTAGTGCCCTTCTTTCTTCCTTTCTTGTTGGTTGCCGAATCAGAGTTTTAGAGAGGCCTCTCTGGATTTAGCGCATGGTGCCGCATGCTGCAGTTCTTCTGGTGGAGAGGCAGTTAAATAGTGGGATGCTAGTGTAGAAGTTATCCACGTAAAGGTGGTAACCCTGGTCCAGCATTGGGTGCATCAAATCCCACACTATTTTCTCACTAACTCCCAGGACAGGGGGGCATTCTAGAGGTTTTATCCTGGAGTCCTTCCCTTCATAAACCCAAAACCTGCAGCTATACCCTGAGCTGCTCTCGCACAGCTTGTACATTTTAATTCCATACCTTGCCCTCTTGCTTGGCAGGTGATGGCAGAATTTTAGTCTCTCATTAAAATGCACAAGGGACTAGTCTATTGTAATGTTCTTTTCGGGGGTGTAAGCTTCTTGAAATTTGGTGCAGAAATGATCAATGACTGGCCTTATTTTGAATAGGCGGTCATATGTGGAGTCATCACTATCACTATTATTATAATGCAAAAATTTCAGAACTATTTCAAAACGTGTCCGGGTCATTGCCATGCGGTAAAATAGGGTGCTGTATAAAACTTCCGTACTCCAGTATTGCCTAATCTCTGGCTTTTTTACTAGGCTCATACATAGCACAAGGCCTCAAAATGTAATCACCTCCGCTGCCTCTATGGGGTCCACCTAGAAATGATGACGTGGGGTTTTGGGCTAAAAATTGCTGGGCATATAAATTTGTCTGGGCCATCATTAAATTAACAAAATCCTAAGAGAAAGAGACCATGAGAAAGTCAATATCTCAGAGGCCTGCAGTCTCACACCGAATTCCTGAGAAGCCTATGAAATCCGGAATGTGACCCTCATAATTCTTAAGGGGTGGGTTCCACATGGTATCACTCATTTGGGGGGTTGCCGGAGCTGATGTTCTGGGGCACCATTGCGGGGGTTCCTCATCACTGGATGAGGGTGATGATGAGGAGGAGGAGGTCAAGAGGAATGGGGCAATTTCCTCTTCTCACTTGCTGGCCGATTCAGTGTGAGAGGTCAGGGTGGCGTATGCCTCCTTGGCTGCATAGACCCTTTGGGATGATTGGGACATTTTTATTAGGGGGGTATGTAGCGCTTCAACACATGTAACACTCAATTTATTTTTATAGAGGTGGATGTGTGTGTTGTGCTTTTACACGTATATATGAAATTTATAGAAAAAAAAATAAAAGGAAGAGAAGAAAAAGAAGAAAAGAATAAGATAAATATTTAGGAGAATGAAATTTACCGATTGTCCAATATAGAACTGTAAAAAATTCCTGATTACCTGACACTAACAAGTGAACCCTAAAGCTGTTAAAAACGTGAAAAAATTTAGTAAACGAACTTCAGTTAAAAAAAACAGAATGTCTGTCACTACCTGAAGCTAACTATAAGGGTATGTTCACACGGCAACGCCAAATACGTCTGAAATTACGGAGCTGTTTTCAGGAGAAAATAGCTCCTGAATTTCAGACGTTTTTACAAGTGCACACGTTTTTCGCGGCGTCTTTTACGGACGTAATTGGAGCTGGTTTTCATTGGAATCAATGAAAAACGGCTCCAATTACGTCCCAAGAAGTGTCCTGCAGTTTTTGGACGCGGGCGTAATTTTACGCGCCATCTTTTGACAGCGACGCGTAAAATGACAGCTCGTCTGCACAGAACATCGTAAGACCCTTTGCAAGCAATCGGCAGATGTTTGCCGACCATATTGGAGCCGTCTTTTCAGGCGTAATTCGAGGCGTAAAACGCCTCCATTACGTCTGAAAAGAGGTCGTGTGAACATACCCTGACGCTGTAAATTGACTCTAAAACTGTCTCTTCGCTATCAAAAATTTAGTGACCAAACTTCAGTTAAAAAAAACCTGAATGTCCGTCACTAACTGACGCAAACTATAACGCTGTAAATGTACTCTAAATCTGTCGCTATGCTATTAAAAGTTTAGTGAACGAAATTCAGTTAAAAAAAACCTGAATGTCCGTCACTAACTGATGCTAACTATAATGCTGTAAATTGACTCTAAAACTGTCGCTATGCTATCAAAAATTTAGTGACCGAACGTCAGTTAAAAAACCTGAATACCCGTCACTAACTGATGCTAACTATAACGCTGTAAATTTATACTAAAACTGTCACTACGCTATTAAAAATTTGGTGACCAAAATTCAGTTAAAAAAAACTGAATGTCTGTCACTAACTGATGCGAACTATAACTGTCTAAATTTACACTTAAATTTTAGAAAAAATATATAGCTAAAACTTCTGCTATATATATTTTTACAAACCGGACGTCAATAAACATCCGCTACTCTAATGCCCTAACGTTACCCATTTTTTTTTACAGTTTTATAAAAAAAAGGCCCAAAAAAACCCTGCGTCAACAAATTACCACTGAGGCTGATTATAGACTCAGCACTCATTGGCCGCAGGGCGCACATAAAAAAATGGTGCAGTAAAAAAAAGGACAAAAAATAAAAAACCTGCACCAAAAATTTAGCACAGATGCCGATCAGTGATGGTGGTCACTGATCAGTGCTCAGCGGCTGCAGGATGCACACACTGAAATGGTGTGGGTATAAAAAGAAAAAAAAACTGCGTAAAGAAATGACCACAGATGCTGATCAGTGATGGCGGTCACAGATCAACACTCAGTGGCCGCAGGGTGCACACAGGGAAACGGTGCACAAAACAGAAAAAAAAAGTTGTGTATCAAAAATTGAGCGCATAGAGGGATCAGTGATGGCGGTCACTTATCCGCACTCAGCGGCCGTAGGACGTAAAAAGGGGAAGAGGGGAGGGGGAGGAGGGGGTGAGGAGTACAGGGATAAGAAATTTAGGGACAAAACTAGTGCTGCTGCTAAAAAAAAAAAAATCTGCATCAGCACAGATGATATTGATGACCACTCAGTGTGATCACACAGCAGCAGGAAGCAGATGGATGAATACTTCTCAGCAGGATTGCAGCACAGAAGGCCTCAGAACCGGTAAGTATGGCTCACAGACGGTCACACCAGCTCTGCACACCGTTCCTACCCGGAATGAGGTGGGCAGAGCTGGTGGAGGCTGTTTCAAACACGGCTGTTGCAGACCGACCAATCGTAGCGATGGGGGGGGTGGACTCACCGCAATTTTATATATAGTACATGGTAGGGATTGGTGCTGTCCTAGACAGCACCAATTACCACCATATCACTGTGCCCTCTGGCACAGTAATTGGCTAAAGCCGAAAACGGCCGTAATTGGCCAGTCTGAATTGACCGGCCAATGGCAGCGATCGCCGATGCAGGGGGGGTGCAATACCCCCCCAGGCATCGTGTAAAGATGGCCTGCTGTTATGAACAGCAGCCATCTTTACTTCAAAACCGTTTTCCCGTTTGTCGTAAGTATACGGCATTTTGCAGGTAGCACTGGCTTTCCATGACGTATACTTACGACAAATGTCGGGACTAGAGTCAGTTTTACACAGTAATGCCTTGATATACTAAGTATACAAAGGCATTTTCTAAGCGATCAGAAGATCGCATTGTGAAGTCCCCTAGTGGGACTAAAAATAAAAATTGAAAATAGTTAAAGTTTATTAAAAAATAAAAAATAAAGATTACAGTAAAAATAAAATAAAGTAATTTTTATCTATACAAAGTAGCTTTATTTAGTAAAAGTGTAAAATAATAAAAATACACATATATGGTATTGCCGCGATTGTAACTACCCGAACAATAAAGTTAACACATAAATTAAACTGCATGGTAAACGCTGTACAAAAAAAACAATGGCGAAATTGCTTTTCTGTTCCCACCCCCCCAGAAAAATATTATAAAAGTTAATCAATATGACCCATGTACTCCAAAATGATATAAATGAAAATTACACCTTGTCCCCCAAAAAACAATTCCACATATGGCCACATCAATTGAAAACTAAAAAACGTATGGCTCCTGGAATGTGGCAATGCAAAAATAAATAATTTTTGTTTAAAAGGGTTTTTACTGTGCAAACATATTAAAACACAAAACACCTCTACATATTTGGCATCGCTGTAATCGTACCGACCCATAAAATAAAGGTAACATGTTATTTATGCTACATAGTGAACAGCGTAAATTTATCACATGAAAAGCGATGCTAGAATAGCTGTTTTTTTTCAATCCCCTCCCCAAAAAAAGTTAATAAACGTTAATCATTATATTATATACACCCAAAAAATGGTGCCATTGAAAAATGCCCTCATGCAACTTTATCGACGAAAAATTATGCAAAGCTGAAGAATGCTTGATCTGGGTGTTAAGGAGTTAAAGGTATTTTCTCAAAATTATAAATGATTACCTATCTACAGAATAAGTGATAATTTTACCCTTTCACCTATGACAGCACCCCTGGAGAGACAACCCATTCGCTGGACAGGAAGCCTGATGATATAAAAAAGGACACACCTCTCCACACACCCAGTCAGGTTTCCTTTCCTCCGGATGGGATTTTCCTGTGGATCAAGACGCGCTCTCCAGTATTGCAGACCCTCCAGCAGGTACTCACCTGTGTTCCTGGAGGTATTTAGAAGGTGTAAGTCTCTAAGGGAGCAACCTTAAGTCTGGGGCTGGTATCCCCCTCCTCTCCCGGTCACCGCTTCCCTCTACGGAGGTGGTAAGCTCCCCCCGCAGGTGGTGTCTCCACTGGGGGAGAAGTTTCTCCTGGGGTCATGCCTGGCTCTAGTTTACAGAGATGGAGCCAGGACTCGTGGCCCAGCATTCCACCGCTTCCGGCTCACTGCAGTGACCACTTCCGGTCACAGCGCACATCACTTACGGCGGGGATGACGTTCGGACGTCCCAGGAAGTGGTGTTCCTGTGGCCCAGTTGGGGAGCGCATCATAGCCTGGGAGCCTCCCCAGCCAATCCTAGGCCTATTTTAGGCCTGAACCAAGATGGCTCTTTCTCCAACCAAGCAACCAGTATGGAAGCTCCAGGAGAAGCAGCAGGACGCGCTGAACGACCTGAGCGATCAGACCCAGCAAGATCCTCCACTCCGGTACATTAAACGGCATGGGATCTTCTTGGAAGCATGGTAGGACAAACAAACCTATTTTTATTTATTAATTTTGCCCTTTCTTGTATATTACATGTTTCCTAGGTCAGAGAGGGTTCCAGGAAGAAAGTGGACAAGACTCGCAAAAGCGAATGTGCTATGTGTTGTAAAAAGCTAGCAGCCTCTTATCAGACGTTTATGCCAGTTATGTTTATATAAAATCCTGGCAGAGGAATCCACCAGCCTTGCCACAAGCATAAAAGATATGGTGCGAACAGAGGTTAAGAATTCCCTTAGATCCCTTAGAAAGAAACATGACCTTCCTAGCACCTCGTCTGGTAAAATAAGACAGGGTCTAGGTGTTTCTTATTCTTCTAGTGAAGAGGAGATATTTGAGGAAGATGGGGGACTATGGTCCTCTGAATATTCCTTTGACGAAGATGGAGGGGGAAAAAACCTATTTCCAGCTGAGGATGTGGACTAAGTTCTTAAAGCAGTCCGGGCCACTATGATTATTGATGACCCCAAGGAACCATGGTCCATCCAGGACATTATGTTTGAGGGCTTGGGTCCTAGGAAACAGAGGACTTTTCATATTCACAAAAATGGGGCCATCCTCATTAGAAGGGAATGAAGAAACCCTGACAGAAAGTTAGGCATTCCCAAAATTTTGAAAATAAAATATCCCTTTGAGGATGAATTAAGTAAGGACTGGAATAGTTTTCCCAGACTGGATGCCCCAGTAGCTAAGATATCCAGGAAAAATGTCTTACCTTTTGAAGATCTGGGTTCCCACCCCAATCCTATGGATAGGAAGGCGGACTATTACTTAAAGAGGACCTGGGATGCCTCTGCCAGGGCCTTTAAATCTGATATTGCAGCCACATGTGCAGCTAGTTCACTTAAATCTGGATAGCTCAGCTGGAGCTGCATCTCAGAGACAAAACTCTTAGGGATCAGATACTGGCTTCCCTTCCGGTTTTGTCTAAAGCAACAGACTTTTTGGCTGATGCCTCTGTGGACTCAGTCCGTCTGTCAGCTAGATCTGCAGCCCTATCAAACTCAGCCAGAAGAGCTATATGGCTGAAGACATTGAAGGGAGATGCAGGCTCATAAGGGAAACTCTGTTCTATCCTTTGTTCAGGAGACTTTTTGTTTGGTACTCCACTGGATGATTTGGAGAAAGCATCTGACAGGAGGAAAGGGTTTCCTACCCACAACAAAGCAGACTCCTTTCATCCCAGGAAGTTTATGAAAAACCCAATTCTTATTTAGGCCTCAGAATGATCCCAAGAATAAGGTTCACCAACAATAATGCCAGAAGGAGTGGGGAAGGAGGTCGCTTATCCGTATTCTTCCAAGAATGGGAAAAGATCTTGTCAAACCAGTGGGTTCTAGATATTATAAAGACAGGATACAAACTAGAATTCATGACCCCTCCTTCAGACAGATTCCTCCACACAAAGAGGCAAAAATATTCAGAGAAACAGCTTGCTCTAGGGTCAGAGGTTATTTCTCTTATCAAGAAAGGGGTTCTAGTACCTGTACCGAAACAAGAGACAGTGAAGGGCTACTATTCCCCCGTTTTTCTATTAAAGAATCCGGAAGGCAGATTCAGGGTTATAATAAACCTAAAACAGCTAAACTACTTCTGATTTACAAAAGATTTCGGATGGAGAGTATGACCTCTACTGTAAATCTCTTCTTCAGGAATTATATGATGGCATAAATAGATCTGGAGGATGCTTATTACCATGTCCCTGTCTGCATCACTCACCAAAAGTATCTGAGGGTGGCAGTAGTTTTGAACGACTCCCTAATCCACCTCCAATACAGGGCCATCCCATTTGGCATCTCTCAAACTCCGAGAGTCTTTACCAAACTTATAGCAGAAAAGACTTCATATATATGTGCCTGATGGATTCTCAATGCCCTCCGATTCCCACATTGACAGGTTCATATCAGGTAACAAGTATGAGAGATTCTTAATGGATAACTCTGCTACCCTTAGTGGAACCAGGCCTCTTTTTACTACCATCATTTTCCATGAAGCTAAAGCAGCCTTGGTAGTTAACATATTTGGGGTGGGAGTGGGCTGTTTAAGTGCCATAGCCCATAGGTATGAATCCAAGGAGTTAACATTTTCCCCTGCTTTTTCTATGAGAACCCAATGCAAGGACTGTGTAGGGTGCAACCATTGTCTAACCTGATCTAAAATGCAGGCGTGATAGTACGCTGTAATATGAGGGAAGCCCAAACCACCTTGAGCGATTGGTAGGTAAAGAACCTGAGCCGCGACTCTGGCCCTTTGTTTTTTCCATACATATTTCACCAGTAAATTTTGTAGTTTATGTAAATATGAGGTAGGGCTCCAGATGGGCAAATTCCTAAACAGGTAGAGAATTTTAGGTAAAATCATCATTTTCAGTGCTGCAATACGCCCTACCCACGAAACCTCAAATTTAAGGTATTCCTCTAGTTCGCTGGATAACTGGCTCAGTAGCGGGGGGTAGTTAAGAGCATACATCTGAGAGGCTGGGAAAGCTAATTTAATCCCTAGATAAGTCAGCCCTCGAGTCGACCATTGAAAGGAGTACAAAGATTGCAAATTCTGAACCACCAAGTCTGATAGGCCCATGTTCATAATTTGGGACTTATTTTCATTTAGTTTGTAATAAGAAATAGTACTAAACGTGTTTAGACTATTCATAATGTGTGGAAGGGAGGTGCAGGGGTCTGTCAGAATCATAAGTACATCATCGGCGAATAGACCTATTTTGTGTTCAGTTCGCCCAATTTTTACCCCTCTGATTTCTGTATTTGATCTTATGACCTCCGCCAATGGCTCCATCGCCAGAGTAAAAATTAGCGGGGAAAGCGGACACCCCTGACGTGTGCCATTAGTGATAAGAAATGGGGAAGATTGATACCCCGAGGCCAACACCGTAGCAGAAGGATGAGTGTATAGTGCCATAATGATGTCCCGAGCTTTCCCCACTATGCCAAATTTGGTAAGAACAGCCTCCAGGTAACCCCAGTGCACCCGATCAAACGCCTTCTCCGCATCCAAAGATAGAAGCAGAGAAGGCGTCCGACTTCTCCCCACCCAATCGATGAGGTCTACAAACCTTCTCGTCCCATCTACCGAAGATCTCTGCCTAATAAATCCAACCTGATCTTGATGTATCAATTGAGGAAGTATCAAAGCCAATCTCGTGGCTAAGATTTTTGAGTACAACTTTAAATCTGTATTAAGTAGGCTAATGGGACGAAAATTTTGTGGCCTATTCGCAGGTTTGCCCGGTTTAGGTAATGTTATAACTGTAGCTCGGAGCATTTCTGGAGGCATTTGACCCGTCGTGTGAATATGCGTGAATAAAGATAAAAGCTGGGGTCCTAGAATAGTGCGGAATTTTTTAAAATAATCATTAGTAAGCCCATCAGGCCCTGGAGATTTTTGGGATTTCAAGGAACTTATAGCATCTCCAATTTCTGTCAGTTGGAAAGGCTGGGATAAGGCTTCCAGCTGGTCTGGCGTGACACACAGAAGCGCTACAGAGTCCAAAAATCCTCCAATGCCCGACGAGGAAGGGTGGGGAACCACTGGTCCTGTTTTAAATTATAGAGAGAAGAGTAATATTGTGCGATAGAGTTCGCAATATCCTGTGGATTAAATAAAATCTCGTTTTGTTGGTTGTAAAGGAAGGGAATTCTAGATTTACAATCTTGACGTTTTAATTGTTGCGCTAAAAGAGTTCCCGCCCTATTACTGTGCCCGTAATACTTGACTTTCAGACGTCTTAAAGCTTTATCGTATTTGTATAAGTCTAATTGGTGCAATTGTGTATGGAGATGTCCAATCTCGCGGGCTCTTCCTGTATCAAATGCCACTTTATTTACCTGCGTAAGTCGGATAATATCTTCTAATAGTTGAATTCTTTTAGCTTCCCTAATCTTTTTGTCCCTAGCTGCTAAACTAAGGAAGTGCCCTCTCATATAGGCTTTATGGGCACACCAAACCATTGTGGGAGATACCTCCGGGGATACATTAAATTGAAAGAACTCTTCTAAGTTGGTTACATGGGCGTCTTGATATTTAGGGGAATTTAAGATAAAGTGATTAATCCGCCAGGGGAATGAAGGGGGTTTATTAAAATTTTCAGAAATTGAAATCGAAATAGGGGCGTGATCAGACCACGTAATGGGTCCAATTTGAGAGGAAGAGACCTTATCAAACAAATACCTATCCACGAATACCATATCAATTCTCGAATATGTGCCATGAGGGTGTGAAAAGAATGTGAAATCCTTCTCATTTAAATGTTGCAAGCGCCAAACATCCACCAGACCCTCCCCTGACATAGTTTTGAATAATTCCGAGGGAGAATGCACCGCTCCCATTGTTGTAGTGTCTAAAGACGGCCACATAACTTTATTGTAGTCTCCTACTATTATAAGATGTCCTTTTTGAATCTTTCTAAAAAGTCTATTAAGGAATCGGATCTGATGAGTGTTTGGCGCATATATATTGACAATAGTATACTGTACATTATTCAAATGGCATACTAGAATGATATACCGGCCTCCAGGATCAATATGTATATGATCCTGTACAAATGCAACCGCGTGATTAATTATAATAGACACACCTCTTTTCTTTGCAACTGCTGGGGCTGTATATATGTGGGGAAAATGCTTGTGTTTTAGACGAAATGTGTCTGCCTGATTTAAGTGTGTCTCTTGTACACATAACACCGATGCCTGCAATTTCTTAGCTTCAGCCCATAACATGGAGCGTTTGAAAGGGCTATTTAACCCTTTAGTGTTCAGGGAGGAAAATTTAAGTACCATATTGACGGTTAAAATATACTTGCTTAAAGGCCCCTTTCTCGCGGTGTAACAGCCCCACCTGTAATTTCAAACTAGCTATGAGATCTAGTATCTTATGACCTGTGAGTGTGAGTAACTGAACCACCGGATCCAACCCGCGGATCCTTAAACAAACAACTAAACATAGCGATCCAGGTCCTATCTGACAAGCAGACAGTACAACCCCAGAAGGGAGGGAAATCTGCATCAACACTAGCAGACATGACCCTACCCTAGGCCATATCACTGAGAGCTCATCCCCTCAAAACAAAAAGCATAAAGCATAAAACATCCATTACTGGCATAGAATAACTGCCTCCATGGAGGCTACTTATACATGAACAATGCATTCCAGCAGTGTAAACAATAACAGAGGATTTAAATGGGAACCCCCACTGAAGGTTAAAATAAAGAAGACCGACGATGGCGCACTTTGCGCCATTCCTCCTCAAGGCGGTGAAATTTTGTAGCTGGGTTGACAGCTCGGAGCCGTGGAGAAGATCCCCCTTTTGGTAGTCCCCCAGACTCTAAATTCCACTTGGTGATGAGTGCCGCGGCTTTAGCCGGAGTGTCCGCAACATGCCTTGATTCTTTGTACGAGATAACCAATTTAACAGGAAACCCCCATTTATAGGGTATCTGGCAGTCCCGTAAAACACGTGTTGTGGGGCCAAATTCTTTCCTGCGAAGTAGTGTAGCTGCTGAAAGATCAGCAAATAGCTGTATATTCTTAAATCTCTCAGGTAGAGAGGTTGTGTTTCTCGCTGCCAGGAGAAGCTTATCTTTGAAATGGTAAAAATGTATCCGGGCAATCACATCTCTTGGCGTCGATGTCGGCAGGGATTTAGGTTTAGGGATACGATGCGCCCTATCCACCAGCAAATCTCCCTGCGGCGTCTCCGGCAGCAGGGCCACAAATAGATCCATTAAATATTCCATCAGTTGAGCATTTGTTATATCTTCAGGAATACCCCTAAAGCGCACATTATTTCGACGTGACCTGTCCTCCAAGTCCGCAATTTTACACGACAACGCTTCCACTTGTTCTTCCAAACAGATATTAGAGTCCACTAAGTCATTATGGGCCACAGAGTATTCTGATAACTTAGTTTCAATGTGAGAGGTTCTATCCCCCAAGGCCATGAAATCTTTTTGTAAATCATGGAATGCATGCTGAATAGACTGCTGTATAGAAGCATGAAAATCGTGCAGCATGAGTTTAAGTGCAGATTCAGTCACTGGTTTATCAGCCCCTGTGCTGTGTAACATCTCAGACGCCATGTTTAGCACATGGTCTGGAGGAGAGTTATCAGTACTCACTGTTGGGGAAGATGTCGGCCTGGAGGAGAACAGTCCAGCTTGAGGCCCGGTATGCAGCAATGCAGGGTCCGAGGATCGAGGAAAGCAGGGTGAGGAGACTGCGAGGCCTGCACCTCTAACAGCCCCAGAAGATCTGCGGTCAGCTACATGCTCCTCTGACCTCTCTGAAGACGGCGATCCGGCGCCATTTTGGGACCTCGCCGCCGGGAAGAACTCTGTCATCTTTGCAGCTGCCGGTTTCTTACGAATCCTTCCCATCTTGACAGGGTAAGTATCCTTACGGTGTCCGGTTATCGGTGCTGTTATTTAAAATCACGGATGAGCCGTGTGAGAGCCGATGTTAGCCGATTATAGCCTAGGAGCTAGGGAGCTGGAACAACACACGTCCTACTCCATGCGCTTGCGGCCACGCCCCCCGGCTTGCTTGTTTTTTGCGATACGAGTTATAGATGTTATAGGCACCATTTTTGGATAGATGCGACTTTTTGATCACTTTTTATTTTAATTTTTGGAAGACAAAGTGACCAAAAAAACAGCAATTATGGCATTTTTTTTTAGTTTTTCTTTTTTACGGCATTCACTGTGCTGGATAAATAACATAATATTTTTATAGTTTAGGTCGTTACGGTCACAGCGATACCAAATATGTATGGTTTATTATTTTTTTCAATAATAAATGACTTGATAAGGTAAAAAGTGGGACATTGTGTTTTATTTTATTACGTGAAACTTTTATTGTATGTTTTACAACTTTTATTTTTACTTTTTTTACACTTTTTTTTTTACACTTTCCTTTAGTCCCACTAGGGGACTTGAAGGTGCAACTGTTTGTTTGGTGTTCTAATACATTGCACTACCCATGTAGTGCAATGTATTGGAACTGTCAGTTTTTCACTGACAGCAAGTAGATCAGGCTCCGCCTCTGGGCAGGGCCTAATCAGCTTCCGTAATGGCAGACAGGAGGCCATTGTTTGGGCTCATGTTGCCATAGTAGCAGTTGCCAGCCTTGCCATCGCATGGCAGGCTGCCGATTTGCTACAAACCGCTAGGATGCAGCGATCGCAATTGATTGCTGCATCGAAGGGGTTAATGGCAGGAATCGGAGCTAGCTACGGTTCCTGCCGATAGATCGGGGTGTCCATTGTAACATACAGCGGACACACACTGCTGATGACGCCGGCTCAGCTTCTGATTCTCCAATCCTGAACATTACAACAGATGCCAGTCCTTGGGGGTGGGGAGACCATGGCGAATCCTTCTGCCTTCAGGGTCAGTGGGATCCTCAAATCTCCATAAAATCTTCCAACGACAGGGAACTAGAGGCAGTACTTCAGGCTATAAAAGTCACCATTCCTATACTTTCAGGAAAGAGGGTAAAAATTCTTTCAGATAACACGACTACAGTGGCATACATAAATCATCAGGGAGGTACAAGATCAGGACTTCTGATGAATTTAGCCACAGAGATTTTTTCCCTAGCCGAGCTACATCTATTGTCCCTTTCAGCTGTTCGTCTAAGGGGAAGGGACAATCAGGTAGCAGACTTTTTGATCAGGAGACATTTGCTACAATCAGAATGGTCCCTAAACCAGGAAGTCTGGTTATTGTGGCCAGGTGAAGGAATCCTTCCATAGATCTGTTCGCTACCAGGGAGAACAGGAAAGTGCCCAGATTATTCTCCCTAGACCTCAGGGAATATCTGGTAGCAGTAGATGCTCTCTCCCAGTGTTGGAGTCAGGAACAGGGTTATGTCTTTCCTCCCCTTTGTCTACTTCGGAGAGTTTTAAATAAGATCAGTGAAGACAGGGCCTCTGTAATCTTAATTGCTCCATTTTGGCCAAAAAGACCATGGTCCACAAGGTTGAGGAAGCTGTCCTTAGCCCAGCCATGGATTCTTCCAGACAGACCAGATCTCCTGTCCCAGGGCCAAGTAGTTCATCCCGACATCACCAGACTGTACCTTACAGCATGGAGACTGAGAGGATGATCCTCAGAAAAAGAGGAATTTCAGAATCTGTCATCTCTACTTTATTGGCAAGTAGGAAACACGTTACCTCTAAAATATATTTAAGGATCTGGAAAGCCTTTCTTACCTTTACAGAAATTGATATAGATCCATTAACAGATCCAGATATACCCCTGATATTAGACTTTCTCCAGGCAGGGCTAGACAAAAACCTAAAAGCCTAGTACATTAAAGGTACATATTTCTGCTCTAAGCTCGGTCTATGATTCCAGGTTAGCAGAACACCCCTGGATTAGAAGGTTCATGATTGCGGCCTCCAAGATAAGAACTCAAATAAGATCTTCAGTCCCACCCTGGGACTTATACTTAGTCCTTACTGCTATGATGGCTTCATCCTTTGAACCTTTAGACTCCCTGTCCACAAAGTTTCTCAGTCTAAAGATGACCTTTTTGCTAGCAGTTACCACTGTCCGAAGAGTAAGCGAAATTCAAGCCCTCTCGGCCTTCCCTCCTTACACTTTGGTGCTGGAGGATAGGGTAATTATGAAGACCTTACCGGGTTTCTTGCAAAAGGTAATTTCCCCATTTCATGTAGACCAGGAAACTATTGTTCCCTGCTTCTGTAACTCCCCCAAAAAAATCGAAAGGAGAAGGAGATTAATTGTTTAGACATGAGGAGGTGTTTAGTATACTACCTAGAGGTCACAAAAGACTGGAGGTCTTCAGAGAATCTCTTTATTCAGTTCCAGGGTCCAAATGGAGGTTTCGCAGCTAGCAGACCGACAATAGCATGGTGGATTAAACAGGCTATACACTTAGCCTATGTGGGCCAGAACATTAATCCCCCAGAATTCATTCCACTAGAGCTGTATCTACTTCTTGGGCAGAAAGAGCCAACGCATCTCTAGACCAGATTTGCAAGGCGGCTACATGGAGTTCACCCCACACCTTTATTAGACATTATAGGTTATAGTTGCATTCAACCACTGTCCTGACTTTTGGTAGGAAAGTTCCACAAGCGGTGGTCCCACCCTAAAAACTGGGGTTCTGTTTTACATCTCATGGGGTGCTGTCATAAGTGAAAGGGTAAAAGATTAATTACTTACCGGTAATCGGTTTTTCATAAACCTATAACAGCACCCCCCTAGTTTCCCCCCACCTTCAGTAACTTCCTGAGAATCTTTTGTATATAGGATATATATGAATATAAATATATATTAATGGTGTGGGATAGGTTTCCACTATAGTGGCGCAAAAAAAAAAGTGTGTGTGCGTATATATACACGATGTGTATATATAAATAATAACTAATTCTCATCCTAAATTCTTTCTAAAGACTGGGTGTGTGGAGAGGTGTGTCCTTTTTTATATCATCAGGCTTCCTGTCCAGCGAATGGGATGTCTCTCCAGGGGTGCTGTCATAGGTTTATGAAAAACCGATACCCGGTAAGTAATCAATCTTTTCTGATCGTAGGGGGGCCGACCGCTAGTACCCCACGATCGTGGGAATGGGGGTCCCGAACCCCCAGATCCTCCTCACTGACCGCAGTGAGGACATTGAATGGAGAGACAGTAGAGCATGCTTGCTGCCGTTCTATTCAATGTCTATGGCAATGACGAAAACAGCCGAGTACAGCACTTAGCTGTTTCCGCCATTCTCATAGACATTAAATGGAGCGCCGAGCACATGCTCGACCACCGCTACATTCAAGCTCCTCCCTGCAGGGGGTGCATTGAGGAGGATCTGTGAGTTCATGACCCCCATTCTCTTCATCGGTGGGAATACAGGCGGTGGGCCCCCAGCGATCAGAAAATGATCACCTATCCTGTGGATACTTGATAGTTTATGGTTTTGGAATAACCTTTTTTCAGAGGAACTGCTTTGTAATATACAGTAATTACTGACCGGAAAAAACAGTGTATTTAACAAGTAACAAGTATTATGTGTAATTTAGACAGCTCTATTGACTTTTAAGGGGTTCAGTACTTTTGCAGGGCAATGTAGAAATCGAATGATGTGAAATGTAATGGAGCTCTGTAATTCTGTAACTAATAATACTAATATGTACAGTTGTCCCTCAAGTTACAATGGCCTCAGATTACAATATTTTAAACATACAATGGTCTTTCCTGGGCCATTGTAACTTGAAACCACATTCAACATACAATGCCACAAGAGGTCTGGATCGTGTGGCTGTGTAATTGGCTGGTTGATCCAATCACAATGGGCATTTTACTGGTAAAACACCTGTTGCAATGCAGTGCATTTTCTGATTGGCTGTCTATTAGCGCCTCTCTACAGTACAGTACTGCATGTCCTGTATTGCAAATTATCTGCTCCAGAATGAGTTGCTCCTTTGGACACCAGGTGAGAATGGCTCCATGTTATATTTCTGGTACACTGTGTACTGTACAGGCTGCTGAAGAAGCTCCTGTCCTCATCGTAGAAAGGGATTTACAGCCTCCAGCCACCTACAGTATTTCTGACTTTTATATGTGAGAACTTGCTTTATCTGTATCAGTCATCCGCTAAATCGTTTTTTTTTTCTTATGTATGGTTGATATTTTGGGGACTTTGGAACCAATTCCTAGTTTTCCCATAGAGTTATAGTCTTCAACTTACAATCGTCACCCTGGAACCAATTAATATTGTATTTTGAGGGACCACTGTACTTACTGTAAGGTCCACTGCGGACGTGGACCCACTTGGCTACTCTGCCATAACGGAGTAGCTGCTGGCCAGGCAAGAACTTCATAGTCACTAGTACATAGTACCTTGATGGCAGGCTGGTGCCGGATTACTGGAAGCAGGCTGGTGCCAGATTACTGGGAGCAGATTTGTGTTGGATAGCTGGGAGCAGGCTTACATAGTTACATAGTTACATAGTTAGTACGGCTGAAAAAATACACATGTCCATCAAGTTCAACCAAGGGATGGGAAAAGGGAAGGAAAAATTTCTACACATAGGAGCTAATATTTTTTTGTTCTAGGAAATTATCTAACCCTTTTTTAAAGCCATCTACTGTCCCTGCTGTGACCAGCTCCTGCGGTAGGCTATTCCATAGATTCACAGTTCTCACGGTAAAGAAGGCTTGTCGCCTCTGCAGGTTGAACCTTTTTTTCTCCAGACGGAGGGAGTGCCCCCTTGTTTTTTGAGGGGGTTTTACAAGGAACAGGATTTCACCATATTTTTTGTATGTGCCATTAATATATTTATATAAGTTAATCATGTCCCCCCTTAGTCGTCTTTTTTCAAGGCTAAATAGGTTTAATTCTTTCAATCTTTCCTCATAACTTAAATTCTCCATGCCCCTAATTAGCTTCGGCTTGAGCTGGATATCTGGGAGCAGGCTTGTGCTGGATAGCTGGGAGTAGGCTGCTGCCGGATTACTGAAAGCAGGCTGGTACCGGATTACTGGAAGCAGGCTGTGCCGAATTAGGGTCTGTTCACATCACCGTTCATTTCCGTTCCGCGGTTCTGTCGGAGGTTTCGACTACGCTATTGATTTAGTCGGAAAACTGGAAACCAGACGGAATGGTGACGAACGGAAAGCATTAGCGATGTTTCCGTCACCATTGAGATCAATGGTGACTGAAACGGAAGCTGTGCTGTCAGTTTCACTTTCCGTTGCGGAGTTCACCCGACGGAACCCTCCGATGGAACCCTGGAACGGAAATGAACGGTGATGTGAACAGGCCCTTAGGGTGTGTTCATATATATCAGCTGTATCAGCATCAGTTTTTATGTCTCTCAAGTAATTACAACTGATACAAAAACTGATGCAAAAATGTATCAGTTGCCATCAGGCTTTTTCACAATTTTTACTACAAAACCATCAGTTGTCATCAGTTGTCGTTAGTTGTCATCAGTTTTTGACATCCGTTTTTAACATCAGTTTTTACCACAATGGTCCACAAAATCGTAGTCTAGGCTCTGAAAATGTGCCCCTGTATATAGGGCCAAAGTACCACCTGTAGATAATGTCACACAGCCCCCTGTAGATAGCGCCACACAGCTCCCTTGTAGGTAGCGCCACACAGCCCCCTTTTAGGTAGTGCCACACAGCCCCCTTGTAGGTAGCGCCACACAGCCCCCTTGTAGGTAGTGCCACACAGCCCCCTTGTAGGTAGCACTACACTTCCCACAGCCCCATTGTAGGTAGCGCCACAGAGCCCCCTTGTAGGTAGCACCACACTTCCCACAGCCCCATTGTAGGTAGCGAAACACAGCCCACAGCCCCCTTGTAGGTAGAGCCACACAGCTAACAGCCCCTTATAGGTAGTGCCACACAGTCCCCTTGAAGGTAGTGCCACACAGCCCACAGTCCACTTGAAGGTAGTGCCACACAGCCCACAGCCCCCATGTAGACAGCACCCCCTCCCCGTTCCTGTAGATAGTGCCACTGTAGCTTCCTGAAGGAGCGAAATCCCCCTTTGGCTGGGGATTCCGCTCCTGGAGCGCTCCCCTTCATGTCTCTGTCCATATATTGACAGGAACATCAGGGGCAACTCCTGAAGCGGAATCCCCACACACAGCCCCTGTCATCTGTGTCCATTTATGGACAGTGACGTCACTGGCTTATCTTGGAGTGGAATCTCCGGTCACAGAGTTGGCAACGCTGTGGACGGGGGTTTCCGCTTCAGGAGTTTCCCCTGATGTCACTGTCCATTTATAGACAGAGACATCAAGGAGCGATACAGGAGTGGAATCCCCGGCCACACGGGGATTCCGCTCATTCAGGGAGCTACAGTGGTGCTAATAGATAGCAGAGCAGGCAGATACCTTCCTGCTCTGCTATAGTGGCATCGTTACCGCTGTAGCAGCCGCAGCGGCTGCTAGCGGCAACGCCGGCCATGGAGGGTCCCGTCCCCCATCCCGACGGGCGCCCTCATGCCCAGTGTCACGCTAGCAGCCACTATGGCTGCTACAGTGGCAGTGATGCCACTGAGTGAAGAAGCGGCCGGGCAGAAAGGCGACTGCTGAGTCGCAGGGACCGGGCACTTCTGAAACAAGCAGAGGAAGGGAGCCAGCGCAGTGCCCCCTTTCACCTGCTGGGATGGTGCACCATGTGCAATGGCATAGGTCGCACACCCCTAAGGCCGGTCCTGGGTGGGAGGGTATACGTCAGGGTCTCCGCCTGGAGCGGAATCCCCAGCAATGCTATGACCGGGGATTCCGCTCCTAGCCCACATCCACCTTCCCGCTGGGTGCTGCCAGAAGGTGGATGAGGCAGCACCCGGTGTTCATCCGGCCACCATTAAAATAGATTGGATACGGCGCCGGACCTCCCTTTGAGCCAGATCTGAAAACGCTGCAGGTAACGTTTTTAGATCCGGCTCCCAGGGAGGTCCAGCACCGTGCAGCGCCACAACTGATGTCCTTCGTGCCAGAACAGATCACATAGAAAACTATGGGATCCGTTCTAGCATCAGTTTGCCTCCGGCTTTTCTTAAACACGCTGGAGGTAAGCCGAAGCGGACGCCGGACATATGTGAACGGACCCTTACAGGAAGCACGCTGGTGCTGGATTACTGGAAGCAGGCGAGTGCTGGATTACTGGAAGCTGGATTGTGCTGGACTGGTCACGGACGCTGGACTCAGGACTGAACACGGATACAGGACTGGTGACGGACATTGGACTTAGGATACAGGATAGTCATGGACACAGGTTTCAGGGAACAGGATACCTTCACAGACTAACACTGGATTAGAGACAACATTGCTCAGGCACTGAAGAAGTGGGCAGAGTTCTGTAAGTAGTACAGGTGTGCTGGGGTAGGTTTGGAGCAATATTCCTGTGCACGCGCTGGTCCTTTCAGAACTGGGATGAGCGCGCACCATACGGGCACAGGCCAGAGGAGGAGAGAGCAGAGCGTGCTGGCATTCTGGGGCAGGGACACGCCGGCGATGAGGACAAGCAAGCTGGCGGCCGCTGGGGTGAGTGAGAGCCACGGGCATCGGGTTTACACTTACAATACATTCTTTATTTGTATGTTTGTGCTTATTTGTCTTCAATCCACCTTTTTTATCATTTCAGGTGGACATTTTTGGGGCGTCGGAACCAGTTTTTCATAGGGTTATGGTTTCAACATACAATGGTCGTCCCAGAACCAATTGATGTTGTAATGCAAGGACAAATGTTAAATTAGATTCAGTTTAGAACAGGTTAGCCACTAAAAATCTCCACAATTTATGTCATCCTGACCTTGAATTCTGAATGCTAGTTGTAGAAAAAAATACTTTTATCCTCTGCTCACCTCATAATATCCCACAGTAAAACCCTGAGGCTTTGCAGCCGTTAACTGCTGTTCCTGTTTTCTCAACTCTACCAAATCATACTTTTAACATCTCTCAGGCTCCATAAAATGTGTTATTTCCACAACTATTTTACAGACTTTGAACGTCAACTAATGTTCTTAATTTTTATAGACCAACCCAATTTTTGCTGGCTGCATTTCATGATTCTTGATAAATATACCTGCACAAAGTAATGTATTGTGCCCTCTATGGCCCCCTGCACACGGCTGTGCCCATAATCACGACCAATGATTAAAGGCATGGTCGGCCGCGTACAGCTGCAGACAGTCACCAGAATTTGCGGGCCGTGCTCCAATTATAAAGTATTGTAGTATGGTCTGTAAAATAAAAAAATAGAACATGTACTATTTTTTGTGGGTCATTTCTACGGTCTGGTCACTGTCCCTTAAGTATATGGGAAGGTGTCAGTGGGCAATAGAAATGAATGGGTCCATACTTTGATCCGCAATTACGGTCCATAATTGCGGATCAAAATTACGGCTGTGTGCATGGGGCCTATGTGTTGTCATTCTCAAAATCAGAATATAAACAATATGTAATATTAACTTACGAAAAACAAAAAACTTAGGGTGTGTTTAGACGTGCCATTTGGTTGCGGTTTTGCTGTAAATTTTAATTAGGTTTTTTCGATTAATATAGTTTACTAAGCAAAAGTTCATCCTTTCTGTTATTTAATACAATATATATATTGTAAATGTGAAAAAATTTGTCATGAAAACAGTCACCTTGAGGATATTCCATCCTCCTCTATTACAAACATGATCTGGTATCATTGACAAAATGTTTATTTGTCCATCAACTATGTGTCACAAATAAAGAGCATAATGCAGAACAATTTTTTTAGTTTATTATTTTGCAGAGATATCTGTGCATGATTGGTAAGATAATTAAAACTCAGCTTGATTGTAAAATATTACAATAATACCTAGATCAGCTGTCAACATGGGCAAAACATGACAAATTAATTTTAATGTTGATAAATGTGGACCAATACACCTAGGCCACAATAAGACATATATATTAAACAGAATAAAACAGCGAATAACTGAACAAGAAAAGGACCAGGGTATCTGGTTACAAGTAAGCTAAGCAGAAGTACTCAATGTCAAGATGCAGCTGCAAAAGCATAAAAACCTGTGATTCAAATGTAATATTACACCTCTATAAATCTCTTTTAAGGCCACATCTTGAATATGGAATTCAGTTTTGGGCTCCACATTGTAAAAATAATATTGGAGAGCTGGATAATTTTCAAAAGCGGGCAACTAGATTATTAAATGGGATGGGAGGTCTCTCTTACAATGAAAGGCTAGATAAATTGGGCTTGTTCAGCTTTGAAAAAAGATGCCTTAGGGGTGATCTTAAAGAAGCACTGTCACCACATTATAAGTGCACTATCTCCTATATAAGGAGATCGGCGCTGTAATGTAGGTGACAGCAGTGCTTTTTATTTAAAAATAACGATCTGTTTTCACCACTTTATTAGCGATTTTAGATTTATGCTAATGAGTTGCTTAATGCCCAACTGGGCGTGTTTTTACTTTAGACCAAGTGGGTGTTGTACAGAGCAGTGTATGACGCTGACCAATCAGCATCATTCACTCCTCTCCATTCATTTAGTCAGCGCATAGGGATCCTTTTAGATCGCTATGTGCTGTCTTATACTAACACATTAACAATACTGAAGTGTTTACACAGTGAATAGACATTCCACGGGATGTCTATTCACAATCTGTGCACTTCATTACTGTTTCTGTGGCACTTACAGCAGAGCAAGCTTAATCTCGCGAGATTACGCTGTAGATGACCGGTTACAACGAGATTACGCTTTGCTCTGCTGTGACTACTACAGAAACAGTAACGAAGTGCACAGATTGTGAATAGACATCCCGTGGAATGTCTATTCACTGTGTAAACACTTCAGTATTGTTAATGTGTTAGTATAAAACAGCACATAGCGATCTAAAAGGATCCCTATGCGCTGACTAAATGAATGGAGAGGAGTGCATGACACTGATTGGTCAGCGTCATACACTCCTCTGTACAACGCCCACTTGATCTTAAGCAACTCATTAGCATAAATCTAAAATCGCTAATAAAGTGGTGAAAACAGATCATTTTTTCAAATAAAAAGCACTGCTGTCACCTACATTATAGCACCCATCTCCTTATGTAGGAGATAGGGAACTTATAATGTGGTGACAGAGCCTCTTTAACATGTATAAGTATTTGTGTGGTCAGTGGAAAGAACTAGCACATGATTTGCTCTTTCCAAGAACTTTACAAAGGACCATGGGACATTTATTGTGTGTAGAACAAATACATTTTGGACCTTAATATAGGAAAGGGTTCTTTACAGTTAGAGTAGTCAAACTTTGGAATGCCCTACCCCAAGAGGTAGTAATGGTAGATACTATGTCAGCATTTAAAAAAGGATAGAGGATTATTTACTGACAAATGGCGTTAAGGATTATAACTAATCTAGCAATAAATAACGTGTAATTTATTGAGAAAGGATGAACTTAATGAACTTGCGTCTTTTTTCAACCTATGTAACTATGAATTTACAGCTCCAGCGGCTGCATCTTCTCTGATTAAGTGTCCCCATAAAAAGTACTTCATGTTCTATAAGTTGGTTAAGCATTGTTGTCATTAGCAATGTCAATACACTAATAACCACTATTTGAAAAGAGACTTGGAACCGCACACTAAACTGCCACAGAAGAAGGACAGGAAGTGTTGACAGAGAGGTTGCAGGCATCAGATATTGGCATACAGAAATAGAACTAGGTTACTTTAGTGTGGTTTTGTGTGGTTTTTGGTTAGATGTTTTTTATTTTGTAGGTGTTAGAAAAACAATTTATTCTTGCATCAGTTCTAACCCGTTAGTGACTGCCAGAGGCATGGCCTAGCAGATGCCTGTCCGTTTTACAAGGACATGCAGTAATACACTGCAATACAAAAGTATTGCAGTGTATTATAAAAGCGATCGGAGGATCGCATAGTGAAGTCCCCTAGTGGGACTAGTAAAAAAAAAAGTTTAATAAAAATAAGTGAAAAGAAAATGAAAAACCGACTTTTTCCCCATACAAAATGATTTATTATTAAAAAAAAAAAGGAAAAATGTTACACATATTTGGTATTGCCACATCTGTAACGACCCCAACTATAAAGTTATTACATTATTTAATCCGCACAGTGAGTGCCGTAAAAAATAAAATAAAAAACAATGCGAAAATTTATGTTTTCCGTTAATTCTGCCTACAAATTTTTTTTTATTTAAAGTGATCAAAAAGTCACATCTACTTCAAAATGCTACCAATAAAAACTACAAGTCGTCCTGCCAAAAAAATGCCCTCATACAACTGCATCGGCAGAAAAATAAAAAAGTTATGGCTTTTCAAATATGGAGACACAAAAACAAATGATTTGGAAAAAAAGTGTTTTTACTGTGTAAAAGTAGTAAAACATAAAAAATCTATATAAATTTGGTATCTTTGTCATCGTAACAACCCGCTGAATAAAGCTATTGTATTATTTTTACCACATGGTAAATTTATGATGCAAAAAAGTGTGGCGAAATTGCTGTTTTTTTTCTTTTCCCCCCCAAAAAAATATTTTATAAAAGTTAATCAATAAATTCTATGTACCCCAAAATGGTGCTATTAAAAAACACAAAACAAGACCTTATACAGCTATGTCGACGCAAAAATAAAAAAGTTATAGCTCTTTGAATGAGACGATAGAAAAACGTAAAAAAAATAGGCTGGTCATTAAGGGGTTAAAGCAATTTCTGAAATCTGGTTGTATCACAGAATTAAAAGACATAGTGTACAATTGTGGCCTAGTTTTCATAGAAATTGCTTCACTTCTTCAAAGAATCTCTACTAACAAAGAAACTGTTTTTTACAAAATACAGTATCGTATTTTTCGGACTATAAGACGCAGTTTTTAGCAAGAATAAACCTTGCTAAAATGTCCCTGCGTCATATAGTTGACAGTCAGAGGACCCAGCGGTACCGGGCCCCCTGACCGCTCCTTACTTAACCCCTTCCCGACCCGTGATGTGCCAGCACATCATCGAGCGGGTAGGGGATGATGTATAGAGCGGGCTCACACGCTGAGTCCGCTCCATACACTGCAGGTGTCAGCTTCTGACACGCTGCACTAACAGCTAGGAACAGTGATGGCGCTGTTCCTGACCGTTTAGCTAGTTAAATGCCGCGGTCAATAGCAACCGCGGCATTTATATTGGTTTTCCTATGAAGGGCATTTATGACATACCCACAGGATATGTCATAAATGTCAGATAGATGTGGGTCTCACCTCTGGGACCCGCATCTATCTCTAGAACGGGGCCCCCTAAGCCCCGTTCTATCTCACCCGACTCCACTGTCTTCCGGCCACTTCACTTCCTGGTTACATGGTCGAGTAACGCAAACAGTGTAACTCGCTGAGCAACGCTATTTCCGCAACTCTCATAGAACTGAATAGTAGTTACGGAAACAGAGTAGCATGCTACGCTGCTTCTATAACTGCCATTCACTACTATGGGAGTTACGGAAATAGCGTAGCTCAGCGAGTTATGCGGTTTCCGTAACTCATCCATGTATTGCAGTGTATTGTACAAGCGATCAAATGATCAAATGATCGCTAGTTCAAGTCCCCTAGGAGAACTAATAAAATGTGTGTAAAAAAAAAGTTAAATACATTTTCAGGTGTGTAAAAAAAAATGTAAAGTTTAAAAAAAACACTTCCCATTTTTCCTCAAGCACAATGTAAAAATAAAAAAATAATTTAAAAATTGGTATCGCTGCATCCGTAAAAGTCCAAAACTATTACAATATAGCATTATTTGACTCACGCAGTGAACAGTTTAAATCCCGCAAAAAATAAGCCCTTACACCGCTAAAACGATTTTCAGAATGTGGTGAAACTGAACAAATTATTTTTTTAACCAATAGTTTTTTCTTTGTAAAAGAAGTAAAATATGTTGGTTTTTTTTCCTATTTTCTGTTGTCTAAAACCTGGGTGCGTCTTATAGTCAGGTGCGTCTTATAGTCTGAAAAATACAGTACATGTAACAAATGCTAGTATGGACATTTGCATGCAGATCATACGACCTCTCCATATTCAAGTATAATTCCTCCCACACAGAACCATAGTGGTAAGTTAATTGACTTCAATGTCTTCTAATATGATTCTAGTTTGGGCATACTTGTGATAGGAAAATTAGACTGTGAGTCCCAATTTTGACAAATAGTTACTAATGTGAGTGATACATTCAATGTATAGTGCTATGAAAAAGGTTAGTTCTCTATATTTAATTGGTAAACTAATAATATAGATAATGCCTTATCCTAGATTAGAACCTCTATATAGCGAAAGATCAAATTTATTGTTTACTTTTGTACAATCTATGGCATTTATATGTACAAATTACTTTAACATTTATGGCATAATAATATAAATATTAACAATTTCTCTCTTAAATCTTCTAATAGTGCCTTTCCTGAAAATAATAATCTTCTATATGTAATATTAATATAGTTTCCATCCTCCTCTTCAGCTCCAGGATATCAAATGAATCATGCAGTGCCAAAATGTACTACAAATTGGAGGTAAAACCTCATCAGGAAGCAAAATAAAGCTGTGTTCCCAGGTATGTATAGTAATGATATCATGTTGGTTCTAAATCTCATTGCGTACTTTTTCTACATTATAGTACGGTATATTATTTGCTGTTGTAAAAAGAACTTTTCAATTATGGAGTCAAACAACGGACAGCAATTGAAACCATAAAATGTTTATATAAAGGACTTGTCTTTTTGTTTTGTTTTTAAAAACTTTGACAAAACCTGTTGAGCATGATATAATAAACTGCAGTATACTTACATTCTGTAATCGTTCTTTTCTTCACCATCGTTCTCCATTGATCCCTGAAACACCTGCAGCTTTTGTCATACTTGGCCATCTAATATCACATCACATGGCCGCATACTCCAATAACGGCCATGGTCTAAAATAATACGATGGCATATACTTACTGTACCTTTTGAAATATTCCTTTGTCCCCCGCTGTCCGTTTCCATTGAACCTGAGAAATCATTTAACCTCTATGACGTTTGTTAATGTGACATCCCGTTACGTGGTCGCATACGCTATTGGACCCACGGTCGAAAATATTATATGCTTGAGAAGAACATAGACTCCATACAGACCTTGCAACAGGTTGGCTCAAACCTAGGTCCCCAGTGATGCAAGGCAACAGTGCTTACAAGTGTGTACACACCATAGTGGATGCTTTGGGGCCATTGGAGAGCCCTAGTTGGTCCCATCCCTTTGCTATTGGGGGGTGAGGACCTGTACGGGACTCTCCTCTCAGTACTTTATGCATTGAATGCAAATAAGTGAGGATTGACCCAAAATAATTTTTTGAGGGGGAAGCAAACACAGGACCCTTCTGTCTCAAGTAGCAAAGCCCTGCACCATAATGGGGGGCCATCTCAGCTCTGGGGCCCCCTCTCTCTTATGTATGATTTAACTGCATTGGCTGTTTAAATTTAACCAATACTTTTTGGCATTTATAAAGTGATCCATTTACATTCTGCCAAGAACATTTGTAGCAGCGTGAGCCAAGCAAAGTTTTGAATTGCTTAAGTAACCATAGAAACAAATTGTAATCTAATCATTTAAGTGAGCTCCTGCAATGTTTAACCTGAGCTTGTCAGCTGAGTGAATGTGTTTATTGAGAAAGATTTTATTAATTACAAACTCTTATTGAAAAAAATACAGCTTGTACAGTAAGAATGGAAATTAAGTTGGCTTTCTACCAGCAATGCTTTAAGAAAATGCATTTAGAAAAATAGAAAGGATGTGACAGTTTAATGTATTTCTGCATTCAACAAAGCTCTTGGCAATAAAATGCTATCATTTAAGGTCTTCCAATTTTCTTGTGTATGCTAAAAGCATTGAGATAAAGAAAAATACTAGGGAAAGAGGAATAACATGTAATATCAGCATAATATAATAAACATGTTGCATGGTTTCACATTTTAATTCAGTAAAATGTATACAAAACTGCAGTATTTAGAAGCTCAGCAATAAAGCCTATGCTTCTCTGGATCCCAGGCAATGTGCAGGACTATAAGTAAGCATATAGCAACAGTATTATTAGTATATAATATCATTACACAAAAAAAAAAACAAGAAAAATAAGAGCAACAGTGTAGAATTAATCCTTAATGCTTAGGACTGCATTAGCTGTGAATATGGCCCTGCAGCAGCCTATATTTCATTGAAGCATATGCTCAGTTATACTATATGTGGATATTTTAAAACTGTGCATCATTGGTAACCTTAACTGTAAATCTCAGAATAGGGCCATACTACTAATATAAGGGCAGGTTATACACCAGTACCCAGCTGGGCACAGACAAGTCACAATGTTATATGATGGAGAAGGCACATGTGCAGAATACTGATGAACAGCCACTCTCACACCTATCATCCATGAGGGAGGTGGCTTCTTAGTATTAATATTGCACACAGAGAAGGCTTCCATAAAGTGCCAGTCATAAGGTTAGGTGTTATGCACCATGCTGGGTAGGCACCTATTAGTCACTTTCATACTATTAGAATAGACAAGTTGCCCAGCACATTTTAAGTGCACCAACAGAAACACTGACACCCCATTCTCCCCAACATCACATGGCCATATTGCATCCTGCAAAAATTATAAACGTACGTTATTAGTCAATATTTTTGCCAAAATATGCAAAGCTTGCAACCCGCGGAAAGGGTCCTTATTGTCTTGCGAGTCCCTATACTAACATTACAAATCAATCTAAAAAAAAGGGATTAAATTTACAGTAACATTGTAGGGATTGACCACTTTCCAATGAAATGTATAAAAAGCCATAAATTGCTGTGCTCCGGTACAGGCAACTGTAAATACCCACATCACTCACCCCTGCACTCCTTGGCCTACTGTTCCCCCTGGAATGACTTAATAAACAGAGGCCGGCGGGATTATCCTGTCCATAGCTCAAAGATGGCAGCCATCAGGTCATTGGGCCATGTGACCGCCTCTCTGCTTGCCTGCTCTTCTGCATCGGCGCTGGAAGCACATGCACAAATGTTGAAGATTCTGCAGCATGTATCTAGGCATGCACTGAATGCTTGCCATGGTTCAGTCACTAAATATATATAGATACTGTGTATATATATATATATATATATATATATATATATATATATATATATATATATATATGTATATATATATATATATATATATATGTATATATATATATATATATATATATAAATATACAGTGAAGGAAATAAGTATTTGATCCCTTGCTGATTTTGTAAGTTTGCCCACTGTCAAAGTCATGAACAGTCTAGAATTTTTAGGCTAGATTAATTTTACCAGTGAGAGATAGATTATATATAAAAAAAAAAAATAAATCACATTGTCAAAATTATATATATTTATTTGCATTGTGCACAGAGAAATAAGTATTTGATCCCCTACCAACCATTAAGAGTTCAGCCTCCTCCAGACCAGTTACACGCTCCAAATCAACTTGGTGCCTGCATTAAAGACAGCTGTCTTAAATGGTCACCTGTATAAAAGACTCCTGTCCACAGACTAAATTAATCATTCTGACTCTAACCTCTACAACATGGGCAAGACCAAAGAGCTTTCTAAGGATGTCAGGGACAAGATCATAGACCTGCACAAGGCTGGAATGGGCTACAAAACCATAAGTAAGACGCTGGGTGAGAAGGAGACAACTGTTGGTGCAATAGTAAGAAAATGGAAGACATACAAAATGACTGTCAATCGACATCGATCTTGGGCTCCATGCAAAATCTCACCTCGTGGGGTATCCTTGATCCTGAGGAAGGTGAGAGCTCAGCCGAAAACTACACGGGGGGAACTTGTTAATGATCTCAAGGCAGCTGGGACCACAGTCACCAAGAAAACCATTGGTTACACATTACGCCGTAATGGATTAAAATCCTGCAGTGCCCGCAAGGTCCCCCTGCTCAAGAAGGCACATGTACAGGCCCGTCTGAAGTTTGCAAATGAACATCTGGATGATTCTGAGAGTGATTGGGAGAAGGTGCTGTGGTCAGATGAGACTAAAATTGAGCTCTTTGGCATTAACTCAACTCGCCGTGTTTGGAGAAAGAGAAATGCTGCCTATGACCCAAAGAACACCGTCCCCACTGTCAAGCATGGAGGTGGAAACATTATGTTTTGGGGGTGTTTCTCTGCTAAGGGCACAGGACTACTTCACCGCATCAATAAGAGAATGGATGGAGCCATGTACCGTCAAATCCTGAGTCACAACCTCCTTCCCTCCACCAGGACATTAAAAATGGCTCGTGGCTGGGTCTTCCATCACGACAATGACCCGAAACATACAGCCAAGGCAACAAAGGAGTGGCTCAAAAAGAAGCACATTAAGATCATGGAGTGACCTAGCCAGTCTCCAGACCTTAATCCCATTGAAAACTTATGGAGGGAGCTGAAGCTCCGAGTTGCCAAGCGACAGCCTCGAAATCTTAATGATTTACAGATGATCTGCAAAGAGGAGTGGGCCAAAATTCCATCTAACATGTGTGCAAACCTCATCATCAACTACAAAAACCGTCTGACTGCTGTGCTTGCCAACAAGGGTTTTGCCACCAAGTATTAAGTCTTGTTTGCCAAAGGGATCAAATACTTATTTCTCTGTGCACAATGCAAATAAATATATATAATTTTGACTATGTGATTTTCTGTTTTTATTTTTATATAATCTATCTCTCACTGGTAAAATTAACCTAGCCTAAAAATTCTAGACTGTTCATGTCTTTGACAGTGGGCAAACTTACAAAATCAGCAAAGGATCAAATACTTATTTCCTTCACTGCATATATATGTGTATGTATAGACAATTATTCGATAGGAAATATATGCAGTACCGTGATCATACCCCTGCATTCGAGCAATCGGTGGGGCTCCCAGCACCTGGACCCCCAGGCATCAAGACCTTGTATCATATCTTTATGTTAACCTTTAACTCTAGACACTTATAAATGTCTGAAAATAATATAGTTATGCTAATTGATTTATGTCCTGAAATTCCATAAACAATGTCAGGTTTTCTTTTTTTTTTCCAAATTCAATATTTTGCAGTTTTTATGGTCTGGGCTAAAATGCCGCAGTCAGATGTTTGTTGTGCATTTATAGCAAAATGTGAGACTGTCTACACACACACACAGTGTTTTAGTTTATGGAATTTTATTGGCTTTTTTTGGATGAGCACCAATATTTTTTTAATTAGTTTATAAAAGGTAAATAAATTACAATATCTACAAAATGTTTTGGCTTGTTTGTACAGTGTACATAAAATACAGAAACATAATACAGAGACATACAATAAAAGTAGCAATACAACAACATTAATTACATTGTACAGTATATGCAGTAAGGAGAAAATGCAAGTAGTATGGCATCCTTATATTTATACCCAAATAAAACTATACAATTATATATATATAAAGAAAATGGGATAAGTGGTGCTCAGAGTATTGAATCTTGTACCCAATAACGGAGATATCTCAACTGTCCAGCAAGGTATTTGGGTCAGTGCCATTTTTATCAAAACATAGAATGCTGAAGTTTTGGCATTTTTCATACCTTCAGCATGTTGTTACATAGAGGGAGATTGCACAGGTGCATAATACTGATGAACATCCACTCTCACTACTATTTATGAGGGGGTCGCTGCTTAGTATTATCATTGCACATAGATAAGGCTTCTATAAGTTGCCAGTCGCAACCAGGGTCAGCTTTAGGCTACAGGGTGCCCTGTGCGGAATTGCCCTTTGGTGCCCCCCACACCATTTATCATTGTTATGTATTGTCGACATTTGGTGCTTTTGTTTGTGCATTTGTCACACCGAAAAATGCGTAAAAAATGCTTGGTTTAAGCGTCCCATTGACATCAATGGTATAGCGCGCCGTTAGTGCATACGACATGTTTTGTTAAAAAATGTGTCGCGGAAAAAAAGTAGTGTCAGGTAAATTCTTCGGCACAAAAAACACGCCGAAAATGCGCCAAAATCGCACCTAATTTCTATAGTCAATGGGAGTACTGATAGAGCGGCAAAAAATGTGATGAATACGCGTCAAAAGCGCCTGTAGTTTAAAAAGAACTTTACAAAAATACTAGTGTTTATAAGGTCATGTGCACGCACAAAGAAAAAAAACGTCTCAAAATATGGAGCTGTTTTCAAGGCAAAACAGATCCGGATTTTCAGCCGTTTTTTATTCAAAGTCGCGTTTTTCACTGCGTTTTTAACAGCCGTTTTTGGAGCTGTTTTTCTATAGTCTATGAAAAACTGCCCCAAAAACGGCTGAAGAAGTGACATGCACTTCTTTTTCGTGGCCGTATTAAAAAAAATTACCTTTAGGGCTTATTCAGACGAACGTATAATATGTCTGTGCAACGCGCCTCGCACGGACCTATGTTAGTCAATGGGGCCGTTCAGACAGTCTGTGATTTTCACGCAGCGTGTGTCCGCTGCGTAAAACTCACGACATGTCCTATATTTGTGCATTTTTCGCACATCACGCACACATTGAAGTCAATGGGTGCGTGAAAATCACACGCAGCACACGGAAGCACTTCCGTGTGACGCGCGTGATTTGCACAACAGCAGTAAAAACTATGAATGAAAACAGAAAAGCACCACGTGCTTTTCTGTTTACAAACATAAAAACAGAGTGTCATAATGATGACGGCTGCGCAAAAATCACGCAGCCACGCATCATATGCTGCTGACACACGGAGCTGTTATGGACCTTTTGCGGGCGCAAAATGCGGCGTTTTTTGCACGCGCAAAACGCACACGCTCGTGTGAATCCGGCCTTAGGCTGAGATTACACGGTCGGATACGCTGCGTAAAAGAACGCAGCGTATCCGCCCGTTGCGCCACAGGGAATTTGGGGCAAAAAAACGCACCAAACTGTGGGGCAGTGTCCCGCCTGGAATGTCTGCTGCGAAAAACTGAAGCACTTATCCAGCCTGCTTGCGGGCCGGCCTCCTGGGATGACCTCTCATCCCAGGAGACCGCTGCAGCGGCGGTCACATGGGATGATGCGTCATCACAGGAGGCCGGCCCTCTTTCATCATCCAGGCCGGCCTCCTGAGATGACGTTTCATCCATGTGACCGCCGCTACAGCCTGTGATTGGCTGCAGCGGTCACATGACATGAAGCGTCATCCCAGGAGGATACAACACAGATTCCTACGTAAGTATAATATATTGTTTGTTTTCTGAGTGGCGTTTTTTGCAGCAGGATCGCTGCGAACCCGCCGCAAAAAACACAACTGCTGTTTATTGCGGAATTTAGCTCCCCATTGAACACAACGGGAAAAACCCGCAACAAATAAGGCGCGTTTACACAAATACAATTGACATGCTGCAGAATAAAACTCTGCACCGCAGGTCAGTTTTTTCCGCTCAGTATTTACGCAGCGTGTGGAGGAGATTGTTTTATCTCATCCACTTTGCTGCTACTGTATTTGCTGCGGATTTTCTGAAACGAATTCCGTTGCGGGAAATCCTCAGTAATTACGCAACGTGTGAAATGGCCCTTACTCCGTTTACTCAAAGGCTATCTTTTGTATAACAAGAAAAAATATTAAAACTGCTGTCCACGTGGGCAATGTTGGTACTTTTTATTACTTCTTATTTAACTCACTGTGAAGGCCGTAAAAAAACAAGTAAATAGCCAAAATTGCTGTTTTTTGTTCACATTAGCTCTACAAAAAATTTAATAAAAAATTAGCAAACAGTTGCATGTACCAAAATATTGTACCAATAAAAGCTACAGCTGGTCTCTCAAAAAAATAAGCCCTCCCACCGCTTAGACGAAATTATTAAAAAAAGTTCTGTCTCTCAGAATGCTGTGAAACAACATTTTTTTTTTTAACAAATAGTTCTCTTTGTAAAAGTAGTAAAATATATGAAAAACCTATATAAATTTGGTATCTACGTAATTGTATAGAGCCGCAGAATAAAGTTAAGTTGTCGTTTTTATCGCACGATGAAAGCCGTAAAATCGAAACCCAAAACTATGGAGGAATCAGTTTTTTTTCTAATTTCAGCCCACAAAGAATTTTTTTCAGTTTCCCAGTACATTATATGGTACTTTAAATTCTACCAATAGAAACTACAACTCCTCCCGCAAAAAATAACCACCACCCTATTGAAGGAAAAATAAAAAAGTTATGGCTCTAGGAAGGCGGGTAGTGAAAAACATATGAAAAAGCAATAAATGTCTCAGGCCTGAAAGGGTTAAAATAAGAAAGCAGCCCATACTTACCTCTCTCTTCCCAGACGTTCCTGCGTTGGGGGCTCCCATCACCTCTGTTCTCGGTTTGTATACAGAGCGGCTGCAGTGGTGACATCACGTCGACAGTACATCACTGCTACAGCTGCTCTGTATACAAACAGTGAACAGAGGTGACGGGAGCCCCCAGCGCAGGAATGTCTGGGAAGAGAGAGGTAAGTATAAGTTTTTTTTAATTTTAACTTCTCCTCTACTGCTTCAACAGAATTTCTTTTTAACCCCTTTAACGTAATGTGCACAGGGTCTAAAAAGGCAACAAATGGTAATTGTGCACTATGGAGCAACTGAACAATGTGCCCATCTGCCATTTATTAACAGTGTCGTTCAGTGCCACCTTGGTGCCCATTTTACACTTATTGCCCCTTTAGTGTCCTTTTGTTCAGTGCCCCCTTGATGCATCATTTGCCATTTTTAGACCCCCATCAGTGCCCCCATACAACCAAAGCCCACAGTCTGACTGACCTGCTGGGCTTCTTACAGTGCACTGCGTCCGCTGATGCTGCTGGAATGGAACCCTGGGGAAATAGCCAGAGCAGGACCGCATGGTAAGATAGTCTCCTACCTGTCTTGCGTCCTGAGTGATGTCATCACGCCAGATCATCACTCAGGACGTAAGACGAGGAGGGGAAGAGGGGGAGTGGTAGTCGTGGTGCGGGGAAGCCAGTAGTGAGGTCAGTGAGTGACACCTGACCCGCTGGCGCCCCGAGAAGTAGCCGCGGAGCAGGAGAAATTAACCCGCTGGCGCCCCCTTACAGCATGGCGGCCGGCGCCCTATTCGACTGCACTTGTCGCACGTAGCTAAGGCCGGCCATGGTCGCACCGTTACGTGTAGTTCACCATGCTGGCTTACAGTCTATAAGTTACATCCATACTATTAGACCAGGTGGGCTGCCCAGCACCTTCTAAGTTCACCACACCAAGTACTGAAACACTATTCTCCCCCCAACATTACAAGGCCTGGCTGCATCCTGAAAAAATATCCATGATAAACATGAGGTATTAGTTGATATTTTGGCCAAAATACGCAAGCTCGCAACCCGAGTGTCGCAACTATGAGTGTAGGGACTCGCGAGATGATGAGGACACTTGAAGTGGGCTGCGAGCTTGCGTATTTTGGCCAAAACATCAACTAATACCTCATAACACATCTGCATCCTGCTGGAAACTGGTGCTGCACATTCTGAACCTGCCCTTGTATCAGTAACTATGAGTAGTGATTCTTCAGCAGAGTGATGTCACGTCCGTGATGTCTATTTCAGCAGGTAGCTGCATGCTATCAACACCAGGAATTAAATTTAAATCTATTTACTTTAAAAAAAAATGTCACTTGAACACAGTCTGAAGCATAACGGCATTATATAAATGCTGAAAGCCAAACAATTTGTCAATTTTTGTTAACACTATTAGATATATGCAAAACAATGAGTGACATCCTGTCCGTGATGTCTGTTTTAGAAGGCAGCGGCACGTTATCAGCACCAGGATTAATATTATTAAAGAAGCATTGTGAATGATGTGATGAAGATTGGCGATTCGAAAATTAATATAAGAATTGTAAAGCTGCAGCAGCACTCACTCACAGCAAAGGCAGTCTGTACCTGACACACTGACATTGATTGGCTTCTATTTCTCTCTAAAATCTATCTCTCTCAAATTATTGTAAATTTAACTATTTATTCACTTCTCCTTACTATAACACACACTGTGAGACACTAAGGGCCCTCTTACATGACCCGAGATTACGCGTGGCTTGCTGGAAGCTCACAGAAAACATTCAGAAGTGTCAGGATTCTGAATGCACATGACGTACAGGCTGGAGGTCATGTGTATTCATTATCAGGACACTTGTGTATGTGGCTGCACATCGTTCTAGTAAGAACACTATGTGCAGTGTAAATGAATGGAGAGGAGTGCATGATGCTGATTGGTCACTGATTCGTCAGCATCATACACTTCTATTCACAACGCCCAGTTAGTAAAACAAGTAAACACGCCCAGTTAAAAACACAATACACGCCCAGTTAGACATACGAAAAAAAACACGCCCAGTTGTCCATTTCAAAGCTCATTTGCATATATATAAAATAGCTCATAACTTGGCCAAAAATGAAAGTTTTTCAAAAAAACAAAACGTTACTGTTCTCTACATTGCAGCGCCGATCACATGCAATAGGAGATAGGGATTTGAGAATCTGGTGACAGAGCCTCTTTAAGCTTGAGATAATGAGTGTATACAGAAGATCAAAGACACTATTGGATAATCATAAAGATTTTCCTTTGTGACACTGCAACAGATATCTGGTTTCCACTTTAAGAGGAGACCAGGTTGAACGCACCCTACAGGAAAGAGCAACAGGGAGAAGCAGTACTTGCCCGCGTCTCCGCGGAGGGGTAGGAGAACGCCGGCATAGAGGTAAGTTAAGCTGGCAGC
This sequence comes from Rhinoderma darwinii, assembly GCF_050947455.1. Taxonomy (NCBI): domain Eukaryota; kingdom Metazoa; phylum Chordata; class Amphibia; order Anura; family Rhinodermatidae; genus Rhinoderma; species Rhinoderma darwinii. The sequence continues at coordinate 504,356,537 of NC_134687.1, forward strand.
CACAATGGGAAGTCGGATAGCGGCGAATGGCGGCCGCCAGCGCTATAGCATTATTCCTATTGCCACAATTTGTATATCATTATTCCTATGAGCACTGAATAGCAGCGTTCTTATGGGTACTATTTCTATGGGCACTACAGTATCTACATGGCACTATTCATAAGGACACCCTGTAGCACTTTTTTATGTGTATTGTATGGCACTATCCATATTAACACTATATGGCACTATTCATATATTCACTGAGAAGCACCATTTAAATAGAAACCATGAAGCACTATTAATCTAGGCACTGTGCAGCACTATTTATTTGAGCACTATGGCAATTCAATATAAGCAAGAATAGTTTTGGAGATGTGGACTTAAAGGGGTAGTCCCATCTAGGATATTTTTGGCATATCCACAGGTTATGCCATAAATGTCCAATAGATGCGGGTCCCATCTAGAAGGGTCTAGAAAGGGCCCCCCTGACTCTCGCCCTACCTTTTACTGCTAGCCTTTAGCCACTGACTTACAAAGTGGCCAGATTTTATAGAAACAGCCGAATGCATTTTCCTACGCTGTTTCCGGAACTCCCATAGAAGTGAATGGAAGTTACGGAAACTTCGTAGCAAAGCAAACTATGCTGTTCCGGAACTTGGGAGCTACAAAAAATCGTTTTCTGCTTCTATGGTATTTCCAAAAGCAGTGTAGGAAAACGTGCTCAGCTGTTTTTGGGAAACGTAGCCACCTCGTAACTCAGTGGTCATAGTCCATTGACAGCAACAGAAGGTTGAATGGAGGTCAGGGGGCCCTGTTCTAGAGATATCCTGTGGATATTCCATACATTTCCAAGACGGGAATGTTACTTTAAGTTCCAGGGGCGTTGTTCAGACAGGGGCAGTTTGGAAAATGTATAGGATTTTTTGTATGGATTGCAGTAGAAATAATGTACCTTGTCAATCTGTGCAAGCTGTAAGCATACCTCTGTGAAGCTGTTTTAAAACTGAAGTCCTACCCCTATTAATCTAAAAGTGACCAATATAAATGTATTATCTTCTAAAAAGGCTATTCTTCATTTTCATCATTGGAAATAAAGAACTTTTCTTAGTGCAGACTAACATGCGATATAACAACATAAAGGTCACGGCCAGTCATAATTTATTCCGAAATCTTATTATGGAGTTTGTGCCATGGTAAACAGAAGGAATAAAAATCTATTTGTTTTATTTTGATTGACAATAAAGAATGAAGAGTAAAATATGAAACACATTTTAACACTGTATTTTATTAAAAAAGAGAAAGCAAGAACAGTTCAGAAATTATTCACATGCTGGGTCTCATTAATATTTACTGTGTCATTAAAATTTATAAGCAAATAATATTCTTTTTGTTAAGTCTCCCACTGCCTTTCACATTCTTTGCTATTCAAGCTGGTTGCCATTAGCTCTCATCTTACTAAGTACCCAGATAGATTTGGCTGGAGTCCAGCTCACTTACGCTTAAATGGACACTCAAGCCCTGACAGGCACCCAACTAAACAGAGGCCAATAATTCAATACAGTGCAACTGTATTTCGGCTGCTAGTAAATCCATCAAGCTGTAAATATCATCTGAAGCCAAGAGAAGCTTTTATCTTTCCAATTTTGTATATGTCTGTGTGAAGCCCAAGATTTCAACGAATCATGTAATTTATTCTGCAGTGGCTCATATTGACTTTTTTTTTCTAGTCCCATCTGTCAGGGCCAGTCAGTCTTCTGCTTTAGTGCAAGAGAATCACATTACATTTTTCCCCATAGCATGATTAGGCATGGACACAGTTTCTCACATCAACAAATTCTAAGAAAAGCCTCACAAGATCTTTGAAAAAACAAGATGTACATGCGTTCTAACTAGTCTGCTAAATGAACAAATGCAGTAAAAGCAAAGAGTCTGGAATAGCTCTGAACAGGTTCCCTGCTGCATTGTTTTATGATGCTGAAAACGTGCATTGTTCTTTCCTCCTCGTTTGCATCTCAGCGGGCATGACAGCATATTGAAATGCAGCGTATCTGGATTATTGAACGTCATGCATATGCATGGAATAAGAGCTTGTTTGTTATCCGCCTCTGCATATATTTTATGTATTTTAGAAAATTCACAGTAGATTGGCCATTGTGTGAAGCATTTGCCTAGGTGTTTTTTTTCTAGATTTAATGTTTAAACCAAACTCCACAGTATATTAAATGGAATACAAAGTAGAAAAATAAATCATTTGCATTGTTCACACCAGAACACAGAAACAAAGCTTTTTATCAAATGTAGAAACACATAGTTGGTTTTATATATATTGAAAATAAGAAGAGAACTAATTTTCAAAATATCAAATCTACATAAGCCGTGTTAACGACGGATAAAAAGAACTGCAAAATACTAATTTACTTTAAAATGTGAATGTGATGATTTTTTTTGTTTGTGTGTTAGTCTTCCGAGCAATGATTCGAGTATAGGGCTAGAATTATAGTTATAAAAGAAACTCCAGAACCCATTCTTGTAAAGGTTAATTATACGTAACTTGCCCTTTTCGTCCTTCCCTTTATCCAAATTGGAGCACATGGCAGTGATTATATTGACGACCAGCTGAACTTCCGCTGCTGCTTGTCTGCACATGATGAATACAGCTTAATCCATATATATATATATATATATATATATATATATAGGTAACAAAGTTTAGTGATCCTATTCACTAATTCTTTACTTAAAGCTTTAATTACTACAAATCAGGGAAATTGCTGTATATTTTATGCAGTCAGTGTGGTTTGGTTTGTTGGGTTTGTTCGTTATAAAAAAGATGTGGACTTAAAGGGGCCGTCCTATCTACGATATCCACAGGATATGCCATAAATATCATATGCCATAAATGTCCGATAGATGCGAGTTTCCATTTGTCACCGTTGTTTAAGGGTTCCATTGTTTTGACGGAATGAATAGCGCAGTCGACTACAGTATTGATTCCGTCAAAACGACGGAACCCTTAAACAACGGTGACAGATGGAAACCATTTGCACCGGATCAGTCACCATTGAAACCTATGGTTTCTGTTTGTTTCAGTTTGGATTTTGTTCATCGATTCCTCTGATCGAAAGCTTCCTCGGAGTCCTGACGCAGATGTGAACGAAGCCTTAGGGTTATAAAACAGCTAAAAAGCAAAGAGAACCCGTTATGAGGAAATAATAAAAATAAAACATTTTTTATTAACATAGTGCAAACATATTCTGCAGCACTTTACGGGGAGGACATGATAGGTTTGTAAAAATATATTAATGGAACATACAACAAAAAGTACTAAAAGCAGCTTTTCACTGTAAGGTCACTGGAGAAAATAATAAATCTCGATCAGCAAAAGGGCACTGTAAACCCTGTGAACCTCAGGGATGATTTTAGCTTACACACCTGTTTATTTCAAGAGAGGCTAAGGGACCTTTTACTCAGGAAGATTTCTGCCAGTAAACGAGGGCTGATTGATGACATAGCACGTCAATTGGCGCTCGTTTTGCTCGTTTTACATGGAGCAATCATTGTACTGTTGAGTTTGCCCAGTCACTTTGCATCATTGTCGGCAGCACATCCCCTGTTTACACGTAGAGATGTTCTGCCGACAACAATGATTTTTACTGCCTCATAAATTATGTGATCAGCCAACAAACAAGATTGCTTGTTTGATTTCTGGGTCAATTTACATGGGTCGATGATCAGGAACAACATTTCAATCACCTAGTCATTGGCCAATGTAAAAGAAACTTTAGATGATTTTTGAAGCAAAATGGATAATTCTTATCGAAATGATGAAGCAGTCTGATTATCACAAGGGGACAGGAAGGATTTTTTTTCCCTTTTAGGGCAAGTCTCATTATACCATGTGGGGTTTTTTTTTCACCTTCCTCTGGATCAACAAAGGTAAATTAAAGATTTTTTTTTCCCTTTACTCCACTGCAAGCCATCTTCTGCTGTCCTGATTGGACATGTCTTTTTTCAGAAATGCATCCCTGTTCCGGGATCACCAAGACAACAGCAGGTGGACCCCATTGATCAGTCATTTATGGCATATCAAGGGGAAAACCCCTTTAAATCTCTGACTTAGGCCTCCCACACACGAGCGTGTTTGATCCGTGAATGATATATGATCCGTATGTCGGCCGCATTTCCCGGACTGAACACACTGCAGGGAACCGGGCTCCAAGTATCATCGTTATCTATGACGCTAGGTGTCACTGCCTCGCTGCGGGACAACTGTCCGGTACTGTAATCATGTTTTCAGTACGGGACAGTAGTTCCACGGAGAGGCAGTGACACCTAGCATCATAGATAACTATGATGTTAGGAGCCCGGCTCTCTGCAGTGTGTTCGATCCGGGAAATGCGGCTGACATACGGACCGTACATCACGGACCGAACACGCTCGTGTGAATCCGACCTTAGAATAAGTCCTTTATAAAGGAACTCAAAACATAGAAAATAAAATAATAAAAACCAAAACCTAGCAAATTGTTCTTAAAGACTGTTAAGTCCCACCACCTTGGCTAAGCCACGCCACATCTGCAGGATTAAATCAGCAGGAAATTAACTAAATTTTTCTCTGTACAATATTTACTACAATGTTTCAGGAACATGCAGAAAACCCTAAAGGCTGACAAAGAGTAAGGGATAGTTTAACCTGTTTAGTTTCATCATTTAATTCTATGTTTAGTGTTCCTTTAAAAACATATAAAACAGTGACAAAGAGTTCTACTATCCCTAAACATTCAAAAGTTGCTTGATTTGCATATTTATCTCAATGGTAATAAAAAAAATAACACAAAAATTGTTACGATATCTGACTGTATTATATATATATATATATATATATATATATATATATATATATATATACAGTGGAGGAAATAAGTATTTGATCCCTTGCTGATTTTGTAAGTTTGCCCACTGTCAAAGTCATGAACAGTCTCGAATTTTTAGGCTAGGTTAATTTTACCAGTGAGAGATAGATTATATTTAAAAAAATAAAGAAAATCACATAGTCAAAATTATATATATTTATTTGCATTGTGCACAGAGAAATAAGTATTTGATCCCCTACCAACCATTAAGAGTTCAGCCTCCTCCAGACCAGTTACACACTCCAAATCATGTTGGTGCCTGCATTAAAGACAGCTGTCTTACATGGTCACCTGTATAAAAGACTCCTGTCCACAGACTCGATTAATCAGTTTGACTCTAACCTCTACAACATGTGCAAGACCAAAGAGCTTTCTAAGGATGTCAGGGACATGATCATAGACCTGCACAAGGCTGGAATGGGCTACAAAACCATAAGTAAGACGTGGGGGGAGAAGGAGACAACTGTTGGTGCAATAGTAAGAAAATGGAAGACATACAAAATGACTGTCAATCGACATCGATCTGGGGCTCCATGCAAAATCTCACCTCGTGGGGTATCCTTGATCCTGAGGAAGGTGAGAGCTCAGCCGAAAACTACACGGGCGGAACTTGTTAATGATCTCAAGGCAGCTGGGACCACAGTCACCAAGAAAACCATTGTTAACACATTACGCCGTAATGGATTAAAATCCTGCAGTGCCCGCAAGGTCCCCCTGCTCAAGAAGGCACATGTACAGGCCCATCTGAAGTTTGCAAATGAACATCTGGATGATTCTGAGAGTGATTGGGAGAAGGTGCTGTGGTCAGATGAGACTAAAATTGAGCTCTTTAGCATTAACTCAACTCGCCGTGTTTGGAGGAAGAGAAATGCTGCCTATGACCCAAAGAACACCGTCCCCACTGTCAAGCATGGAAGTGGAAACATTATGTTTTGGGGGTGTTTCTCTGCTAAGGGCACAGGACTACTTCACCGCATCAATGGGAGAATGGATGGAGCCATGTACCATCAAATCCTGAGTGACAACCTCCTTCCCTCCACCAGGACATTAAAAATGGCTTGTGGCTGGGTCTTCCAGCACGACAATGACCTGAAACATACAGCCAAGGCAACAAAGGAGTGGTTCAAAAAGAAGCACATTAAGGTCATGGAGTGGCCTAGCCAGTCTCCAGACCTTAATCCCATCGACAACTTATGGAGGGAGCTGAAGATCCGAGTTGCCAAGCGACAGCCTCGAAATCGTAATGATTTACAGATGATCTGCAAAGAGGAGTGGGCCAAAATTCCATCTAACATGTGTGCAAACCTCATCATTAACTACAAAAACCGTCTGACTGTTCTGCTTGTCAACAAGGGTTTTGCCACCAAGTATTAAGTCTTGTTTGCCAAAGGGATCAAATACTTATTTCTCTGTGCACAATGCAAATAAATATATATAATTTTGACAATGTGATTTTCTTTTTTTTTTTTCATATAATCTATCTCTCACTGGTAAAATTAACCTAGCCTAAAAATTCTAGACTGTTCATGTCTTTGACAGTGGGCAAACTTACAAAATCAGCAAGGGATCAAATACTTATTTCCTTCACTGTATATATATATACACATATATATATATATATATATATATATATATATATATATATATATATATATATATACATATACGGTATATGCAATGAAACGGTCTATATTGTATTATGAAAGAGTATTTTCTTTACTACTAACTTCACATGGATTTAAACAGTACATAGCCCAGTATGTTATCATCTGAGATACTCAAATTAAAAGTGTGCTTGCTCAGGCATTTCTCAGCTCCTGAGAGCAATTAATGTAAGCTGAGATGTGAAACATCATCTATTATTAAAAAATGAATATGTAATGTTGACCTTCTAAAAGAACAATCCACTTTCTACACGTACTGTACCTACATCAGCTTAGAGGACGTTTTTACAGAATGGGTGAATACAATTATCCCTGGCAGTTGGCAGCTTCATTTACAGAGTTGCAGCTGTGTTGAAAAGATAATATAACAAGATAATAACTTTGCAAGGAAACAACTGCAATGCACAACACAAACTAATAGAAGGCACGTTAAACCTTTTGTCTGTACGAGAAATTTCAGGCACAAGACAGTCAACAGCACCACCTTAAATCTAGCATTTTTCTTTAAAAGCAACACATATTTTATATGCAGCAATATTATGGTTATAAAGTATGTGGTGTCAGGGTAATGACATAGTGCTGCCCTTATCAAGAGATAATGGATGAAACATAGTGCCAGCAAGTTGAAGAGCCATATACCCAAATGGTCTAGCAAGAAAGTTCTGCTCACCAATTAACCCGGACAAAACGTCATTTTGGAAAAGGAAAACATGATTTCTGTTAAGGATCTGCCAGGCACAGCTTCTGTATCTACGCCCATAGGTAATCAGTCTGCACCTGCTTCTATGTCTGTGAGACTGACTCCATCTTCCACCACTCAGGATGGCAGGCTTAGGAGTGGGAGAGCCTATCACAGCCTGGCCAGACGGAGCTAGCTCCCGCCCTCTGTCTATTTATACCTGCCTTTCCTGTTCCTCCTTGCTTGTGATTCTTCTCGTTTGGTTTCCTGGCCCTGCTGCAGCTTCTTGAACTATTTGACCCTGCTTCATATTGACCCTGGCTTACTGACTACTCTCCTGCTCTGCGTTGGGTACCTTGTACACTCCTGGTTTGACTCGGCTTGTTCACTACTCTCCTGCTCTGCGTTTGGCACCTCGTACACTCCTGGTTTGACTCGACTCGTTCACCACTCTTGTTGCTCACGGTGTTGCCGTGGGCAACCGCCCCTTTTCCCTTGCTTTTGTGTACCCTTGTCTGTTTGTCTGTCGTGCACTTATTGAGCGTAGGAACCGTCGCCCAGTTGTACCCCGTCGCCTAGGGCGGGTCGTTGCAAGTAGGCAGGGACTGAGTGGCGGGTAGATTAGGGCTCACTTGTCTGTTTCCTTACCCCCATCATTACAATTTCTATATTAAAAATGAAGAAAAACTTATTTCAAAATGCATTAAATATAATTTTACTATAGAGGTAAGAGACTCATACACAGTAGACAAAAATAGGCCTGAACCAGTTATTTTTGGCGGTATTGACTAACGATCTAATGTGCTCTCCCCCGATGGCAGATGTTGTGAAAAAGAAGGTTCGGGCATCTTGGATTTCAACATACCAAATCTCTTGCTCCCACTGGAGATAAGCCACTGCTGGGCATGTCTGGCAGCAGCTTATTCCCTTTTCCCCACTGAAATAAACATGCACGCTCAGCTAAGTTGAAAGTGCATGTTTATGGTGGAGTCGGGAGAAATAGCTTCCAGCCAAACGAGTGTTCAGCTGACAGTTATTCCTTGTGCATGACCACCTGTAGATGCTGATGAGGATGTCTTCATCTGTGTCTTGTGTAATATAAACCTTTCTCTATTTTGAAACATGGCCTTTTGTCTCTCTGGTTATAATGACAGGAAATACATCAGTGACGACAGCTATAGGCAGCCATTATGGAAAAAAAAAAGTAGCTTACCTCCTATACTAGAATGCTTTGGTCATTCTTGATACCATTTTTGTTGTCGTCCCTGTCTGATCTTGATTGTAAATATCTTTGTCATCCAGCTGTGTCTATTCTGTACAATGGTGTGCAGGCTCTCCAGGAGAGGAACAGGTAGAGCTAAAGTCCAGTGGTCACAGCCTCCATGTGCTGTAACATTTTGTATTTCATTGATGTAGCATATATCAGATGTTCCGGTCCGTAAGAACATTGCTTTAGGGTTACTGGTATCTCAATGCTTTTAATATATTTATTTTTCTGATTGGCATCCATGACCTAACACATGACCCGTGTTACAGGTAAGAAGTATGGACTGGACACCACAATATGGTGGTATGGGTGTTGTTCCGTTTTAATATGTTTTTTATACATTGCCGCTTTAATAAATGTTAATGTGATTTATTAACTTGCATTGTACTTTGTATTTTTTTGTATTAGGGACATTACCCACTAATTATTGGTTTTATCATTTGATAAAATTGTAGTATTTGCCACTACAAAACCAATCCATTATAATTCAGTTAGCTAGCCCTGTAGCTGCATTAAATGCATTGTCAATTCTACATGTCAACTAGATATAAATTACACAGGCTAATGCTTGTGTGATTGTGAATTAATTATTTGGCTACTCCATTTATGTTTAAGGTGCTTGTTAAATCTCAATAGCTATGGTTTTAAAATCAATTGATATTTATTTAACATTTAATATTTCGTTCAATAAATCAAATTTTATAGCATTAAATAGCTGCCAAAGGATTTAGCTATGAGACCTATAGGGTTGTACAGTGCTAATAATTCAATGCCATTAAAAGAGAACATAGTAGAAAAGCTTCTTTGGTGATAATGCAAAAGGTATACTTATTTAATTATTAATCTATTTATTTTATAATGCATCAATTTTATTTCTAATTTCTATTAACAGACTGTTAACAATTGGCTTATTCTGGGAAACAACTAGCATGTTAGCTTGGAAGGCAAGCTAATTTCCATACTCCATTGGGATACTTTCCCCTTTAAATATTGGACTATAAATTACCAGCATACTAGCTTTAGACCAATGGCTCTGAGGAAATCCCATAGTAGGATGAAAAGCATCAGCCACTGATACCTACATGGCTGGATCTGATGTCACCACGCCATGCCACACCTAAATGCTGTTTGTACCATTGCTTGGTTCTCATCGTCATGCATACCACTTGTGCTACAATTCACCATCAAAACCGGGCTTCTTACCTGGTCCGGACTGCTATCCTTGACTAAGGACGTGTTAATTTTGCTAAATACTACTCGTGTGGATTATATTAAAAAAGACCTGCTGTACAACATTGGTAATTACCAGATCCGGATTGCCAACCTGAACTAAGGATGCTCTGCCTCTGCTAAAGCTCACTTGTTTTAATCAAAGTAAACGGACAACTGCTGCATGATATCGGCAACCACCATGTCAGTCTGCTATGCTTCTATCCAAACGGAGAATTGCTAACTGCTGTAATACAAGGTAATTGCATGGTGTGGTTATTTTTACCTCTCAAATTCACTGACTGGGAAACAGATGCAATATTTGGCTAAACTCGTCCATTCCTTCATAAAGGGCTTTACATTCCTTTGGGATCACTGAGAAGTGGGATCCTATATGTCATAGACCAGCATTGATATTGGTTTTTCTTTTTTGTCATATTCCTCCACAAAAGTGGAAAAGAAGTGGAGAATTTATTACTGGAGGCATTGATACTCCAAGAATGGAAATGGAAAGTCTGTTCTATCATGGACACTGATTCCCTTTTGTAGACATTTTATAAAATCAGCAAGCACACATACTTGGGGAGAGATGTACTTATACCCTCTGTTTTAGATCTATGTATGTGACAATTTAGTTTACCTAGTCTCTTTATTTATCTTTCTGTAATTCTGTGGGCATTCCCAGTCTGGATAACGGTATATCTATTGCTCAATTATCTTATTTCATATTATATATACTTATTCATTAATTCACTGTATTTTACGATATGTGACTTGTGCTCCCACAAAGTATAAGAGATTGCAATTCATTGAAGTGATAAATGAAAAAAGCCCCACCGTGCTTATTTAAAAACGTATTAAACTTATACTACAATTGCTGGTTCATTTGTGAACCCACCTCTAAATGAGTATACATGAAAGATATGCGGGATCAGCCTTTAAACATTGGTGTATCAGTGGATGGGACCCTACAACACACCAGAGTCTGCAGTTACCGCTCCTAAATCCCCCGGTGCTAGGGTTAACCAACAATGCCACTGTCACCTACGCTATAATTCCTCACTCAACTGACCCTACGCGTTTCTATACATTATTTCATCAGGGGTCTATATCTTTGTCATTCTGGCTATGATGCCAGCGATATCAGACTGTAACAGAAATACTGCTACACACATGGAAGCGTGCTCGCATGGATGTCAGCGGCACGCTTCACTCGGGACCCAGAGTTAATATAACTAATACTCCTCCCCTTGGGCTAAGGCAATGCCCCTGTAAGCAGCCAATCATGGTAGCCCACGTCAACCGTCTGGTCATGTGCCTCCCGGCGCGTCATCTGACGTACCCGGAAGCCACACCCCCAATATCAGCCGAGCGCGCAGGCGCAGTGAGAGACGCAGAGTGCATCTCATTACTGCCCAAAGCCCTCCCATCTCAAGGACGGAGCATGATAATAACATAGGAATAAAGATAGTGGTTCAGCTCAAAACCGCAATCTGGCAGCAATAGATAACGCAACTTCTCTGTACACATACTAGGTATGGATAGATATGCAATAATCGTATTTGCCACAGTAATGCATTTAAACCATTTTTGACACTGAAGGACAACTACACCTATTTAAGGAAAAGTAATTCACTGCAAATGATTGTAAACAAATATGCAGCAACATATAAATCCATTTTTCACCTGTGGACAAAACCACTAGGACATATATTTTTAAATAAAACAGGTATAATTCGTTTGCTCGTTTAGACCTTCTGGCTGTATACAGGCCAGCCTATATATCCACTGGGCCTCTTTATGCAGAATTAAATTGTCCCAGTCCCCTCCACGTTTTGGAGGACGCACCAGTTCAATCGCCTGAAATTTTAGGCATTCTGCTCTGCCCTGTTGTTTGGCATGTACATGCTTAGATATGGGAGTATCTCTTTCATTTATAACATCTCCAACATGTTCTCTAATCCGGCGCCGAAGTTGCCGAAAAGTTTTGCCCACATAGTTCAGTGGGCATGGACATGTGATAAGATATACCACCCCTGCTGTTTTACAGTTAACAAAATCCCGAATATCATACTCGATTTTGGTGGTGACACTTTTGACTTTTCTCCCATTCTGGATAAAATTACAAGCTCTGCAGCTACCACATTTGTGTGTACCTGGTATCTGCCTGTCAAGCCATGTTCCTTTTTGTGGTATAGGATCAAAGCAACTGTGAATCACTCTGTCTCTGATATTCTTACCCCTACGGAACGTGACTGATGGCTGTTGGGTGATTTGATCCACCAAGTCAGCATCTGCACTGAGAATACGCCAGTATCTTTTTAATATTTTCATAATCTCTGGTTGCTTGGAGTCAAAAGTACCTATAAGTCTAGTCATTTTTTCCTCTTTTCTTTGTCTTGGAACCAAGAGACTCGTTCTGTCTGAGTCTCTTGCCCCTTCAGAGGCCTTTTTAATTACCCCTTTGGGAAAACCCCTCTCCTTCAACCTATTGGCGACATCTTGCGACTGCAGCTCAAAATCGTCTAAAGAGCTGCAATTACGGCGTACCCTCATAAACTGGCCCCTGGGGATACCTCGTTTAAGGGGATAGGGATGACAGCTATCCCATTGTAAAAAGCTGTTTGTTGCTGTCTCCTTACGGTGTACTTTAGTGCAAATTGTGCATTCCTTAGTTTTTGTGATCTTGAGATCCAGGAATGATAATTCCAGATCACTAATCTCACTTGTAAACCTCAGCCCTAGATCATTCTCATTCAGGGCTGCCACAAAGGCATGGAAATCTTCCACTGTGGAATTCGAGAGTAACAGCACGTCATCAATATATCTAATCCACAGACCTATTGATGAAGTCCACATGGAAAAATTTTCCCAAAAAACTACTGTTTCTTCCCACCAGCCAAGATACAAGTTCGCATAAGTGGGAGCAGTAGGACTCCCCATTGCTGTACCACGTTGCTGATGGAAAATGCGATCCTCAAAGACAAATACAATTTTTTCTAATACAAAATGTAGCATTTGCAACAAAAGTTGATTGTGAGCTACATATTGAGTACCTCGTGATTTAAGAAAGTACTCTACTGCTTGGCAGCCAAGCCCATGTGGAATAGAGGAATACAATGCCTCCACATCAAGGCTAGCAAGCATTGTGTTCCGTTCTAGCGTGATACAATAAATTTGTTTCAATACATCCATGGTGTCACGCACGTAAAATGTCAGACTTAACACAAAGGGATGCAACACTACGTCTATATATGTGCTCACATTCTGGGTTAGATTATTGATACCTGATACGATAGGCCTGCCACGTATGGGAGGGTACCCTTTATGGATTTTGGGCAAACTATAAAAACACGCCATAGTAGGAAATTTTGGGAATAAAAAGTTGAACTCACTAGCACTAATCAGTGCACTACTCTTGGCATCACAAAGGATGTTCAAAAGCTCCTTTTTAAATTGTGCTGTGGGATTCTCTTTTAAAATGGTATAGCATTCAGGATTGAGCAGTATGTCCTCACACATCTTCTTATAGTCTTCTCTACTCATAACCACAATATTGCCACCCTTGTCGGATGCTTTGAGAACTATATTTTGTCTCTTTTCTAAAGTAGTCAGGGCCTCACGCTCAGACCAAGAAAGATTGTTATCCATTCCACTCACATCCTGACCTAAAACCTTTAACTCATCTCCCACCAATTCAACAAATAGATCAACATTTGTAAAATCTCCTACTGGCGGTAGTTTCCTGCTTTTAGTTTTAAGGTTAGTAAATGGACCTTGTCCTGGAGCTCTACTTGATTCCTCAAGCAACCCCTCCAAAGCCTCTAGGCCTTCTAGATCAGATTCTTCTAAACCCATTTCCAGAAATGTATTTTTATTGTGATGCTTAAAAAACTTTATCCATTTTAATTTACGAGCAAAAAGGTTTAAATCCTTCACCCAGGTAAATGAATCAAATCTCATTGTGGGGACAAACGAAAGCCCCTTCTCCAGAAGCATGATCTCAGATTTTTTTAAACTATATTCTGATAAATTGATAATCTGTAGTTTATCTGTTCCTCTTCCCTTTATAAATCCTTTTGTCCCCTCAACATGTAGCGGGAAATGGGGGGATTGTTGGATAAAAAATTACTGCCACTATTGGCAGAGGCCCTGCCATGACCTCTATTCCTGCCTCTGGCACCTCCCCTGTATTTCTGTCTCCCACCACTGGCCCTAAAATATGGACCCACTCTCTCAGAGTCTGTAGTTTCACTCTCAGATGTAGAAGCATCAGATTCTTTTGGGGGTGTGGCTTCCGGGTACGTCAGATGACGCGCCGGGAGGCACATGACCAGACGTCACGGTTGACGTGGGCTACCGTGATTGGCTGCTTACGGGGACATTGCCTTAGCCCAAGGGGAGGAGTATTAGTTATATTAACTCTGGGTCCCGAGTGAAGCGTGCCGCTGACATCCATGCGAGCACGCTTCCGTGTGTGTAGCAGTATATCTGTTACAGTCTGATATCGCTGGCATCATAGCCAGAATGACAAAGATATAGACCCCTGATGAAATAATGTATAGAAACGCGTAGGGTCAGTTGAGTGAGGAATTATAGCGTAGGTGACAGTGGCATTGTTGGTTAACCCTAGCACCGGGGGATTTAGGAGCGGTAACTGCAGACTCTGGTGTGTTGTAGGGTCCCATCCACTGATACACCAATGTTTAAACGCTGATCCCGCATATCTTTCAAGTATACTCAATTAGAGGTGGGTTCACAAAGGAACCAGCAATTGTAGTATAGGTTTAATACTTTTTTTTATTTTTTTATTTCACTCTTTATTCAAATTTTTTGTAAAACATAGAATACATTGCAAACAGTGAGGCCAACATAGCCGTACATAAAGGTCACAGAATATTATGCATTACACTGTTGACATATTATCATAGTAACATACCATTTTAGGAGAATTACAACTTATGAACCAAACAGTATTCCAGGATGCAATCCCATACTTACAAAGTCACAGGTATCAGAGTCCAAAAATCGTTTAAATTCAAACAGGTTTAATACGTTTTTAAATAAGCACGGTGGGGCTTTTTTCACAGTGGTGATTGTACCCCTGTTTTTAGAGAGTTATCAAATAAAAATTATAAGTTTTACTCATTTATCACTTCAGTGAATTGCAATCTCTTATACTTTGTGGGAGCACAAGTCAAATATCGTAAAATACAGTGAATTATTTACGAATCATTACAGTTCATTATAAATTGCTATCAGGGAATGGCTGCCTTCGCGCTCTCTGATTTGAGTACAGAGGGGTGGATGAGTGAGGCCAAAAGTGTATTTTCTGAGTGTAAACTTGCATATACAACTCAAGGTGCTTCCCTTAAATCTACATTTAAAAACCTCACGAGATTGCATAAGGATTATACAAGGAGTTGGTGGGAAATTCAGAGTCTGGAGAACTATCTCAAAAATAAAATAGTACCTAGAGGCCTGAGAGTGCCTATTGCCCCAGCCTCCAGATTAAAGACACCTAACATCAAGGAGAGGTGGGAACAGGAGATCACAGGGAGCTCACTGAGACTAATGCAAATTCTCGTAGAGGAGGAGAAAATCCAGTTTGAGCATACTAGTGTAGAATTGAAAAAAGAAATTGAGACAGTTAAGACCCTAGTAGATACCCCAGGTTTTGAGAAAAAAGATAAAACCTTACAGCAATCTCTAGAGAGGTTTACTAACCATCTAAAAGAACGTAAGCACTTCCAGTTCCAAAGGGATCTGCAGGAATTCAGGGAGAAAAAAGCTTACGACTTTGTCAACCAACAACAACAACAGCAGCAGAATAGGGAGCCAAGAGAGTCTGATCCTTCTACATCTGAGAGTGAAACTACAGACTCTGAGAGAGTGGGTCCATATTTTGGGGCCAGTGGTGGGAGACAGAAATACAGGGGAGGTGCCAGAGGCAGGAATAGAGGTCGTGGCAGGGCCTCTGCCAATAGTGGCAGTAATTTTTTATCCAACAATCCCCCCATTTCCCGCTACATGTTGAGGGGACAAAAGGATTTATAAAAGGAAGAGGAACAGATAAACTACAGATTATCAATTTATCAGAATATAGTTTAAAAACATCTGAGATCATGCTTCTGGAGAAGGGGCTTTCGTTTGTCCCCACAGTGAGAATTGATTCATTTACCTGGGTGAAGGATTTAAACCTTTTTGCTCGTAAATTAAAATGGATAACGTTTTTTAAGCATCACAATAAAAAGAAATGTCTGGAAATGGGTTTAGAAGAATTTGATCTAGAAGGCCTAGAGGCTTTGGAGGGGTTGCTTGAGGAATCAAGTAGAGCTCCAGGACAAGGTCCATTTACTAACCTTAAAACTAAAAGCAGGAAACTACCGCCAGTAGGAGATTTTACAAATGTTGATCTATTTGTTGAATTGGTGGGAGATGAGTTAAAGGTTTTAGGTCAGGATGTGAGTGGAAT
Organism: Rhinoderma darwinii; assembly: GCF_050947455.1. Classification (NCBI taxonomy): domain Eukaryota; kingdom Metazoa; phylum Chordata; class Amphibia; order Anura; family Rhinodermatidae; genus Rhinoderma; species Rhinoderma darwinii. The sequence continues at coordinate 504,372,725 of NC_134687.1, forward strand.
GGATAACAATCTTTCTTGGTCTGAGCGTGAGGCCCTGACTACTTTAGAAAAGAGACAAAATATAGTTCTCAAAGCATCCGACAAGGGTGGCAATATTGTGGTTATGAGTAGAGAAGACTATAAGAAGATGTGTGAGGACATACTGCTCAATCCTGAATGCTATACCATTTTAAAAGAGAATCCCACAGCACAAATTAAAAAGGAGCTTTTGGACATCCTTTGTGATGCCAAGAGTAGAGAACTGATTAGTACTAGTGAGTTCAACTTTTTATTCCCAAAATTTACTACTATGGCGTGTTTTTATACTTTGCCCAAAATCCATAAGGGGTACCCTCCCATACGTGGCAGGCCTATCGTATCAGGTATCAATAATCTAACCCAGAATGTGAGCACATATATAGACGTAGTGTTGCGTCCCTTTGTGTTAAGTCTGACATCTTACGTGCGTGACACCATGGATGTATTGAAACAAATTGATGGTATCACGCTAGAACGGAACACAATGCTGGCTAGCCTTGATGTGGAGGCATTGTATTCCTCTATTCCACATGGGCTTGGCTGCCAAGCAGTAGAGTACTTTCTTAAATCACGAGGTACTCAATATGTGGCTCACAATCAACTTTTGTTGCAAATGCTACATTTTGTATTAGAAAAAAATGTATTTGTCTTTGAGGATCGCATTTTCCATCAGCAATGTGGTACAGCAATGGGGAGTCCTACTGCTCCCACTTATGCGAACTTGTATCTTGGCTGGTGGGAAGAAACAGTAGTTTTTGGGGAAAATTTTTCCATGTGGACTTCATCAATAGGTCTGTGGATTAGATATATTGATGACGTGCTGTTACTCTGGAATTCCACAGTGGAAGATTTCCATGCCTTTGTGGCAGCCCTGAATGAGAATGATCTAGGGCTGAGGTTTACAAGTGAGATTAGTGATCTGGAATTATCATTCCTGGATCTCAAGATCACAAAAACTAAGGAATGCACAATTCGCACTAAAGTACACCGTAAGGAGACAGCAACGAACAGCTTTTTACAATTGGATAGCTGTCATCCCTATCCCCTTAAACGAGGTATCCCCAGGGGCCAGTTTATGAGGGTACGCCGTAATTGCAGCTCTTTAGATAATTTTGAGCTGCAGTCGCAAGATCTCGCCAATAGGTTGAAGGAGAGGGGTTTTCCCAAAGGGGTAATTAAAAAGGCCTATGAGGGGGCAAGAGACTCATACAGAATGAGTCTCTTGGTTCCAAGACAAAGAAAAGAGGAAAAAAATTACTAGACTTATAGGTACTTTTGACTCCAAGCAACCAGAGATTATGAAAATATTAAAAAGATACTGGCGTATTCTCAGTGCAGATGCTGACTTGGTGGATCAAATCACCCAACAGCCATCAGTCACGTTCCGTAAGGGTAAGAATATCATAGACAGAGTAATGCACAGTTGCTTTGATCCTATACCACGAAAAGGAACATGGCTTGACAGGCAGATACCAGGTACACACAAATGTGGTAGCTGCAGAGCTTGTAATTTTATCCAGAATGGGATAAAATTCAAAAGTGTCACCACCAAAATTGAGTATGATATTCGGGATTTTGTTAACTGTAAAACAGCAGGGGTGGTATATCTTATCACATGTCCATACCCACTGAACTACGTGGGCAAAACTGTTCGGCAACTTTGGCGCCGGATTAGAAAACATGTTAGAGATGTTATAAATGAAAGAGATACTCCCATATCTAAGCATGTACATGCCAAACATCAGGGCAGAGCAGAATGCCTAAAATTTCAGGCGATTGAACTGGTGTGTCCTCCAAAACGTGGAGGGGACTGGGACAATTTAATTCTGCGTAAAGAGGCCCAGTGGATCTATAGGCTGGCCTGTATACAGCCAGAAGGTCTAAACGAGCAAACGAATTATACCTGTTTTATTTAAAAATATATGTCCTAGTGGTTTTGTCCACAGGTGAAAAATGGATTTATGTGTTGCTGCATATTTGTTTACAATCATTTGCAGTAAAGTACTTTTCCTTAAATAGGTGTAGTTGTCCTTCAGTGTCAAAAATGGTTTAAATGCAGTACTGTGGCAAATACGATTATTGCATATCTATCCATACCTAGTATGTGTACAGAGAAGTTGCGTTATCTATGGCTGCCAGATCGCGGTTTTGAGCTGAACCGCTATCTTTATTCCTATGTTATTATCATGCTCCGTCCTTGAGATGGGAGGGCTTTGGGCAGTAATGAGATGCACTCTGCGTCTCTCACTGCGCCTGCGCGCTCGGCTGATGTTGGGGGTGTGGCTTCCGGGTACGTCAGATGACGCGCCGGGAGGCACATGACCAGACGTCATGGTTGACGTGGGCTACCGTGATTGGCTGCTTACGGGGGCATTGCCTTAGCCCAAGGGGAGGAGTATTAGTTATATTAACTCTGGGTCCCGAGTGAAGCGTGCCGCTGACATCCATGCGAGCACGCTTCCGTGTGTGTAGCAGTATATCTGTTACAGTCTGATATCGCTGGCATCATAGCCAGAATGACAAAGATATAGACCCCTGATGAAATAATGTATAGAAACGCGTAAGGTCAGTTGAGTGAGGAATTATAGCGTAGGTGACAGTGGCATTTTTGGTTAACCCTAGCACCGGGGGATTTAGGAGCGGTAACTGCAGACTCTGGTGTGTTGTAGGGTCCCATCCACTGATACACCAATGTTTAAACGCTGATCCCGCATATCTTTCAAGTATACTCAATTAGAGGTGGGTTCACAAAGGAACCAGCAATTGTAGTATAGGTTTAATCCTTTTTTTTTTTTCTTTTTTTTTTAATTTCACTCTTTATTCAAAATTTTTGTAAAACATAGAATACATTGCAAACAGTGAGGCCAACATAGCCGTACATAAAGGTCACAGAATATTATGCATTACACTGTTGACATATTATCATAGTAACATACCATTTTAGGAGAATTACAACTTATGAACCAAACAGTATTCCAGGATGCAATCCCATACTTACAAAGTCACAGGTATCAGAGTCCAAAAATCGTTTAAATTCAAACACCTTCATGGTTTAGGGTTGTGTTCCATAAACATCCTAGTGAGGGAGAGCCCCGGAGTTCAAGTATGCACACCATATAGACCAATTTACATTGAACTTCTCAACCTGGTTGAGTCGTACCGCCACCATCCTTTCCATAACATAATCAAATTTAACCATGTTTACCAATTCTGCCACCGTTAAGGGAGCAGAAGACTTCCACGACCTAGCAATTATCAACCTAGCGGCTAGGATAATATGACCTACTACATGTCTGATTTGTGCAGGGATATCAGACAAACCTATGAAACATAAGGCTAAGGCAGGTGAGGGAGATATCTGAGTAGCCGATATAGAGCTAATTAGGGCAAACACCACCTTCCAAAATATAAACACCAAGGGACACTGCCACCACACATGCATATAGTTCCCCGGGAAACCACATTGCCGCCAACATAGAGGGGAGTATAGGGGGTTAATTTTGGCTATCTGGGAGGGAGTTCTATACCAACGTAAGAGAATTTTATGTGCAGTTTCCCAATGGCTAGCTCCCCTGGAAATTTTCCTAACCCAATGAATAGCAGTATACCAATCTTTGAGCGGGACCTCTTGATCTAAATCCGCTTCCCATTTCAGGAAATAGCCGGGTTTTGATGCGGACACTGTGCTACTGAACCCAGAATAAAACAAAGTTATGCCCCTAAGTTTTTGGTTCTCATTAGTAAAGAATCTATATGCAGTAGCTGGAAAATAGGGCACGTCTATAGTTAGAGAGTGTAAAGCATAACGGAGTTGTAAATATTTATAAAAATCCCTCTGAGGGAGTCCATACTTGAGGACCAGTTGTTGGAACAAAAATAAAATGGCGGAATCATACAGAGAACCTATAGTGTTCACCCCAGCTAGTACCCAGTTTTCGACATGAAGGTCCGGCACTAACGAGGAGATATATCCCAGCGGTAATAGTTTCAAAGCCACGCATTCCGTTATAGGTGTGGAAGCTACTAGAAATTGCCATGAAGACAAAGATACGGTTATTGAGGAAAGGCGGACCGACGGCACCCACCGGGAGGGTCTACCCATAGACAACAAGGAAATCAAGGGTTGAGCTGCAGCAGCCCTCTCTATCTCCACCCATCTGAGATCTGTATTCCCCCTCCACCAGTGCTTAAGATGAGAAAGAACTGTTGCGTGATAGTATTTCTTAACATCCGGGACTCCCATTCCTCCACTAGAACAGTGCCTAGTCATAGTGGAAACACGAATTCTGGGTTTCCGTCCTGCCCAGATAAAATTAGTGATAATTCTTTGTAAATTCGTGAGATAGTTAATAGGCACAGGAATAGCAACAGTATGAAAAAGATACAACACAATTGGTAACACCATCATTTTCACCACCGCCACCCTCCCTGCCCATGAGATCATTGGCTTTGAAAACCCCTCTAACATTTTAGATATTTTAGCCAACAAGGGCATATAATTTTTGGAGAAAAGTGCGGAGCTGGGGCTAGTGATATACACCCCCAAATACATAATACTGCCCTCCTGCCACTTATATGGATATTGAGATGTCAGCCTATTTTTAGTTTGAGAATCAACCCCCAAATTCAATATCTGGGACTTCGAAGCATTAACCGAATAATAAGATACTCTTCCAAACTCCGCTAAAGAGTTTTGTAACGCAGGCAATGACGTACAGGGGTCAGTTATAGCTATGAGAACATCATCTGCATAAAGGCCTATCTTATGTTCCGCAGGTCCTACTTTAATACCTGTCATGTCAGAATTGGTCCTAATTACTTCCGCCAACGGCTCCATTACCAAAGCAAAAATGAGAGGGGACAGAGGGCACCCCTGCCGTGTACCATTACTAATTGTGAGGGGGTCAGAAAGAAAACCAGAGGTCAAAACCCTAGCCGAAGGATTAGAGTACAATGCCGATATTGCGGAGCCAATGTTACCCGTCAGACCAAAGCGCGACAAAATGTGAGACAGATACCTCCAATTTACCCTGTCAAACGCCTTCTCCGCGTCCAAGGTTAACAGCAGAGAAGGCGTCCGAGATGCCTCCACCCATTGCACAAGATCAATAAACCGCCTTGTCCCATCCGGAGCTTGCCGTCCAGACACAAATCCCACCTGATCAGATTTAACCAAGTTTGGAATTATATTGTATAATCTATTGGACAGGATTTTCGCATAAATTTTTATATCCGAATTTAATAATGATATTGGGCGAAAATTTGCCGGGTCAGTTGGTTCCTTCCCCGGTTTTGGGAGAGTAACACTATTGGCAGAAAACATTTCAGCAGGAAATGCGCCCTCAGAATCCGCTTTATTAAACACTGCTAGTAAATGCGGAGCTAGAATAGAGGGCTAACACTTATAATAATTATTAGTGAATCCGTCCGGACCCGGTGCTTTAAAGGGTTTTAGAGCAGAAATAGCTTGGGTTATCTCTTCTAGGGTAAAGGGTTCAGACAGGGCCTTCAACTGATTCTCTGAAATCTTCGGTAGGGACACCGAGTCCAGAAACTCAGTAAGAGAGCTATAATATTGCCTAAATCGCTCAGCGATCCCTCTAGGGTCAATGATTTTATTACACTTATCATCTATTAAAAAAGCTATACGTGAACGCAATGTTGTCTGCTTAAATTTTTTCGCCAATAACGCCCCAGCTCTATTATTATGGACATATGTTTGTACCTGCATCCTTTTAAGAAAGATATCATGTTGTGAAGCTAATAACGCCTGTAAGGACAATCGTAAAGCTCGCAATTCAGAAGCCACAACAGGGGAAGGGTTAGATTTATTTCTATTTTCTAGATCCGCAATTTTAATTGTAGTTGCAACAACCTCCGCCTCCCTCTTCCGCTTAACCCGAGAACAGGCCTTAATAATTAACCCTCTCATAAAGGCCTTGTGAGCATTCCATAGAATGTGAGGACAAGAAACCGAGTTCGTATTGACGGAAAAATAGTGAGACAGTTCTGATTTCAAATACTCTGCATGCTCAGGGTGATGCAGGATAAAATCATTCAGTTTCCATTGGGAGGGGGGGGTGATGAAAATGTTTCCGCCAGCGAGAGAGACACTGGGGCGTGGTCGGACCACGTAATGTCTCCTATACTAGAGGATTGGGCTTGAACAAGAGCTCCACCATCTACCAGAAATGAGTCAATTCTAGAGTATGAAAGATGAGATTGCGAAAAATATGTATAATCCCTTTCCAGCCCATGCTGACATCTCCACACATCATATAAGCCTTCCTCCACCATAACCTGGGACAATGGCACTGTGAGTCTATTTCTATTAGTGGTATCCATATTAGGATCCCCTATGGAGTTAAAATCCCCTCCTAAGACCAAAAGACCCTGGGTAAAAGATCTAATTTTGGTTAACAGCGAACGGAAATAGTGTTGTTGACGCTTGTTAGGGAAGTACACATTAACAAAGGTATATAACACATTATTAATTTCACAGACAAGTCCCAAATATCGCCCCTGTGGGTCTTGGATGAGGGACTTCATATTAAAAGCAACTGAGGACTTAATGGCTATCATAACCCCCTTACGCTTAGCTGGGCAAGAGGAGGTGAACACGTGAGGGAAAAATTTATTAGAAAATTTGGGAGTTTTGTCTGAATGAAAGTGCGTTTCTTGCACGAAAAGCACCTCACACTTAAGAGCCCTGGCCTCTCGCCATAAGAGACTGCATTTAAATGGGCTATTAAGTCCTCTAGCATTAATGGAGGAAATATGCAGTACCATGTTTCTGGTAGAAAATTAAGTGCTGTGATGCCCTGCGGAATCGTCGACCAGCTGTATCATACTGTACCCCATTCCCCAACTCCATCCGATCCACAATCCTGGATCTCCGATCTGTTATGTAGTACTTGATGTTCCTGGAATATAAACAGTTGAACAAAAAAGAACAAATATAAAGAATAAAAACAAATGAACCCAAAGACATAATGCTCTGTGAGCACCGAATTTCCTGGGGGAGAGAACACATCATAAAATACTCAACGAGAATATAATACCATGTTAGCGTATAACCACATTAGCATGTCATATTGAATTGGATACTCGGGTCATATATAGAAAAGCTGACAGGGAAGAAAACAGTTCAAGTATTTTTAGATCTCACAGTGTCCCACTCCTTGGTAACTTGCGATGGAGATCTGCGTTTATCCGCCAGTCCCACAGAACAAGCCGAACCGATATCCCACTTCTGCAGCCACCGCAATCCCTCTTCCACTGAAGACACTGTAATCGATGTACCGTTGCGGTTAATCAGAAGCTTGATTGGAAATCCCCATTTATACCTGATGTTGTGATCCCTTAATATCTTCGTCACCGGGAAAAATTCTCTGCGTGCCTGCAGAGTAGCTGCGGAGAGATCCGGAAACAGGGAGACAGAAGAATACGGCGCCGGCAGCACTTTAAGCTTCCTGGATTGGAACATTATGCATTCCTTTACATGGTAGAAGTGAATCCTGACCAGCGTATCTCTCGGCGCCTTTTCAGGAGCGGCTTTGGATTTGGGCACCCTATGAGCCCGATCTATAGTAAGATTCAGTTCCGAAAGAGAGGGTACAACAGTGAGAAAGAGACGCTTGAGGAATGCTTGGATATCTGATGGAGCCACATCCTCTGAAATACCTCTGATTTTAATATTATTCCGTCTGGACCTATCCTCAGCATCTGTAGCCTTGGTTTTGAGCCATTTAACCTCTTCTTCTAGTGCCGTGTGCGCATCCACTAACTCATTATGCGCTGTAGTGACATCTTCCATTTTGCGCTCAAGATGATCAGTGCGATCTCCCAATGTATTTACATTAGATTGGAGCTTCCGGACTAATGAGGAGACGCTTTGATTAATGCCATTCTGGAGCACAACAAGCATATTTTTCAAGGCGTCCACTGTAATCGGGTCAGTAGAGGAAGGGAATTGCTGAAGATCACAATGAGCAGTCATCAGAGCTGGAGAGACAGGCATCATATCCGTTTGTAAGCATTCCCTCTGATCTAGGCCTGCATGTGTATGTGAAGCTGTAGGAGAAGATGAGGACCCCCTAAGACCCCCATTCCCAGTTTGCTCCGAGTCCCAAGAAGAGCCTCTATCCTCTGTAAGGACCTCTGCTCTCAAGGGAGAGCCCCGAGGTGAGGGGGTGCGTACTTGCGGTTGTAATAGGGGAGCCGGTGAAGCCAACTCTTCTGCAGGTCCCAAAGCAGGCTTTCCAAAATATTCTGTGAGTTTTCTAGGAGCTGCCTTGCCCTTCCTTTTTGTCATGATGCTAAGAGCTACAGGTACCAGACCCCAGCAGATAAGTATGCAAAAGAATACAGGCCACTTAGCAGTGATATAAACTGAAGTAGACAGACCCCCTATACCAGAGAGGCCTCTGTTTGAGGATAGTTTCCAAACACCAGCCCAGCAGCAAATTAAGTGCCAACTACAACTGTGAAGAGTAGGGCATACACCTCCTGGATCGCTGCACAACTTTAGGCCGCGGCTTCTCAGGCCTACCCAGGCCTGAATATGTGACCTCCACCAGAGCAGTCAATATATCAAATTTTATGAGGCCAAGGATGATTTAAGTCCTCTATAGAGAGAGTTATTCAGCTGCGTACTGATCCAGCCACCGATGACCGACGATAAATACCTCACACTTCTCTCCTCGTGGTCAGTCCAGATCCAGCACTGTCTCACTCCGGTCCCAGCTCTCACACTCCCCTTCCTCCTGCTCCCCGATCCTCCTCACGTTTCAGGCACACCAGCCCCTTACCGGAGATATCTTGCGCCCAAATCTGTGTGTCAGCTATGTTCCGCGCTGTCCTCACACTGCCGTCCTCCTCCCCACGTGGCAGCTCCGGCCCAACGCTCCCTCAGTCCGGCCGTCACTCCAAGAGGCTGTTTCCACCCGCTGCAAGTCTCGGTCCGCTCACCTCACACACCCGACAAGTGCCCCGGGGTATCCTGCAGTTAATATACTGTGGTGAAGTACTTAAAAGTACTTAGCTACGCTGTGTGCCGCTTTATACATATGATGTGGCAGGAGCCCCGAGATCAAGCGGCCATTTCCTTCAGCAGCCAAACTCCGCCCCCCTAATACTTTTTTAAATAAGCATGATGGGGCTTTTTTCACAGTGGTGATTGTACCCCTGTTTTTAGAGAGTTATCAAATAAAAATTATAAGTTTTACTCATTTATCACTTCAGTGAATCATATATACTTATTCACTCTATCTAGGAATACTTTTTAATTAATTACTAATAAAATACATATATATAAGTGTGCTGAGTAGATCCTGGAATTTTTCCTTTTTTTAAATTTTTTGTATATCTTTGGCTTTCAGGACTGCACCGTGTAGCATTATTTGTCTATGCTTTCATTGAGATCATTTATTGGATTAAATATATTCTTTATTATATTTCTGAAATGTCTCCATTTCTTTCCAGGTACTCCACTGTCGGTGAATTCCCCTCAACAATTCTTACGATAACTCATTCAATGATTACAGGATGGCAGACATGACGTCCTAAATATATGTCATAGGTGGAGTTGTAAGAATTTTTGTTCTTTTTGTTTTTCCCTTTAACCAAGATCGGTCTTGAGTGGGTGGGGGGAAAATGTAAAAATATGTGTATAGTTGAATTTTCTTTATTCCTTACTTGTATGGAATTTTATATTGTGTTGAATAAACATAAATAAAAAAAAAATAAAAAAAATATGTCATAGGTAATAGACGGTAAATCTGGAGAAATACTTAACTTCTAGTGGGTGTTTTCAAAATTGGTGTCTCGCTTAAAGATTTTCTTTATTATTTCCAATGGAAAAGAGTAATGACCTTTATTTATAAAAATATATTATCTATTTAAAGGGTTTTTACAAGATCTTCCCTCCTCCTGGCCAATGCTTGAGAATTTCTAATATATATGGAGAATTAAGAAATTTAGAAACAGCAGGAAAGAAAAACTACATGTTATTCTAAAATAAATAAAGCCATCCTGTAATGACTAGGGGTAGGGAGATGGACAGGTGAGCCCTAATCTACCCGCAACTCAGTCCCTGCCTACTTGCACGGCCCGTCCTAAGTGACGGCGTACAACCGGGCGACAGTCCCTACGCTCAGTAAGTGCAAGACAGACAACACAAGACAAGGGCACACAGAAGCAAAAGGGGGAAGTAGGGGAAGTTTCCCACGGCAACACCGTGAGCAAGAGGCAGAGGTGAACGAGCCGAATCAAACCAGGAGAGTACGTCGTAGCAAAATCAGAGCAGGAGAATAGTCAGGCAAGCCAGGGTCAATAAGTTACAGCGGTCAATCAGGTAAATAGCAGGAATAGCAGAGCCAGGAAAACAGACAATCACAGGCAAGGAACATGCTGCAAGTGAGGGTATAAATAGACCAAGGGCAGGAGCTAGAACCATCAGGCCAGGCTGTGATAGGTTCTCCCTCTAATCAGCCTACAAGCCTGAGTGGTAACAGATCGCAGCACTCTGGAGACCTTGGAGCTGATGAAGGCTGATTAACCCTGGGCGTCAACACTGAACCTGTGTCTGGCAAACCCTTTACAGTACCCCCCTTTTATAAGGGGCCACTGGACCCTTCCTAAGTGGGCCTGGCTTGTTGGGAAACCGAAGATGGAACTTCCTGAGAAATATACCGGCGTGAACATCCCGGGCGGGTACCCAAGTCCTCTCCTCAGGCCCGTATCCTCTCCAATGGACCAGGTACTGGAGGGAGCCCTGGACCATCCTGCTGTCCACAATCTTGGCTACCTCGAATTCTACTCCATCCGGAGTGAGAACAGTGACCGGAGGTTTCCTTGATGTAGCCAAGGATGGGGAGCAGCTTTTCAAGAGGGAGGCATGGAACACGTTGTGTATCTGAAAAGACTGGGGTAACTCAAGCCGGAAGAAGACAGGGTTGAGGAACTCAATGATTTTGTACGGCCCTATATTCCGGGGGGGGCAAATTTCTTGGACGGAACTTTAATGCGAAAATTTTTAGAAGACAGCCACACCAGATCCCCGACCACAAATAGGGGGTTAGTTGAATGTCTTTTATCTGCCTGAGTCTTTTGGATGCTCTGGGACGCCTCAAGGTTCTTCTGAACCTGGGCCCAGACTGTGCACAGTTCCTGATGAACGACATCTACCTCGGGATTGTTGGAACCACCAGGTGAAACAGAGGAGAACAGTGGATTAAACCCAAAATTGCAGAAGAAGGGGGAGACCCCCGACGAGTTATTGACCCGGTTATTAAGGGAAAATTCGCCGAGGGGAATGAAGGAGACCCAATCATTTTGACAGTCTGAGATAAAACACCTTAAGTATTGTTCTAGAGACTGATTAGTCCTCTCCGTTTGGCCATGAGTTTCAGGATGGAAGGCCGAGGAAAAGGACAGATCAATCTCCAGCTTCTTACAGAGAGCTCTCCAAAACAATGAAACAAATTGTACCCCTCTGTCAGAAACAATATTGACCAGAACCCCATGGAGATGCAGGATGTGTTTGACAAACAAGGTGGCTAACGTCTTGGCATTGGGTAGTTTCTTGAGGGGTACAAAGTGGCACATTTTACTGAAGCGGTCTACTACAACCCACACCACCGACTTGCCTTGGGATGGAGGCAGATCGGTGATAAAATCCATGGAGATATGGGTCCAAGGTCTCTGGGGAATGGGCAACGAACGCAGTAAGCCCGCTGGTCGGGACCTGGGAGTCTTGGACCTAGCACAAACCTCACAAGCGGCGACGTAGGCCTTAACGTCTTTAGGCAACCCAGGCCACCAATAATTTCTGGTAATGAGGTGTTTGGTACCCAGGATGCCTGGATGGCCAGATAGTGCGGAGTCATGATTCTCCCTGAGCAACCTTAGCCGGAATTGCAGGGGAACAAATAACTTGTTCTCAGGAAGGTTCTCGGGAGCAGAACCTTGATCAGCCGCAATTTCGGAGACTAAGTCTGAATCCACAGAGGATATGATTACCCCTGAGGGCAAAATCCAAGCGGGATCCTCCTCAGGAGGAGGGCTGGCCATGAAGCTACGCGACAGAGCATCAACTTTAATATTTTTAGACCCAGCCCTATAGGTAACCACAAAGTTGAATCTCGTAAAAAACAACGCCCAACGAGCTTGTCTCGGGTTTAGCCTCCGGGCAGACTCTAGGAAAACCAGATTCTTGTGGTCAGTAAGAACCGTTGCCTGGTGCCTAGCCCCCTCCAGGAAGTGGCGCCACTCTTCAATTGCCCATTTAATGGCTAAGAGTTTGCGGTTACCAACATCATAGTTTCTCTCAGTGGAGGAGAACTTCCTGGAGAAGTAGGCAGAGGGACTGAGATGGGTGAGAGACCTAGTACCCTGGGACAAGACAGCACCCACTCCCACCTCGGAGGCGTCAACCTCCACGATGAATGGCTCCATTTGGTTAGGCTGAATCAGCACTGGGGCCGAGACAAAGCACCTCTTAAGGATCTCAAAAGCCTGGAACGCCTCCGGAGGCCAGTGGAGGAGATCAGCACCTTTACGAGTGAGGTCCGTAAGAGGCTTAGTGATGACCGAGAAGTTAGCAATAAATCTCCTGTAATAATTTGCAAACCCCAAGAAGCACTGTAAGGCCTTCAGTGAGGCAGGGTGGACCCATTCTGCCACAGCCTGAACCTTGACAGGTTCCATGCGGAATTCATTAGGAGTGAGGATTTGACTCAAAAATGGTATCTCCTGCACCCCAAACACACATTTTTCGGTTTTTGCAAAGAGTTTCTTTTTCCGAAGGGTCTGGAGCACCTTCCTGACATGCTCAATGTGGGAGGAGCAGTCCTTGGAAAACACAAGTATATCATCAAGGTACACTACAAGAAATACCCACAGATAGTCTCTTAAAATCTAATTTATGAAATTCTGGAAGACCGCGGGAGCATTACACAACCCAAAGGGCATGACGAGATATTCGAAATGACCTTCGGGTGTATTAAACGCAGTCTTCCACTCATCCCCCTCTCTGATCCGGATAAGGTTATAAGCCCCCCGAAGATCGAACTTAGAGAACCATTGGGCCCCCTGAACCTGATTGAAGAGATCAGGAATCAAAGGAAGGGAATATTGGTTCCCTTAGCAGTGATCTTATTTAAACTTCGGTAATCGATGCACGGCCTAAGACCACCATCCTTCTTCCCCACGAAGAAGAAGCCAGCACCTACCGGAGAAGTAGAGGGGCGAATGTAACCCTTGGCCAGGCTCTCCTGGATATATACTCTCATGGCTTCACGTTCAGGACAACTTAGCTCCTGGTACCAAATCGATTGCGCAATCGTACTCTCTATGAGGAGGCAGCTCTTCGGAGGCCCTTTTAGAAAAGACATCAGCGAAGTCCTGAATAAACTCAGGTAGAGTGATCACCTCCTCAGCGAGATAAACCAAATTAATAGAAAAACATGATGTCATGCATTCATTACCCCATCTAGTAAGATCACCAGTATTCCAGTTAAAAGTGGGATTATGCGTCTGCAACCAAGGGAGGCCTAAAATCAAATCGGACGACAACCCCTACATCACTAACATAGAACACTGCTCCAAATGAATGGAGCCAATAATGAGTTGAAAAACAGGGGTATGAAGCATAAAATAACCATTAGCAAGCGGAGTGGAGTCAATACCCACTACCGGGACAGGTTTAGGCAAATCAATTAGTGGCATAGCTAAAGACTTGGCAAATTCCACAGACATAATATTAGCAGCAGACCCTGAATCCACGAAGGCACTGCTGGTGGCAGACCTACCCTCAAAAGAGACCTGAAAGGGAAGCAAGATTTTATTAGGCTTCATGTTAACGGGAAATACCTCTGCGCCCAAGCGACCTCCCCAATGGTCACTTAGGCGCGCAAGTTTTCCGGCTGCTTATTCTTGCGCCTGGGACAGGAGTTCAATTGATGCTTGTCATCCCCACAGTAGAAGCAGAGACCATTCTTCCTGCGGAAAACTCTACGTTGTTGGGGAGACACGGAGGCCCCGAGTTGCATCTGTTCATCCAAGTACTCCGTTGAAGAACGAAGCAACAGAACCTCTGGAGCCATCATAGGGGAGCCAGAGGTGAAGGCACCAGAACGTTCAAGTCGTCGTTCCCTGAGACGTCGATCAAGACGTACCGCTAAAGCCATAGCCTGATCAAGAGAGTCAGAGGCAGGATAGCTAACTAACAGGTCTTTAAGGGCGTTCGACAGACCCAATCTAAACTGGCACCTCAAGGCAGGGTCATTCCACCGAGAAGCTACACACCACTTCCTAAAGTCAGAACAGTACTCCTCAACGGGTCTCTTACCCTGACGTAAGGTCAACAGCTGACTCTCGGCAAAGGCAGTCTTGTCAGTCTCGTCATAGATGAGCCTGAGAGCAGAAAAAAAAAGGTCAACAGAGGAAAGTTCAGGGGCGTCAGGAGCCAAGGAGAAGGCCCATTCCTGGGGGCCGTCCTGGAGCCGGGACCTAATTATACCCACTTGCTAGCTCTCAGAACCTGAGGAGTGGGGGTCTTAATGGGAAATAGAGTCTACAACTTTCCCGAAAAAAGAAAAAAGTCCTCCGGTCCCCTGAGAACCGGTCAGGCAACTTGAGGTGGGGTTCAAGAGGTGAGGTGAAGAGCACTACCTGGGTAGCATCACGCTGGTTGAACCTCTGAGCCAGGTCTTGGACCAGTAGGGAGAGACCCTGCATTTGCTGAGCCAGGGCCCCAAGGGGGTCCATAGTAGAGTCAGGGACCAGGGTAAGAAAAGGTATAGGGCCTGTGATTATGTAATGACTAGGGGTAGGGAGACGGACAGGTGAGCCCTAATCTACCCGCAACTCAGTCCCTGCCTACTTGCACGGCCCGTCCTAAGTGACGGCGTACAACTGGGCGACAGTCCCTACGCTCAGTAAGTGCAAGACAGACAACACAAGACAAGGGTACACAAAAGCAAAAGGGGGAAGTAGGGGCAGTTGCCCACGGCAACACCGTGAGCAACAGGCAGAGGTGAACGAGCCGAATCAAACCAGGAGAGTACGTCGTAGCAAAATCAGAGCAGGAGAATAGTCAGGCAAGCCAGGGTCAATAAGTTACAGCGGTCAATCAGGTAAATAGCAGGAATAGCAGAGCCAGGAAACCAGACAATCACAGGCAAGGAACATGCTGCAAGTGAGGGTATAAATAGACCAAGGGCGGGAGCTAGAACCGTCAGGCCAGACTGTGATAGGTTCTCCCTCTCCTCAGCCTGCAAGCCTGAGTGGTAACAGATCGCGTCATTCTGGAGACCTTGGAGCTGATGAAGGCTGATTAACCCCAGGCGTCGACACTGAACCTGTGTCTGGCAAACCCTTTACACATCCATTTCAGTAGATGAAGTGGAGGGGCTGGTCTAATATACATTGAATGGTGAAGTCCGATTTGTTGAGAGTAATGTGCTGGGTAATGTGTTTTTTGGGGGTATATAAAGCATGTATTATTAAATTTAGACCTAAGGAAACACATCAAGACCGACTCAATAAATGTCCAAATTCTGATCTAGTAGACGCCAGACCTTGGCATTGTTTATGAGTATGTCCACTCATTTAAAAATTCTGAGGAGAAGTGCATGATTAAAGAATATTTAATTTCTCAATGAGATATAATCCCCAGGATTAAATTTTTTACTCTGCTTTATATAACACCTCTCTAGACAAAAAGAGCTTATCTGATCCTAAGTGTGGCTAAAAAAAGTTAGGGTATGTTCACACGCAGTGGTTTCAGACGTAATTCGGGCGTTTTACACCTTGAATTACGCCTGAAAAGACGCCCCTAAAACGCCTACAAACATCTGCCCATTGCTTTCAATGGGCATTACAATGTTCTGTTCCCACGAGCCTTTATTTTACGCGTCGCTGTCAAAATATGGCGCGTAAAATGACGGCTCGTCAAAAGAAGTGCAGAACACTTCTTAGGACGTTTTTGGAGGCGTTTTTCATTGACTCCATTGAAAAACAGCTCCAAAAACGGCCGTAAAAAACGCAGCGAAAAAAGCGAGATGTTAAAAAAAAATCTGAAAATCAGGAGCTGTTTTCGCCTGAATTTGTTTGAGTTTGTGTGTGAACATACCCTCATACTGAATCAATGGATATACTGTATAATGCCTACCATAAGTAGTTTTTAATTTTTATAAATATTTATAAGTATTTTAACTTATGTCAATGGAATTGCTAAACATATGCTAAAATAAGTATTATGCCCTTAAGGGAAAAAAATGGGGGAGACTTATGAGTCGCTTTTTTGAGATGGAACACACACAAAACTTTATAAATATTTAAAAAGGTGTCCAGGGTCATGTTGCTCTGATGTATTATTATATAAATGTTTGTTTTAAAAGATCACAGTTTTCTATTAAAAAAAATAAAAAAATAAGCTGAACTATAGTACCAGGCACAGCCACATTCCTTTAGATGTTCCATGCCAGATACAGCAGTGAAAAGACCATGAGTTCCAGTTAATGCCATTGACTCTTCATTCTACTGATAATAGGGGTCTCGGGGGTCGGAGTCCCATTGATCATACATTTATGGCCTGAGGATAGCCTATCAATTGAAAATCGTTGAAAACTTCTTGAACTTTAAAATTTTATGCAATGAGAAGATCACCCCTGATAAGTGCATAGTTTGTTCACATTATTTTCATAGCACCAATTTTTTTTTAGCACTGTCTATCCCCTTTTCGACATCCCCTATCCTCAAATAGACTTAGAGTCAAATTTTCCTAACTCAGGTATCTATGCATGCTTTTGGCCAATTACATAGCCAATTAATCTAGCAGCATGTTTTTTTTTATATTTATGAGGAAATTGAAGATCCCGGGGAAACCATCACAATCTTGGATTAATTGCCAATTACAGAGGGATGTTGCCCTGGTCAAAGTCAAACTTCAGCAATGAAAGCTATTGGTAGCTGAGATATAAATATAAATGTAGCAGAACTGAGCTTGGTCAATGCATTAATCCTACATCACTGCTCATTAATTTCAATACACCACCTAAATCATAAATTTTTTGGAATTGAAAAAAGCTAATTTGCGATGAATATGAATTTACTGCATTTAGGCAAAAAAATATGTTTTGTACTCATGAACATTGTTTACAAATGAATTGATCCTTGCTTTCCATAAAATTTTCTCTCATCAAAGTATCAACCCTTAGCAGCGATCACAGCAGATCAACGCGGGGCATTTTGTCAATCAACCTGTCCAAAGTTTCAGCTCCAATTGCAGCTCACTTCTCTTGTAGCAACTCCAAAGGTGATTTTGGCTTGTAACTTGCACTCTCAAACACACCTGTCCGGATGTTCAAAAGGAGTTAAATTGGATTGCAATGGGGTGGCCAAACCATGTTTTTCAGCACCTGTTATCATTCTTTTGGCTGAATATACTTTTTGCAAAGACAGGAGGTATAACTTATATTGTTATTTTGCTCTAGTTTGAACCTTCAACAAGTAAGATGGGTGCCTGAAAGGATGGCATAACGCAAATAGTTTCCACAGCACTGGACTGCAGGTGGGTGCACGCCTCAATTGGACCTGGTCCACAGTCCTTGATGTCAAGCAAACAAGAAATGGACAGAGGCAGCACTTCCAAAAAAGCATCAGCAGTTTATTCACCCAAGCGATGTTTCAGTCCAACAGGACATGCTTGAAAAAAGTCCTGTTGGACTGAAACGTCGCACGGGTGAATAAACTGCTGATGCTTTTTTGGAAGTGCTGCCTCTGTCCATTTCTTGTTTGCTTGAAAGGATGGCATGGCACACTAGGATGTTGTGATAGCACTTGGAATTCATGACTCCTTCGATTTTTAGTAAGTCACCAACTGCATTACCTCCAAAACATACCCAGACCATAATGGAACATCCTCCATGCTTTGAGGATGGAGGATGGCAGGAAGCACGCGCTCACCTGTTGTATGACAAACAAATTTTTACCTCTTTGACCCAAACACCTCAAACTTCGATTCATGTGTGAAAAGAATATTGTTCCACTGACTTGTCCAGCTCCTGTGCTTTTCAGTCAACAAAAGATTCCACTTTTTATCAATGGGCCTAAGCATCGTTTTAGGGCTGCAATACATTCCTTCAAGTCTATGGCTACAAGTCAGCGTTTGACAGTCGCAATTGACACACCTTTCTTCCTCTATTCCATCAGCGCAGAGCAGATCTGACCAGCAGTTTTGAATCTGTCTCATTTGGAACACATTGATAAATTTGGCCTCCTGTTTTGTGTTCACTGAAGGTTGCCCAGATTGTGGTCAATCACGTATACTCTTGTTTTCAGCGTATATATTGAGGGTATTCAGCATGCCTTCAATAGAAACCTTCTCCAGGTGAGAAATTTTCCACAGGATGTGCTCAGCATTTCTCAAAGCAATTATGTCAGATCGCTTTCGATTGATAACACCTTCCTGTTATTTATATAATGTATAAATGTGATTCATGTGACTGCTGAAAGTGTTTAAAACAGTAGAAAGACTAATTTATGTGCAAAACACACGTATCACGTTCATCCTTTACAGAGAATTCAATGTATCTGGGGGTGTATTGAAATGAATTAGCAGTAGTGTAAGTTTGTAATTTGGTACAACTGAAAGTGATATAATCTGTGGAGCATGACCCTATGAAAGGCCTAGTAAAATAAGGACAACAGAGTGACGCCCAAATAGAATTATACTAGGGGGTACAATTATATGCTATGCACTGGATAGCCTTATATAATGTCAAACTGAAAGTACCTCCTGTTGCATCATCGGGGGTGGACACAGACAGCAGAAAGCCTCTGTGCAAGAACTGTGTATGGGCCCCTTGCTCACTAATAGTTCATCATAAAACACCTCCCTTATGTCTCTAGCACCTGCCGCGGATACACAATACATAATCCCTCTCAGCATCTCTGAAAAGGATCATGTGATGCAGTATGGGACTCCTGTCTCTTAGGAGTTGCAGACTGTACGTCACCATTTTTTCACTGCCAACTGGCTGAGTGGGATCATGTAAGTACCACATGATCCCTCTCAGTCAATTCCCCTCCTTCCCTGTTTGACACTTTGAGGGGCTCTGTTTAGTGGATGCAATTACAATAAACTTCACTACACTACAATGCAACTTCATTAGGGTGTCAAACTGATTAACTAATTAAAATTTAATGTAATGCTATTGTGACACTTTCTCTTTCAATTTCACTCCTATCAGTGAGCAGCCTGCAAATTCAGTCATTGCATTTAAGAATTTGGCAAATTCATTAACGTAGTATTGGAAATACAAAATGTGATCAAGGAAAGAAACTAAGGATGTGTCTCATCTTTCCATAGGTTTAACAAAAAAAAAAGGAAAAATGAAGCAAAATAGAGTTTTAACAGTTTTTCCCTTTTTGCTGATAAAAAGAGACAGTCCAAGAAAAGATTGAGTGAGATGGGAAATGTAATTTGACACAAACTGGATAACATACTAACCATCTAGATTAATAGGTTTTCAGAACCATTTTTTTGGCTTAAAATTCTAATACTGTTTAATATACTTTCAGGGGTGAAATGCATGTCATAACAACATTTCAGAATCTCAGATCCTTGGATTGTTTTATTACACTCAGATGTCTGTTTAAAACACTTTCAAAAGAGTCAAAAATTCAAGGAAGCTTTGAAAGTACTTGATCTAAAACAAGAAAAAAGTTATTATTATAGGAAACTGAGTGCTGTATGAAATGTGTGAACATGTTAAAGTGTCTACAGTAAATCAATGAATATTAATGAGAAATATAAGTCTGGATATGGGTGAAATTTGCAGCTGCTACTTTTGAGAGCATTAGCCTTCCAAGTCATCAAACAGTAAAAGTGACACATATAATAGTTACAACAGTAGAGTATTGTAATGACCCTTAGACATATCAATTTCTGCTATGCTTCATACGTTTTCCAAAATCATACTATAACACAAAGCACTTGTTTTTTCTACCTTACCTTGGCTAACCACTGTCTAATATTACATGCTCGGATTCAGATTTCTAGACTTCTACATAAATCTGTAGCTAGAAAATGACTTGTAATATGTTTAGTGCTACTAAGACAATGAAATCTTGTACAAAAATTATTGGTTTGATTGAGTTGGTTAAAGGGAACGTATCATTTTAATATATATATATATATATATATATATATATATATATATATATATATATATATATATATATATACACACACGCGCGCGCATTATTTGATTGTATATTTTTTTAATTCAATTTTCTCTACATGTTTATGGGAACAGCAATTTTGCCTAAAGTGCTACAACAGCGGTTCCAGATATTTGCTTAAGAATAGTCAGCTGGATATGAGTAAACAAAGTTAAAATGACATACTGACTTCTAAGGGAAAGTGTTGTGAGCATGCTCTGTGACATGTACAGAGGTCACCATGCAGTAAGGGACTGAGCTATCTCCATCACCTGTGATGATAATGAAATGACTGCTGCCCCAGTGTACACAGAACAAGCTGAAAAGTCATCTCTACACAACACAAAGTGTCAGCCTATTGTGGATGCTCAGCAACCAGTGTAAAAGCTGGTCTACATTTTTTTCTAGCCTTGGCAGGAATCGTCATGTCTGCAGTTCTCACTTTTTTAGTCTGCCAGTATTATTTGGGGTGGAATCACAGTTTTAATAAATGTTTTGCAAAGGAAACCCAGCCTTCACTGATTGATAGAGCTCTTCCATTGAAGAGCTTCCTGTACATCCTTTTCAGAGAGACGGTGGAAGTGGTTTTATGCACTGCCTAAATTTAGTTTAGGATGGCTGTACAGTAGGCACTCGGCATGGCATCTATCAACACTGTCTAATGACATCTACCCTTTTCTAATAAAGCTATGTATTTATTTGTAAAAAAACAAACAAACATTTTTTTTTGCACACCCTTAACTACCCTAATCATTATTGTGATGAAAAATGTATAGAACATTAGTGTACTAATGCTTACACTACTACAGAGCCCTATAATGTGTGGATCTGCTGTAGGAAATATGCAATACTGCACTGCATAGCCCTACACTGGGGCAATATGCTATCTGGATCTACTTTGTGTGCTATAATTTAGCACTACTTTATAAATACAACTATGTGACTACTATTGGTATACTATGTAATGTGACACCCTGTGGGGATAATTTACTATACAAAAATATGGGCACCATATGTTTTGTGGAACATCAGGGTGAGAACAATACGGCAAGTGATATTACAATGTGGGATATTGTATGTTATGTAGGCAATAAGCTGTGATTTGCTTTAATATTACCCACTGTCTTTCTATATTAAACAACATAATAATTAGTAATTGTCACTGATGATTATATTATCATACTAATAAATAAAAGGTAAGCAACATTGCCAACGACTCACTTCCTCTCTATGTGGCCCTAGTTTACAGGAAAATGAGCAAAACTGCTATGTAAACTATTTGGTTGAGTACATTATATGTATACAGGCTGTATGTTATAGAGATGGGTAGGTACTAACATGTAATGTTATTTCATATATCAGAAAGACAGAGATAAATCAAAATTACACATTACGCAGAAAAAGAAAATATGTCATTTAAGTCTAGGTCTTGAGACCCTTTAGCAGATCATAAGGCTCTAAAAAGTTTTAAAATAGATATTCTACTGAAGCATTAATATATCTGAAAATTACTACTGTAGAAATAATTGTCCATAATAAAAAGTTGAAGTAGCAGTAGGTCTTAGCTATTAATTTACTCTCACATGAAGAACCACAGGCTGCAAGCATTTTTTAATAACTTCATAAATAAAATTGATTTATACTAACTGCCTAGCCCATAACATAAGAAAATGTTATCAGTTCTGCTACAAATATAAAATGTAGCTTGATCAATCACCTCTTTACTGAACTGTGCAGGATTTTCTGCAAAGCCTTAACGGAGAAATTGTTCTTAGGAACAAAAATTAATAATACATTTACTGCAGTACTAGACTAACAACCCATGAGTGCTTTACAAAAATGATGACTATTGATGGAAATACTCAATTTATATGTAAACCTCGGCCATGTGTATAGAAGAAACAATAGCTTGCCAAGAATGTGCGAAAACTTCAAGTTAAAGGTTAGATCTTTTGAAAATGTGTCGTAAATCATTCTATTGAGTAATGTTTGTTTCTTCCTCAATAAACCTAAGGATATTTTTTGTGCTGTTTTATCTTTCTTAGGTTCTGTTTGCATCATGTATGGCAAATACAGTGGAGGCATACATTTTTTTTAATTTTTGTATATTTTTACATGTATACTGTCAAAAGGGATGGTAACATGTGAATTGTATAGAGTATTCAGTTGGCTATGGTCACATTTGTGTCATGGTTTCCGTTCATAATGAATACCATGATGCATTGCAGGATCCATCATCTGACAGATACCAACTGCGTCTAACAGACCCCATTGACCTACAGTGGGGTCCTGTTTTGAGATGAGCTAATTGAATTTAGACTAATTTAATTTGTAACAAATTTCCCAAAAGTTCGGTATTATATCAAATCGGCCGCCGTTTTATAGAGTAGAAGAAAACAAGAATGCAGAGAAGGATAACATGACCTCGGGTGGTGGCTCAGCGGGCTTCCCTACAATGTCTTCCAGTCAGCTCGCCCTTTAGCACAGCCAATCATGAGGGGTAAAGGTGTGAGTCACTGATGACTCAGTGGATGATAATCATTTGAGTCATAGCCACTATAAACAGCCCAACCAGGACATACTGCTTTTTTGGTGGGATACAAATGGGAGAGAGAGGACGTCAGATAGATAATCAGAGATAGTAAAACACAGACTACAGATAGATATTGGATTAGTATCAGTAAGCATTTTCATAGTGAGAAGAAAATAATAAATAGTTAGATTTACAATAATTTGATAGTGTGAGACATTTTAGAGAAAGTCCACAGTCTTTTACTTTACTGTTCATAGCACCATAGTATCATAGTTTGTAAGGTGAAAAAAAATACATATGTCCATCCAGTTCTACTATTATTCTGCAATATTGATCCAGAGGAAGGCAAACCCCCTATGAGGCTAAATAAAAAATTTCTAATTATAGGAAAAAATTCCTTCCCGACTCCAATATGGCAATAAGAATAAATCTCTAGATCAACAACTTGTCTTTAGTAATCTAGTAGGTTTAACTTGTAATATTATTACACTCAAGAAAGGCATCCATGCCTCTTTTGAACTCTTTAACCCATTCAGGACACAGCCTGTTTTGGCCTTAAAGATGAAGCTGATATTTTCAAATCTGACATGTGTCAATTTATGTGGTAATAACTTTAGAATGCTTTTACCTATCCAAACGATTCTGAGATTGATTTCTTGTGACATATTGTACTTTATGTTAGTGAAAAATTTGGTCGATAAATTCATTATTTATTTGTAAAAAACACCAAAATTTAGAGAAAATTAGCAAAAATATGCGCTTTTCTAAATTTAAATATATCTGCTTGTAAAACAGATAGTAAACTAATAACACACAAAATAGTTACTATTTCACATTTCGCATATGACTACTTTATTTTTGCATCGTTTTTTTTTAACATTTTGTTCTTTTTCTAGGACGTTACAAGGATTAGAACTTTAGCAGCAATTTCTCACCTATTCAAGAAAATTTCAAAAGGCTATTTTTTCAGGGATCAGTACAGTTGTGAAGTGGTTTTGAGGGCCTTATATATTAGAAACCCCCATTAATCACCCCATTTTAAAAACTGCACCCCTCAAAGTATTCAAAACAGCATTAAAAAAGTTTCTTAACTCTTTAGGCATTTCACAAGAATTAAAGCAATATAGGGGTCAAATTGGCAAATGTAATTTCTTTTGCATAAGTTCATATTTAAAACTTTTTTTTCTGTAACACAGAGGGTTTTACCAGAGAAACGCAACTCAATATTTATTGCTCAGATTCTGAAGTTTTTAGAAATATCCCATATGTGGCCCTAGTGTGCTAATGGACTGAAGCAAAGGCCTCAAAAACAAAGGAGCACCTAAAGGATTTTAGGGCCTTCTATTTATTAGAATATATTTTAGGCACCATGTCAGGTTTGAAGAGGTCTTGTGGGGCCAAAACAGTGGAAACACTCCCAAAAATACACCATTTGGCAAACTACACCCCTCAAGGAATTTATCAAGGAGTATAGTGAGCATTTTGACCACACAGGTCTTATGCTGAATTTAGTGGAAAGAGTCCATGAAAATGAAAATCAAACTTTTTTCCAATAAAACGTAGAAATGTTTAATTTTACAAGACATAAAGGACAAAAAACACCCCAACATTTGAAAGGCAATTTCTTGCAATTACGGCAATACCCCATATGTGGTAATAAAAAGTTGTTTGGACACACGGCAGAGCTCTGAATGGAAGGAGTGCCATCTGGAGCTCAAATTTTTGCTGCAATGGTTTTCGGGTGCCATGTCGCATTTGCAAAGCCCCTGTGGGACCAAAACAGTGGAATGCCCCCAAAAGTGACCCTATTTGGGAAACTACACCCCTCAAGTAATTTATTGAGGGGTATAGTGAACATTTAGACGCCAAAGGTTTTTTGCTGACTTTAGTGGAATTAGGCTATGAAATTGAAAATCTAAATTTTTTTCTAATAAAATATAGTTTCAGTTCAGATTTTTCCATTTTCACAATAAATAAAGGAGAAAAATCAGCACAAAATTTGTAAAGCAACCTCTTCTGAGCACAGCAGTACTCCATAAGTGGCAATAAACTGCTGTTTGGACCCACGGCAGGGCTTAGAAGGGAAGCAGCACCATTTGGATTTTGGAGCTCAAATTTTGCTTGAATGGTTTGCGGCACCATGTCTCATTTGCAAAGCCCCTGCGGGACCAAATCAGTGGAAACCCACAAAAGTGACCCCATTTGGGAAACTACACACCTTAAGGAATCTATCTAGGGGTATAGTGAGCATTTAGACCCCACAAGTCTTTGCATAATTTATTGGAATTAGGTTGTAAAAATTAATATCAACATTTTTTCCACTAATAAATGTAATTTTTTAATTTTCACAAGGGATAAAGGAGAAAAAGCTGCCCAACATTTGTAAAGCAATTTCTCACGACTAAGGCAATACCCCACATGTGGTCATAAATTGCTATTTGCACATACAGCAAGGCTCTAAAGGGAAGGAGCACAAAGTTTTTGGAGTGGAGATTTTATAAAATTCGTTTTCTGACACCATGTTGCCTTGAGCTAAGGTACCAGTACATTGAAAAGCCTCGAAAAATAACCTAATTTTGGAAACGACATTCCTGAAGAAATTTACCTAGAAGTATTGTGAGCATTTTGACCCTGCAAGTGTTTTGCAGAAATTAGTGCACAGTGGATGTTGCATATTGAAAATTGCCATTTTTCCACTGATATGCCATTTCAGTGACAGATATGTTGTGCCCAGCTTTTGCCACTGGAGACACACACCCCATACATTCTTAAGCGGGCTCTTCAGAATACAGTAATACCCCATATGTGGTCATAAACTACTGTTTGGGCACACTGTCAGGCTCAGAAGGACCGCAATTTGGCTTTTGGAGCGTAGATTTTGCTTGGTAGTAGTCTTATTTGGGGTTTTACTGGTATTTCAGTTTATAATGTGGGGGCATATGTGATCTGCGTAGTACATCAGGGTATATGTAAGCTGGGCGGAGTACATCAGGGTATATGTAAGCTTTGCGGAGTGCATCAGGGTATATGTAAGCTGGGTGGAGTACATTAGGGTATATGTAAGCTGTGCGGAGAACAGCAGGGTATATGTAAACTGTGTGGAGGACATCAGGGTATATGTAAACTGGGCAGAGTACATCAGGGTATATGTAAGCTGGGCGGAGTACATCAGGGTATAGGTAAACTGTTTGGAGTACATCAGTGTATATGTAATCTGGGCAGAGTGCATCAGGGTATATGTAAATTGGGTGGAGTTCATCAGGGTATATGTAAGTTGGACGGAGTATCTCAGGGCATAATAGGATGATGTAATAATGGGGTGAATGAATAATAAAATGAATAATCCATGGATTGGTGTGGTATGCTATGAACCAATCCTTTATGCACAGGCCGGGTTTTTGGGGTATTGTACAAAATATCTGCGCTCCAGTATTGCCTAATCTTTGACTTCTTCACTATCCCTATAAGCAGCACAAGGCCCTAAAGTTTCTTCGTCTCCGCTGCATCTACGGGGTCCACCTGTGAGGTCCAGCAAATGATGATGTGGGGTTTTTAGTGATAAACTACTGCACCTAAAAAATTAGTCTGGGCCGTCAGCTAGCATCATTTTGCTTCATTGCATTCTGAGAGTTATAACGTTTTATTTTTCCGTTGACGGGCTTAGTTTTTGTGGAACGAGTTGTAATTTTTATTGGTTCGATTTTGGGTTAGATGCGATTTTTTTTTATCACTATTTATTCCATTTTTTGGGAGACGACGAAACCAAAAAACAGCAAATTTAGCACTGTTTTGTTTCTTCTTCTTTTACAGCTTTCATCGTGCAGTGTAAACAACATGTTAACATCATTATGTGGGTCGATACGATTACAGCTAAACCAAATTTATATCTTTTTTAATGTTTTCCTACTTTCCCACAATAAAATCATGTTTTAATGTCGCCATAACTTTTTTATTTTTCAGTTGATATCGCTGTGGGAGAGCTTGTTTTTTACGTGATGAACTGTCATTTTTGTGGGTACCATGTTGGGGTACTTGAAACTTTTTAATCACTTTATATTACATTTTTTTCTCGTGTTCACCGTGCGGTAAAAATAACATGATATTTTTATCGTTTAGGCCGTTCTGAACACGGTGATATGTATTATGTATCGTTTTATTTTTTCATTTTTTCATTTTTTTCTAATTATAAAGGACTTGATCAGGGAAACAGGGCGATTATTGTTTTTATCACTTAAAACTTTTATGTATTTATTTTTCTTAAACATTTTTTATAACTTTTTTTCACAAGGTAATGTGTCGCTGTAAAAACTTTTTTTTTTTTTTTAGTTAAACATGTAAGTGTATAGGTGATTAAACATTGTTCTAATTTTTTTTATTTTTTCACGAGTCAGGAAATATTATAAATTAGATTCTAATTTATAACATTTCCCAGCACTGGTCACTAGATGGAGCAATTCCCAAAATTGCAGCATTGCATGTGGTAAAGCAACCACATTGCTTTATGCTGCAAAATTTGAGAAAACTCACTCACTCTAGTGAGCTCTCAGAATCCCCCCTCCTTTATCCTGGCTAGTGCCGGGAGAAACGAGGGGATTGAACGGTCAAACCTCCTACACTGTGTGTCGCCATTTTTTGAGCTAACACACAGTGTAGTAGGTTAACATACAGTAGTAAACACAGTAAAACACGTACATACACAGACCAAACTTACCTGCTCCTGCCGCCGCCGCTCCCTCCGGTCCGTCCGCTCCATCTGCTACCTCCGTTCCAAGTGCACAAGTCCGGAAGCCACGACCGGTAGTAGTAATCTTACTGTCCGGCCGCGACTTCCGGTCCACAAGAAAATGGCGCCGGACGTCGCACAGTTCAATTTGGACTGTGTGGGAGCGGCGCATGTGCCGTTCCCACACAGACGGCGTACAGCATAGTGGATGGAACGGGCCCCTTTTGCATTCACTATGGGACTGTATGTGCCGTATTCCATGTCTGTATGTGTCGTTAATCGACACACACAGAGACGGAAAAAAAAATGGCAGCCCCCACGGACAAGAAAAAGTGAAAAAATAAAAAAAGTAAAACACAAACACACAAATAAATAAAGTAACATTTTTTTAATAAAACACTAAAAAAAATTGATGTCAAATTTTTTTTTTTCGTGACACTGGTCCTTTAAAGATCTGATCTTCTGATCACTGGTACAATGCACTGCACTACTTGTGTAGTGCAGTGTAATGTAACTGTAATTTTACATTTGACAGTTAAGCCTATTAGGTCCTGCCTTGGGCAGGACCTAATAGGCATCCGTACCTGGCCAGCCAGGAAGCCGTTGCTAGGAATCCTGGTTGCCATAGCAACCGTCAGCACCCACGATCACTCGCGGGGGAGTACAGAGGGAGCCCCCTCCCTTTTTCAACAACTACAATGCGGCGGATGCAATTGACCACCGTTAAAAAGTGGCAAACAGTGGTATCTACGATCACCACCATTGCAGCTGGATGTCAGCTACATGTTACACCTGTGCCCGCTTCATCTACAGGACATGTCTGGTACGTCGCATTTCGGTAAGATGCTTGCACTTCCAACATACCAGACACGTCATTTTGCGGGAAGGGGTTAAGTGAATTTCACCATAACACCTTCCTTTGACAAAGAGTTCCATAGTCTCACTGCTCTTACAGTAAAGAATTCCCTTTTTATATTGGTGTAAAAACTTTCTTTTCTACAAATGTACTACATGCCCCCTTATTGCACCGCGTTCCAAATTATTATGCAAATTATTTTTCGCTGATTTTCCTAAATAGTCGATGCAAATGACAGTCAGTATAATCATCAAGCCATCAACCGTTGGAGTATAATGCAAATTTTATTGAACAAATCTCCTAATGATAACAGATTTTTTTTTAGAAGTAAAAAACTCAAACTGCACTGTTTCAAATTATTATGTACAACAGAGATCAAAACATTTTAAAGGTTGTAAAGAGAACTAAAATGGTAATTTGTTGAATTTGCAGCATCAGGAGGTCATATTTACAAAAAATTAAAAGCTCTTTCAATCAAAAAAACTTAACAGGCCAAGTTACATGTTAACATAGGACCCCTTCTTTGATATCATCTTCACAATTCTTGCATCCATTGAATTTGTGAGTATTTGGACAGTTTCTGCTTGAATATCTTTGCAGGATGTCAGAATAGCCTCCCAGAGATTCTGTTTTGATGTTAACTGCCTCCCACCCTCATAGATATTTTGCTTGAGGATGCTCCAAAGGTTCTCAATAGGGTTGAGGTCAGGGGAACATGGGGGCCACACCATGAGTTTCTCTCCTTTTATGCCCATAGCAGCCAATGACACAGAGGTATTCTTTGCAGCATGAGATGGTGCATTGTTATGCATGAAGATAATTTTGCTACGGAAGGCACGGTTCTTCTTTTTGTACCACAGAAGAAAGTGGTCAGTCATAAACTCTACGTCCTTTCAGAGGTCATTTTCACACTGTCAGGGACCCTAAAAGGGCCTACCAGCTCTCTCCCCATGATTCCAGCCCAAAACATGACTACGCCACCTCCTTGCTGACGTCGCAGCCTTGTTGGGACAGGGTGGCCATTCACCAACCATCCACTACTCCATCCATTTGGACCATCCAGGGTTGCACGGCACTCATCAGTAAACAACACGGTTTGAAAATTGGTCTTCATGTATTTCTGAGCCCACTGCAACCGTTTCTGCTTGTGAGCATTGTTTAGGGGTGGCCGAATATTAGCTTTATGCACACTTGCAAACCTCTGGAGGATCCTACACCTTGAGGTTCGCGGGACTCCAGAGGCACCAGCGGCTTCAAATATCTGTTTGCTGCTTTGCAATGGCATTTTAGCAGCTGCTCTCCTAATCCTATTAATTCGTCTGGCAGAAACCTTCCTCATTATGCCTTTATCTGAACGAACCTGTCTGTGCTCTGAATCAGCCACAAATCTTTTCACAGTACGATGATCACGCTTAAGTATTCTTGAAATATCCAATGTTTTCATACCTTGTCCAAGGTATTGCACTATTTCACGCTTTTCGTAGCTTTTCGCAGAGAGATCCTTTTTCTTTCCCATATTGCTTGAAACCTGTGGCCTGCTTAATAATGTGGAACGTCCTTCTTAAGTTATTTTCCTTTGATTGGGCACACCTGGCAAACTAATTATCACAGGTGTCTGAGATTGATTACAATGATCCAAAGAGCCTTTAGGCTGGGTTCACACGACCTATTTTCAGGCGTAAACGAGGCGTATTATGCCTCGTTTTACGCCTGAAAATAGGGCTCCAATACGTCGGCAAACATCTGCCCATTCATTTGAATGGGTTTGCCGACGTATTGTGCAGACGACCTGTAATTTACGCGTCGTCGTTTGACAGCTGTCAAACGACGACGCGTAAATTGACTGACTCGGCAAAGAAGTGCAGGGCACTTCTTTGCCACGTAATTTGAGCCGTTCTTCATTGAACTCAATGAAGAGCAGCTCAAGATATACGAGCGTCACAGACGCCTCGTATATTACGAGGAGGAGCATTTACGGCTGAAACGACGAAGCTGTTTTCTTCTGAAAACAGGCTGTCATTTCAGCCGTAAATGACAGCTAGCGTGTGAACATACCCTAAGGGTATGTTCACACGTAGTCAACAAAAACGTCTGAAAATCCAGAGCTTTTTTCAAGGGAAAACAGACCCTGCTTTTCAGACGTTTTTTTACCAACTCGCACTTTTCGCTGCGTTTTTCGCGCCGTTTTCGCGGCGTTTTTTACGTCCGTTTTTCTAGCTGTTTTCATTGGAGTCTATGAGAAAACAGCTCCAAAAACGTCCAAAGAAGTGTCCTGCACTTCTTTTGACGAGGCTGTATTTTTACGCGTCGTCGTTTGACAGCTGTCAAACGACGACGCGTAAATAACAGGTCGTCTGCACAGTACGTCGGCAAACCCATTCAAATGAATGGGCAGATGTTTGCAGACGTATTGTAGCCCTATTTTCAGACGTAAAACGAGGCATAATACGCCTCGTATACGTCTGAAATTTGGCCGTGTGAACATACCCTTAGACACAATACCATCTATGAGTTTAATTGAAAAACTAATAATTAACCAAAACTAATAATTAACCCCTTAGTGACCAGTCCATTTTAGGCCCCAATGACCAAGCTATTTTATTCGTTTTTCTATAGTCGCATTCAAAGAGCTATAACTTTTTTATTTTTTCATCTACATAGCTGTATGAGGACTTGTTTTTTGCGGGATTAGTTGTACTTTTTAATAGCACCATTTTTGGGTACATATAATTTTTTTATTAACTTTTATTAACTTTTTTGGGGGGGATTATAAAAAAAACCTGAAATTCCGCCATTTGTTTTAAAATGACGCCGTTCACTATGCGACGTAAATAACATGTTACCTTTATTCTATGGGTCGGTACGATTACGGCGATACCACATATGTAGAGGTTTCTTATGTTTTACGACTTTTGCACAATAAAAACACTTTTGAACTAAAATTATTTGTTTTTGCATCGTTGCTTTCCAAGAGCCATAACTTTTTTATTTTTCCATCAATGTAGTGATTTTTTGGGCTTGTTTTCTGTGGGACGAGATGTAGTTTTGATTGGTACTGTTTTCGGGTGCATGGGACTTATTGATTCATTTTTATTCTGACTTTTTTGGGGGACAATGGAAAAAAATTGCAATTTCGCCATTGTTTTTTGCGTTTTTTTTTTACGGTGTTCACCTTGCGGTTTAAATTACATATTAACTTTATTAATGGAGTCATTACGGTCGTGGCGATACCATATATGTGTACTTTTATTTCTTTTTTTTACTGTACTTTTTATTAATAATCTTTATTTCACATTTCTTATTTATTTCATTAGTCCCACTAGGGGACTTTACTGTGCGATCTTCAGATCGCTGCTATAATGCTCTGGTATACTTCGTATACCAGAGCATTATTGCCTGTCAGTGTAAATCTGACAGGCAATCTGTTAGGACGTGCCTCCGGCGCATCCTAATAGGCATATGTCCAGGGCAGACCTTGGGGCTTTCATCAAGCCCCCGGCTGCCATGACACCCCATCGGAGACCCGCTATTGCATTCACGGGCCGCCGATGGGTGACAGAGGGAGCGCACTCCCTCTGTAAACAAAGCTAAATGCCGCGGTCGCTATTGATGGCGGCATTTTACGGGTTAAACGGCCGCGATCGAAGTAAACTTCGATCGCGGGCGTTGGAGCAGGAGCTCAGCTGTCATCAGACAGCTGAGCCCCGGCTCCAGCCTGCACAGGAGACCCGTGCAGGACTTAGACTAGGCTCACGTGAAAAGGCGTCAGCCTAGCCTAAGGCCCCTTAGTGACGAACGTAAAAAGGCGTACTGGTGGTCACTATGGGGTTAAATGTTTATGACACTTAAATCCAATGTGCATAATAATTTGGAACATGTTGTATAGTTACAGTCCTGGGTATAAATAGATCATGAAAGAGATCTCTATATTGAACTTTGAAATATTTATACATAGTTACTAGGTCATCCCTCAGCAATCTTTTTTCTAAACTAAATTTCCCATATTTTGATCATCTGTCTGGGTACTTTAGTCCACCATTCCATTTTATAACTTTAGCTGCCTGCCCTTCAACCCACTCAAGCTCTACTATGCCTTTCTAGTGGAGTGGTGCCAAAACTGTACACAATATTCCATGTGCGGTCTTACTAGAGATTTAAAAAAAGAGGTAGAAGCATATTCTCGTCATGTTCATCTATGCCGCTTTTGATACACCACATGATCTTATTTGCCTTGGCCGAAGCTGCCTGACAGTGGTTGCTACAGTTAAAGTGTACCTCCATGTTTACAACTGGTTCCCGACCGCTGGCTGTGTTTTTACGGCCAGCGGTCAGGGTCCTTAAAACCCGCGCCATAGACTTTTTACGACGTGGGTTTTAACTTGCTGCCTGAGCGATCAGGCAGCTGAATGTCGGCTCTACGGCTGTCAGTGACTGCCGGGGACCCTGAGGAGAAGATAGAAGCAGCTTTCACTGCTTCTGTCTTCTCTGATCTCTTTTACACAGCGGTCAATGAACGCTGTGTATAGGAATAGAGGCAGCGGCCGAGCTGCTGTCTCTATTGGTCCCGGTGTTCATGTGACTGGTCACATGATCGCCGGGAACCGTTAGTGGCAGACTGCTGCTGGGTCTAACTAGACCCAGCACAGCCCCATAAGTGACAATAGTCACTATGAGAGGGCTGATTTCCCCTGTAACTGGGGCTGCGGTGCAGCCCCAGTTACAGTGGAAAAAGATGGTGTAAAAGAAAGAAAAAAAATATATAAAGTTCCCCAAAGGTCTTCCTTGACCTTTGAGGGACAGACCATAGTAATAAAAAAATAAAAGTAAAGTAAAGTGCAAAAAAAATAAAAAAATAAATGCACATAAAATACCCACCCCAAAAAAAACGTTCCCCCCGCCAATCATTGTCGTAATGCTAGCCCGGACCCAATTACCCTAATATAGACATGTAATATATTAAAATTTATGGTAGACAATGACGATCACAAAAAAAGGTCTATTTTAGGGTAAAACTATGTTACCAAAAAAAATTGCTGAAAAGTAAAAAAAGCTTATTTTTTACTACTATTTTCAAACGTTAAGAATAAAAATTCTAAAATAGAAAAAAGTATGTGTATAAAAATGATAAAAAAAAAGAAACCTGCATTGTCTACGGAAAAAAAAAATCGCAAAAATCACGTCACAAGCCCAACAAATAAAAAAGTTATAGCCGTTTAACTAACGGGTGCAAAAAATGGCTAAATGGTGTCTGGTCCTGAAGGCTCAAAATAGCCCGGTCCTGAACTTGTTAAAAAACTATTATGGTGCAGGAGTGGGAACAATAATCGTTTTTATAAATAACTTGTATTAGCGATTCTGTTTCTAGCAGCAACACGGTCTGTGCTGCCAGCGGCTCATAAGTCTGCAATCAGAGGCAGAGCGTCCTGCTCATCTCCATTACTATCAGAACAGCCACCAACACTATAGGATTCTATAGCACCGGCGGCCGCTCTAGATATGGGAGCTATGGAGACGAGCAAGACGCCCTGACTCTAACTGCAGAGTTTTGAGTGGCCGGTAGAACGGACTATACACAGTCCATGCTACTGCTAGAAGCAGAAATAGCAATATGTTATTTAGAAAAACGATTATTGTGCACACTCCTGCACTATAATAATTTTATAGTCAAAGTGGAGGTATACTGACAGTCTCCAACCATCGCTGACACTATCACACTCTGTATCACACATCCTCTTGACAATGGGAATGGTAACACTCATTTGTCTATTAGTCCTGGGTACACAAAGACTTTTTATAGAATACAAGGATTTCCTATAACAGATATGTCAGGAAAGGGGACAGATCTTCTATAAATCAAATTACTCACAACAAGTGATTTCTTCTCTGATGGGAGTCGTTCTCTTTTCTTCTCTTCTCCATCTGACCCAGACCGCTATTGCGACTTCTCCTGATGACTGCAGAGTTTCCTGATGAGAAATCTTTGCCCCTCGATTCTGCAGCCATTTTCAGTGTCTATAGCAACACAAAAATTCAGAAACTAAACACCCTAAATTGTTTTATACCCCAGACCAAACTCCTAAGCAAATTAAGACCCCAGGCCCATACATTAACTCAGACCAATAAATTCAGTTCCCAAGGGGTAGCTAAACTTTTAAAAAACATTTAGAGTGTCATAGTGATATGTCAGAAGTTTTGATCGATGGGGGTCCGATCACTGGGACCCCCACCGATCACTAAAACAAAGTGGCAGAAGTGCTCAGGTGAGCATTGTTCCACTTAATTTCTGATCGTCTTTCGTTGGAGCGGTATACGGACTCATAGACTTTCTATTGAGCCCGAACACCACTTGCTCGGCTATCAGAGGAAAGACGATCAGGAACAAAGTGGCTCATCACTCACCTGAGCGCTTCTGCCACTTTGTTTTAGCGATTGGTGGGGTCTCAGTGTCCGATCCCCCACCGATCAGAACTTTTGACATGTCACTATATGCCAATTTAAAAAAAAAAGTTTTGTTACCCTTTAAGCAGTCAGACACCCCTCCCCAGTGCGTCTGACTGACTGCTGAGTGCTCTATGGGATTGTCTAAGCATCTGACTCATGGCTCTGAGGGGGAAGGAATTATCCCCCCATAGAACCCTCAGCAGTCATTCAGACGCTGTGACCCCCCCCCCTTGCAGTATAATAACTACTGAGGGCTCTATGGGGGAGATTATACTGCAGGGGGGTTCTGAGCATTTGACTAAACACCCTATATACAAATCTCACTAACACCATACACTATATATTCAAACCACACACTATATACACATACTACACTCACACACTTATACTATATAGACTTACATTATACACACTATAAACTCTATAGACACAGCACACACTATATAGACTTACACTATATACACTATACACACTATATAGACTTTCATTAGACACACACACTATATAGACTTACATTATACACACAGCACACACTATATAGACTTACACTATGTTACCTATATACACATACCACACTTACCAGAGCCTCTTCCTCTGCGGTGCTTGTGCTGTGTTTGTGTACAGCCTCCAGGACCTTAATCATGTGACTGTGATGTCACCACAGGTCCTTTACCTCCTACTTGCAGTCTTGCCGTTATCAGGCAGCTGCTGGAGGTTTAGACAGACAGGACATTGCACAGCATCACAGAGGAGCAGACTATCAGGGAGACTCCAGCACCTGCCCATCACTATGTCTGACAGTCTGCTCTGTACCGCTGATGTGCTGTGCCACCCACCCGCCCCCTGTTCCCTGGCCGAAATTGACTCCCCCTGCACATGCCTCCCCCTCACCTCCTCCTCATCAGCAGGTGGGACTGATGACCGCGAAAGGCAGCAGCCCTGGATCGGTTTTTTAACTTATGTGCGGTTTGGGTGGCCATGGCCCCCTGGGAGCCTTGGGCCCCGGGCGGCCGCCCGAACCGCCCATATGAGGATCCGCCACTGACTGTACTGTCCTCCTTTGTGTTAATTACTTTACTCTGTTTAGTATCATCTGCAAAAATTTGAATTTTAATGTGCAATCCCTCTGTAAGGTCATTAGTAAATACTTTAAACAGCATAGGGCCCAAAACTAACCCCTGTGTAACAGTCACCCTATCTGAGTATGTACCGTTAATAACCACCCACTGTTTTCTATCACTGAGCCAGTTACTTACCCACTTACATACATTTTCCCACATTCCCAGCATTCTCATTTTATGTATTAACCTTTTATGTGACACAGGATTAAATGCTTCGGAAAAATCTAAAAAATATGACATCCAATGACTTACCCCAGTCCAGTCTAGAGGGCACCTCCAGATAGAAGCTAATTCAATTAGTTTGACAGGACTAATCCTTCATAAACCCATGCTGATATGGAGTTATACCATTATTCTCATTGAGATTCTACAGGATAGCGTCTCAAGGAAAACATTCAAACATTTTACCCACAATAGAGGTTAAACTTACAGGCCATTTTTTTCTTTACACCTTCCAAAAGCCATAACTTTTTTTATTTTTCCATCGATATAGCTGTATGAGGGATTGTACTTTGCGTGACGATTTGAAGTTTTTCACTGCACAATTTGTTGTATCCTATACTGTACTGAAAAACTGGAAAAATTCATCGTGGGGTGGAATGGGGTAAAAACAGTGATTCCTTTATTGTTTCTTAGGGTTTTGTTTTTTACGGCATTCACCGTAAGGTAAAAATTACATGTTAACTTTATTCTGTGAGTCAATATGATTATGGTGAAAGCAAATTTATATAGTTTTTGTTATATCTTACTGCTTTTGCAAAGAAAAAAAGTAATTGTCAAAAAAAATGATAATTTTTGGGGTATTAAACTGTGTGGGGGCACTTAAGGAGGCATTATACTGTGTGGGGGCACTTGGGGAAATTATACTGTGGGTGGGCAATAAAGGGGACATTATACTGTGTGTGGGCACTAAAGGAGACATTATACTGTGTGTGGGCATACCATATTCTGAGAGCCATCATTTTTTTATTTTTCCGTAGACTGAGCGGGGTGAGTGAGTTTTTTTTTTTGTGGAGGGAGCTGTAATTATTATTGGTACCGCTTTGGATCATATAAGACTTTATTACTTTTTGTGCCTTTTTGTTTTTGAGACAAGGTGACTAAAAAAACTGTAATTTTGGCATTTTTAATTCTTTTTTTTCCACGGTGTTCACTGAGCGGGATAAACATTGTTGTATTTTAATAGTTTTGACCTTTACGGAAGCAGCAATACTAATTGCTTTTGGGGAAAATGGGAAAGGGTTTTTTTGTGAACTTATATTTTTTTGTACATAAAGAAACCTTTATTTTACTGGTTTTTACTTTTTTTATTAATCCCCCTAAGGACCTTGAAGCAGCGATTGTTGGATCACTTGCACAATATACTGCAATACTTATGTATTGCATTATACTGTCTTTATTACCAACTCCTAAACAGCCCTGTCTCTGGCAGGCCTTAATAGGAGCAGAAAGATCACAGACCTTCATTAGGCCCCCAGGCTTCCATGACAACCATTGGCACCCCGTAATCACCCTCTTTCTAACAGTTTAGATGCCGCGGTCGCTATTGACTGCGGCATCTAAGGGGTTAAACAAGCAGAATCAGAGTTATCTCCGATTTCGCCTATTACTTTGAAGTGTCAGCTGCAACCAGGACCTTCCTTTGGGGCGTGCGACCTGTGCTATGGCACAGGGCGCATCACTCTAGCAGGTGGTAGGGGGCGCTGCGCTGGCTCCCCTCCCCTGCCTATATTTCTGAAGAGCCTGGGCCCGGCGACTCTGTAGCTGCCTTTCCGTTTGAGCGCTCCTTCTCTGCTCTTACGCGAGCGAAGCACTGAGACACATGACGTGTCACATGACAATTCAACATGTGT
Source organism: Rhinoderma darwinii (assembly GCF_050947455.1). NCBI lineage: Eukaryota > Metazoa > Chordata > Amphibia > Anura > Rhinodermatidae > Rhinoderma > Rhinoderma darwinii. The sequence continues at coordinate 504,410,499 of NC_134687.1, forward strand.
ATCACAGTGTAGAGCCAGGGCCAGACCGGAGAAGGACCTGGATGTGTGGTGAGTAAAATTAACCACTGCTGGGTTCACGGGTCTACAGGCTGCAAAGCAGTCATTATTTATTCATTATTTTAACATTACACAGTGTCACAGTGGGGGCATCAGGGGGCTGTTGGGGGCAAAAGGGGGATGTATAATGTGTGGGGTGGGTATAATTATACTGTGTGAGAGTGGGGGCATAAAGTTGCCTAGCATTACATTGTGTGTGGAGTGCCATATGTGGGCATTATTTATACTGGGGGTCACAAGGGGGCATTATGCTGTGTGGGGGTCACTAAAAGGCATCTTGCTGTGTTGGAGCACTAAAGGGGGCATTATACTTGTGGGGGCACTAAAGGGACATTATACTGTGTGTGGGCACTAAAGGGGGCATTATACTGTGTGGGGGCACTTGGGGACATTTCACTGTGTGGGGGTACTTGGGTCTCTCGCTCTCTTATTTGTGTAACTAAAGAACATTTTAGCAATGAGTTTTTCAGTTTCCTGTCTTTATCTGTTTTGTCACTCAATTTTTTTTCCATATAACTTTTTAGTGCTTCTTCACTGCCTTCCTGTTTTAGTGTTTAAATGCTATCTTTATTTTACCCCCTTTACGTATATATTTTTCTATATAGGTCTTCCCCTGCCCTTAGCCCTTTTATTTCCATTGGATACTTCTCACAATAAATTAGATGCTTTTAAAAATATCCCATTTAGTACTCTTATTGTTGAGGACATCCTGAAGTTCAGTGTTTTTGTGGCTCCTCGACAAAACATTCTATTGAAAGACAAGTGGAAGATAATTATATTATGGTCATGATTTCCTAGGTGCCCCCCAACCTACACCTTTGTTATTGTATAAGGTCTATTTGTTAACATTATGTCAAAAAGGGTCGTTCCTCTAATGGGGTCCTAAACAGTTGGGAAAAGTAATTATCTTTAGTTATTAATAGAAACCTGTTTCCTTTTTAAGATCTATTTTAAGATTCAGCTAGAATTTTTTTATGTGAGGTCAAAAATATAAACTTCATTTTTTTGCCTATAGAGTAGCATAAGAGTAGCATGACATTATAACATCTACCTTGTGACTGATGTGTGATAAAATATAACTTCCTATGGGAAAAAGAAGAATATCATGGTGTTGCAGCCAGTCTCATGGTCTGGGTGTACAGTAGTTGTAAAAGAGTTGTACAACAAGGGTCTTTGTGTAGCCTCAGCCTAATTCTAAATTAATTGAATGAATACAGAAGGCAATATCTGTAGAAAATGGGAAGTACTTGAAATTACTACTTAATGTTCATTAGTGTTTTGAAGTGCTTAAGAATGAAAAATATCTAAAATCTCAAACAAGTATGTATTTATTTATTCCTTTAACATTGATTGAGAAGAAAATACTTTTTTTTCCACTAAATAGGTGGTTTGATCAACCTAATCTCAAAGGAGACTGTAAATCACAAGTTTTAAAATAGCTCACATTCAGGTTACTTTTAATGTACCAGTTATATACTATATGGCTAATAGTATGTGGACACCTGATCACATGCCATTCCAAAACCATGGGCGTTATTACAAAGTTGGGGCCCAATTTGTGACTATGACAGCCTCCACTCTCCTGGGAAAGCTTTCTACAAGATTTTGGAGTGTGTTTGTGGGAATTTGTGCCCATTCAGTCAAAAGGGTATTTGCAAGGTAAGCAAAGTAAGGGAATTATTTTGGCTCACAATCAGCTTTTTAATTCATGGAAAAAGTCTTTAACCCCTTAAGGACTGAGCCTGTTTTGGCCTTAAGGACACAGCCTATTTTTTCAAATCTGACATGTGTCACTTTATGTGGTAATAACTCCGGAATGCTTTTACCTATCCAAGCGATTCTGAGATTGTTTTCTCGTGACACATTGGACTTTATGTTACTGGCAAAATTTGCTCGATACATTAAGTATTTAATTGTGAAAAACATCAAAATTTAGCGAAAAATTGCAAAAATTAGCATTTTTCTAAATTTATATGTATCGGCTTGTAAGACAGATAGTAATACCACACAAAATTGTTGCTAATTAACATCACCCATATGTCTACTTTAGATTGGCATCGTTTTTTGAACATCCTTTTATTTTTCTATGACCTCACAAGGCTTAGAACTTTAGCAGCAATTTCTCACATTTTCAAGAAAATGTCAAAAGGCTATTTTTACAGGGCCCAGTTCAGTTGTGAAGTGGATTTTAAGGCCTTATATATTAGAAACCCTCGATAAGTCACCCCATTTTAAAAACTTCACCCCTCAAAGTATTCAAAACAGCATTTAAAAAGTTTATTAACCCTTTAGATGTTTCACAGGAATTAAGGCAAAGTAGATGTGAAATGTTCAAATTTCTTTTTTTTTTTGCAGAAATTCATTTTTCATCTATTTTTTTTGTAACACAGAAAGTTTTACCAGAGAAATGCAACTCAATATCTATTGCCCAGATTCTGCAGTTTTTAGAAATACCCCACATGTGGCCCTAGTGCACTTATTGACTGAAGCACCGGCCTCAGAAACAAAGGAGCACCTAGAGGATTTTGGGGCCTCCTTTTTATTAGAAAATATTTTAGGCACCATGTCGGGTCTGAAAGGCTCTTGCGGCGCCAAAACAGTGGAAATCCCCCAAAAGTGACCCCATTTTGGAAACTACACCCCTTGAGGAAATTATCTAGGGGTATAGTTAGCATTTTGACCCCGCAGGTTTATTGCAGAAATTATTGGAAGTAGGCCGTGAAAATGAAAATCTACATTCTTTCAAAGAAAATGTAGGTTTAGCTAATTTTTTCTAATTTCCACAAGGACTAAAAGGAGAAAATGCACCACTACTTTTGTAAAGCAATTTCTCCCGAGTAAAACAATACCCCGCATGTGGTCATAAACGGCTGTTTGGACACACGGCGGAGCTTAGAAGGGAAAGAGTGCCATTTGTCTTTTGGAGATCAAATTTAGCAGGAATGGTTTGCGGAGACCACGTCACATTTGCAAAGCCCCTAAGGGACCAAAACAGTGAAAACACCAAAAAAGTGACTCCATTTAGGAAACTACACCCCTTGAAGAATCCATCTAGGGGTGTAGTGAGCATTTTGAACCCACAGGGGTTTCATAGATTTTATTAGAATTGGGCAGTGAAGATAAAAAAAAAACATTTTTTTCCAATAAGACGTAGCTTTAGCTCAAAATTTTTCATTTTCTCAACAAATAAAGGAATAAAATAACCCCAACATTTGTAAAGCAACTTCTCTGGAGTACGGCAATACCCAATTTGTGGTCATAAACGGCTGTTTGGGCATACGGCAAGGATCAGAAGAGAAGGAGTGCCATTTGGCTTTTGGAGCACAGATTTTGCTGGATTGGTTTCTTGACACCATGTCACTTTTGCAAAGCTCCTAAGGTACCAGTACAGTGGAAACTCCCCAAAAGTGACTCGATTCACGAAACTACACCCCTTGAGGAATTCATCTAGGGGTGTAGTGAGCATTTTGACCCCACAGGTGTTTCATAGATTTTATTAGAATTGGGCAGTGAAAATAAAAAAAATCCTTTTTCTTCAATAAGACGTAGTTTTAGCTGAAAATGTTTCATATTCTCAACAAATAAATGAAAAAAAGCACCCCAACACTTGTAAAGCAACTTCTCCTGTGTACGGCAATACCACATATGTGGTCATAAACTGCTGTTTGGGCACAGAGTAGGGCTCAGAAGGGAAGGAGCGCCATTTGGCTTTTGGAGTACAGATTTTGCTGGATTGGTTTCTGGGCGCTATGTCGCATTTGCAAAGTCCCTGTGGGACCAAAACAGTGGAAACCCCCCAGAAGTGACCCCATTTTGGAAACTACACCCCTCAAGGTATTCACCTAGGGCTGTAGTGAGCATATTAACCCCACAGGTGATTGGCAGAAATTGGTGTGCACTCGATATTGCAGAGTGAAAATGGTTTTTCAATAGATATGCCAATATGTGGCGCCCAGCTTGTGCCACTGGAGACACACACCCCAAAAATTGTTAAAAGGGTTCTCCCGGGTATGGCGATGCCATATATGTGGAAGTAAACTGCTGTTTGGGCACACTGTAGGGCTCAGAAGGGAGGTAGCGCCATTTGGCTTTTGGAGCGTGGATTTTGCTTGTAGTAGTTTTGTTTTGAGTCTTACTGGTGTTTCCGTTTATAATGTCGGGGCACATGTAAGGCGGGCGGAGTATATAAGGGGCATAGTCAGGTGGTATAGTGGGGTAAAAAAAAACAATAAAATAATCCATAGATGTGTGTTATGCTGTGACACAATCCTTTCTGCACAGGCCGGTGTCGCACTAATAAATGGTCTTTACTTATTCCCCTTTTGGTCCACACTCGGCACCTTTGAAGTTTGGGGAATTTTGCTGGGAAAGTGTTGTCCAAGTATAATACGGGCGCCCTCACTTCCAGCAGATATGTTTGGGCCCACCCCTTCCTGGTTCCCTAATTTTAGGGGCCTTGATAATTCGCCACTTGAAACAGAAGAAATGTTCCCCTCGAGCCGGCACAACTACATATTTTTCTTTCCTGATTTATTGGTGCCTTGACTAATTTTATTTTTTCATAGACGTAGTGGTATGACGGCTGGTTTGTTGCGGGACGGGCTGTAGTTTTTATTGGTACCATTTTGGGGTACATGCGACATTTTGATCACCTGTTATCCTTTTTTTTTTGGGAGGCAAGGTGACCAAAAAACAGCAATTCTGGCATATTTTTTTAGTTTTTTTTATACAGCGTTCACCACGCATTATAAATTACATGTTACTTTTATTCTGCAGGTCAGTCCGATTCCGGTGATACCTAATTTATAGCACTTTTTATGTTTTACAACTTTTTGCACAATAAAATAACTTTTGTAAAGCGAATGGATTTTTTCTGTCGCCAAGTTGTGAGAACCATAACGGTTTTAATTTTTCGTCGACGGTGCTCTATGAGGGCTTGTTTTTAGCGAGACGAGTTATAGTTTTTATAGGTACCATTTTTAGGTACATGCGACTTTTTGATCACTTTTTATTAAAATTTTTGGAAGACAAAGTGACCAAAAAATAGCAATTATGTCAGTATTTTTTAGTTTTGTTTTTTTACGGCGTTCACTGTGCGGAATAAATAACATAATATTTTTATAGTTCAGGTCGTTACGGTCGCAGCGATACCAAATATGTATGGCTTTATTATTTTTTTCAATAATAAAATGACTTGATAAAGGAAAAAGGGCGATTGTGTTTTGTGTTATTATTTGAAACTTTTATTGTATGTTTTACAACTTTTATTTTTACTTTTTTTACACTTTTTTTTACACTTTTCTTTGGTCCCACTAGGGGACTTGAAGGTCCAACTGTTTGTTTGATGTTCTAATACATTGCACTACCTATGTAGTGCAATGTATTAGAACTGTCAGTTGTTCACTGACAGCAAGCCGATCAGGCTCCGCCTCCGGGCGGGGCCTAATCGGCTAACGTAATGGCAGATAGGAAGCCATTGTTAGGCATCCTGTTGCCATAGTAGCAGTCGCCAGCCTTGCCATCGCATGGCAAGGCTGCCAATTGCATACAAACCACTTTGATGCAGCGATTGCATTGAATCGCTGCATTGAAGGGGTTAATGCCAGGAATCGGAGCTAGCTCCGGTTCCTGCCGATAGATCGGGGTGTCCGCTGTAACATACAGCGGACACCCACTGCTGATGACGCCGGCTCAGCTTCTGAGCCGGAAGCTGAGCCGGCGCCATCTTGCCGATGGTACCGGAAGCCTCCTGGGCCCCGCCGACGACGGGGCATAGGAGGATTCCGTTACAGGCTGATCGGGAGGTAAGCATTAGCCCTCCGATCGCCTTTGCAGCCAACGGCAACCCAGCGATCACGTTGCTGGGGCGCCGGTGGCTATAAACTCCTCACATGCTGCGATCTCTATTGAACGCAGCATGTGAGGGGTTAATCGGTCGGATCGGCGGCTAGCTCCGGTCCTGGCCGATACCTCAGGGTGCCAGCTGTAACATACAGCTGTCACCCGGCGGTGATGTCGCTGGCTCAGCTCCTGAGCCAGCTTCATCTCCATCACGTACAGTTACGTGGAGATGCGCGAAAAGGCCATCTCCCATCACGTAACTGTACGTGAAATGGCGCGAAGGGGTTAAGGGTGTTTAGGACAGAGCTTTGTGCAGGTTTCTCGAGTTCCTCCACACCAAACTCATCAAGACATTTTTTTTATGGACTTTGCTTGTGCACAGGAGCACAGTCATGCTAGTACAGGAAAGAACCTTACCCAAAATGTTTTCACAAAGTTGGAAGCGTACAATTGTCTGAAATGTGTTTGTGTGTTGTAGCATTAACATTACCCTTTACTGGAAATAAGGGGCTTAGCTCAAACCCAGAAAACAACCGAAGACCATTATTTCCACCAAATTTTACAGTAGGCACTATGCAAACCAAAATTTGTTCTTTCCACTGCTCCAGAGTCCAGTGATGGTGTGCTTTACACCACTCTAAGGGTATGTTCACACGGCCTATTTTCGGCCATTTTTTGGGCTGTAAACGGCTGAAAAACGGCTGAAAAACGGCCGAAAAATCGGAAGCAGAACGCCTCCAAACATCTGCCCATTGATTTCAATGGGAAAACGGGCATTCTGTTCCGACGAAGCTTTTTTCGCGGCGTTTTTTTACGCGCAAGAAAACGGCCGCGAAAAAGAAGTGCAGGACACTTCTTGGGACGTTTTTTGGTGCCGTTTTCCATAGACTCTATTGAAAAAAGCTCCAAAAACGGCCGTAAAAAACGCCACGAAAAACGACGTAAAAATCGCGAGTGGAACAAAAAACTTCTGAAAATCAGGAGCTGTTTTCCCTTGAAAACAGGTCCGTATTTTCAGACGTTTTTGATCACTACGTGTGAACATACCCTAACATTTGATATTGTACATGGTGATCTTAGGCTTGCTTGACCATGGAAACCCATTTCATGAGGCAGATGACTGGTGCAGATCTAGCAAATCAGAAATGTCATGAACTGACTTGTGGCAAAGATGGCATCTTATGACAGTACCACGTTTGCAGCCACTGAGCTCCTCAGTACGACCCATACTACTAGCAATATTTGTCTATATAAATTACATGCCTCTGTGGTTTATTCTATGCAACTGTTTGCATGGATGTGGCTGAAAACACCTGAACTGAATCATTAGGAGAGGTGTCCACATATTATTGGCCATAGGTTAAGGACCCATTGACATGAATGTACTTTGTATTCTTTCAGAAGGCTGCAACGTATCCTACTGTATAGGCATACATTGGGATACATCTCCCGAACTCCCCTGCCAGAGAGCTACCTGAAGCGATGTGTCGCTTCTACTTTCAATTTGCATAGATGGACAGTGTTGTCAGGAGCTTTACAATGCCGAAGTCCCCAGGCAGAGCATCAGAAGCACTCTGGCCTTTTACTCTGGCCCTGGGGAAGCTCCTTATGTGACTGTCCATATATGGACAGTGATGCAGAAGCTTTACAATGCTAGAGCCACTGGGAAGAGCATTGGAAGTGTTTCACCCAGAATCTACAGCCCTGGAGAAGCTCCTGATGTCACTGTCCATATATGGCGTGGTGTCAGGTGCTTCCTTAGGGCTGGAATCTCCAGGCCGAGCGTTACCCGACGCTCTTCTGGGGAAGCTGCCCGACGTAAACCTGTGACATATGCCACTGTATGTCACACATAGGCTTCCATGCTAAAAACGTATACCACATGGTGTACTTTTTTTGCGTGATCCCTCAGGATGGAATAGCATAGTCTACAATGCTGTTCAATCCTTCAAAAAAAATTGCGAATACCAGCCCAATGGGGTCCAAAAGAAATCTCTTTGTCCTCCGCTGGGATAATGGAGTCCGATGAACACGTTAAGATGGTATACAGGGAGCTTTCCAAACGTACATGCTAAACATAGCGCATAAATTTGGTGTGCAGGGGGCATAATACATTTTAGTGGGGAATTTAAAAAGCACCTACTGTACCAGTTCTCCTGACAATTCTGTTTTAGTAAATACTTGCATTTAACTTGAATTAACTATTTTCTTGTGCAATTCTTAATTTTGAAAAATGAAACAAATGGGTGTTACCATTTCCTTTGGCTGCCATGCTTGATAGCGACCGCAGTATCTAGGTTGTAAGACAGAGGGAGGGGGCTGCCTCTGTAGGTTGGTATGGCAGCCAGGGGCCCCCATGCCATAGCTGTAGGCCTATTAGGCTTATCAGTATAAAAAAAAAAACAAAACAGTGGCATTGCTTTATTTTTTTTCTATTCTTCCCCCATATATATAATAATAAAAGTTAATAAATAATTTTATGTACTCAAAAATAGTTGTATTTAAAAATATGACTTGTCCCACAAAAAACAACCCTGCATATACCTACATTGATGGAAAAATAAAAAAGTTATGGCTCTTGGAATGCAGTGATGCAAAAAAAATTAAAAAATCAGACGGTCCTGAAGGCCAAAATAGGCTCAGTACTGAGATGGAGAATACTAGTATTTACTAAAACATGTGTAATTGCAGGGAAGGGATAAGGAAAAGTAGTGTGATATAATAGAATGTGAAAAATAAGAAATACTTTAATAATATATTATTCTAAAAAGAACAATGTTAGATGATGAATGTTAAGTGCCAATGTCCCCTCACTTGGCACTGAAGACAAACATATGTCTTACATGGTCTTACTCTGTATGAAAATTTGTTTGGTAGCCTGAACCTGCATAGGGCAAATTACCAATGTATTGGATATATGGGCTTGACCTAACCTGCCAAACAGAACTAACCTACTACTAACCACAAGACGTGGAACTGCTTTGTAATAGGTGTAAGCTACCTAGAATGACAACATATTGTATCTCTCATAAGGGGCTATGTATATGCCCTTAAGCCCAAAGGGAAAGGGAATGACCAATTGTGCCAAAAAACTAATGCAGAGGGCACAAGTCTCTAATAAACTTAATGTTAAAGGTTACTTCATCGGGCTGTAAATAAAGCTCAAAGGAAGGTCAGTTTTATAGCTCCTCTAAACAGCAAAGTGTTTACAGCGGTGCTAACATAATTGCACAAGGGTTTTCAAGTGTTTTCTAATCATCCATTAGCCTTCTAACACAGTTAGCAAACACAATGTACCATTAGAACACTGGAGTGATGGTTGCTGGAAATGGGCCTCTATACACCTATGTAGATATTGCATTAAAAACCAGACGTTTGCAGCTAGAATAGTCATTTAGCACATTAACAATGTATAGAGTGTATTTCTAATTAATTTAATGTTATTTTCATTGAAAAAAACTGTGCTTTTCTTTAAAAAATAAGGACATTTCTAAGTGACCTTAAACTTTTGAACGGTAGTGTGTGTATATATATATATATATATATATATATATATATATATATATATGCACACACACACAAACACACACACACACACACACACACACACACACACGGGTAAAAGGGCTGGTGTAATAGCGGGTTTCACCTACTTGGTCGCCCACTATTACTACCTCCTTTGTAAACAGGGTCACTAGGGTAATGCCTAGTTCCCCTACCTTTTCCTTATACTAATGTTAATCTACTTGCTTTGCTGCTAGGTAAGTGTATACGACTCAGTAAATACAATTGTATAGTGAATAAAGGGTAATATTTATTACTAACAATAATCACACTTACATATAAAATACACCAAACACAGAACGCAGTAACTGATCACGGTATAGTGTCAGTATACCCCAATACATATAACACGTTAATATATACTGGGTATACTCAAACTATACATAGTACAGTATAAACACAGTATCACAATCCTAATTATACCGCCACCCACTTACCTAAACATACATAGAATACAGTTACGTTACAATACAATACAGATGCACATGCTCACTGTTTATGTCCCACTCCCACATAGCAATAACTATCTCTGTACAATAAGGGTTAATAGCAAGGGTCACTAGGGACAGCAAGGGTTACCAGGGACAGCATGAGGATAAAGGGTTAACAAGGGGAATGGGTTGATGTGTGGCAGGTAAATGGTGGGAAAGGATTAAACAGGTACCAGGGGATATGCAGGTAAAGCAGGGCTAGAAAGTTACTGCAGGGGTTACTCAGGGCCGCAAGGGGTAGTAGGGGAACTCAGGACTGCAAGGGTTACTTAGGGAACTCAGGGCTACAAGGGTTAACAGGGTATGGGAATGTGCAGGTGAGAAGCTGGAGAGAAAGAGTTACTTAGGGTGTATAGGGGAGAAGATACTTAGCATGTGGTCCAAGTTGGTGAGTTGGTGTGTCTTCAGGGAGGCAGGAAAAGACAAATAAAAACAATTTTAATTAAATAAATAGAGTTACCTAAAAGAAGTCATGAAGTTACAAAACTTTTCGAACCCCTCGGTTTCTATTTTCTATTCTTTGTTACGTCTGAAAATAGGAAACAACATATTAAAACAATTTAGTTAGATCGAAACATAAAAACGGAATTCTCTTGTTTTCATGAACCAGGTTTAGAATACAAGAACATACGATCATATATACAAATAAATGCGGACATCTCCGATAGAATCTAAACCTATGTACGTATCTATAATTAATTTTCTTGTATACAACATAGAAAAACTTCACATACCGTACAACTGATTCTTCTATAACAAGGAAACAGACAAAAGATTGCGGTCCACGGGGCTCCTCCTTTCCTCTCCGGCCGTGAACCGCAATTAATTAATTATCTACAAGACTGACTGACTACAAATAGGTCTAGACTGCACAGTCAGACTTATCATAAGCCATGACTAAGGACCTAGCGAGGGTCTGAAACGCGTAGGCTACCGCCTATCCTCTCCTTCTCTCTGTACTCTGGACTACACCTACCTGTCACTAAATTTTTGTTCGTAGCCCCTGTGCTTTGATTTTAACCAAGATCAATTAAACTTGGAAATTGATTTCCGTTTTAACAAAAAACTACACTCTCAGCGCTGGTTCCAACTCCCCTGGTTCTGATATATATCTACACTCACATGTACATAGATATAAATATATAAAACACTTCCCTTTACACCTTAAAAGACTGGTCCAACAGGTTAGCAAGACTATTTAATGAATTGGGGTGGACAAAGGTATGACGCTTAAGAATTCTCTAGTGGTAAAACCATGTCCCGAATAGATCTTGTTTGCATTGAAGCTGGGATCCCCTTGGTTAACAAGATAGATTACGGCCCTAGGAGCGATTCTAAACATGTACCTTTAATCATGCAGTTCGAAGCGGTAATACCAAGATTACTGAAATTTTTTAGCTTCAACCCATATTGGTTGAAGCTAATAAATCAACATGAGGAGACAAAATCTGGACTCTTTCTATTAAACTCAAATTTAAAACACTTAGATATAAGGCTGGTATGGGATACCCTCAAGGTTTGCTTGAGAGAAATTCTATTGAAACAGGTCTCTTCTTTAAAAAATAAAAATCTGGCTGGCTCTGAACGAACTAAAAGCTAAGGTGGTGAAGTTAGAAGAAGTGTTTATGAATAGCCCCTCACCAACTAATAGGGAAAGTTTAATTAAACCACAGGAGCTTTTTGAGAACACCCAAATAACTATAAATATGGGGAGGGCTAAATGGTATAAAGAGGGAGGTGGCTCTCCAGTTATGAGTCCAAAATGATCACGGCCTAACAGAAAAAAAAGAAAGTTATCAGAACAATAAGAGGAAGAGAGAGAGATAATTTACAATAATAAGTCAATATTGAAGGAATTTAGATATTCCTTTGATAGGCCCTACCAATAGGAACAATCTAGTTCTCAAAGTGACTTAAGGAGTTATCTTTAGAAAATCACAATTCCAACAACTACTGATTAAAATAGGGAAAAACTGATAGCTAGTATCTCGAGAGAAAAAGCGGCGGGAGCTATAAGCACTTTATTAAAAAGAAAATCGGTTTGAATTGATGGCCTATCAGGAGAAGTATACCACAAGTTTCCAGAGGTCCTTGCCCTGGCTCTTGTGCAGATGTTTAATACATCCTATGAGTTGGGTTCTCTTTCTCATTCGATGGTGCAGGCCATAATTGTTCTTATATTGAAAGAGGATAAAGACCTATTGCTGAATCTACTGCCTTGAATACTGACTATAAAATCTTGGCAAAGATTTCGGCCTCTAGATTTGCACGAGTAATTCTTGACTTAACAAACCAGACTGGCTTTATGCCAGGCAAGTCTACAGTTTATAACTTCATACAAATGTTTCTGGGATTGCAATGTGAACAGGAGGGAAAGGAGGATTATGTCCTTGTCTCACTCAACAAAAGCTTTGACCGCATCGAGTGGGATTATACGTGGGCTGTGCTGGAGAGCTTTGGGCTGTGGGAGCATTTTGTTTCCTGGGTTAAGTAAATTATAGTGCATCGCCTCTGTTCTGACTACAGAAGAGCACACGATAGGTGTTCCCTTTGTCACCCCAGTTGTTTGTCCTGACTGTTGAACTTTTAACCAAGATTATTAGGGAGGGAAAAAACAATATTAGGTTGTAGATTGGGGAAGCAAGAAACCCCAAAAATGTGAATTAAAAATTTTTAAAAACATTTTTAAAGCAAAGGAAATATTCAAGAATTAAAATGAATTGGACTAAGTGCGCCCTACTGCCAATTAAACAAAGGACTGAAAGAGTGGACTGAACCACACACAGTACTGTGAAACAGTTTTAGGCAGTTGTGGAAAAATGACGCAAAATAAGAATGCTTTAAAAAATAGAAGTGTTAATAGTTTTTTTTATCAATAAATAAAATACAAAGTGAATGAACAGAAGAGAAATCTAAATCAAATCAATATTTGGAGTGACCACCCTTTGCCTTCAAAACAGCATAAATTCTTCTAGGTACACTTGTACAAAGTCATGGATTTTGTAGGATTATAGTCAGGTGAATGATTAACCAATTATACCAAACAGGTGATAATTGTCACGGCTGTGGGGTATGTGGACCCACTAGGCCGCTCTGCCATAGCGGAGAAGCAGCTGGCCAAACAATAGTCAATAACAGTCTCTTGGTTATGGGTACCTGGGTAGAACATCAGGCAGGTACTCAGAGTAGCAGACACGTGGTGAAGCAGGCACAGATGATACTTGGCGTAGCAGATGACACCAGACATGACAGATGACACCAGAGATGGCAGATGGCAAAAGACTTGGCAGATGGCAAAAGATGTGGCACACACGCGACTCTGACAATAGGCTTAGGCTCAGGAACAAACACAGCAATAAAATACTGGAAGCAGGTTATGAAACACTGGGAGCAGGACACAACTAAAGGACCATTTCCATAAACGAAACACAGAAATACAAACAACTCTCAGTCAAGGAGAGGAAGGTCAGAGCACTTTTTAAAGTCCAGGGTGTTACTGGGTTGATTGGGAACTTTAGACAAGTGCACATGGTGGTCCATTAAGGCCGGGAGTGTGCGTGCGCACCCTACAGGACACAGGGGAGCACTGCAGTCGTGTGTGTAGATTTCTCTGAGGAGGGAGACGCCCACATGAAGACACAGTCCTGCGGTTGTGGCTGCCGGTAAGAGGGACGTGACGGCGGTCAGCAACTGCGGACATTAACAATAATGATCATCATTTTCATATGTAGGTTGAAACACAGTCATTAGCTATAACAGAAACAGCTGTGTTGGAGGCTTAAAACTGGGTGAGGAACAGCCAAACTCTCCTACAAAGGTGAGGTTGTGGAAGACTGTTTCATGTCACAGGTCCACCATGGCAAGACTGAGCACTGCAACAAGACACAAGATAGTTATACTGCATCAGCAAGGTCTCTCCCAGGAAAAGATTTCAAAGCAGACTGGGGTTTCAAGATGTGATGTTTAAGCTCTTTTGAAGAAGCACAAAAAAACGGGCAACATTGAGGACTGTAGACACAGTGGTCGGCCGAGGAAACTTAGTGCAGTCGATCAAAGACACATCATGCTTACTTCCCTTCTAAATCGGAAGATGTCCAGCAGTGCCATGAGCTCAGAACTAGGAGAAACCAGTGCGACCCCTGTACACATATCTACTTATTGGAGAAGTCTGGCCTGAAGTTGTATTCATGGAATAATTGTGGCCAAAAAGCTATACCTGACATGGAAGCAAGGCTCAACTATGCATTAAAACATAGGTACTGCGGTGCAGAAAAATGGCAGCAGGTGCTCTGGAATAATGAGTCAAAATTTGAAATATTTGGCTGGAACAGAATGCAGTTTATTCGCCGAAGGGCTGAAGAGCGGTACAATAATGAGTGTCTACAGGCAACAGTGAAGCATGGTGGAGGTTCCTTGCAAGTTTGGGGCTCCATTTCAAAAAATGGTGTTGGGGATTTGGTCAGGATTAATGGTGGCCTCAATGCTGAGAAATACAGGCAGATACTTATCCATCACGCAATAACATCAGGGAGGTGTCTGATTGGCTGTATGTTTGGGATCACTGTCCTACTGCAGAATAAATTTGGAGTCAATGTTATTAAGATCTATCTTCAGCGTAAAGAAGAACGATGAGCCCTGGAAGCGATGATATGGCTTCCAAAGAGTGTGCAAGTGTAGCTAGCTGTTTTCAAGGCAAGGGGTGGTCACACCAAATATCAAATTGACTTAGGCCTCATGCACATGACCGTGTTTTTATGTCCGCAATTCATCCGCAAAAGTGTGGATAAATTGCGGACCCACTCCTTTCTATGAGCCCATGTACACGACCGTGGTTTCCATCACGGACCGTGCAAACGGCTACGGCCATGTGCATGAGGACTTAGAATTTACTTTTGTTAATTGATAAAAAAAAACTATTAACACTTCTATTTTTTAAAGCATTCTCAATTTGCAGCATTTTACAACAACTGCCTAAATCTTTTTGCAAAGTACTGTGTATATATATATTTTTTATAAATATATTTAAACTATTCGACAATACAGAAAAGAAAAAAGACAAAGACTAGAAATATTCAAGGCACTCTTTAGGGATAAGAAAATATTATTTATTTATTCGGAATTAATTTAATTAAATTTTTTGTAGAAAAATAGTTTTTTTGCAAAACTAGTACCGTATTTTTCGGACTATAAGACGCACCTGGCCATAAGGCACACCCAGGTTTTAGACAACAGAAAATAGGAAAAAAATTATTTGTTAAAATATAATTTATTCTGTTTCACCACATTCCGAGAGCCAAAACTTTTACACGTTTTATTAGTTCCCCTTGGCCACTTGGTTACATGTGGAGTTACTGAAACAGTGTAACTACGCTGTTTCCCTAACTCCCGTAGTAGTGAATGGCAGTTACGGAAGCAGTGTAGCATGCGAGCTACGCTATTTCCATAACTACTCTTCAGTTCTATGGGAGTTACGGAAACAGCGTAGCTCCGCGAGTTATGCTGTTTCAGTAACTCCACATGTAATCAAGTGTCCGGGAGAGCACAGAAAGCTAGATCAGGGTTTAGGGGGCCCCGTTCTAGAGATAGGTGCGGGTTCCAGAGGTGTCCTTCATAGAAAAACCCTTATAAATGCCGTGGTCGCTATTGACCACGGCATTTAACTAGTTAAAGCGGTTTGCCATAAAACACAGGATAGGGGCTACATGTGAGATCGCTGGAGGTCCAACCGCTGGGACCCCCAGCAATAAGGAGAACAGGGGAGCGAAAGTCACCCAAAGCGCTACATGAGAAGCCTGGACTTCCGGGCTCTGTGTCCGGCTTATCTGTTCCACAGCTCCATAGAGATCAATGGAGAGCCGCTCGCACATGCGCAGAAGAATTCCATTCATCTCTATGAAGCTGCCGGACACAGAATGCGGAAGTCACAGCTTCTCGTGCAGCGCTCTTGGTAACTTTCAGTCCCCGTTCTCCTTATGGATCACCCATGTATCCCCATCCTGTGGATAGGGGATACATGTGTTTTATGGCACAAGCCCTTTAAACTGCCAGGAACAGCGAAATTGCTGTTCCTGGCCGTTATTACAGCGTGTCAGAAGCGGAAACCTGCAGTGTACGGAGCGGGCTCAGTGCGTGAGCCGGCTCCATACATCATCCCCCTCCAGCTCCATGATGCGCCGGTACTTCATTGGTCGGGAAGAGGTTAAGTAATGAAGCGGTAATGGCGCCCAGCGATGCCGGGTAACTTGACTGCAGACTTTAAGACGCAGGGACTTTTTAGCAAGATTTATTCTTGCTAAAAACTGCGTCTTATAGTCCGAAAAATACGGTAATACTTTTTCAATAAATTTTAGATATTACAATAAAAACAGAGCATGTTACTTGGCTAGGTTCTACAACAATTACATTTAAATACATAAGACCACGCACCCATCAAGGATGTAATCAATATTATGTGTAGATATATATGGAAGGAAAATAACTTAATACAAAAAGCAAGTTCACATTTGTTCACTCCGATTCCAAAAAATGATGGTGCTTCATTCACATCTTAAAGAAAGGTTCTTATGATCGTGGATCAGCATGGTCAGTCCCAACTCAAATAGCAGTTAAGGCACCAAGTGCTTGGTTTCATTCACACTTGTGATTTAATTTAAATGCTGCCAAAAATAATTTCAAGAGATTACTGTGGCACAGAACCAACCAACGAACAAACCTCCAAGTAGGGGGTGAACAGGGTCAGAAAAAGGTTTGAGATCATATCATGCTCTTTCCATGTGGCATATCCACCAAATCTTGGTTGTTTAGGCAGGGTTGACGTCACTACCTGCTCGAAGCATCTAATTAGCAATTCAGCTAACTGTATACTGCCTTCCTATAGCAATAGATGTCAAGTGGTGTTTTAATACCTTCCACCAAAGGTTTTTTGAAATATTAATATTCTATTTGGAATTAATGAACAAATCACTGAAATGAGGATAGAGCTTATAAAATATAACTTTTACTTCTTATTTGTTAAAAATGTGCAAATACATACACAAAGAACAAATTTATAGGATAAAACTGTACTCCCTTTTGTGAGAGAAAAATTACATTCTGTTTGGTCATGAATTACCCATTTGTGCAGGTTGTGACCACTTTTGTACAGAGTAAATACAAAGCTCCAAATGTTACCGCATAAGGAAGAGGTTTTTCAAGAGGTATATTTGGGGTAATCCATCCCCCTACCCGTTCTATAGTGTATCCAAGTCCATCCTGATCCTGTAGCTGGGGACTGGGAAACCTCCTATTTTCCTTTTATGTGTATCCAGGCAACTAGTATTATGCCTTCTCCCGACGCGTTTCCTTGTGGCCAGAATTCTTCAGGGGAGATTAGGCCAATTAGCCTCTATAGTCGGAGGCTTTGGAGCAAGAAAGAGATAAATCTTATGCAGTGGCAAATATAGTTAAATGCATCTGTTCCCACGATGCTGGGATAAACGCCTGTCACGGCGTATAACGTCCTCCCTCAAATGTGTAAGGAGTCATCTATTTATCTGAAAACTCCTCCCTATCGAGACCCAACCCCGATGACGTATCTGTTGGTGTGTTCAGGAGTAGCAGCTGTAACGATGTCAACAAAGAGAAGACCTCCCAATGAAAGGGAGGTATCCATGTCTGCATAAGCATCACATAGCTCCTCCCACCAAGGCCGACAGCCAATGGGTTAGTGAATCCTGTCACAGCTGGCGATTCGCTGCATTTGCAGCTGAGTCGGCCGTCTGTGAACAGGAAGAATGCCTGTCTACACGTGGTAACATCCATCGGTATGTAAGACCAGGAGGGAGGGAGGGGATTAGATGTGTTCTGACGTCTCCTTCAGTGTTTACTTAATATCAGTAAATGTTTTATGCCGAATATTAAACCGAGGTTAAGAGACTACATCAAAGAGGCCCATTTCTTTATTTTGATGGGTTTTAAATTTTGTTATATTGGATATTTTTGGCAGTATTTACCAATCTACTATTCTCATATAGAAGGTAATGAACTCTAATTGCAAACATGTCTAGTATTTGAATGTAATATCTTTCCAATAAAGGAAGTGAAATTATCACCTAGACGTTAGTAGTTTTATTTATGGCTCCCGTGTCATATATGAAGCAATAAAGTAGTCATATATGTGTTATAAATTGGGACAAGAGATGCGAACCTATAGATACTGTTTTTAGTTTTCATATTCCCAAAAGGAAGACCTAGTCTTTAGTGGAATTTATATGAAGCAGCAGTAATTTATTTGTTCGTTTTGTCCATGTGGAATTATGGAACCCATTTTAAATATCCACCTAGACTCCCTTTGGAGGACCACTTTATCTATATCTCCTCCCCTTGGTGATGGATGTATAAGCTCCATAGCTGTAAATTTGAGGCATTTTGCATCTCCCCCATGTTTAAGATGTACATGTCTAGCTACTGGTTTATCCCTATCCTTCGCGATGTCCCCTAGATGTTCCAAAACTCTCTTTTTAAATTCCCTGGTGGTCTTGCCTATATAATCCATGGGGCAGCTACAGGTGATTTTATACAGTACGTTTTTGGAACTACAATTAATAAAGTCTCTGATTTTATAGTTTTTGCCAGTGTATGAACTCGTAAATTCTTTCATGTTTAATACTGCAGTGCAAGCTTTGCAATGTCCGCATTTATAACATCCATTTATCTTCGCATGATCCAACCAACAGAGACCCTTTTGGGAATTTTTCAAGTGGCTGTGTGTAATCCTATCTCCAATGCTCCTACCTCGTCTGTATGTAATCTGTGCCCACGGGGATATCGCTTCACTTAGATCTGGATCCATTTGTAGGATACCCCAATGCTTCCTTAGTATCCCTTTGATAATTTTGTTGGATCTATCAAAAGTTCCAATTAACCGTATCGGTTGTTTGAAGTCCTCTATCTTTTTTGGCATGAGTAAGTTCTTCCCATTTCTTTTCTTTTGGATGTTAATAAGCCGCTTTTAGAGTCTTCAACGGATATCCCCTCTCAAGGAATCGGCTTTTAAGATCTTTGGCCTGTTCTCTAAATTCTCGTTCATTAGAGCCATTTCTCCTTAATCTAAGGTACTGCCCCTTGGGTATGCCTCTTTTCAGTGGTGTGGGATGATGGCTTTCCCATCTAAACAGGCTATTGGTCGAGGTTGGCTTTCTATATATACAGTGGATTTTAAACCTCCTGTCTTGTTTTTGGAGATATAAACATCCAAAAATGGTAAACATTCACTGTTAGATTCAGAAGTGAATCTTAAACCAATGATGTTATTGTTCAATGCATCTTCATAATTTCTGAATTCTCTTTCTGGTCCACCCCATAGAACAAACACGTCATCTATGTAGAATGCCCACATCAAAATAGGAAGATTTAGGAATTGGCGTTCGTCTGTGAATACCATCGTTTCTTCCCACCAACCCAGGAGCAAGTTAGCATAAGTTGGTGCACATGAGTTGCCCATGGCTGTGCCCCTGAGTTGATGATAGATCCGGCCATTGAAAACAAAGTTATTTTTTGTCAAAATGAATCTTAACAATTCTATGAGAAAAGCATTGTGTCTCTGTAAGTGGACAACTCTTGTGTTCAAAAATAACTCAACTGCCTTAAAACCCATTGTATGTGGAATTGAAGAGTATAACGCCTCCACATCAATGCTTGTCAGGATTGTGTCATGCTCTACCGTAACCTCATTGATTTTTAGTAAAAGATTCATGGTGTCCTTCGTGTAAGAGGGTAATGCTTCAACGAAATTTCTCAAAATTTTATCTAAATAAATGTCCACATTTTGTGTTAAGCCCCCTATCCCGATACTATGGGGCACCCTTTAAGAGGGGTGATTCCCTTATGAACCTTTGGAAGGGCGTAAAAGGTGGGGATTTGTGTATTTTCAATGGCCATAAATTTAAATTCATTTAGATCTATGAGGTTCTCTAATCTGGCCTGATTTAGAAGCTCCAAAAGTTTATCTTTGTCTTTCTGTATAGGATTTTTCTTCAAGATTTCATAACTGTCCTTATCATTTAGAATAGTTTGACACATTTCTATGTAGTCCCTTCTGTTGAGAACCACCGTGTTTCCCCCTTTATCGGAGGCCTTTATGATTATATTTTCGTCTCTTTCTAGTGACATTAGTGCCAGATGTTCTTTTCTAGTGAGATTAGAAGGTTTATTGGATGTTTCAATTTCCATTAGGTCCTTCATTACAAATTCCTGGAAAACATCAATGATGGAGACATCATATATTGGAGGCATTTTACAACTTTTCAATTTACATTGGGTAAAGGGACCTTCGCCTCTTGCTTTTTCATTTAACGAGAGTAGGGTTGCCAAGTCCCTTGCATGCGGAAGTTCTGTTGGAATTAGTCCTAGTTCCTGGCAATCTTTTTTGTCTTTTATCTTGTATAGTTTATGCCACTTAAGTTTCCTGAAAGAGGTTAATATCTTTGACCCAGTTGAATACTTCATAGGTCATGGTAGGTACGAAAGATAAACCCTTATTTAGTATAAACATCTCCAATTCAGATAAGGGTCTATTTGATAAATGTATAACCCTCATCTTGGTTTTATTTATCTCTGGTTGTTTGTCCTGTTCCGTAAAGGATACAGTATTTTCTGTCCTTCCTTCTCTAAAAAACGAGAGGACTCTGTATTTGAATAGATGTTCTGATGCTGGTACGACGAAGCACTTGGGTTTATTTGAGAGGTTTCCCATGTTTGTTGGGCGTTTCTCGCTTTGGAGGGACCCCCATCCCCTATATTGTCTGGAGTAATTCCTTCCCCTGGAAGCTCTACTTTTGTAATTCTGTTCAAAATCTGTAAAATCCGTGTCTGAAGAGGATTGATCCGTTTCAGGATTATTCCTTCCTTTCCTTTCTTCAAAGTGGTATGCCTTGTTTTCTCTAAAGTCCTGTAGATCCCGGACAAATTGCTGATGTTTCCTTTCAGTCAAATTGTATTGGAATTTCTCAAAGGTATTTTGTAATTGTGTTTCCTTCACAGCGTACTCTGGATCGGTTTTGAATTTCAAAACTACTTCAATCTGTTCTTTACGTTTTTTAGCTGCAGCTTCCAATATCTTTTTTTATTTGTCCAAAAGAATTTGTATCAGTCTCAAGGAACTATTGGTTACTTCCGTTTCCCACCGACGCAATAATTCTGGGTTTTGTAGTCTAGTTGCTGGTGTAAGTGAAATTCTTAGTCCTCTCGGGACTATACTATGTTTGATGTAATTCTTAAATGATTGTACCGCCCACCAGGAAATTGCTTGTTCCTTATAGCATTTACTTAATTCATTAAATGCTGTTTTAAGTAACGGTGTGAATTTCTTCTGTAGATAATCTTTCTCAGAGAAAACTTCCTTTGCCTGGTTTAACCAGGTTTCTATGTTGACAGTGTTTGAAATAAAGCCTGCCATATCCCAAGTAATTTGAATAGATGTCAAGTGGTGTTTTAATACCTTCCACCAAAGGTTTTTTGAAATATTAATATTCTACTTGGAATTAATGAACAAATCACTGGAATGAGGATAGAGCTTAGAAAATATAACTTTTACATCTTATTTGTTAAAAATGTGCAAATACATACACAAAGAACAAATTTATAGGATAAAACTGTACTCCATTTTGTGAGAGAAAAATTACATTCTGTTTGGTCATGAATTACCCATTTGTGCAGGTTGTGCCCACTTTTGTACAGAGTAAATACAAAGCTCCAAATGTTACTGCATAAGGAAGAGGTTTTTCAAGAGGTATATTTGGAGTAATCCACCCCCCTACCCGTTCTATAGTGTATCCAAGTCCATCCTCATCCTGTAGCTGGGGACAGGGAAACCTCCTATTTTCCTTTTATGTGTATCCAGGCAACTAGTATTATGCCTTCTTCTGACGCGTTTCCTTGTGGCCAGAATTCGTCAGGGGAGATTAGGCCAATTAGCCTCTATAGTTGGAGGCTTTGGAGCAAGAAAGAGATAAATCTTATGCAGTGGCAAATATAGTTAAATGCGTCTGTTCCCACGATTCTGGGATAAACGCCTGTCACGGCGTGTAACGTCCTCTTTCACATGTGTAAGGAGTCATCTATTTATCTGAAAACTCCTCCCTATCGAGACCCAACCCCGATGACATATCTGTGGGTGTGTTCAGGAGTAGCAGCTGTAACGATGTAAACAAAGAGAAGACCTCCCAATGAAAGGGAGGTATCCATGTCTGCATAAGCAGCACATAGCTCCTCCCACCAAGGCCGACAGCCAATGGGTTAGTGAATCCTGTCACAGCTGGCGATTCGCTGCATTTGCAGCTGAGCCGGCCGTCTGTGAACAGGAAAAATGCCTGTCTACATGTGTTGACATCTATCGGTATGTAAGACCAGGAGGGAGGGAGGGGAATACATATAAATCACTGGGGTAGGACTGGAGTTTAAATAAAATATAACTTTTACTAGTATCATATTAAAAATGTGTAGACATGAAAAAAGAACATTACAAAAAAAGGGACATTTTACAAAAAAAGCCTTCTGTCTTCTTTTTCGCCCTGTTGCAGGAACAATAGATGAAATGATTCAATCTTTCCTGTGTTGGTAAAGTGTGCAATCAGTAGAGGTTATTGTGTATCAAGCCCTTGAATTAGTGCACAAGGTATGTGACTGCTCCAAAAAATAAACAATATTGATTTATATAAGCGGAAAGGTATTTCCTACGTCACCCATGATTTGGTATATATAGCTTTTTCTTGGGTCATTAACCCCCCTTACCCATTCCATAGTACAGTGGGGTCAATTCCACTTTCCAGTAAAGGGACTGGGAAACCTCATTATCCGATTTGGAAAGCGATATTTTATTTCTCCCGATGCGTTTCCTTACTGCCAGAATTCATCAGGTGAGATATGGCCAAATAGCCTAACAAAGGTGAGGCTCAACAAAGTGTGCTGGAGCAGCACATATTAATATTTAGAGATTTTGCAGTGGAAGAAGGTTTTGACAGCACATGATTCTCCCGTGCTGGTATGAACGCCTGTGTCAGCATCTGACATCATCACCCATCTGTGCTTCACCTGTCTTATTTAGCTCAGTATTCCCTCCCATTTTGGACACACCTCCCATGACTTATTGAGAGGTGTGTATCCAGGGAGGAACTGATACGCCAGCAGGCGCAGTGAACCGGACATCCCAAATATGGGCCGTCCATGAACTTAGCGACGACGGTGCCCAGTTCCTCCTACCAAGCTCATGCATCACTCAGTCAGGACCGCTCATCAGCAGCGCGCAGGTGCACAACTGCTCACAGCTGCGCCGCCGCAGTGCAATTGCTTACGGCAGGTAGATGACCAGCGAGCATCCGACATTGACACTCGTTACCACAGTGTGGTGTAGACTGTGGTGACGCGCAGGCCGGAAAATAGAAGAGGGTGTTTCTGTCTAATCCAATGCGGCCCTAAAGATCGCTATACATGACCATCAAGAACTGCCTAAAGTTTGGAAAGACTGTACCTATTACATTGATATTCTAGTTATAACAAAAGGATGGGATTGGTATTACACTAGTGTTCTAGTATTCTCTATGTTACTAATCGGATATTTTTAGCAGTTCTTACCAAATACTTATGTATTAAGACGGTCCTCATTCTCATGCATTAAGTTTTCAGTGTTATTTAAAGAGGCTCTGTCCCCACATTATAAGTGCCCTATATTGTACATGATGTGATCGGCACTGTAATGTAGATTACAGCAGTGTTTTTTATTTAGAAAAACAATCATTTTTGACGGAGCTATGATCTATATTAGCTTTATGCTAATGAGTTTCTCAATGGACAACTGGGCGTGTTTTACTATATGACCAAGTGGGTGTTGTACAGAGGAGTGTATGACGCTGACCAATCAGCGTCATACACTTCTCTCCATTCATTTACACAGCACATAGCGATATAGCTATATCGCTATGTGCAGTCACATAAACACACTATAACGTTACTCATGTGTCATGTCAATGAATATACATTACCTCCAGCCAGGACGTGATGTGTATTCATTCTCCTGACCACTTCTGTAGCGTCTCTGTGATTTACAGCACAGCACAGCGAGATCTCGCTGTGAATGACAGCATACAGTGTAATCTCGCGAGACTACGCCTGCTATGCTGTAGCTCACAGAGACGCTACAGAAGTGGTCAGGAGAATGAATACACATCACGTCCTGGCTGGAGGTAATGTATATTCATTTTCATGACACATGAGTAGCGTTACAGTGTGTTTATGTGACTGCACATAGCGATATAGCTATATCGAGATCTGCAGTGTAAATGAATGGAGAGAAGTGTAAGACGCTGATTGGTCAGCGTCATACACTCCTCTGTACAACACCCACTTGGTCATATAGTAAAACACGCACAGAAACTCATTAGCATAAAGCTAATATAGGTCATAACTCCGTCAAAAATTATCGTTTTTCTAAATAAAAAACACTGCTGTAATCTACATTACAGCGCCGATCACATCATGTACAATATAGGCCACTTATAATGTGGTGAGAGAGCCTCTCTAAGGCTTTGAAGAGAGGTGATATTTATATATAGATAATATATATCAAATCCTTTTGAGCCAAAGTAATCTTAGTATGTGTTTACAAATACACATTAAACCATTAAAAAATATTATTTGTAAACTAATAATGTATTAAAAATATCCATTTATTCATCAAATATATATATATATATATATATATATATATATATATATATATATATATATATATATATATATTTGGCGAATAAATGGATATTTTTAATACATTATTAGTTTAAAAATAATATTGTGTAATGGTTTATATTTTTATATATATATATATATATATATATATATATATATATATATATATATATATATATATATATATATATATATATAAAAGTATATATAAACGCATATGTACTGTAAAAGACAGATATCTTCCCTGGATGAAAAGGATATTAAGTTTTTATTAAACGTGATAACAAAACGATTGTCAGAAGAGCAGCTTCTCATAGCCTGCTGAGTGGAGTAATTGAAGATTCAGGACTCTGCAAATGACATGCTGTCAGATAGAGTCTATTGTAGCACAGCATGAGCATAATACAAGACCTATTATTGCAGAGTCTAAATCTCATACAAATTATTTTTCTAATGGTAACTAAATAAAAGCAAGGGGAAAATGCATTTAACATGGATTTCGGTTTGAAAATGGCAACAGTTGCAGATATATGACATCACTTTAAAATTAAAACCTACATTCCCTATACATAGCTTGGGTCACCATTGCAGTTAATATATCAACATTTCTGAAAAACGACCAATATAATAAATATAATTTTTTTTTTCCCATGTCTATGCGTTGCTTGGACCATTCAGAAATAGTGCTGCTTATTGAGGGGATCACACTGTAGTGTTTGCCAGTATGTCGTGTATTGACGCCGCTTCCCACAGTTCCCACAATTCATTGAGACTGGCATCATCTTTACTATCTTCATTAGCACAGTGTACTTCAGGAGGACAATGGGAGCGCGCATGCTGAGCAGGACAGGAGGAAACTGTATACACAAACACTGACATGCTGCCCATAGAAGTCTATGGCAAGGGGATTGGGAGCAGGAGGCGAAGGCAGGAGCAGAGAGAAGACACACCCGCTACACATAGAAGTCTATGGAGAGGAGAGGGGAGCAGGAGGAGGGAGCAGGGAGAGATGCTGTCCATAGGAGTCTATAGAGTCTATACTGTCTATGTCTAGACAACTCATCTTGCTTTTGTTGTGTACATTTAGTCTCTGCATAATATTCATAACACCTAGATTGTCAAAATGACTTCAATGTTTATAAAAAAAAAACATACTACATTAAACAGGACCTTTTTCCAGTTGCCCAATATAAAATAAACATAAGGCAATATGCAAGACATAAAATTAATACTAATTATCACCTACACATTTTACCTCTCTAATGGCTGTCAAAGTCCAGAAAGCCCATGTAAATCACCTCAACAGGTGTCTCTGTATGTATTGTCTTGTATGGTGCAGTGGCCAAATGTATGACCAACACCCTTAAAGTATATACCCACTATTTATCATCATGTTATTTTAGGTCCAAAATTTGGGTCTGAATCATTTCTTAATATATCTTTAAGGGGGTCAGAACTACCACTAGAGGGAGCTAAGGAGCTAACTGCATACAGTTATTACAACATCTGCATCAAGTTTTTTTATGTTCTCCCCATACCTTCAGAACACACACACAATAGCTTCTCCTATTTTCTTTCGCTCATTTTTATCTTTGCTCTGTAGATTAGGACAAGCTCAGCATAGTCATCTCATTAATTATTATTATTATTATTATTATTATTATTATTATTATTATTATTATTATCATTATTATAGGGCATGGGATTTAAAAACAGATAGCAGCTCTTTTGTACTGCTTTATGGGCACTGAACGGGTTACGAAAAGGGCCTAGGATTGCAGGGTAGGGAGAAGGAGGGGTTAGTTCAGCGGTAAAGGGTCTTGAGGTCATCATTGGTCAAGGGGTTGAAGAAAAGGAGGGGACAGTTAGCTTAAACAAGCAGTTTTAGCTGATGTGCACTCTCTTACCTCGCCTGCGCGTTGTGAAGAATGCCTGTCCTTCCCGCCTTTTGTTATGGTTGTCTTTTATGCTTGTATTCACTTTTGTTTAGTTTCTTTCAGATGTCACAGTTTGGCTGTGTTTTTAGTTAAAAAATACTACACGAGGGTCACCTGCTTGCTGCAAGAAGAGGATAGTAGCAAGGCGGTACACGACCAGAAATAGCTGTATACTTTTTTCACAAAGTTTTGATATTTAATATTTATGGTAATGTTTTTTATTAAAATAAAGCAGTGGCCATTCCACTTACCCAACACACAGTCTGGCGTCTTTTAATGTCAGCATAAGTAATGGACAGAGAGATAAAACAACTGGTAAGTGATCCCCGCAGTCAAAGGTGTGTGTGTGTGTGTGTGTGTGTGTGTATGTGTGTGTGTGTGTGTGTGTGTGTGTGTGTATGTGTATGTGTGTGTGTGTGTGTGTGTGTGTGTGTGTGTATCAGCGGACACCATTATATATATGGCCTGGAGCAATTTATTTAAAATGATTCCAATTGAAACCAATTTTTATTTTGTGTATCTAACAGAGTAAGTTAATTATATAATACAATTTTGAGTCACAAAAAAAAAATCTACAGTAGGATTAAACGCATAATCGTGCCGTGACCTTCTGCTCCTTTCAACTTGCAAGCATGACTCCCTAGAGAAATATATTACTGGAATGTTAATGTATTTCTTTACTGACCTTTTACATTCTTACTGTGTCACATATCCCGACTCCCTTTCCTCTTTCTTTTCTTCAAGCCCCTCTCAGAAGGCAGGAAATCACATTTCCTAAGTTTCAATATTTTTCTCTCTTTTTCACATTGTTAAAGCCCAGCCATGTCACACCCAATAAATTAATGAAACAAACAGCTACAATAGTCACTTGCTTACTAGACTCATTCCATCCAAACTGAAGATAATGAGGAGCGCTCTTTGGCAGGAGAGCGGATTTATTTCTTAATGCTTCCTGCTTTTATCAGAACTTGTTACCCATCCAGTCTGTTTACTAAAGGATCAGCAATTGTAAATTTAAGCTTTAATGACCTTGTGTCCAAATATGATAAGATGCATAGAAATGTTTGTAGCTATTTATTTCCAATATTAAGAGTAGTTTGCAATAACAATGAACTATACTGATACAGGCGTAAGGTGGCTGTGTAAGATAACTACACAATTCAAAATGCACAATGCAAGGAACACCACTTTTTTTTTCAAATCCTTTTTTTTCTTTACAAAGCATTTCTATTTATACACAAGTAGGTGAGATCAGTAGTACCAGAAATGGTTCTGTACCAGAATTGGTGGATGTATTATTCATATACAATTGTATATTGTATAAAAGCTTTACTATATTATAGGGTAAATTAAGGTCCTCTTACACCGGCCAATTTTAGCCGGTGGAATGAGCGCCGATCAACGAGACAGCTCGTTTGCTCCAGTCACAAGGAGCTATATATGTAAAGGATCTGCCAGGCACTGCTTCAGGGTTAACTCCCAGAATTAATCAGTCAACACCTGAGTGTACATCCCTGAGACAGACACCAGCTTCCTCCACTCAGGCTGGCAGGCTTAGGAGTGGGAGAGCCTATCGCAACCTGGCCAGACTCAGCTAGCTCCCGCCCTCGGTCTATTTAAGCCTGCTCTTCCTGTCCATCTGTGCTTGTGAATTCTTTCCTTGAGGTTTCCTGGCCCAGCTACAGCTCCTGCTACTTTTTGATCCTGCTCCATACAGACCCCGGCTTACCGACTACTCTTCTGCTTTTCGCTTTGTACCTCGCACTCTCCTGGCTTGACTCGGCTCGTTCACTACTCTGTTGCTCACGGTGTTTCCGCGAGCAACTGCCCATTTCCCTTGCTTGTGTTCCCTTGTTTGTTTGTCGTGTTTGTCATGCACTTACTGAGCGCAGGGACCGCCGCCCAGTTGTACCCCGTCGTCTAGGGCGGGTCGTTGCAAGTAGGCAGGGACAGAGTGGCGGGTAGATTAGGGCTCACTTGTCCGTTTCCCTACCCCCCCCCACCATTACAATATATATATATATATGGGGAAGAGCGCTTGTTACTCCGATCGCTCATCCCCATACATTATTATGTCGGCAGCGTGTCTCCCTGTTTACACAGGGAGATGTGCTGCTAACAACAATAATATTTTAGTTTTTAAAAACGATACGATCAGCATATGAAGGAGCGTTTGCTCGTTCATCTGCTGATAGCTGCCCTGTTTACACAGGGCAATTATCGGCAACGAGCGTTCTATGAATGATCGTTTGCCAGATAATTGGCCCGTGTAAAAGGGCCTTAAAGAAGAACTCCTCTTTATTTTTTTATTGCACCCTCCATTTTTACATTGGTGTTTCAGTGGGGTGCTGTGTGCAGAAATACTTACCGATGCCCGCATATTGTCGTCTTCATTCTGACCTGGCCTGGAGTCATGGCCGGCCTTAGATATGTTCGACCAGTGCGGTCGCACAGGTCGCCAGCCTCCACACTGCAAGAGGGGTGCCAGCGGGTGTGTGTATCCCCGCGCCGTTGCAACTAAGCAGTCGCCTTTCCGCCCGGGCGCTTCTTCACTTACTGTCCATCGCTACAGCTGTAGCAGCCATAGCGGCTGCTAGCGGCGACATCGGGCATGAGGGCGGTGGCACCGCTAGCGGCCGCTGCGGCTGCTATAGCGGCAGCGACGGCACTATAGCAGAGCAGGGTGGTATCTCCCTGATCTGCTTTCTACTAGCGCCACTGTAGCTCCCTGAAGGAGCAGAATCCCCATGTGGCCGGGGATTCCGCTCCTGGAGCGCTGCTTGATGTCTCTGTCCATATATGGACAGTGACATTAGGGGAAACTCCTGAAGCGGAATCGCCGGTCACAGCGTTGCAGACACTATGACCGGGGATTCAACTCCAGTAGAAGCCAATGACGTCATGGACACAGACGACAGGAGCTTCTCCTGGAGTGGAATCGACGGTCACAGTGTCGGCAATGCTGTGGACGGGGATTCCACTTCAGGAGTTTCCTCTGATGTCACTGTCCATATATGGACAGAGACATCCAGGTGCGGAATCCCCGGTCACACGGGGATTCCGCTCCTTCAGGGAGCTACAGTGGCGCTATATATACTGGAAGGGGGGCGGGTTGCTATCTACAAGGGGGCTGTGGGCTGTGTGGCACTACCAACAAAATAGGACAACTGTGCAGGAGCACACAAAATACCCAGCTATCCCGGCTATCAAATAAATGTGTGGAAATAAACTAAGATATAACTTTTATTTAATCTAGCTAAAAGGATTAATCCTTTAGCTAGACTAAATAAAAGTTATATCTTAGTTTATTTCCACACTTTTTTTGTTAGCTGGGAAAGCTGGGTATTTTGTGTGCTCTTGCACAGTTGTCCTTTTTTGAATGTCTATTACCCGCCAGCTATCAGGGTCATTTCGTAGTCCTTGCTACCTACAAGGGGGCTGTGGGCAGTGTGGCACTACCTACCAGGGGGCTGTGTAGCACTACCAACCAGGGGGCTGAGGGCTGTGTAGCACTACCAACCAGGCGGCTGTGGACTGTGTGGCACTACCAACCAGGGTCCTGTGGGCTGTGTGGCCCTCCCTACCAGGGGGGCTGTGTGGCACTCCCTACCAGGGAGCTGTGCGGCACTCCCTACAAGGGGGGATGTGCGGCACTCCCTACCAGAGGGGCTGTGCGGCGCTCCCTACAAAGGGGCTGTGTGGCGCTCCCTACAAGGGGGCTGTGTGTCGCTCCCTACAGGGGGCTGTGTGGCGCTACCTACAAGGGGGCTGTGTTGCGCTACCTACAAGGGGGCTGTGTGGCGCTACCTACAAGGGGGCTGTGTGGTGCTACCCACAAAGGGGGCTGTGTGGCGCTACCCACAAGGGGGCTGTGTGGCTCTACCTACAGGGGGAATCTGTGAGTGGTGGGCTGATGGTCATTTTACTGTGAGTGGTGGGCTGATGGTGACTTTACTGTGAGTGGGGGGCTGATGGTGACTTTACTGTGAGTGGGGGGCTGATGGTCTTCAAGTGGTTTCTGCCTATGACCTCCAATTGAAATTAATAGGAGGCAGAAAATACCTGCGGCGCTCGTTTGGAGCTTTTTTTCCTGCGTCTTTTGCATTTGCTTCAACAGCTTAAGAAAAAACACAAAAAAAGGTCACATAATGCTGTCAATTTCTGAAGGAATTTTGAGGCAGATTTTTTTTGGCTTACAGAAAACGTGTGTGAACATACCCTACGAGTGCAGTGCTTGTTCTTAGCCGTTTTCTGTCTTTCTCGAAACAATTTTTGGTAGGGGGGCCCTGAGGAAATTTTATTTTTCCAGTGCTACCTCGAGTCCGAAAAGGTTGGGAAACTCTGTACTAGGCTACAGGATCCTGTCATGGAGCAGCTCAGTTCGTCATCGGAACGGGGCCTAGGTGAGTACAAATTTTGTTTTTGTTTGGGGGCACTGTCTACAAGGGTGAGGTGGGGGACTGTATGGCACTGTCTACAAGTGGGAGGTGGGGGGCTGTATGGCACGATCTACAAAAAGGAGGTGGGGGATTATGGCACTGTCTACAGGGAGGCTATATGGCAAAATCTACAGGGGGCACTATACTGTGTGGGGGCCACTAAGCGGACATTATACTAAGTAGGGGTACTACAGGTGGTATAATACTGTGGGCTCAATTAGAGGACAAAATACTGTGTCCTTGAAGGGGTTGTAATATATTATATTATTAAATATTATTATTATACTGTATGGGGGAACTAAAGGGGCATTATAATTTTTTTATGGGGCATTTTTTTATAATGATGGGGTGGGGCGCCGAAAGATTATTTCGCACAGGGCACCATCTATCATAGGGCCGGCCCTGCCTGGAGTCACTGCTTTTTTTAGAAAACCGGAAGTAAGCCTCTCAATGCATTCCTATGGAGCCTCGTTCTGGCTCCCATAGGAATGCATTGAGAGCCTGAGTTCCGTTCTATTCTAAAGCACAGTGACTCCAGACAAGCCAGAGGGAAGATCACGTGAGCGGCGCTGGACCGGAAAAAGACAAGCTGCGGGGATCGGTAAGTATTTTTGCACACAGCATACCACTGAAACACCAATGTACAAATGGAGGGTGCAATAAAAAAATAAAGTGGAGTTCTTCTTTAACTCTCTAGATGGTTGACCACAAATTCTCTATATCAACATGTCATGATGTCTTAAAGACAGTGGCGTAACTACCGCTGTAGCAGCCATAGCAGCTGCGATGGAGCCCGCGGCATGAGGGGGCCCGTGCCGCCCGCCAACACGCCCCCCCATATTCCCAGTGGCGTCGCTAGCAGCCGTTATGGCTGCTACAGCGGTAGCGACGCTACTACGGGGCTTGCGCCACCGAGTTTCTTACATTTATGGACCGGCATGGGCCCTCTCATGTCCGGTGGTGTCGCTAGCATCGGAGGGGGCCCTGGTGCTAGCGACAGCCACCCCCCCTTGTAGTAATTGTACCTGCGTCTATAGCATGCAGGTACAAATACATGCATTAGCGCTGAATGGCTGGGCACGTTTCATGCCCGACCATTCAGCGTCTTACAATAACATTGATTGGCGGGGCAAAATGACTTGCCCCACCAATCAGCACCTTTCAACTACGCTAGCGGCGCATCGCGCCGCTTCCGTGGTTGAAAGGCGCTGATTTTTCGGGGCAAGTCATTCTGCCCTACCAATCAGCGCCTTTCAACCATGCGCTGCTTGTTCAGCTCCAACAGACTTAGCAGGCCAAGTTACATGTTAACATAGGACCCCTTCTTTGATATCACCTTCACAATTCTTACTTCCATTGAATTTGTGAGTATTTGGACAGTTTCTGCTTGAATATCTTTGCAGGATGTCAGAATAGCCTCCCAGAGCTTCTGTTTTGATGTGAACTGCCTCCCACCCTCATAGATATTTTGCTTGAGGATGCTCCAAAGGTTCTCAATAGGGTTGAGGTCAGGGGAACATGGGGGCCACACCATGAGTTTCTCTCCTTTTATGCCCATAGCAGCCAATGACACAGAGGTATTCTTTGCAGCATGAGATGGTGCATTGTCATGCATGAAGATAATTTTGCTATGGAAGGCACGGTTCTTCTATTTGTACCACGGAAGAAAGTGGTCAGTCATAAACTCTACGTACTTTTCAGAGGTAATTTTCACACCGTCAGGGACCTTAAAGGGGAATACCAGCTCTCTCTCCTCATGATTCCAGCCCAAAACATGACTCCGCCACCTCCTTGCTGACGTCGCAGCCTTGCTGGGACATGGTGGCCATTCACCAACCATCCACTACTCCATCCATTGGACCATCCAGGGTTGCGCGGCCCTCATTAGTAAACAATACGGTTTGAAAATGAGTCTTCATGTATTTCTGAGCCCACTGCAACCGTTTCTGCTTGTGAGCATTGTTTAGGGGTGGCAGAATAATAGCTTTAATCACACTTGCAAACCTCTGGAGGATCCTACACCTTGAAGTTTGCGGGACTCCAGAGGCACCAGCGGCTTCAAATACCTGTTTGCTGCTTTGCAATGGCATTTTAGCAGCTGCTCTCCTAATCCTATTAATTTGTCTGACAGAAACCTTCCTCATTATGCCTTGATCTGAACGAACCCGTCTGTGCTCTGAATCAGCCACAAATCTTTTCACAGCACGATGATCACGCTTAAGTTTTCTTTAAATATCCAATGTTTTCATAAAGACACAATACCATCCATGAGTTTATTTGAAAAACTAATAATTAAATGTTTATGACACTTAAATCCAATGTGCATAATAAATTGGAACACAGTGTATAGGGGTGGGCTATATGTGGGACATTATATACAGGGGTGGGTTACCTGTGGGGCACTATCTACAGGGGGCTATATGTAGGGCACTGTCTACAGAGGTGGGCTATACGTGGAGCACTATCTATAGGGGAAGCTATATGTAGGGCAGCACGGTGGCTCAGTGGTTAGCACTATTGTCTTGCAGCTCTGGAGTCCATATGTGGGCACTATCTACAGGGGGCACGGTGTGTGTGTGGGACACAGTGTATGGTACTATTATAATCAGGGACACATTGTATGGCACTATTATAGTTAGAGATGCAGTGTATGGCGCTATTATATTTAGAGGTGTTGAGAATTCTATCTTTGTTTATAGGTGCAGAAATGCTTTAAAAGTGAGAAGCTGAAGACATCTGAGCGAATGGGTCATGGCCGGGAGAAATCCAGCATAGAAGTCTGGGCCGGAGGGAGAAGAAAAGAAAAAAGGACTAGAATCTGAGACGTCACCAGTGAGTCACTTAATGTAAATGTTTATTCTGCCTCTAATTGGTACTATATTCACTGTATGATCTGCAGCGAGATGATGGGTGGTATGTTATTTTTTTATTTTTTTTTGAAACAGCATCTTCCTCCATATCCTTACCATTGTTCGGGCCATGCTGGGAGCTGTAGTTAACCTATGCGGCAGGGGTAGCACTAAATTGAGCTGTATTTGTTCTGGTGTTGTATATATGTACAGAGCTTAGTTCTGGGGCTGTATATATGTACTGAGTTTGGTTCTAGTGCTGTATTTATGTATGGAGGTTGGTTCTGGTGCTGTATATATGTATTAAGCTTGGCTCTCGTGCCGTATACATGTATGAGCCTGGTTTTAGTGCTGTATATATGTATAAGCTTAGTTCTAGTGCTGTATATATGTCAGAGCTTTGTTCTAGTGCTGTATTTATGTACTGATCTCGGTTCCGGTACTGTATATATTTCAGAGGTTGGTTCTGGAGCTGTAATTATATAGGATATATTTATAATATCAAAATTGCGGGGCAAATGGAATTGTTTTCAATTCATTGTATATTTCATGGGAACCTGTCGGGTAGTTTTGACCTCTTGAACCGCCACCATGCGGTAATACATGACCTGACAATATTTCCAAATGTATGTTTTTTCAGATGCAGCAAAATCTATAAAATCAACTTTTAAAACGGCGCACACTATATGCTAATTACTCATTAAAGGGTCATGGGTCGGTGCCGCTATCCTAAAGAGTCATGTAGTCCTGCCTCCAAACCCACCTTTCCATGTTTGATTAACATCACCCTGGTTGATACAACTTTCTCGGATGCGCCATTCCCTTGTATTACTTGGGGGGCTGTGTGGCACTATATACAATGGGGGGCTGTGTGGCACTATACACAATGGACAGCTATGTGGCACTATGCACAAGGGGGAGCTGTGTGACACTATATACAAGGGGCTGTGTGGCACTATTAAGGGGGGCTGTGTGGCACTATCTACTAGGGGGGCTGTGTGGCAATATATAAAGGGGGAACAGTATGGCGATATATACAGGGGGGCTTTATGGCGAAATCTACAGGGGAGCTATATGGCACTATCTACGAGGGGGAGATTGGGGGCGCTATCTACAAGTGGGTGTGACACTGTTTACAGGCCGGGCTGTATGGCACTGTCTACAGAGGGGCACTATCTATAAGGGGGGCTGCGTGTGGCACCTAGGGGGTCCCCAGTCAAGAGTTTGCAATGGGGCCCAGTCTTTCCTAGTTACGCCCCTGCTTAAGGAGTATAGAAAGTGTAAAAAAGTGTAACTTAATCTTGAAATAACATTCAATGAACAACAATTTGCTTTTTTTGCTCCTCCATAACAGTAAATGGGGCTAGGTTTACGCTCTAGCACACTGCTAAGTTGGGATTGCTCTTGAGGACCCTACCACTGTTGTTCCTTTGTGCTAAAGACATGTGGGCTCTGATTATAAAGTGATGAAATATGCAATATGCCATCCGTTAAAGGGATTTTTCCATCAGAGACATTTATGACATATCCACAGGATATTCCAAGACAAATAGTAGGACAACAGCACACGTCTCCAGATTTTCAAAGTGGTTTCATTGTCAAAACATCCACGACAAACAGGCAACGTTTCAACCCATAGTGAGTGTAGGGTCTTTGTCAAGCCCCTACACTCACTATTGGTCGAAACATTGCCTGTTTGTCGTGGATGTTTTGACAATAAAACCACTTTGAAGATCTGGAGACGTGTGCTGTTGTCCTACTATTTATCTTGGAATTTGCATTATGCCGGAGTGGGTTTGCCTGGCTTGACAGCGTGCACCGCACCAGACTCGGGACTTGTGCTGCTTCAAAACCTTCTATTTTCCATCATATCCACAGGATACGTCATAAATGTCAAATAGATGTGGGTCCCACCCCTGGGACCCGCACCTTTCTCTAGAACGGGGCATGATTTCCAATCATGAATTTAGGAAACAGCGTAGCCATAGTAGTAAATGGCAGTTATGGAAGCAGTGTAGCATGCGAGCTACGCTGTTTCAGTAACTACCATTCAGTTATATGGCACTTACGGAAACCGCGCAGCTTGGCAAGCTACTCTGTTTCCGTATTTCATAGTCGGGAAGCACACGCGTCAGCCACAACACAGAGAGGTAGAACGAGGGGGCCTTTTAATTTGTTTTATTAGTTTATTTATAGAATAGGAAATCATACAGATTTCTAACATACATATATTTAAAATTTGGATCACATACCTTTCTTATATCAGTGTAGTTGCCTTTGTCTAAAAAAAAAAAGAAAAAAAAGAAATGGTATAGCCCACAGATTAGTCCATAGAAATGCATCCATAGGATAATTGAATGGACTAAAGATGGCGGCAGCCATGTGACCCACATCATGTGACTCCTGGCATTCAGGTAACACTGCCCAGGTATATAACATGTTAATAATAGGTTATTGAGGAGCAGAAGTTACAAAGTATTTCTACCTACAGTAACGTCTCATCATAACTGTCAGTCTCTGCGATTAGCAGCTTTTACATTCTTCTTGTCTCCTCTGTGTGTTGTGTTTTTTTTTTTTATATTTAACTTTATTAACAACATGACAGCATCACCTAGGCAGCCATTTTATAAATCATCTAGAGACAGTAAATACACGCACAGTGAAGTAGTTGTTTATCATTATTCTACCATTATTCCTATTCACTTAGCTTATGGATGTGTCCTATGTGGCCTCAACACATATATGTCATGTAATCCTGTTGCTAACTAAATGCTAAAGTTCACATATGTGTATGGGGGGGGGGGGGTCACATCACTGATGCCGTATTTAGTCATATTCAGTTAACCTGTGGATACATTACACAGGACTAATCTGTGGACCGTATCATTCTACTGTGACAGGGGCCTCATGCACTATAAGAAATCTATGTGAGCAGGATTTGTAATACATGTATATTAGAAAACTATGATTTCCTTTTCTACAAATAAATTAAAAATAAATTAAAAAAAATTGGACAACCCCTTTAAACTGGCTTTGTCAATAGTCCCGGATTATATTTTATTTGCTTTAGTATATGGTGCATTATATTGAAACCACACTTGACAGGCTACCACTTCATGAATTAGAGCCATACACATGCCATCTATCTGGGGTTAACTGAATTCATATAAATCTAATTCAGGCGGTATCTATATACTACCTGGGGTTAAGTATACATGATAAAAGTGCTGTAATTTTTACCATTGCAGAGTACATCCTATCTGGTCGAGGCTTAGGCTACATTCATACAGGCGTAATACTGCTCCATGTCAAAGCCACATATTTAGGGGCAAAAAATGGGTCAGATCCTATCACGAAAAAAAGAGGCTTTCTTTTGTTTTAAAAAAAAAAAACATTTTATATGGTTTCCGCACATATGTGAAATGCAGCATCTCACAGTCATTAAAACTTTCCTTGATGCATCTCCTCCTTTCTTTCTTAGCATAAAGTAGAGGCGTAGCTTGGTACTCCAGCACCGGGGCAAAGATTCAGTTTGGCGCCCCCACCCACAAACCTCTTTCCCGCCATGTTTGTTTTCCCTAATAATCATTGAGGTGTCATTTTTATGTAACTCGAGCATAAAGCCATTTGTACTGTCACGGTTTGTGGGTATGCTGGCCAAACAATAGGGAACCCCAGCAATACAAAGATCCGCACAAGGGTACCTGGATAGTCCAGACAGTGGCCGCAGCTCTGGCACAGATGGAGGTGGGTGCAGCAGGTAACGCCAGATGTGGTGGATGACAGCAGGTGCCGCAGGTTGCGCCAGATGTGGCGAATGCCTCTGGTCGTGGCAGATGACACAGGACGTGGCGGATAACACAGTACGTGGCAAACAACAGCAGGTGCAGTAGACACGACTCCAACTAGTAGGCACAGGAACAAGTACACAGCACGGGATACAGGAACAGTTAACAGGGCACGGGTAACAACTGGAACGGGAAACACTAAGGGACCATTTGCAAGACAGACTAGGGATAACTAGCAATGCTCAGGCAAGGATCAGATGGGCTGGGGCCTTCATATAGTCCAGGAAATCATGTGTGTTGATGATGATGATTATGTCTTACATGTGCGTGTGCTGGCCCTTTAAGAGTGGGCACGAGCGTGCGCGCACCCTACAGGACACAGCGGCCCGGAGCGGAAGTGAGCGCTGGTGTCTCCTAGGAAGGAGATGGGGACCAGCCCTCACAGATCCATGGCTGCGGGTGTCAGGAGGTGAGTAGACCCGACGGCCCGCGGCCATGGACGCTACAATATCCCCCCTCTTACGCCCCCTCTTCTTGGGACCAGAGCAAGAGAGGAACTTCTTAACAAGAGCAGGGGCATCGAGGTTCTCCTCCGGCTCCCATGACCTCTCCTCAGGACCAAACCCTCTCCAGTCCACCAAATAGAAAGTCCTTCCTCCTACCCTCTTGCAGTCCAGGATCTCCCTCACCTCAAGCACATCAGAAGAACCACTGGGAGCAGTTGTGGAACAGGAAGTCTTGCTGTAGCGGTTCAGGATCACTTGTTTCAGGAGGGACACATGAAAGGAGTTGGGGATTTTGAGGGTAGGAGGCAGCCGCAGTTTATAGGAGACAGGGTTAATCTGTTGCAGAATTTCAAAAGGATGAGGAACCTGGGAGCAAACTTGTATGAAGGCACCTTCAAACGAATGTTCCGTGAGGACAGCCAGACTTTGGTACCTGGAGGATACTGAGGCGGCTCTCTTCTTTTTGTATCCGCTTTTCGCTTCATGCAATTGACAGCCAGCAAAGTAGAGGACCGGGTCCGTGGCCAGATTTGCAGAAAGTCCCCAAATGCAGAGTCAGCAGCGGGTACCTGAGAAGTAGTAGACACTGGAAGAGGGACTCTAGGATATTTATTGTACACAATGTAAAACGGAGTGTAAGTGGTGGACTCGCTTGTGTGGTAGTTGTACGAGAACTCGGCCCATGGAAGAAGCTGTACCCAGTTGTCATGCTGTAAAGGGATGAAGTGGCGGAGATAATTCCTTATGATCTGGTTTATCCTCTCAACTTGCCCATTCGACTGGGTGTGATAGGCTGAGGAAAAATTCAATCTGGCATCCAGGAGTTTACAGAGGGCTCTCCAGAAGTTTGAGGTAAACTGAATCCCCCGGTCGGAAACAATGTGAAGAGGCAAGCCATGCAAGCGAAAGATGTGTTAGAATGAAGAGACGCGCCAAGTCGGGGAACAAAGGGTATGCCGGTCAGCGGGATAAAATGTGCCATCTTCGAGAACTGGTCCACCACCACCCAGACAGTGTTGCATCCTGCGGAGGGGGTAATGTCTGTGACAAAGTCCATCGCAATGTGCTGCCAGGGGGCATTGGGTACAGGCAGAGGTTGAAGCAGGCCGGCAGGCTTGGAGTGAGTAACTTTGTTAGAAGCACACACCGTGCAAGAAGAGACAAAGTCCAAAACATCTTTTAGGTATTTTGGGCCACCAGAAGTGACGAGCAATCAGGTCTCGGGTTTTACGGACACCAGCGTACCCAGCTAGTTTAGAACTGTGTCCCCAGTGGAGAATTTTTCTCCTGTCTGCCAACCAAACAAAAGTCCTCCCCGGAGAGATGTCTCTAACCTGCAAAGGATTAGCAGTGAAAATGCAGGACGTGTCAATGATAGTTTGAAGAGACTCCACCGTGTCATCCGTCTCAAATGACCTGGACAGGACATCGGCCCTCACATTCTTGTCAGCGAGACGGTAGTGGAGCACAAATTGGAAACGGGTAAAGAGTAGCGAACACCTGGCTTGACGGGGATTTAGTCGTTGAGCGGACTGAAGATAGGTAAGGTTCTTGTGGTCGGTGTAGACCAATATGGGGTGAGCTGCGCCCTCCAGAAGATGTCTCCACTCCTCCAGAGCCAATTTGATGGCCAGTAGCTCCCGATCTCCAATAGAGTAATTGTGCTCTGCAGAAGAAAAAAGTCTCGAGTAGTAGCCACATACTACTGCCTTTCCTTTGGAGCTCCTCTGGAACAGAAGTGCACCTGCACCAACAGAGGAAGAACTGCCAAGATACGTCAGGATGATGGAGGATCGAGGCTGAGGTGAAGGCTTTCCTGAGGCTAATAAATGCGGACTCTGCCTCTGGGGTCCACACCTTGGCGTTCACACCCTTCTTGGTAAGGGTGGAAATAGGAGATGTCAGTGATGAGAAGTTTGGGATAAACTGCCGGTATTGGCGAATCCCAGGAATCGCTGTATGGACCTCAGGCCTTGAGGACGTGGCCATTCTAGGACAGACTTTACTTTCTCAGGATCCATTTTGAGACCTTGATCCGAGATGATGTAACCCAGGAAGGGCAGAGAACTCCTCTCAAATACGCACTTCTCTAGCTTGGCGTATAAACGATTCTCCCTTAATCGTAGTAGAACTTGACGGACATGCCTCTGATGAGTCGTCGGATCTGGGGAGAAAATCAAAATATCATCGAGATAAACAACAACACAGAAATAGAGGAGATCTCGGAAGATATCATTCTCAAATTCCTGGAAGACCATGGGAGCGTTACATAGTCCAAATGGCATCATCAGGTATTTATAGTGCCCGTCTCGAGTGATGAACGCCGTCTTCCACTCTTCCCCTTGACGGATTTGGATCAAATTATAAGCCCCACACAAGTCTAGTTTAGAAAAAATTATAGCTCCTCGTATACGATCAAACAGTTCAGATATAAGTGGCAACGGGTATTTTTTCTTGACCGTGATCTGGTTGAGACCACGGTAGTCAATGAAGGGTCAAAGGGATCTGTCTTTCTTTTTAACAAAGAAGAACCCAGCCCCGGCCGGGGAGGAAGACATTCGTATGAAACCCCTCTCCAAATTCTCCTTGATATAGGCAGACATGGATAGAGACTCTGGCAAGGAGAGAGGATATACTCGGCCACGGGGGAGAGAGGCATTAGGAACCAGTTCAATGGGGCAGTCATAAGTCCAATGTGGAGGCAGTTTCTCAGCTTCTCTTTTGCTGAAGACATTTGCAAACTGAGCAAACTGGGGGGGCAGTCCCGCCAATGACTGAGGCAGAGGAGGCAGGACAGGATGAATCTGCAACAGACAACGACCAAGGCACTTGGAGCCCCATTGGAGAACCTCTCCGGAATTCCAGTCCAGGACTGGGGCATGCAGTCGAAGCCAAGGCAGGCCCAGCAGAACAGAATTGATGGCCTTGGGCAAAACAAGGAAAGAAATTAATTCCGAATGAAGAACTCCAACCTGGAGTCTCAACGGCTTGGTTTTAGAAATGATGGGATCCGGCAGAGGCAGTCCATTCACTGAGGCAATAGCCAAAGATGTCTCCAGGGGGACTGTGGGCAACTGAAGATGATCCACTAGCTCCTTTTGGATGAAGTTTGCCGCAGACCCAGAGTCAAGATAGGCAGAAACTTGATGCGTCCTCTCGCCGGATACTAGGGTCACAGCAATAGTCAACTTGGAACAGAATGCTTTATAAGGTACCGTTCCACTTAGGATTGTCTCTCCAACCAATCCTAGGCAATGTCTCTGGGGACAAAGACGCACAATATGGCCTCTGAGGCCGCAATACAGACAAAGTCCAGAAGCACGTCTGCGTTGTCTCTCCTGGATAGACAATTTGACATGGTTCATCATAGGATCCTCTGGTGGGACAACAGAGGAGGATAGTAAGGATTGTTGGAAAGTAGAATCCAGCTTGGGAAGTACTCACTCCCGGAGAACCTCTTGGGATCGCTCCCGGATCCTCATGTCAACCCGGGTGGCAAGTAGGATAAGATCGTCCAGGGTAGATGGCAGATCCCGAGCGGCCAGCTTGTCCTTAATCCCCGAAGACAGTCCCTGCCAGAACGTGGCCACCAAAGCCTCGTTGTTCCAGATTAACTCAGCAGCCAGGATACGGAACTGAATGGCATACTCGCCCAAGGAGAGGTCTCCCTGGTGTAGGATCAGCAGAGATGCAGCAGCCAAAGAAACTCTCCCAGGTTCCTCAAAGATCGAGGGGAAGGTCCGTAAGAAGCACTGCAAGTCACGGGTCTCTGGTCCCTGATGTTCCCACAGAGGATTTGCCCATGCCAGGGCTTTGTAAAGAGAGAGATGATGAAGGCGATCCTGACGTCATCCAAAGAGAAGGACCTGACATGTAGTCTGAAGTGGATCAGGCAATGATTCAAAAATCCCCTGCAGGTCCTCGGGTCCCCGTCATAGCGTGTAGGTAGCGGCAAGAAGCACAGGGGGTCGGCACTGGTACAGACTGGAAGTGTAGCAGGAGGAACAGCAGGAATGGGTGCGGTGATGACTGTGGTTCGAGCAAGCAGCCGATGGGTAATGACGTTCACCGACAGGAGGAGTTGGTCTTGCCGTAACTGGAGGTCTTGCATCTCGGCCAGCACGGCTTGTGTCGTCAAGGTCTCAGGTTGACCAGCGGAGTCTATGGCCTGGGCATACTGTGACGGTTTGTGGGTATATGGACCCACTAGGCTGCACCGCTGTAGCGGGGAGGCAGCTGGCTAAACAACAGGGAACCCCAGCAATACAAAGTCCCGCACAAGGGTACTTGGATAGTCCAGACAGTGGCCACATGGATGGAGGTGGGTGCAGCAGGTAATGGCAGATGTGGCAGATGACAGCAGGTGCCGCAGGTTGCGCCAAATGTTGAAAATCCCTCTGGACGTGGCAGATGACACAGGACGTGGCGGATGACACAGGACGTGGCAAACAACAGCAGGTGCAGTAGACACGACTCCAACTAGTAGGCACAGGAACAAGTACACAGCACGGGATACAGGAACAGGTAACAGGGCACGGGTAATGACTGGAACGGGAAACACTAAGGGACAATTTGCAAGACAGACTAGGGATTAGGGATAACTAACAATGGTCAGGTAAGGATCAGATGGGCTGGGGCCCTCTTATAGTCCAGGAAATCATGTGTGTTGATGATGATGATTTCTTACATGTGCGCACCCTACGGGACACAGCAGACTGGAGCGGAAGTGAGCGCTGGCGTCTCCTAGGAAGGAGATGGGGACCAGTACTCACAGATCCATGGCTGCGGGCGTCAGGAGGTGAGTAGACCCGACGGCCTGTGGCCATGAACGCTACATGTACATTTTACAAGCAATATAGTTCTATATACAGCATCAGAACAAAGATCATTACATATATACAACACCAGAACCAAGCTAATTACATATATACAGCACCAGAACAAAGGTCAGTACATATATACAGTTCCAGAAACAAGATCAGTACATATATACACAGCACCAGAACTAAGCTCAGTACATATATACAGTGCCAGAACCAAGCGCAGTACATATATACAGTGCCAGAACCAAGCTCAGTACATATATACAACACCAGAACCAAGCTCAGTACATAAATACAACACCAGCACGAATACAGCTCAATTTAGTGCAACCCCTGCAGTATAGGTTTTCACTAAATTCTATACAGCTCCCAGCATGGCCCAAACAATGATAAGGATGTGCTGGGAGTTGCTGTTTCACAAAAAAAAAAAAATCA
The DNA here is from genome assembly GCF_050947455.1 of Rhinoderma darwinii. Classification (NCBI taxonomy): domain Eukaryota; kingdom Metazoa; phylum Chordata; class Amphibia; order Anura; family Rhinodermatidae; genus Rhinoderma; species Rhinoderma darwinii. Next base: position 504,453,947 of record NC_134687.1, read on the forward strand.
TACCACCCATCATCTCGCTGCAGATCATACAGTGACTAAAGTGCTGATTAGAGGCAAAATAAACATTTACATTAAGTGACTCACCGTTGACGATCTCAGACTCTAGTTGTTCTTTTTCACTTTTTTTTCTCCATCCGGTCAAGACCTGTATGATGACTTCTCCCGGCCACAGCCCAGTTTGCAACTCAGATGTCTTCAGCTTCACTGTTCAAACATTTCTGCATCTATAAACAAATATAAAGTTATTATGGTGCCAGACACTTAAATATACTTAAATATAATAGCACCATACACTGTACCTCTAATTATAATAGCACCATACACTGTCCCTGATTATGATAGCACCATACACTCCAGCTCTAATTATAATAGCACCATACACTGTGTCCCACACACCTCTAATTATAATAGCACCATACACTGTGCCCCCTGTAGATAGTGCCCCCCATAGAGCCCCATGTAGATAGTGCCCTACATAGAACCCCCTGTAGATAGTGACCCCCCCCATAGAGCCCCTGTAGATAGTGGCAGACATACAGCCCCTGTAGATAGTGTCCCACATATAGCCACCCCTGTAGTGCTCCATATATAGCCTACTCCTGTATATAGCCCCCTGTAGATATAGCCCACCCCTGTATAGTATCCAACATATAGCCCACCCCTGTAGATAGTACCCTAAATATAGTGTATCTCATCCTATAAATAGTGCTACACATATAGCCCACCCCTGTATATAGTACCTCACATATAGCTCCCCCTATAGTGCTCCACATATAGCGCACCCCTGTATATAGCCCCCCTGTAGATAGAGCCGACCTCTGTATATAGCCCCCCTGTAGATAGTGCTGACCTCTGTATATAGCCCCCCCTGAAGATAGCGCCTGCCCTCTGTAGATAGAGCCCCCCCTGTATATAATGTCACTTACATTTTTATTAGGATAAAAAACCCAAAAACATTACATACTCACCTTAATCCCGTTCCCACACTATCCGGTGTCAATGCTGACCTGTTCTCTTCTAACATTCTCGCGCCGCTTGCGTTGTTGATAGGCGCTGACTTACAGGGCAAGTCATTCTGCCCTGCCAATCAGCGCCTTTCATAGACGCAAGTGTCATCGCGCCGCTTGCGTTTATGAAAGGCGCTGATTGGCAGGGCACTATGACTTGCCCTGTCAATTAGCACCTTTTAACGATGCAAGCGACGCAAAGAGGTAATCTCACCAATCTTCTCTCTTAGTTGCGCCTGGGGCACATGCCCCGCCTGCCCCCCCCCCCTAGCTACGCCCCTGCATAAAGTAGGAGCCTGCTCAAGATTTAGCAGAATTCTGGAGGCAATTTGCTTTCTCCCTCTCCCCATGTTACAGTCCATAATGCACTATAAAGTAAAGTGCTAAGTAAAGCAAATAAAATCTAATCATGTTACTGCCATCATTTCTCAGGGAAGCAAAATAAAAGTAGTCATGTAACCAACAGTCAAATTTAAAAAAAAACATATTTTCCCTTCCCCCACTGACTACAGATGTTGTCATCTAGTTTATAGCATACAGTTTATACATACAGGCAGTTGAAACAAGTCTTATCTTTGTAATGCTCTGAAATTTGTACGGTTATGGCTCATGTTCGTAAGTTGCATTTCTAATGATATTATCAATAAAGTGTTAGTGTTTGGGGTGAGTGAAATTGGGGAGACTGGGAGGAGTTGCTATAGTAAAAGGTATGTATTTCAACTTCTACAATAAAAAAAATTTACAATGTTTTTCTCCAAAGTTCATGTTCATTTATTTTTCAGTTCTCTAATTCAGTTGTGACAGCGCTTATTTGCATATGCAAGAAAATGGTAATAAATAAATAAGCAGGGCTGCCAACAATAATATTTTACTGCAGCATTAAAATTAACTAGTCAAATTCATACACGTACAACAAGCATAAAGTGAAATAATATTAATAAATATGCCATGAAATTTGAATTAGCAGCTAAGAAAACTGACAAGCTATGTCATTCAATTACTGTAAGGAAATACCATGTACTAAAACATTTATCAGCATTCCGGTGGCATTTTTTTATTACTGTCTCTCAAGCTGAAGTATTAAATTTAACCACCAAACTCATTCAAGCCTTGTGGTGATTCTTTTATTTGCTTTCTAGAATGGTGAGCGTTTGGCAAGACAGAACTATTTTTCATGTTTTCTAGAAAGTACAAACTTTAAACATTACAAAGTAGTAAATTGTAGTTTTCAAGTTTTTACCTCCCAGGGATCAATCATACCAGGCTTTGCTTTTACCTAGGAGAGGGAGCAGTATTTCTAGTAGAATGTTATACATATTGCTGTTCTGAAAATTAGCAGGATCCAATCTGTACAACAAACTGTTATTTCTGTGTTAAATAGTTCTACAAATCCATGTACCAACGAAGAGATGGAATATTTTTTTAGCTAGTAATTCACTTATATTTATGTATTAATCGATTTTTATTTTTATCTAATAATTCACTTGTCACTGCTAATATAGAGCTCATATATTCTACTGCATTGTATGGAATGGGGGTCTGTATGTGTGGTTTGTACAATACTATTTTTCCATTGCCGATCACTTGACGTTATCAGCTTTCGATATATGCCCTCCATTTTTATGGTAGACATAACAGGCATAATGGCATAAAAAGATCATAAATTCTGTGTGACCGTTTAGATTTAGAAGAATGTAGGGACATTCTGTAGTTCTCCATTTTCAGTGGACTGTTAAATGGGATTACAAATGTGGACTGCATCATTATCCTCATCATTAGCAGTTTTTTATGCCGTTATCTTTCCAATGAATGCCGCCATATGCATGTATACAGTAGTCTCATGAGGTATAGCATTTCTGATTGTCAGATGGCCTTTACATTAATGCACATAGTAGTTATTTGAATCCATTTTTTTAAAAAAAATTATTAATATTTTTAAATTAGTTGAAGTTATATAAGCATAAACTAACATCGCTGCTTTCTTCCACTCTTGTCCCACTCTTAAATAGATGACCTATTTGTACATTCAGGAACAAACCAATTGTTAGAACTGATGACCAGAAACAAATGGTTTGATGTAAAACCAAGCATCAACTTGGTGCATTGACCTATGAGAACACAAGTCTAGCCTATAAATGAAGGTCAATTAACACTTAATTTAAAAGAAATATGAAAAAAGCTTTATTTGACATAAATAAACATACAAAGTACATGAATAAAAATAGAACTATGCAGTGCAAACAGATGTCCTGCAGGCGGAAGCAACATGGGAAAATAGAGTACCATATAATGAATGGATATATTAACATAAAATGACGTAATGCTGTTTCTATATTCCTACCTAAAGTCAATGTATATAAATGTAATGACATAGAGAAAAGCCAGATGTATGGCCACAAAACAGCTTACCCATGTATGTATGCTCCAGCAGCCTGCAGAGACACCAGACCCGACGCGCGTTTCGGCGGGAAATGCCTTCGTCCGGGGGTGGCGTCTCTCCAGCGGAACAAAAGTATTTAAGGAACTGTAGTCCAATGGGAAAATTTAGGGCACATGAGATGAATTAATTAATTAATTAAAGGGATCAGCCACTATAGAGCGGCATGCGTGAGGTACAGAGCAGACCCGTGACGCACTTCCGGCCCCGCGTCATCAAGGAGGTCAGAGCAAGAGCGCACGTGGCACCCGTGCTCTGCCCCTCCAGATGAAGACACGGAGACGAAAGACGCCCGAGACACTCCCCCCTGACGTAAGCGCTAGGCTGATCATCTGCAGCGTGCAGTGTATAACTAAACTCCGCCCTCCATTGGATACATACGGTTCTAAACATAGAACGGGAATCAAATAGCTAGAAAATGAAGCACAGATAGAAGATCAATATGCCAGAGCAGAGGGAGTGGGTATTAAACATTAAGAATTAAAAATATGAATCGCACATGGTACAGTGATGCAGAAACGTATATATAAATTCATAGATCCATATATGTAATGGGAAATTATCTATATATTATTTATAGATATACTAACAAGTATACACAATATTACCAATAGAGAAAAGATATTTATTGCAAAATATTGTATGTATGTTGAAGCAAAAAAATGTGAAAACCAATAAAAACAAAAACCAATAAAAAGTGCCTGAAAAGAAAAACGCAAGACAGGAGTGACATGTGAATGTGTGTAAGGGTGCGCCCAAAAATAATATAATATAAAATTTGCATCGATGAATGAAAACGATGGATTGTACATAAATACAATGTTATATTTATACTCTAAATATATATTATGAACATACTGATTACAACATAATGAGTGATGATATGAATGAGCGTGAAAAATGAATAGAGCAATGAAATGTGTGAAAAGTGATAAGTGTAGAATGAATTTGTGAAAGTGTACATGTTAAACATATAAATGAACAAAAAGAAAAAGTGTTGATGTGAACACAGAAATATAAGTATAATTAGAAATATAGTGTGTATAAAAGCCAAATGTAATATATATACAAACATACTGATAATAGTATTGTAGACACAAATATTAGTACATTGTGATACAGGGAATACCAATGTAACAACTAAAAATATATATACAAAATCGTATATTACGAATACGTCAAACAATGCATACAATGTACAAACAAGTAGTAATTATAGGATTTTGTTAAATGTAATTCATTATTGCACGTCTTCCAAAGGTCATATTCTGATGTCCACCTCCATCTTTCCGAACAAAGTAGGCATATATAGTGCTTCACAGCCCGTCTATCTAGATGTTGGAAATGCAAAGAATGTAAATTAAAATGTGAAATTAAAAACAGATAAATGCAACAATATTAAAAATGGAACCGCTGAAGATACCATAGGTCAAAGAAACGGCGCAAAGCTGAGAACTTCATTTAAACCACATGGGCTCAGGGTGTTGAGAGTCCAGATCCATCTTGACTCGCATTGTGACAATTTTTGGTCAATGTCTCCCAATCGGATGCCTGCTTTGATACAGTCAATGCCCCTAACCCTTAGATCCTTAGGATTACACGCATGGTGTGTTTTAAAATGACGAGCTACGGGTTTCAGTTTGAGTTGATCTATAGAATCAACAGTCGCTGCCCCAGCAATGTCACGCATGTGTTCCCTGACTCTGACTTTTAGCTCTCTGGATGTTAGACCAATATATATTTTTGGACAGGGACATGTTGCATAATAAATGACTGCCTTTGTGGAGCAATTGATGTGGTGAGTGATTTTATATGTTTTTTCGCCTTTTGCATCCACAAATGTAGTGGCTCTGTCAATATTTGGACACGCGATGCAATGCCCACATGGGGTGCAACCCCATTTCGGTCCTTTTGTCCCAAAAGGGAATTTTGAATTCTTCGATTGGTAATGGCTTCTCACTATATGGTCACGTAAATTGCGTGAACGACGAGCCGAAACACAGGGGAATTTTGTGACATGTCTTTCGATATTAGGATCTGCAAGGAGAATGGGCCAAAACTGTCTCAAAATGGCATTCATCTGAGGCTATCTTGAATGATAGTTTGTAGTAAACCTCACCGGAGAGTCGATTCGTTGCGCATTTTTAGGAAATAGAAGATTCTCCCTAGGGGTGGTTTTAGCGCGATGATAGGCCTTCTTGATACACCTCTTACTATAGCCATGACTCAAAAAACGTTCTGTCAGTTCAAAGGCTTGTCTCTCAAAGGTTTCCTCTGATGAGCAAATTCTTCTGATTCTAAGAAACTGTCCAATGGGCACAGCTCTTATGGTGTGTATTGGATGAGAGGATGACGCCTGAAGTAATGCGTTTACAGAATTCAATTTTCTGAAAACATCTGTTTGCAGGAACCCTTGTTGATCTTTAGAGACTCTGACATCCAGAAAATCTATCTGGTTTTCATGATATTGATAAGTCAACTTGATATTCAAATTATTCTTATTTAAAGACGAAATAAAGTGCTCCAGAGCGACTGGAGTACCTTTCCAGATGATCAGGATGTCATCTATGTACCTGGCCCAAAATATGACCTGGTCCATAGAGACATCCTGACCACCATCCAAAAGGTCCCTCTCCCACAGCTCCAGGAACAGGTTGGCATATGAGGGTGCGCATGCAGCCCCCATTGCTGTTCCTTGGAGCTGTAGGTAGAAGGACCCATTGAAGGTGAAAAAATTATGTGTCAGAATATTTTCAAGAAGACTCAAAAGAAAATTGCTAAATGATGTTGCCATATTTTCCATGGGTAGAAAATAGGATACTGCTCGCAAACCATCTGTGTGTCGAATACTCGTGTACAGAGACTCGACATCACAGGTCACGAGCAGCATATTCTCCTCCATATTGATGCCATTGATCTTTTGTAATAAATCCGCTGTGTCACGAGTATAAGATGGTAAATTTTTAACAATATCTTTTAGATAGTGATCAATAAAAAGACATGTTTTTTCCGTGAGACTTCCTTTAGCTGAAATAATTGGACGACCAGGTGGAGTCGTGGCATTCTTATGAATTTTGGGTAAAAGGTATAGGGTTGGGATGGTTGGTTCAGGAACAGTGAGTGCCTCATTTAGATCTTTTGATATGATATTATTCTGTACCGCTGTGTTTAAAAGTTTCTGTAAGTCAAGTCTGTAAGCAGTTAAGGGATTGAAAGTCATTTTTTTATAGCATTCTGCATTATGTAGCTGACAATAGGCTTCTGCCTCATACATTTAAATAGGGCTGAGCTGCCAGACCACACACAGCCTATGGACAAGAGTGGAGCAGTTTCTGGAATAAAGCAGCCATGTTTATGTCTTTTTATTGAACTTTTTTCTAAACATTTTTGAAAAAAAAAAACGGTTTTCAGCACCACGGGAGTTGCCAGAAAGCCAATAAAATACAAAGGAGACAAGGTGGACTCGCAGATCCCCATGGTATGTAATATAAACATTTATGTAATTTGCATAATCATATTCTTGAGAAGAAATGGAACAATAAATAAAATCAAAACAAGACAACACTGCAAGATACAGAAGTTTAAGGTGAGACATATAGATAAAGCTTGAAGTTTAAGTAGAAGGTACTGGAAAATTCTGTGAAATGTGGTGTCTAGATACTTGGGAGGTCGGCCTGACTGTAGGTGGACCATGTATTCCCCAGTAATTTTCCCAAACCCACAAATCTTCAAATACAAAAATTTGTTTAATCTTCTCAACTACTGATGAATGATAGGGGGATCTTCGGAACGCTTCTGAACTTGGATTAAAAGTTTTGCAGCCATAATCAGCCAAGTTGGGACTTCAAAAGAGGGGGGTAAATCCCTTAAATAAAATAGGCTCTGGAGAGAGCTGGATATTAAAGGTGCATATATCTTTAATTATCTTCCTTACCTAAGGGCCAAAGCTATCTAGTTTTGGGCAAGAGAACCAAATATGTGACATTGATCTAGGGGACAAATGGCACCTCCAACACATCAGTAGGAGACAGTTGGGCTGTCTTTAAGAATACTGTGGTCTCATACCATTGGGACAACGTCTTAAAAGACCTTGAGTCACTGAGATAGGGAGAATTTGTTCGATATCTAATATTTGGCCTCTTCTAAAAGCTTATTTAATGGTAGTTTGGAAATGTTGAGAATTGGCTAGCCGCACACCTTTACTATTCCAAAGACATCTGATAAACAGGCTACGAATTAATTGAATATAAAAGGTCTGGATCGGCCGTAATTTGAACACCCAGGTAGTTTTATAGTGGAATCTTGCCAGCTAAATTGAGAAGTAGTTCAAAGTACCTGAATAATATTTCAGGAGGTAAAGATGTTCAAAGATTCAGAAATGCTTAGGATGATTTTAAAATTTGAAGCCTGTGGAAGGTGTGGAAAAGGTGCAGAATGGAAGGAACGGCTTGGGACAGATTAGTCATTAGTAAATCATCTGCGAACTCAGCAGTGGTATGTGTAAAAGAGTAGATTTTAAGACCTGCTATGTCTTATTATTGCCTTATCTTCAGAATGAGGGTCTCTATAACTAAAATAAACAGAGAGGGTAAGAGCGGGTAATCATGGTGTGTAGAGATTCGGACCGAACTAGTTCTCACCGAACCTGTAATTTCCATGCGCCGAGCATGGTACTGTCCAGGGTGCTGATATAGTTAAAGGGCTGCACTAACTCTTTCAGCAACCTTGACAGTACATGCTCGGAGCGCGGAAAATACAATTTTAATGTAATAAAAAAAAAAAAAATACGTTCATACTTACATTCCTCCTGTCCGGCCTCCAGCGATGACATTTCATCCATGTCGCTGCTGCAGCCAATCACAGGCTGTAGTGGCGGTCACGCACGTCAGGATGACGTCAGAAGGCCGGCCTCCAGGGTTGACGCTTCATCCCACATGACCGCCTCTACAGCCAATCACAGGCTGCATCGGCCCCTGCAGCCAATCACACGCTCCTCTCCTGAAATACTCTGTGCTGCCTTAAACTCTGTGGACAGGTCAGGATCCTGTTTCTTTTAAATGCTGCTGGGGAACCCGCTCGATCCACTATATAAGGCTGCGCTACAGTGCAGCATTTAAAAGAAACAGGATCCTGACCTGTCCACAGAGTTTAAGGCAGCACAGAGTATTTCAGGAGATGAGCGTGCAGATTCAGTGCTGCTGTGAACTCTGCTCTTACCATTACGTAGCTCTCAGTCTGTTACCTCTCCTCCACTCCTGTCCTCAATAACACCTTCACATGATTGGCAAGTCACCACGTAATGGTAAGAGCAGAGTTCACAGCAGCACAGAGTATTTCAGGAGATGAGCGTTCGGATCTTGTGTGGGGTGGTGACTTGCCAATCATGTGAAGGTGTTATTGAGGACAGGAGTGGAGGAGAGGTAACAGACTGAGTTACGTAATGGTAAGAGCAGAGTTCACAGCAGCACAGAGTATTTCAGGAGAGGAGCGTGCAGAGTCTGTGCTGCTGTGAACTCTGCTCTTACCATTACGTAGCTCTCATGTGTGCACCCGTCATTACGGCAGCGTTGCTAGGCGACGTCAGTAAATAGTCACTGTCCAGGCTGCTGAAAGAGTTAACTGATCGGCAGTAACTGTTTCAGCACCCTGGACAGTGAATTCCGCTCAGAATATAGAGTAACCTGTAAAAATAAAGACGTTCATACTTACCGAGAACTTTCTGCTTCCTCCAGTCCGTTCTCCTGGCCGTTGCCTTGGTGACGCGTCCCTCTCGACATCCTGGATGACGATACAGCCCATGTGACCGCTGCAGCCAATCACAGGCTGCCGCGGCCTCTTCAGCCAATCACAGGCTGCCGCGTCAGAAAAGAAGGTCGGACTGGAGGAAGAAGAGGGACTCGTCACCAAGACAACGACCGGGTACGTATGAAATGCTTTTTATTTTATTTTTAATCAGCAGCCTCTTATCTCTATCAGTGATTGATAGAGACAAGTGGCTGCCGATTTGTATAATATTTTTGACCGGGGTCAGTCAAAACGGGTTCGGCCGAACTCGGTAAAGTTCGGATTCGCTGCGAACCGAACTTTTCCCGATGTTCAGACCGAAACCGGGTTCGGTTGTCCTGGTTCGCTCATCTCTAATGGTGGGTTCCATTATCATTCTGAAATTAATCAGAAACAGTGCCATTCATTCTCATTCTAGCATGTGGGTTGTGATGAAACGAGATAATGCAAGGATATAGGCAGGAGGAAAATGGAAAAACTCAAGTACGTGCTACACCCTATCCAACCTGTCAAATACATTCTCAGCATCGGTGCTTAACAGAACAAGCCGGATATTGTTTTTTGTATGGCATATAACGTGTATGATCCTCGCAGTGTTTAAATTGCCCTAACTTTTGGGGATGAATGCCATCTTTTCAGGGCCCATTAGCCCGTCTAGGAAACTCGCAACACAGTGTGCTAGAAATTTTGGCCCACCATTTTAGGTTGGCATTAAGGAGGGAGATAGACCTATAGTTAGCACATGTCTCTTTATCCTCACCCTCCTTAGTAATAACCATGATGAATGCGTCAAGTGATTGATGTGGGATCTATAGAGTTACTACACACTATGAGGAATTATCTCTCTGAATGTTTTAAAGTAAAATATATGAAAACTGTCTTGGCCAGGGCTCTTTCCAGATGGTATAGAGGAGAAGGCATTGAGAATCTTTGGAAGGGCTAAAGGGGAGGCTATTTAAGCCTAAGCCTCTTGAGAAAGTTTGTGCAACCAAATTGATTTATTCGTTCTAATTTAAGTGAGGAAGTTAAGAGGTTTTCAGAGAGATCCAGGTTGTAAAGGTGTTATTTTTATTTATTTTTGACACATAAAATAAACATTGACAACATCAGACGAGTAAAGGTATTTGAGTTGTGCTTATAACGGTACAGTACAAAGGTAGTCATTGCCAACTCGGACAGGATCTGAATAAAGCATTAGCTCTTGTGTCTCATGCTCAAAAAAAGAGAGGGGGTCACAGCACTGGAGCAACAAATTGGAAATATAATAGGTGCAAACCTCACAGGATACTGATCCAGAGTCCCACATGTAGAATCCAAAAAAGAGAGACAAGGCAGCACATCCAAAAATAAGGGGAATTTATTCACCCAACAATGCAATGTAACGTTTCTGTCGACAGGACCTTTTCAAGCATGCTTGAGAAAGGTCCCATTGGACTGAAATGCTGAATAGCATTGTTGGGTAAATAAATACATTTTTTTATTTTTGGACATGCTGTCCTGTCCCTCTTTTTTGGATTGTGTCTCATACTGTCACAGGAGATAGAAGGTGGGACAAGAAGAGGGGGAATGTGGGAAAAAAACTAGGGAAAGAATGGGGAATAGGGATTCAAACCAAATTAAACATCAAGTAAAGTTATATACACTAAAATGTAAATATACCACAGGAGCTCATAGAGCACCTTTTGAAAGGCACACTATAACCCTGGTTCATTCAGGACTCATATCAAGAAATATCTACTGGAGTTTCACCCAATATGACTTTTTCCTGATACCGTATAGTTAAAGAGAAACGGTGTCTGATCCCCTTGTGGACAAGTACTGTTTGTAATGGTTTTCATAGAATTTCTTAAATTCATTAGCTATATGTGAAGGATTTGCCTGACACAGCTTCTGTATCGACGCCCGTGGTTAATCAGCCTGCATCTGTTCCTAGGTCTGCTAGAGTGACTCGATCTGCTACCACTCAGGCTGGTAGGCTGAGGAGTGGGAGAGCCTATCGCAGCCTGGCCAGACGGTTCTAGCTCCCGCCCTTGGTCCACTTATACCTTCATTTGCTGCTTGTCCTTTGCCTGTGATTCTCTTGTTTCTTGGCTCCGCTGTTCCTGCTGTACCATTGACCTCTGCTTCATTTTGACCCTGGCTTGACTGACTATTCTCCTGCTCTGCATTTGTTAACACGTACACTCCTGGTTTGACTCGGCTCGTCCACTACTCTGTTGCTCACGGTGTTGCCGTGGGCAACTGCCCCACATTCCTTTGCTTTTGTGTTCCCTTGTCTTGTTTGTCTGTCGTGCACATATTGAGCGTAGGGACCGTCGCCCAGTTGTACGCCGTCGCCTATGACAGGCTGTGCAAGTAGGCATGGACTGAGTGGCGGGTAGATTAGGGCTCACCTATCCTGACAATACATAATCACATGCCAATATACCTTTTCTACCCTGGTCCCTGACACACTATGGACCCCCTTGAGGTCTTGGCTCAGCAAATGCAGGGTCTCTCCCTACAGGTCCAAGACCTGGCTAAGAGGTGCAACCAGCGTGATGCTACCCAGGTAGTGCCCTCCATCCCACCTCTTGAACCCCACCTCAAGTTGCCTGACCGGTTCTCAGGGGACCGGAAGACTTTTTTCTCCTTTCGGGAAAGTTGTAGGCTCTTTTTCCGTTTAAGGCCCCACTCCTCAGGTTCTGAGAGCCAGCGAGTGGGTATAATTATGTCCCGGCTCCAGGACGGCCCCCAGGAATGGGCCTTCTCCCTGGACCCTGACGCCCCTGAACTCTCTTCTGTTGACCTTTTTTTCTCGGCTCTTGGACTCATCTATGACGAGACTGACAAGACTGCCTTTGCCGAAAGTCAGCTGGCGACCTTACGTCGGGGTAAGAGACCCGTTGAGGAGTACTGTTCTGACTTTAGGAAGTGGTGTGTAGCTTCTCGGTGGAATGACCCTGCCTTGAGGTGCCAGTTTAGATTGGGTCTGTCGAACGCTCTGAAAGACCTGTTAGTTAGTTAGTTATCCCTCTTCTGACTCTCTAGATCAGGTTATGGCTTTAGTGGTACGTCTTGACCGACGTCTCAGGGAACGATGACTTGAACGTTTTTGTGCATTCTCCTCTGGCTCCCCTATGATGGCCCCCGAGGCTCCGTTGCTTCGTTCTTCCACAGAAAACTCGGATGAACCAATGCAACTCGGGGCCTCCCTGTTTCCCCAACTACGTAAAGAGTTCTGCAGGAAGAATGGTCTCTGCTTCTACTGTGGGGATGGCAAGCATCAAGTGAACGACTGTCCTAGACGTAAGAATAAGCAGCCAGAAAACTTCCGCGCCTAAGTGACCATCGGGGAGGTCGCTTGGGCGCACAGGTATTTCATGTATACATGAAACCTAGTAAGATCTTGCTTCCCTTTCAGGTCTCTTTTTACGGTAGATCTGCCACCGGCAGTGCCTTCGTGGATTCAGGGTCTGCTGCTAATATTATGTCTTTGGAATTTGCTATGTCTCTAGCCATGCCATTGATTGATTTGCCTAAACCTGTCCCGGTAGTGGGTATCGAGTCCACCCCACTTGCTTATGGTTATTTTACGCAGCATACCCCTGTTTTTGAACTCATTGTGGGCTCCATTCATTCGGAGCATTGTTTGGTGTTGGTGATGCAGGGATTATCGTCTGATTTGGTTTTAGGCCTTCCTTGGTTGCAGATGCATAATCCCACGTTTAACTGGAATACCGGGGATCTTACTAAATGGGGTAATGAATGCATGACGTCCTGTTTTTCTATTAATTTGGTTACTCTCGCTGAGGAGGTGAACACTCTACCTGAGTTTATTCAGGATTTCGCTGATGTTTTTTCTAAAAAAGCTTCCGAAGAGTTACCTCCTCATAGAGAGTACAATTGCGCAATCGATTTGGTACCAGGAGCTAAGTTCCCTAAAGGTAGGATATTTAATCTCTCTTGTCCCGAACGTGAAGCCATGAGAGAATATATCCAGGAAAGCCTGGCCAAGGGTTACATTCGTCCCTCTAGTTCTCCGGTAGGTGCAGACTTCTTCTTCGTAGGGAAGAAGGGTGGTGGTTTTAGGCCGTGCATCGATTACCGAAACTTGAATAAGGTCACTGTAAGGAACCAATATCCCCTTCCAATGATTCCTGATCTCTTCAATCAGGGTCAGGGGGCCCAATGGTTCTCTAAGTTTGATCTTCGGGGGGCTTACAAACTTATCCGAATCAGAGAAGGGGATGAGTGGAAGACTGCGTTTAACACGCCCGAAGGTCATTTCGAATACCTTGTCATGCCCTTTGGGTTGTGTAATGCTCCCGCGGTCTTCCAGAATTTCATAAATGAGATTTTAAGAGACTACCTGGGGGTATTTCTTGTAGTGTACCTTGATGATATACTTGTGTTTTCCAAGGACTGGTCCTCCCACATTGAGCATGTCAGGAAGGTGCTCCAGGCCCTTCGGGAAAACAAACTGTTTGCTAAAACCGAAAAATGTGTGTTTGGGGTGCAGGAGATACCATTTTTGGGTCAAATCCTCACTCCTAACTAATTTTGCATGGACCCTGCCAAGGTTCAGGCTGTGGCTGAATGGGTCCGACCTGCCTCCCTGAAGGCTTTACAGTGCTTCCTGGGGTTTGCTAATTATTATAGAAGATTTATTGCTAACTTCTCGGTCTTCGCTAAGCCTCTTACGGACCTTACTTGCAAAGGTGCCGATCTCCTCCACTGGCCTCCGGTGGTGGTCCAGGCTTTTGAGGTACTTAAGAGGTGCTTTATCTCTGCCCCAGTGCTGATTCAGCCAACCAGATGGAGCAATTCATAGTGGAGGTTGACGCCTCCGAGGTGGGAGTGGGTGCTGTCTTGCGCCAGGGTACTAGGTCTCTCACCCATCTCCGTCCCTGTGCCTACTTCTCCAGGAAGTTCTCCCCCACTGAGAGTAACTACGACGTTGGCAACCGCAAACTCTTAGCCATTAAAAGGGCAATTGAAGAGTGGCGCCACTTCCTGGAGGAGGCTAGGCACCAGGTAACGGTCCTTACCGACTACATGAATCTGTTTTTTCTAGAATCTGCCCGGAGGTTAAACCCGAGACAAGCTCGATGGTCGTTGTTTTTTTACTAGATTCAACTTCCTGGTCACCTATAGGGCTGGGTCTAAAAATATTAAACCTGATGCGCTATCGCGTAGCTTCATGGCCAGCCCTACTCCGGAGGAGGATCCTGCTTGTGTTTTGCCCCCAGGTATAATCATATCCTCTATTGATTCTGTCTTAGTCTCCGAAATTGCGGCTGATCAAGGTTCAGCTCCCGAGAACAAGCTGTTTGTTCCCCTGCAATTCTGGCTAAGGGTACTCAGGGAGAATCATGACTCTGCATTATCTGGCCACCCAGGCATACTGGGTACCAAGCACCTCATTTCTAGAACCTATTGGTGGCCTGGGTTGCCTAAAGACGTTAATGCCTACGTCGCCGCTTGTGAAATTTGTGCTAGGTCCAAGACTCCCAGGTCCCGACCAGCGGGCTTACTATGTTCTTTGCCCATTCCCCAGAGACCTTGGAGCCATATCTCCATGGATTTTATCACCGATCTGCCTCCATACCAAGGCAAGACGGTGGTGTGGGTTGTAGTAGACCGCTTCAGTAAGATGTGCCACTTTGTGCCCCTCAAGAAACTACCCAATGCCAAGACATTAGCTACCTTGTTTGTCAAACACATCCTGCGTCTCCATGGGGTTCCTGTCAATATTGTTTCTGACAGAGGGGTACAGTTTGTTTCATTGTTTTGGAGGGCTTTCTGTAAAAAGTCGGAGATTGATCTGTCCTTCTCCTTGGCCTTCCATCCTGAAACGAATGGCCAAACCGAGAGGACTAATCAGTCTCTAGAACAATATTTAAGGTGTTTTATCTCTGACTGCTAAGATGATTGGGTCTCCTTCATTCCCCTCGCCAAATTTTCCCTCAATAACCGGGTCAGTAACTCGTCAGGGGTCTCCCCCTTTTTCTGTAATTTTGGATTTAATCCACGGTTCTCCTCCGTTTCACCTGGTGGTTCCAACAATCCCGAGGTAGATGTCGTTCATCGGGAACTGAGCACAGTCTGGGCCCAGGTTCAGAAGAACCTTGAGGCGTCCCAGAGCATACAAAAGACTCAGGCAGATAAAAGACATTCTGCTAACCACTTGTTTTTGGTCGGGGATCGGGTGTGGCTGTCTTAAAAAAATTTGCGCCTTAACTGGTTCCCAACCGCAGGCTTTATTTTTACGGCCAGCGGTCAGGGTCCTTAAAACCGGAGCCATAGACTTTTTACGGCTCGGATTTTAACTTGCCGCCCGCGCGATCAGGCAGCTGAATGTCGGGTCTCCGGCTGTCAGTGACTGCCGGGGACCCTGAGGAGAAGATAGAAGCAGCTTTCACTGCTTCTGTCTTCTCCGATGTCTTTTTACACAGCACTCAATGAACGCTGTGTATAGGAATAGAGACAGCAGCAGCGGCGCTGTCTCTATTCCTCCAAGTGATCATTTGACTGGTGACATGATCGCCGGGTGCCGTTACTGACAGACTGCTGCTGGGTCTTACTAGACCCAGCACAACCCAGTTAGTGACAATCGTCACTATGAGAGGGCTTATTTCCCCTGTAACTGTGCAGCTCCAGTTACAGTGGAAAAACATGGTATAAAAGAAAGAAAAAAAATATATAAAGTTCCCCAAAGGTCTTTTTTGACCTTTGAGGGACAGACCATACTAATAAAAAAATAGTAAAGTCAAGTGCAAAAAAAAATTAAATAAAATACCCACCCCCAAAAAAAACGTCAATCAATATAGACATGTAATATATTAAAATTTACGGTAGACAATGACGATCACAAATAAATGGTCTAGTTTATGGTAAAACTATGTTATTACCAAAAAAAAAATTACTGAAACGTAAAAAAGCTTATTTTTTTACTATTATTTTCAAACTTTATGAATAACAATTCTAAAATAGCAAAAAAGGTGTGTATAAAAACGACAAAAAATGAAACCTGCATTGTCTATGGAAAAAACGTCGCAAAAATCACGTTGTTAGCCCAACAAATAAAAAAGTTATAGCCATTTAACTAATACGTTCTAAAAATTGCTAAACGGTGTCTGGTCCTGAAGGCGCAAAATAGCCCGGTCCTGAACTGGTTAAAGTTCCGTCCCAAAAATTTGCTCCCCGGTATATAGGGCCGTACAAGGTCATTGAGGTCCTTAACCCTGTCTCCTTCAGGCTGGAGTAACCCCCGTCTTTTCTAAATACACGTGTTCCATGTCTCCCTCCGGAAACGCTGCTACCCGTCCTTGGCTACCTCGAGGAAACCTCCGGTCCCTGTTCTTACCCCTGAAGGGGTAGAATTCGAGGTGGCCAAGATTGTGGACAGCAGGATGGTCCAAGGCCAGGTCCACCTAGGAAGGGTCCAGTGGCCCTCATAAAAGGGGGGTACTGTGAATGATTTGCCTGACACAGCTTCTGTTTCGACGCCCGTGGTTAATCAGCCTGAATCTGTTCCTGGGTCTGCTAGAGTGATTCGATCTGCTACCACTCAGGCTGGTAGGCTGAGGAGTGGGAGAGCCTATCGCAGCCTGGCCAGACGGTTCTAGCTCCAGCCCTTGGTCCACTTATACCTTTATTTGCTGCTTGTCCTTTGCCTGTGATTCTCTTGATTCCTGGCTCCGCTGTTGCTGCTGTACCATTGACCTCTATTTCATATTGACCCTGGCTTGACTGACTAATCTCCTGCTCTGCATTCGTTACCACGTACACTCCTGGTTTGACTCGGCTCGTCCACTAGTCTGTTGCTCACGGTGTTGCCGTGGGCAACTGCCCCACATTCCTTTGCTTTTGTGTTCCATTGTCTTGTTTGTCTGTTGTGCACATATTGAGCGTAGGGACCGTCGCCCAGTTGTATGCCGTCGGCTAGGACGGGCTGTGCAAGTAGGCAGGGACTGAGTGGCGGGTAGATTAGGGCTCACCAGTCTGTCTCCATATCCTGACATTACACTATAGCGAAGGTATCAGAAACTTTAGTACCGGTATCTGTTTTTATATTATGAATAAAACTTCCTATTGCTTTTAAATGATCAGAGACGTGCTTACCTGTCAAGATTAAGGTCCCTTTAAAGAATTATACATTTTTAATAATACCAGTTATGGCTCACATTAAAAAGATTGTGCATAATGTAAAGTGTACCTAATTGAAAACAAACAAAAATCACTCCTTAGGCAGCTGTAGATGTATATTAAGTGTTGTAGAGCCCCAAATTGTGTGTCCATATTGTGTTTTATTGAGTCTTTTTCCCTTTGCTTCATGAAAATATATAAATATTTTCTCTCTCTATGTCTTCTAGGTGGGGATGCTCTGTCTGGTGTAAAACTAGGACTGTGCTCAGCTTTCAGATGTCTTCTCACTTCTTCATCTCTTTCACAGCTCACAGACACAGAGAACAACTGCACCCCTCCTTCCTGTCTTCTATTTAGTCTATTCTGCTTCATTTTAGACCTTTTTAGCCCTCTTGCACACAACCGAGTGCCACTCGGGCTGTTTTTCATGGCATCCGAGTGGCACCTGATAGTTTTCACGGACAAACTCACTTTAGTGGGTGAAAATGGACCCGACTCTTCGATCCGTGGAAGAATAGAACATGTCCTATCTTTCCTGCGGATCACGGATGGGACTCAGGCGCAGGGCCGATTTGTAGCTTTTTTGCCACCTGAGTTGGAAATTTAAATGGCGCACCCGTTTTCAGAAAAATTTGGTGTGAACATACACATATGCAAAGACTCCAGTGCGCTTTCACACTGTGCTGAGCTATATGTTTTTTTTTTGGGGGGGGGGGGTTGCATCTGTTTTTGGGTTGTATAAAAATATACTAGTGGAGCATTTGTAACTTTTGTGTCCATTTAGGGCATGTACACATGGGTCAAATTTGCTGCAGAAAATCCTGCAGCAAATCCAACCCAGGGAAATCTGCTAGAAATCTGCACTAAATCGTGCTGTGGAAACCAGCGTAGATAAAAAAAAAGACTATACTCGCCTTCCTGGTGCTCCTGTGGCAACGTGTCCCTGGTCCTCTGGATGGTCTCTGTACAGCTGGCATCATGTGATTGGCTGCAGCAGTCAAATATAATGAAACATCATCACAGGATGCCAGCTGTACAGAGGCCATCAAGAGCGCCAAGGGAGGTGAGTAAAGTCTTTTTATTTTAAACTATGAAAAAATACTGGGTTATTTTTTGGGGAATTTACATTTGTTGCAGAGATAGATAGATAGATAGATAGATAGATAGATAGATAGATAGATAGATAGATAGATAGATAGATAGATAGATAGATAGATAGATAGATAGATAGATAGATAGATAGACACAGAATATACACACACACAAACACACACACACACTTAACTTTTGTAGGTGGACTTTTCACATGCAGACAGTCTGGTCAAGAACTGGGAGCCTCTTAATAGGTCGGCAGTGATGGTTGCCTGGAGTTTAGTAGTCAGGAGGAGGAGGAGGGGTAGAGAGCCTGCGGATACAGTGCTGCCCCGAGAGGATCTCAGGAAGAGTGCATACCGGGCTCTGTTATTAGCTTCTAGCTGTTTTCAGTGCTTCAGCCAATGTGACATAAGAGCCTGATGTGAAATTCTCTGACCTGCTCTCTGCCTGTACTGTCTCTGCAGACTTCCTCGCCCTCCCTTCTGCTTGTCCCCGACTGCTGACAGCTAATGATAGAACAGCTGGAGCAGAGAAGGGGACATGGGGGATGGAAAAACAAGTCCTGCGTGATGCAACAAGAGAGGTTTTAACCAGCACACTGGTCCAATGTTTACAGCGTCTGTGTGTGGCTTCACTTTTGCCACCCCACACAATGCTGAAGGCTGCCGCCTGAGGCCAGCAGATCAACCTGCCTCATGGTAGGTGCGACCCTGCTCGGGCGGGACACACGGTCATGTACATTAGGGCTTACTGATAATGAGACAGATTATGAACATTTACTGAAAGCCCACAGGCAGGGAAAGGGTGACAACAGGGTGCTGAAAGATTATAAAGTCACTTTCCCCTAATACGATATATATATATATTATAAACTTTAATGTATTTACATGTATTTACATATTCTCCTGATTTGTGTGATGATAAATTATAACAATAGGTACACTTTAATAATAAGACTAATTGTCCTCAGCTGAGATTAGTGTGCAAATTTTGCAAATAAGTCTCTTGTCAATTTGATCCCTAAACTGAAATTTTGGGGACTGCTCAGTGTAAAAAAATTGTGTGCTTGTTCACACAGCGGACGTATAGCACAGATGTATCCAACTGCATGCCATATTGTTGTTATAGACTCCCATTGCAAAAAAGTATACTGCATGGAATACAATGCAGACTTCAGACCCTTTCAATTTTTTCACATTTTGTTATGTTGAGGCTTTGTGCTAAAATAAAAAACAATTCAACTTTGTCCCCATTATTCTGCTCTTAACACCCCATAATGACAAAGTGAAAACAGAATGTTAGCAATCTTTGCTAATTCATTGAAGAGGAAAAACTAAAATACTGCATTGACGTAAGTATTCAGAGCCTTTACTCTGTAGTTAGTTGAAGCACCTTTGGCAGCGATAACAGCCTTCAGTCTTCTTGGGTATGATGCCACAAGGTTTGCGCACCTGGATTTGGGGATTTTCTGCCATTCTTCTCTGCAGATCCTCTTAAGCTCTGTTAGGTTGGATGGGGACCATCGGCCATTTTCAGGTCTCTCCAGAGATGTTCGATTACGTTCAAGTCAGGGCTCTGGCTGGGCCACTCAAGGACATTCACAGAGTTGTCCCTAAAACACTCCTGTGTTGTCTTGGCTGTGTGCTTAGGGTCATTGTCTTGTTGGAACGTGAACCTTCGGCCCAGTCTGAGGTCCAGATCACTCTAGATCAGGTTTTCATTTAGAATATCTATGTACTTTGCTTCATTTATCTTTCCCTCAACCCTGACCAGTCTCCCTGTCCCAGCTGCTGAAAAACACCCCCACAGCAAAATGCTGCCACCACCATGCTTCACTGTAGGGATGGTAATGGGCAGGTGATAAACAGTTCCTGGTGTCCTCCAGACACTGTGCTTAGAATTGAGGCCAAAAAGTTCAACCTTGTTTTCATGAGACCACAGAATCTTGTTTCTCACAGTCTGAGAGTTATTTAGTTTTTATTTTTATTTTTTTGCAAACTCCAGGCGAGTTTTCATATGTCTTTTACAGAGTAGTAGAAAACAAAGGGAGGAATCCTCCAGCTCACCTGACACAATATGAGTGTCGCTGTCTGCGCCTGGATCCTTTTCGTGTCGGCACACGTAGCAGAAGCAGAGGTAGAAAGGAAGTTGGATCCAGCGCTTTGTTAGAAGTAAAACGGAAGGAATTTCCAAGTTTAATGAGATTCTATTAAAAAGTCCATTGGAGTATGGTCCTGGTGTGTGGGTAATGGGAGGAATGATCCTGTAAAGCCTACGCGTTTCGGACGATAGCGACGTCCTTAGCCAAGTCTAAGGACGTCGCTATCGTCCGAAACGCGTAGGCTTTACAGGATCATTCCTCCCATTACCCACACACCAGGACCATACTCCAATGGACTTTTTAATAGAATCTCATTAAACTTGGAAATTCCTTCCGTTTTACTTCTAACAAAGCGCTGGATCCAACTTCCTTTCTACCTCTTTTACAGAGAACAGGCTTCTTTCTGGCCACTCTGCCATAAAGCCAAGATTGGTGGAGTGCTGCAGAGCTTCTGGAAGTTTCTCCCATCTGCACACAGGATCTTTGAACCATTGGGTTCTTGGTCACCTCTCTTACCGAGGCCCTTCTCCCCCGATTACTTAATTTGGTGGGGCGGTCAGCTCTAGAATGAGTCCTGGTTATTCCAAACTTCTTCCATTTAAGAATTCGGGAGGCCACAGTGCTCTTGGGAACTTTCAGTGCAGCAGAATTTTTTTTGTAAACTTCTCTAGATCTGTGCCTCCACACAATCCTGTCTCTGAGCTCTACAGGCAGCTCTTTCCTCCTCATAACTTGGTTTTTGCTCTGATATGCATTGTCAGCGATGTGTCTTTCCAAATCATGTCAAATCAAATTAATTTACCACAGGTGGACTCCAATCAAGGATGGTCTAGAGAAATGGGAGGCCCCCAGTCCTAAATTTCAAATGTTATAGCAAAGGGTCTAAATGCTTATGTCCATGCAAAATTTTAGTTTTGAATAAATATGCAAAGATTTCTAAAATTCTGTTTTAACTTTGTCATTATGGGAAATTGAGTGCAGAATTGTAGCGTCCATGGCCGCGGGCCGTCGGGTCTACTCACCTCCTGACGCCCGCAGCCATGGATCTGTCTAGGAAACGCCAGCGCCCGCAGCCATGGATCTTCCTAGGAGACGCCAGCGCTCACTTCCGCTCTGGTCCGCTGTGTCCCGTAGGGTGCGCGCGCGCTCGTGCCCGCTCTTAAATGGCCAGCGCGTGCACATGAAGACCATCATCATCAACTCACATGATTTCCTGGACTATAAGAAGGCCCCAGCCCTTCTGAACTTTGCTTGAGCGTTGTTAGTATATCCGAAGTCTGTCTTGCAAACGGTCCTGTTACCTGTTCCTGTATCCCGTGCTGTGTTCTTGTTCCTGTGCCTACTAGTTGGAGTCGTGTCTACTGCACCTGCTGTTGTTTGCCACGTCCTGTGTCATCCGCCACGTCCTGTGCCATGTGCCACGTCCAGTGTAATTTGCAACGTCTGGCGCAAGCTACAGCACCTTCTGTCATCCGCCACATCTGCCGTTACCTGCTGCTCCCACCTCCATCTGTGCCAGAGCTGCAACAATGTCTGGACTATAGAGGTACCCTTGTGCGGGACTTTGTATTGCTGGGGTTCCCTGCTGTTTGGCCAGCTGCCTCCCCACTACAGTGGTGCGGCTTAGTGGGTCCACATACCCACAAACCATGACAAGAATGATGGGGAAAAACTTGATTTTTTTATTTTAGCACAAGGCCTTAACATAACAAAATGTGAAAAAAGTGAAAGGGTCTGAAGACTTTCCGAATGCACTGTACATTCTTTTGTGAGGTGCCTTTGTATTATAAAATATAGTCAACTTTTCTTTTCAGTACCGATAAAAAAAATGTATGCTGCAGATGGTTGGACATATACCAAAAGGACACTTTTTGGCATACATCCGGTCCATGAAAGTCTATAGATATGTCTGGCATATATGTAGGGAGATATTTCCCATGTGTAAACACCGAACATGGTGTGAACCTAGGCTAAACAAACACACAGTTTCTACTGCAGTTATACAACAGATCTACAGTTCCATTTGAAGCTTGACCTTGACATTAACCAGGCCGGTTATATGTACATACACAGAGTATATAAAAATATAAAATTATTTCAGAACTTTTTCCACCTTTAATGTCACCTATAATCTGTACAATTGTATTGAAAAACAAACTGAAATATTTTAGGGTGGAAAAATAAAAATAAAGAACAAAAATAATGTGGTTGCATAAATATGCACACCCATAAACTAATACTTTGTTGAATTACCCTTTGACTTTATGACAGCATTCAGTCTTTTTGGGTAGAAGTCTAACAGCATGGCACATCTTGACTTGGCAATTGTTGCCCACTCTTCCTTGCAAAATCGCTCCAAATCGGTCAGATCCGAGAGCATCTCCTATGCGCAGCCCTCTTCTGGTCACCCCACAGATTTTCAATGGGATTCAGGTCTGGGCTCTGGCTGGGCCACTCCAAAACTTAGATCTTCTTTTGGTGAAGCAATTCTTTTGTTTATTATGAGGTATGGTTTGGGTCATTGTCATGCTGAAAGGTGAAATTCCTCTTCATCTTCAACTTTTTAGCAAAGGCCTGCAGGTTCTGTGCCAAAATTGCCTGATATTTGGAACTGTTCATAATTCCCTCCACCTTGACTAAAGCACCATTTCAAGCTGCAGAAAGGCAGCCCCAAAGCATAATGCTGCCTCCACCATTCAATATGGGTATGGTGTTCTTTTGATGATGTGCAGTGTTGGCTTTGCGCCAAACATACCTTTTGGAATTATGGCCAAAAAGTTCAACCTTGGTCTCATCAGACCATGACACGATTTCCGACAAGCTTTTGGCAGACTTAATGTAGGTCTTTGCAAAACATAGCCGGGCTTGGATGTTTTTCTTTGTTAGAAAAGGCTTCCGACTTGCCACCCTACCCCACAGCTCCTGCAGCTCTTTTAATGTTGCTGTAGGCCAGTGGGAGCCTCCCGGACCAATCTTCATCTTGTCTTTTCATCAAGTTTTGAGCGACGTCCAGTTCTTAGTAATGTCACTGTTGTGCCAAATGTAATCCACTTCTTGGTGACAGTCTTCACTGTGTTCCATGGTATATCTAATGCCTTGGAAATTCTATGGTACCCTTCTCCTTACTGATGCCTTTCAAAAATCAGATCCCTTTGATGTGTTGTGAGCTCTTTACAGACCATGGCTTTTGCTGTCACATGCAACAAAGAAAATGTCAGGAAAATCCTAATAGAACAGCTAAACTTTACTCAGAATCACTATAAATAATGGCAGCTGTGTACTGACTACTATTAAACACGAGTTTAAATGTGATTGGCTAATTCTGAACACAACCACATCCACAATTATAAGAGGGTGTTCACACTTATGCAACCACATTATTGCAGTTTTGTTATTTTTATTTTCCCCCTCTAAATCATTTCAGTTTGTCTTTCAATGGAATTGTACAGATTATGGGTCACATTAAAGGTGGAAAAAGTCCAGTAATGATTTATCTTGTACTGATTTTTTGGCATGACAAAAATCTGGAATTTTAACAGGGGTGTGTAGACATATATATATATATATATATATCTATATATACACACACATACGTGTGTGTGTGTGTGTGTGTGTGTGTGTGTGTGTGTGTGTGTGTGCGTGTGTGTGTGTGTGTGTGTATAAGTCCACAGTCCAGCAGCACCAGTATATTAAACATGGGAGGGATCCTGACCTAAGTTCCATACAAGATATCCAAATCATACAAAAAGTAGGCAGCCCTCCAAAGCATGCTTCAGAAATTCTCTAGTGTTTAAGCCGAAACATTGCACGAGGGCAAATAAAGATGCTCACTTTTTTTCACCACTATCTTTGGACTGCTGCCTACTTTTTGTATATTATTTATTGTGAGCTGGTGTCCCCCTTGGGTTGCTGTATTGGGCAGTCACGCACACGGAAACAGGGTAAAACAGATACAGCGGGTACTTTTTATTTGCACCAAACAAACAGATCCTTTTTGTACAGAGTTTGCGTCCACTGGGTAAAGCAACCAACATAACAATATAACTTTGTTGAAAAACAATCTTTAAAGTTCTCACCCTGTAGCAGCCACCACCTGATTGTGCAAATCCCCTTTGTTAGGTGCTTTGGTCATAGCAGTCTCCCTGGAGGAATAACAACCTCCTTCCTCCTCACGCTCTCTTCACACTGTCAGCTTCCCTTTTAATCAGGGCCAGCTGAGACTCAGAACCTCTAGAAATCAAAACCTGGAGTGGAGGTATGGGAATGGCCATCCCACCCAGAATCTCTACAGCCATTCCTAAATCCCGCACCCTGAAATCCAGCCTAAAAAAACTCCTGCTCACCAACTAACCTTGCTGAGCAACGAACTTCCCAGAGATTTACACCACTGAGATAAGAAATCTCAGTGGCACATACCTACCCTCTACCAGTCTTCCTACTGACTGTTTACATATCCCCCCCTCTGCCCAAGGCCAGGGGACTGGGCACTTGTAGCCGATAAGCAATGGAGACATGAAAGGGCATCGGCATTGACATGTAGTTTCCCCTGTCTGTGTTCCACACTATAATTAAAATTTTGCAATGCTAAAAACCATCTAGTTACCCTTGCATTATTTCCTTTGTTGTGGCACATCCACTTCAAGGGGGCATAATCCGAAACTAGCCGGAATTTTCTGCCTAGTAGATAGTATCTCAGCGTCTCTAGTGCCCACTTTATGGCCAAACATTCCTTTTCCACTATTGAATAACTCCTCTCACAAGAAGTGAGTTTCCTACTTAGGTACACAATGGGGTGCTCCTCCCCATTCACTTCTTGCAATAGGACTGCCCCTAAACCAACATTGGAGGCATCGGTTTGTACAACAAATTCTTTCGAAAGGTGTGGTGCTATCAACACCGGCTGACTGCACAAGGCTTTCTTAAGCCCCTGAAATGCCCTTTCTGCTTCTGGGGACCACTGAACCATAACGGACTTCTTCCCTTTTGTTAGATCTGTTAAGGGTGCTGCAATGGAGGCAAAGTTTTGGACGAACCTTCGATAGTATGCCAAAATACCTAAGAATGCCCTCACCTGTTTTTTTGTAAGGGGCTGTGGCCAATTTTGTATTGCCTCAATTTTGTTCACTTGAGGTTTTATCACACCTCTTCCTACTAAATAGCCCAAATACCTGGCCTTCTCTAACCCAATGGCACACTTTTCTGGGTTAGCAGTAAACCCTGCTTTTCTGAGGGAATCTAACACAGACTGAACTTTATTCAAATGGGTCTCCCAGTTAGTGCTGAAGATGACTATATCATCTAGGTAGGCTGTCGCGTATATTTTGTGCGGACTCAAAACCCGATCCATCGCCCTTTGAAAGGTGGCCGGTGCACCCTGTAACCCAAAGGGCATGGTTACATACTGAAACAGCCCCTCAGGGGTGGAGAAGGCAGTTTTCTCCCTGGCTTCCTTTGACAACGGAATTTGCCAGTACCCTTTTGTGAGATCTAGGGTTGTAATATAGCTGGCTTGCCCCAATTGCTCAATTAACTCATCTACCCTAGACATAGGGTAGGCATCAAATTTGGAAGCTTCGTTCAGCTTACGAAAGTCATTGCAGAACCTCCATGTCCCGTCGGGTTTTGGAACTAATACTATGGGGCTGGACCACCCACTATTAGACTCCTCAATCACCCCCAGTGCTAACATGCGTTTCACTTCCTCTGAGATGGCCTGTCTCCTGGCTTCTGGGATTCTATAGGGCTTAATGCTTACTTTGACTTTTGGGTCAGTAATAATATCATGTTCTATCACATCAGTAACCCCTGGGAGATTTGAAAACAGGCCCCTATTATGCTGTCAAAATTCCCTCGTCTCTTGTTTTTGTGGCGGTGACAAAGTTTCAGCAATCTTAACCTTTCTAATCTGCACATCCAGATCTTCAGATATTTTTGAGAAAGTTAGCAAGGACTCCCTATCCTGCCAGGGTTTAATTAAATTTATGTGATAGAGCTGGATCGGCTTCCTTTTCCCCGGCTGATGTACCTTGTAAGTTACCTCACTAACCTTTTCCACAATTTCATAGGGGCCTTGCCACCTGGCCAAAAATTTACTTTCAACTGTGGGCACTAACACCAACACGCGATCACCCGGGTTAAACTGCCTCACTTTGGCTGCCCTGTTATATATTTGGCTCTGTGCCTCCTGAGCTCTCTGTAGGTGGTCCTTTACTATGGGCATAACCCCGCCTATCCGATCTTGCATTTGTGCCACATGTTCTATTATGCTCCTATAAGGTGTCGCCTCACTCTCCCATGTTTCTTTGGTAATGTCGAGGAGACCACGGGGGTGCCTGCCGTACAGTAACTCAAATGGAGAGAACCCAGTGGAGGCCTGAGGGACTTCTCTGATAGAAAATAACAAATAGGGCAATAAGCAATCCCAGTCCCGACCATCCTTCTCCGCAACCCTTTTTAACATCCCCTTCAAGGACTTGTTGAACCTCTCTACCAGTCCATCAGTCTGAGGATGATAGACAGAGGTTCTTATTTGTTTGATCTTCAAGATCCTACATATCTCTTTCATGATTTTAGACATAAAATGGGTTCCCTGATCTGTCAATATTTCCTTTGGCAGGCCAGTTCTCGAAAATATGTGCACCAACTCCCGAGCAATACATTTAGAGGAGGTGTTTCGCAGGGGGATAGCCTCAGGGTATCTGGTGGCATAGTCCAACACCACCAGAATATACTGGTGGCCCCGGGCGGATTTAAGAAACCGTCCCACTAGGTCCATCGCGATTCGTTCGAACGGGACCTCAATTATAGGCAGGGGAACTAACGGGCTCCTAAAGTGGGCTACCGGAGTAGTTAACTGACAGGTCGGTCATGATTTACAATAGTTCGCAACCTCTTTATAACAGCCTGGCCAGTAGAATCTTTGTAGGATCCTTTCCTGGGTTTTATCTGTACCTAAATGACCACCTAGCACATGGGTGTGAGCCATGTCCAGTACCATACGTCTATATGGGGCGGGTACCAGCAACTGTTCAACTAAGGTCTCCCTTATTTGCGTGACCCGATACAGTAGATCCCCATTAAGAGCAAAATTGGGAAAACATTTATCCGCATTTGGACCCTGCGGAACACCATTAATGACGGTCACATTTCCGAAAGGCATTTTTTAGGGTGGGGTCTCTCAGTTGAGCCGTTCCAAAGTTGTCCCGGGATACCTCAAGATCAGGGGGACTTGCCTCGGGACCTGCACGCTCACCCTCTTCTCCTGCTAAAACCACCAGAGGAAAATTGTTGGCCCCCTTTTCTGTTACCGCTACTGCCTCAGTGGGCCCATCCTCATTTAAAGGAACAGGGTGCAAAGACAAAATATCAACCTTATTCCTGCCCCCCCTAGCCGAACTGTGGTCCCACAGCTCCCAGACCAAGGGAAAGTCACGGCCAATGATAAAGGCATGAATCCAATTATTTACAACCGCGACCTCATGGTCCTGAGACCCACAGTCAGTCTATATAGTGACGTTGGCCACCGGGTAGTCCTTGGTGTCCCCATGTACACATATCAAACCCACCAGCCTTTCTGGGTTAACCAATACATATGGTAGGGTGGCCCGCAAGAGTGTGACCAAACTCCCTGAGTCCAGGAGGGCTGTGACAACAGCCCCATTCACAAGGACTTGTCGCTCCTGTAGTCCCTCCTCCTGTAGGGTACCAGCACTGCAGGCCAAATGTGCAAACAGGGAGCATCGTCGAGTGGCACTGCCATCCATCGGTTCCGTGTTTTGGGGACAGTGGGCCGCAATGTGGCCCGGCTGCTGGCACCTCCAACAGAGAAAGTCAGGTCTACTCCGGATTGGAGACTGGAACTGTCGGGTGCCTGGTTCTAGGGGTTTAAACTTTAGTTTCCCTCCTCGTGGCAACTCTGCCATTCGGGTCCTAGGGACCGGATTCGCTCCGACCGCAGCAGGGTGTACCTTGTAGCTTCGCTCAAGAGGTCGCCCTTTTGGTTCAGGGGCAAGAAAATCTTCAGTAGAGGTATACCTCTCGACTGCCAAAAGCAATTGGTCTAGAGTCTGGGGGTCTCCCTGGGTAACCCAGCGATACAACTCTCTTGGCAGGCTACTTATGTAGCGGTCCATCACCACTCCTTCCACCATCTCCCTGGGATTTAGGATTTTGGGCTGAAGCCACTTGCGTGCCTGATGCAGGAGATCGAACAGCTGGGATCGCAGTGGTTTAGTCCTCTCGTACAGCCAAGCATGAACCCGATGAGCCCGCACAGAAAGGGTAACTCCCAACCGAGCCAGTATCTCTGCTTTCAATAGATGATAGTCACTGGCTTGCTCCTGTGTCAGGTCGAAGTATGCCTTTTGTGGTTCTCCCACTAAAAATGGTGCCAGGACCTCTGCCCACACTTTCAGAGGGAGTTTCTCTCGCTCGGCCAACCTTTCAAACATGGTTATATATGCCTCTACATCATCTGCAGCAGTCATTTTCTGCAGGGTGCTTTGCACTGTTTTGCGCACATTTATCAGGGTGGTGGCTGTTTCCCGTGGTAACTGTTATTGAGCCATGACCTTCTCTCTTAGGGCGGAAACTTGCTCACCCAGCAGGCGGTTGGTCTCCTGTTGAACCTGTATAGCCTCCGCACGAGCCCTCTGCTGCTGTGCGATAGCTTGCTGCTGTTGCAGGTTTGCCTGCATCATCTGTTTTACAAACTCTTCCATAACAGTGTCTTTTTCCAATCCTGTTGCTGCTTTTACCCAGGACATACGGGAAGTCCAATCAAATTAAGGAACTGTGCGTTTACCCTTAGCGCGATGCCCGCATTCTCCACCATATGTGAGCTGGCGTCCCCCTTGGGTTGCTGTATTGGGCAGTCACACACACGGAAACAGGGTAAAACAGATACAGCGGGTACTTTTTATTTGCACCAAACAAACAGATCCTTTTTGTACAGAGTTTGCGTCCACTGGGTAAAGCAACCAACATAACAATATAACTTTGTTGAAAAACAATCTTTAAAGTTCTCACCCTGTAGCAGCCACCACCTGATTGTGCAAATCCCCTTTGTTAGGTGCTTCGGTCATAGCAGTCTCCCTGGAGGAATAACAACCTCCTTCCTCCTCACTCTCTCTTCACACTGTCAGCTTCCCTTTTAATCAGCGCCAGATGAGACTCAGAACCTCTAGAAATCAAAACCTGGAGTGGAGGTATGGGAATGGCCATCCCACCCAGAATCTCTACAGCCATTCCTAAATCCCAGACCCTGAAATCCAGCCTAAAAAAACTCCTGCTCACCAACTAACCTTGCTGAGCAACGAGCTTCCCAGAGATTTACACCACTGAGATAAGAAATCTCAGTGGCACAAACCTACCCTCTACCAGTCTTCCTACTGACTGTTTATATATATATATGGGTCTCGTAGGGTTCGTGGACCCACTGGGCCATACCGCCCAAAAGGTACGCAGGTTAAAGTCTATAGTTCGTATAGGGTACCTGTGGCAGCTCGGACAGTAGCAAGGCAGGCTCGGCTGGGACTAGGCAGCAGGCAGATGTCAGGCGTGGTGAAGCAGGACAGGCGTGGGATACAGCACAGCACGACTCTGGCTCAGCATGGCACACGACCAGGATAGCACGGATACAGGTAACAGGAACAGTAACACACTAGGAGACCATCGCATAGACAAACTTAGGGTACGACAACAATGCTCAGTCATAGAAGCAAGGGGCTGAACCCCTCTTATAGTCCAGGGACCTCATTGGCTAATATTTAATCAAAGTCCAGTGTGTGCGCTGCCCCTTTAAGAGCGGGATTCGGCCGAGGTAAGTGGAAGTGAGCACTGGCGTCTCCTGAGGAGGAGACTGGGGCCAGCGGTCGCCGACCCATGGCTGCGGCCGTCAGGGGGAGAGTGAACCTGACGGCCCGCAGCCATGGACATGACAGTATCCCTCCTCTTCTTGGGATCAGAGCGAGAGAGAAACCTCTTCAGAAGAGTAGGGGCATTGAAGTTCTCCTCTGGCTCCCAGGACCTCTCTTCAGGACCAAACCCCCTCCAGTCCACCAATTAAAAAGTCTTTCCTCTCACTCTCTTGGTGTCCAAGATCTCCTTAACCTTGAAGGTGTCTGAAGGGCCCCTGGAGGCAACTGCCGGGCTAGGAGTCTTGGTAAAGCGGTTCAGAACTTCTGGTTTCAGGAGAGAAACATGGAAGGAGTTGGGGATCTTGAGGGTAGGAGGCAGCCGAAGCTTGTAGGGCATAGGGTTGAACTGCTGCAGGATCTCGAAGGGTCCGAGGAACCTGGGAGCAAATTTGTACGACGGCACCCTCAGTCGAATATTCCTGGAGGATAGCCAGACCTTTGTGCCAGTAAGAAACTGAGGAGGTTCTCTTCTCCTTGTGTCCGCCTTCGAGGATCGAGTCTGCTGCCAGATCTGCAGAAAGTCCTCAAAAGCCGTGTCAGCAGCTGGCACCTCGGACGTAACAGGGACCGGGAAAGGAATTCATGGGTGTTGGCCATAGACAATAAAGAATGGTGTCTTCTGTGTGGACTCGCTGGTGTGATTATTGTAGGAGAACTCCGCCCACGGAAGCAACTGCACACAGTCATCATGCTGCTTGGAGATGAAGTGGCATAGGTAGTTCTCCAAGATCAGATTGATCCTCTCGACCTGACCATTGGACTGAGGATGGTAGGCCGAAGAAAAGTCCAACTTTACACCTAGGGGTCCGCAGAGGGCTGTCCAGAACTTTGAGGTGAACTGAACCCCCCGATCAGACACAATATGCTGCGGCAAGCTGTGCAGGCGGAAGATGTGTTGGATGAACAGCTTGGCCAGCAGAGGAGCAGAAGGAAGACCGGTCAGAGAAACGAAGTGGGCCATCTTCGAAAATCAATCCACCACCACTCAGACAGTACTGCATCCAGCAGAGAGAGGCAGGTCAGTGATAAAGTCCATAGCTATACGCTGCCAGGGAGCATCGGGCACAGGCAATGGCTGGAGCAAACCAGCAGGTCTGGAGTGAGCGACCTTGTTGGCTGCACATACTGAACAGGAAGAAACAAAGTCCATAATGTCCATGTCCAGCGTGGACCACCAGAAATGATGAGCAATCAGATGCCGGGTCTTACGGGTTCCCTGCGTGACCTGCCAGTGTAGAGGAGTGTCCCCAGCGGAGGATTCTTCTACAGTCAGCCAGGCGCACAAAAGTCCTCCCTGGAGGAATGTCCCCAACTTGCAGGGGATTGACAGAGACAAAACAAGACGGGTCAATAATGTTCTGTGGAATCTCCATGGTGTCTTCTGTCTCGAAAGACCTGGACAAGGCATCGGCCCTCACATTCTTGTCGGCCGGGCGATAATGGAGCTCAAACTGGAACCTGGTAAAGAACAGCGACCACCTGGCCTGACGAGGGTTCAGCCGTTGGGCCGTCTGGAGATAGGTGAGGTTCTTATGGTCCGTAAAAATCAGGATGAGATGAGCTGCGCCCTCTGGTAGATGCCTCCACTCCTCCAGAGCCAATTTGATGCCAGTAACTCCCAATCCCCAATCGAGTAGTTGCGTTCTGCGGAAGAGAAGAGCTTGGAAAAATATACACATACCATTGACTT
The DNA here is from genome assembly GCF_050947455.1 of Rhinoderma darwinii. Taxonomy (NCBI): domain Eukaryota; kingdom Metazoa; phylum Chordata; class Amphibia; order Anura; family Rhinodermatidae; genus Rhinoderma; species Rhinoderma darwinii. Next base: position 504,486,108 of record NC_134687.1, read on the forward strand.
TCTCTTGGAGCCTCTCTGGAACAGGAGTGCACCAGCACCGACAGCGGATGCGTCCACCTCCAGCGAGAACTGCAATGAAACATCTGGATGATGGAGGATAGAGGCTGACGTGAATGCACTCTTCAGGCTATTGAATGCGGACTCTGCCTCAGGAGTCCACGCCTTGGCGTTCATGCCCTTCTTAGTGAGGTTAGAGATAGGAGAAGTCAGTGAGGAGAAGTTTGGAATAAACTGTCTGTATAAATTGGCGAATCCCAGAAAGCGCTGTATGGCCATAAAGCCATGAGGGCGTGGCAATTCCAGGACAGACTTTACCTTTTCAGGATCCATCTCGAGACCTTGATTTGAGACAATGTAGCCCAGGAAGGGTAGAGCATCTTTCTCAAACACGCACTTCTCCAACTTAGCGTACAGACGATTCTCCCTTAACCGCTGCAAAACTTGACAGACATGTCTCTGATGCGTCATAGGATCTGGAGAAAAAAATCAAGATATCATCAAGATAGACTACAACACAAATATAGAGGAGGTCACGGAAGATGTCATTAACGAACTCCTGGAAGACCGCGGGAGCATTACACAGGCCGAAGGACATTATTAGATATTCATAGTGTCCATCACGGGTGTTAAATGCAGTCTTCCATTCATCACCCTGATGAATCCGGACTAAGTTGTAAGCCCCACGCAGGTCTAGTTTGGAAAAAATCTTGGCACCACGTATACGATCAAACAGTTCTGAGATCAGTGGCAACGGATATTTTTTTTAACCGTGATCTGGTTGAGACCTCGGTAGTCAATACAATGACGCAGGGAGCCATCCTTCTTTTTGACGAAGAAGAACCCGGCTCCTGTCGGAGAGGAAGACTTCCGTATGAAGCCCCTATCCAAGTTCTCTTTCACATAGGGCGGACATGGACAGAGTCTCTGGCAAGGAAAGAGAATATACTCTACCACGGGGAAGGGATGCACCAGGAATCAGCTCGATAAGGCAGTCATACGCCCAGCGTGGAGGCAATGTCTCCGCCTCCCTCTTGCTGAAGACATCCGAAAATGCAGCAAAATGACCCGGCAATCCTGCCAATGACCGAGGCAGAGGAGGCTGAGCCGAATTAATCTGCACCAGGCATCAGCTTTGACACTCAGGGCCCCACTGAAGAACCTCTCCAGAATTCCAGTCCAGGACTGGGGCATGAAGTCGGAGCCAAGGCAGGCACAGCAACACAGGGTTAAAAGCTTTGGATAGGACATAGAATGACAGAATTTCGGAGTGAAGAGCTCCCTCTTGGAGCCTCAGCGGCTTGGTCACAGCTATAACTGGGTCTTGCAGAGGTAGTCTATTTACAGATGCAACTGTCAATGGCCTCTCCAGGGGGGTGGTGGGTAATTGAAGAAGATCCACCAGGTCTATACGGACTAAATTAGCAGCGGATCCAGAGTCCAGATACGCAGAGACCTGATGCATTCTCTCGCCGCACACTATGGTCACTGGTATGGACAATTTAGACTGAAGTCCTTTCTTACCCAAGGTTGTCACTCCTAGCAACCCTAGGATTTGGGATTTTTGGGGACACAGACGCACAAGATGGCCACCGAGGCCGAAATATAGACAGAGTCTCGAAGTGCATCTGCGTTGTCTCTCCTGGGTGGATAGCTTACACTGGTCCATCATCACAGACTCCTCAGGAGGATCGACATCTGAGGACAGCAGGGGTTGCTGCAAAGTAGGGGCCAGACTAGGGAGACCTCCCTCCCAACGAACCTCTTGGAGGCGTTCTCGGATCCGCATATCAATCCGGGCGGACGGAAGGATGAGGTCATCCAGGGTAGACGGCAGATCTCGAGCGGCAAGTTCGTCCTTAATTTTAGGAGACAGTCCATGCCAGAATTCAGCCACCAGGGCTTCATTGTTCCATAACAGTTCTCCCGCCAGGGTGCGGAAATGGATGGCGTACTCGGTCACGGAGGTGTCTCCTTGGTATAGATTAATCAAGGAAGCCGCTGCAGATGAGACCCGTCCAGGCTCCTCAAACACCATGCGAAAAGTCCGGAGGAACCCCTGGAAGTCACGGGTCTCTGGTCCTTGTCTCTCCCAGATAGGGTTCGCCGATGCATGGGCCTTGCCAGTGAGGAGAGAGATGATGAAAGCGACCCTGGCGCCATCAGACGAAAATAACCTAGTATACAGGCTGAAGTGGATCTGGCACTGGTTTAAAAAATATGACAGGTACCAGCGTCTCCATCATAGCGGTCTGGAAGTGGCAAAGAAAAATGCGGGTCAACACTGCCAGGAGGTGTAGCCAGAGGATCAACACTGCCAGGTGATGTAGTAGGAGGAACGGCAGCTTATGCCTCCTGCCGACGTGCGAGAATGTTCAATGCCTGGGGGAGTTGGTCCTGTCGAGACCGGAGGTCTAGCATATCCGCCCGCATCTCCTGTGACGTCGTCATGGTCTTGAATCGACCAGCGGGGTCCATGGCCTGAGCGTACTGTCACGTAGGGTTCGTGGACCCACTGGGCCGTACCTCCTTGGCGGTATGGCAGCTGACCAACAGGGCGCAGGTTAAAGTCTATAGTTCATATAGGGTACCTGTGTCAGCTTGGACAGTAGCAAGGCAAGGAGTAGGCAGCAGGCAGACGTCAGGCATGGTGAAGCAGGACAGGCATAGAAGCAAGGGGCTGAACCCCTCTTATAGTTTAGGGACCTCATGGGCTAATAGTTCATCAAAGTCCGGTGCGCACTGGTGTCTCCCGAGGAGGAGACTGGGGCCAGCGCTCGACGACCCATGGCTGCGGCCGTCAGGGGGAGAGTGAACATGACGGCCCACAGCCACGGACATGACAATATGTATATATACAGTACAGTTTATGCTGCCCTAGGCACAGTGGGTCAATATAGTCTTAATTAACACTTGCTACCGAATGCATACCTATGATTATTTTTTTGACAAACTTAAGAATTTTGTATTCTAGTATCTTAACTCTTGTTGTGTCTTTTACGGTCATTCTTAATAATATGGTTGGAAACAGTAAGTTTCTCATTAATCACATCTAGTGCCATGAAAGAAGAACATACAGCCATATTATCATGTGAAATGTAAATGTTTATCCTGCGTGTTCTTATGTGAGAATAATATATTACATATCATGTGATATAAGCAATAATCTAGAAATATCTTGGGTAAAAACGTCATTCATTAGAAGGTGGATAAGGATGTGACTATTTTTATTCCTAACATTTTTAGATGCTATGAGTGCACAATTCCATGACATCATTAATTACTGAGAAGCCTAAAACTCATATTCTTTTCAGAGATCTGGGTGGTCTTCTAAAACAGCTGTATTTGAACGGAGCTGAAAAGAAATGGGGCCACTTAATAAAATCACAGCAAGAAGGAGCTTTCTGTAAATGTTGTAATTCAGAACTGTAAAGTCTGAACATTGTTAAACTCTGAGGTTGTTTGTATAGTACTTTGCTTTTCTTATGATTTCCCTTAAACAATAAGTCACGACTGATAGCCAACACAGAATAGTTTGCGTTTATCCAGCCTGTCAGTAAAATTTGTTCAAATTGCAGGAATTATAAGCAATTACGCACTTCTACAATTCTTTGAATACATCAGCTAAATATTTAAAAATATGGCATTTTTAGAAATATTGAAATATCCAAAAGCCTAAATTATGACAATAGCAATGTCCCACAGCTTCCTTTCGGGAAAATTTTGTGTGTATATATGATGGGTCATAAACTGACAAAACTGACTTCAGAAGTACAACAATGGGCATCATTTATAAAGCTAGTATAGAAAAAAGTGCAGGTGTTGCTCAAAGCAATATTACTGCTCATTTATACCTGACGTTTTGACTATATGGTAGCCTTAATGTAGTCTCGACAACTCCTTACAACGGTTAAGATGCAGTTAGGAGCAATGTTCCCTTTAAGTCTTGGTAGTTCCTGAGCGGGGCAATTAGGGAGCAGGGCAAGTCTCCATCAATGGTGGGCGATCTGATGACCAAAAGTAATACCCCCAGTAAACACTAATATAGCGACTAAATAAGAGAATAAGAAAACTTATTTTAAATTAGTTTTAATTACTTTTTTAAATACTACAATATTACAAGTACAGCAGTAAAATAGACAGTTATAAACACCAATTATATGCATCTATGAAAGACCACTCTTACACCACTGTCCCTGAAGATAGCGCCACAGAAATCTCTGTAAATAGTGCAGGACACAGACCCCCCTGTAGATAGCAACACACCCCCTCCCTGTAGATAGCGCCACACAGACCCCCTGTAGATAGCGTCACACCTCCTCCCTGTAGATACTGCCACACACAGCCCCCTGTAGATAGCGCCACACAGCCCCCTGTAGATAGTGCCACACAGCCCCCCTGTAGATTATGCCATACAGCCCCCTTGTATATACTGCCACACAGCAATCCACCTTCCCTCTTATATACTGCCACACAGCTATCCCCCCCGTCCCCTTGTATATACTGCCACACAGCAATCCCCCTAGGGGCGGAATCCCCGTCCAGATCATCAGCAACGGGGATTCCGCTCTAGGATTATGCACTGACATCACTGTCCATATATGGACAGTGGCATCAGGGCTTCCCCGAGCACAGCGCTTAAAGTAGAGCTGTGCCCGGGGAGTCCTCGACGAGCGGAGGAGCTCCCTCTGCTCCTCTGCTCTCAACTAATTCTGAACAGGGAGCTGATGGTTCCCTGCTTCAGAATTGAGTTAGCGGGACATACCCCAGGCCGCCCAGGACAGGACGGGATGCCTCCCTGCTCTGTTATAGCGTTCAATAGTATTTGCATCCAAAGGACGCAGATACTATTAAATGTGGCGTTGCTGCCGCTGTAGCAGCCATAGCTAGCCGCGGGCCCCGTAGCAGCTGCTATGGCTGCTACAGCGGTAGTTACGCCTCTGCTGCTACACAGCCTCCCTTTCCCTTGTACATAATGCCACACAGCAATTCCCCCTCCCCTTGTATATACTGCCACACAGCAATCCCCCTCTCCTTGTATATACTGCCACACAGCAATCCCCCCTCCCCTTGTATATACTGCCACACAGCAATTCCCCCTCCCCTTGTATATTCTGCCACACAGTAATCCCCCCTCCCCTTGTATATACTACCACACAGCAATCCCCCCTCCCCCTGTATATACTGCCACACAGCCCCCTCTCCACTTGTATATACTGCCATACAGTTATTCCCCCCTGTATATTACCACACAGTAATCCCCCCTCCCCTTGTATATACTGCCACACAGCAATCCCCCCTCCCCTTGTATATACTGCCACACAGCAATCCCCTCCCCTTGTATATACTGCCACACAGCAGTCCCCCCTCCCCTTGTACAGTATATACTGCCATACAGCAAACCCCCCTCCCCTTGTATATGCTGCCACACAGCCCCCTCTCCCCTTGTATATACTGCCACACAGCAATTCCCCCTCCCTTATATATTCTGCCACACAGCAATCCCCCCTCCCCTTGTATATACTGCCACACAGCAATATCCCCTCCCCTTGTATATACTGCCACACAGCCCCCTCTCCTCTTGTATATACTGCCACACAGCAATCCCCCCCCTGTATATTACCACACAGCTCCCTAAAAAAAACAAAAGATTGCTGTAGCGTCCATCCAGTTTATTTACCTCCCGACGCCCGCAGCCATGGATCTGTGAGCACTGGTCCCCATCTCCTTCCTAGGAGATGCCAGCGCTGACTACCGCTCCAGTTAGCTGTCTCCCGTAGGGTGCGCGCGCACGCTCATGCCCACTCTTAAAGGGCCAGCGCGCACACATGTAAACAATCATCATCATCAACTCACATGATTTCCTGGACTATAAGAAGGCCTCTGCCCTTCTGATCTTTGCCTGAGCGTTGTTTGTCATATCCTAGTTTGTCTAAGCAAATGGTCTCCTAGTGTTTTTCAGTTCCAGTGTTCCCAGTTCCTGTATCCTGTATCCCGTGCTATCCTGATCAAGTGCCGTGCTGTGCTGTATTTGTGCTGTGATGTATGTATGCCTGTCCTGCTGCTCCACGCTTGACGTCTACCCGCTGCCTAGTCCCAGCCGAGCCTGCCTTGCTACGCTCTGAGCTGCCTCAGGTACCCTATACGAACTATAGACTTTGACCTGAACCCTGTTGGCCAGCTGCCATACCGCCAAGGCAGTACGACCCAGTGGGTCCATGAACCCATACGTGACAGTTGCACTTACCTTGCCCCGCAACGGATGGAGCACTACACTGCCTCTCGGGCGAGACGCATGTGCAGACCGGCGTGTTGATGTGACGTTATTCTGCCAGCCTGCGCAGGGAGTCTTCCAGGGACCTTATAGGCCTAACATGGCCTGCAGCCTATAGTATTCATTTGTATCTGCATCCTGAGGACGCACATACAAGTGAATGTGGCTGTCGGTAGCACCGGAGCCCCCTTCGGGACTAGCGGCGCCACTGCATCCGCCCGCCACCCATGACAGTGCGCGGGCTTTAAACTTTAGTGAGCGGGCGGACTGTGGAAGGTGCGCGGCCGCGCAGCCGCACACCCTATAGGGAACACCGGTTAGGAGAAGTAACAACAGAGGTCAAGACTATACCACCGTTCTGCTACTATAGGTGTGGTCCATGCTACACTGCCAAACTTCAAGTTAAAGGGGTAGTCCAGATTAATCAGGCAAAATGCTGTTTTTGAGAACAGTCCAAACTACCATACTAAAGTGATGTTATGAGGGAGCTTGCAGTAAGAGCGCAGATTATCAGGTATACTGTTATTAAACAGGTCAGTCCATAACACACTACCAAACTACTGTTATAGGGGGAGATAGTCCAGACTACACAGCCAGATTGCTTGTATAGGTGGTGTCCAGACTAACATGCCAGTCTGCAGATATAGGTGACAATCCAGACTATAAAGTGCTGTATAGGATGGTTCAGGCTACAGAGTCAGTCTACTATTACGAGGGTGGTCCAGTGAACGGTTATAGGGTGGGCACCAGACTGCTATTATAGGTAGTAAACTGTCATACTGATGTTAATGCAGGTTATCTAGACTATATTACCAGAGAGCTGTTATAGGGGGTTCCAGACGACACAGCCATACTGCTGTTTCAGGTGTCATCATGACTACACAACTACATTCCGGAGAAGCAACTAAATGGAGTAGGATGAGAACATAAAAAAGAAATTAGTTAAAACTGCATAAAATTGGGAACTTTCTTTTGATTCATGGAGCACTGCTGACAGGCTGAGAAGGATCACCGAGTGAAGATGTTGCATAGGCTCATTAGCATATGTTCCCCTTTCATATCGGCCCCCTATTTGAAACTTTTGGTGTGTGTTTCTGTATATAAGTATGTTGTTTCTGAATTAAGGCATCATATAGTTGTCATAATTTCAAATATATACAATTACTTTATTAGTCGTTGTGCTTTGTTTGTATAATGCAAAGCCTTATCCTAGGAGTTGAAATAAACTGGATTATGTTTAGAACTACTATTTGGCTAATTGAGACCAAAGGGAGCTGAATAAACAGTTGCTGTTCTATTGTTTCCTCTTCCTCACCATCATTATAGTTAGGTCCTAGAATCTTGCAAACATTTTTGCCTAATATTATTTTTCCTATTTTTCACTATAACAAATTGCACAATTGAGTTTCTAATATCAGAATGAAAGCAAACACTAATAAATGTGATTCAGTTGCATAGTTACATAGTTACATAGTTAGTACGGCTGAAAAAAGACACATGTCCATCAAGATCAACCAAGGGACGGGAAAAGGGAAGCCATCTACTGTCCCTGCTGTGACCAGCTCCTGCGGTAGGCTATTCCATAGATTCACAGTTTTCACAGTAAAGAAGGCTTGTCGCCTCTGCAGGTTGAACCTTTTTTTCTTCCGCTGTCTCTAACATCATGTCCTCTCTCTATCTGAAACTGAATCTTTCTAAAACTGAGCTCCTTGTGTTCCAACCATCTACTAACCTCCCTAAACCTGATGTCTCTATCTCTGTGTGTGGCACTATCATAACTCCTAAGCAGCACGCCCGCTGTCTCAGGGTTATTTTTGACTCAGATCTTTCCTTTACTCCTCACATACAATCACTTTCACGCTCCTGTCATTTTCACCTAAAAACATCTCCAGAATCCGCTCTTTTCTTACGGAGGAAACTGCCAAAACTCTCATTGTTGCTCTGATTCACTCTCGTCTTGACTACTGTAACTCATTACTAGTCGGTCTTCCCCTCACTAAACTCTCCCCTCTCCAATCTATCCTCAATGCAGCAGCCAGGCTCATCTTTATGACCAACCGCTACACCAACGCCTCTAATCTGTGCCAGTCACTGCACTGGTTGCCCATCCCCTTCCGAATAAAATTCAAACTTATTACTCTCACCCACAAAGCTCTCCACAGTGCTGCACCTCCTTACATCTCCTCCCTCATCTCTGTCTACCACCCTACTCGGGCTCTACGTTCTGCCAACGACCTTAGATTAAAATCCTCCATAATCCGAACCTCCCACTACCGTCTCCAGGATTTCTCTCGTGCTGCACCCGTCCTCTGGAATGTGCTACCCCAGACAATCAGATTAATTCCCAATATCCACAGTTTTAAACGTGCCCTGAAAACACATCTATTTAGACAGGCCTATAAAATTCCCTAATCTGACTCCTTTTCATGGCCCTCCATTTAGATTAGTCATCAGAATAAGATTCCCTCACACTCCTTCTCTTCATGTCCGTCATACACGGATAGTGGCTGGTGACCGGCTCATGCAGCTTTATGATACCACCGCATGTGTATAAAAATGGCCGGACCATTGTACAGAACAAACACTATTACACTTTGTGTCTCCCTTATGTCCTCATAGATTGTAAGCTCTTGCGAGCAGGGTCCTCACTCCCCAGGTTTGAATTGTAAATTAACTTTGTCACTATGTAATGTCTGATATTGTTTTCATGTTCCCTCTACATTGTAAAGTGCTGCGTAATATGTTGGCGCTATATAAATAAAGATTATTATTATTATTATTATTATTATGGAACAGGATTTCACCATATTTTTTGTATGTGCCATTCATATATTTATATAAATTAATCATGTCCCCCCTTAGTCGTTTTTTTTCAAGGCTAAATAGGTTTAATTATTTTAATCTTTCCTCATAACATAGATTCTCCGTGCCCCTTATTAGCTTCGTTGCTCTTCTTTGTATTTTTTCTAACTCCAGGTGTAATGACAGGATAGGGAGACAGACAGGTGAGCCCTAATCTACCCGCCACTCAGTCCCTGCCTACTTGCACAGCCCGTCCTAGGCGACGGTGTACAACTGGGCGACGGTCCCTACGCTCAATATGTGCACGACAGACAAACAAGACAAGGGAACACAAAAGCAAGGGGTGTGGGGCAGTTGCCCACAGCAACTCCGTGAGCAAAAGAGTAGTGGACGAGCCGAGTCAAAGCAGGAGTGTACGAGGTAACAAATGCAGAGCAGGAGAATAGTCAGTCACGCCAGTGTCAATATGAAGCAAAGTCAATAGTAACAGCAGGAACAGCAGAGCCAGGCAAAAAGAGAATCACAGGCAAAGGACAAGCAGCAAATGAAGGTATAAGTAGACCAAGGGCGAGAGCTAGAACCGTCTGGCTGTCACTTATAATACAATTTTTTGTCACATAATCCTGTATATAGTCCCTCAATAGCCCTTTCAAGCATTTTCCCTACGATGGATGTTAAGCTTACTGGTCTATAATTACCCGGGGAAGACCTAGAGCCCTTTTTGAAAATAGGCACCACATTTTCACTGCGCCAGTCCCTTGGCACTATATCAGTCACTAGAGAATCTCTGAATATTATGAAAAGGGGGACAGAAATAACTGAACTAAGCTCTTTAAGAATTCTAGGGTGTATCCCATCTGATCCCGGGGCCTTGTGCACATTTATTTTATTTAATTTAGCTTGGACCATATCTACATTCAACCAATTCAGTATATCAACTGATATATTAACAGCACTGGCACCGGCTACATCAGCTGCTCTTTCTTCTGTTGTATATACAGAGCTAAAGATCCCATTTAGTAACTCTGCCTTCTCATGATCCCCTGTGACCAACTCCCGATTACCACTATCAAGGGGTCCTGCATGTTCAGACATTGGCTTTTTTGCATTTATATACTTGCAGAATTTTTGGGGATTTGTTTGTCCCCAGCTTGTGTTTGTTTTTTACAGTATAGGTGAAATGTAATTATATTGTGATCACTGTTACCAAGGTTTTCACGAACATTGACATTCCCATCAAGATCTGCATCATTAGAAATGACCAGATCCAACAGAGCTTCACCACTAGTCGGGTCTTCCACAAACTGGCCCATAAATTTTCCTGTAACAGGTTGAGGAAATGTCTCCCCTTTGCAGTTGAAACCGAACCATGACACCAATTAATATCCCGGAAATTAAAATCTCCCATTATTACTACAGTACCCGCCTGTGCAGCCCGCTCCATCTGTTTGTATAGCTGACCTTCCACCTCCTTAGTTATATTGGGGGGTCTATAGATTACACCAAAAGTAATTTTTTCAGTGTTTACCTCCCTTTCTAGTTCCACCCACAAGGTTTCAACCTCCTCACAGTCTTCACCCACTATTGTCTCTTTCACACTCGCCTTCATATCACTTCTCACATAAAGACATACACCACCACCTTTCCTATTTGTCCTGTCTTTCCGAAACAGTGTAAAACCCTGTAGATTTACAGCCCAGTCATGTGATGAGTCCAGCCATGTTTGAGCAACACCAACTATATCTATATTTTCTTCCAGTACCAAGGCCTCCAGCTGCCCCATTTTGCTTGCTAGACTTCTGGCATTTGTGAACATACAATTTAACTTGCCTTTCAGTTTTTCACTTTTATTATCAGAAATGTGATTTGACATTATTTCCTTATCCTGTTGTCTAGTCCTCTCCCCACAGTCTGTTTCTCCCCCCACCAATATAGTCTGACCCCTCTCTAACCTGACTACCCCTTTTTTTTCTACATTGACCTCCCTCCTCAGCCCTAGTTTAAACACTCCGCCACCCCAGATAGAATTCTCTCCCCCAGCACAGCGGACCCCCTTCCATTTAGGTGCAAATCATCTGGAATACAAATACAGTTTGTATCCCAGTTGCTTCAGTAATAATAAAAAAAAATACAATAGGTGTTAGTAAACTTGAGATTTGTTCTGCCCATTTGTTGTCTTGGAAAGTGGGCAGGCCCTAAACAATCATTCTTTCCTTTCTTCATGTATTATGAGACCAAGGTAGACATTGTCCTGTTTCTAAACCAAGGGTGTAACTATAGGGGATGCAGAGGTTGCAGTCACACAGGGTCCTTGTGCCTTAGGTGGCTCAATGGCAACTCTGTCACATAGGGGCGCAGCTAAAGGCTCATGGGCCCTGGTGCAAGAATTCAGCTTGTGCCCCCCTACCCCTCCCCAACACCACTTGCCCCTGCCGCACCTATGGCCAGCCGCCTTGCCCAACAGTCCCCCCAATATAATTCCCCCCATAGCTGCCCCCACATTATAATGCCCACCATTAGCTGTCCCATACAGTAAAATGCTCCCCGTAGCTGCCCCATACAGTATAAAGCTCCCCATAGCTGCCCCATACAGTATAATGCTCCCATAGCTACCCCCTCCCCACAGTATAATGCTCCCATAGCTACCTCCAACAGTATAATGCCCCCATGCAGTATAATGCCCCCCATTGCAGACCCCATACAGTAAAATGCCCCTCATAAATTCCCCCATACAGAATAATGCCCCAATATCAGCCCCATACAGTATAATGCCCCTCATAGCTGCCCCCACACAGTATAATATCCCCCATAAAGTATAATGCCCCCATAGCAGCCCTATACAGTATAATGCCTCCATAGCTGCCACATACAGTATAATGCCCCATACAGTATAATACCCTCCATAGCTGCCCCCACACAGTATAATGCCCTCCTTAGCTGCCCACACAGTATAATGCCCCCATAGCAGCCCCATACAGTATAATGCCCCCTTTAGCTGCCCCCACACAGTATAAAGCCCCCACAGCTGTCTCCCTACAGTGTAATGCCCCCATAGCAGCCACCATATCAGCCCCCAGACAGTATAATGCCCCTCATAGCTGCCCCCACACAGTATAATGCCCTATTTAGCTGCCCCACACAGTATAATGCCCCCATAGCAGCCCCATACAGTATAATGCCCCCTTTAGCTGCCCCCACACAGTATAAAGCCCCCACAGCTGTCTCCCTACAGTGTAATGCCCCCATAGCAGCCACCATATCAGCCCCCAGACAGTATAATGCCCCCATAGCAGACCCCATATGGTATAATATCCCTCATAGCTGCCCAACACAGTATAATGCCCCCATAGCAGCCCCATACAGTATAATGTCTCATAGCTGCCACTTTATCAGCCCCCCAGACAGAATAATACCCCTCATAGCTGCCACCATATCAGCCCCCCATACAGTATAATGCCCCTCATAGCTGCCACCATATTTCGCCCCCCTCCTTATACAGTATAATTCCTCCATGTGTGCATAATAGAAAAATAATAAAGTTAATTAGCTATTCCCGTTCCCACGACAGGTGGAGGAGATCCTTCTCCTTCTTTGCCCTGTGTTGAGTGACTCGGCACAGACAGGCGCGATGACGTCACTAAATCGCGCCTCTCTGCGCCGAGACGCTAATAGCTCACGGCACAGTGAATGCTAAAGGAAGGAGCCGTCAGCTCCTTGCTCCAGGCTAAAATTCAACTGGATCTGCGTCCTGAGGACGCAAATACAGTTGGAAGCAGGACCTCGGTGAGTGGTTCACGACCCCCCGGAGGTCTTCACAAGACCCCCCAGGGGGAGTGCGACCGACAGTTTGTTATATATTGTGTGGTGCAGTTTGTGTTTGCGGTGGAGAGAGGAGAGGGGGGCCTGCAATTTAAAGCCCCCCTCTCCTCTCTCGACCGCAAACACAGACAGTACAATACAACAGACAGTACAATATAACACACATACATTACGAGCCCCCTCTGCAGCTCACCTGCAGTCTTCCATGCTCTTCCGTATCGGCTCTTCCACAGTGGCTGGAACGCTCCATCACGTGTCATCACGGTCACATGGTACACTCAGTGTACCATTGACTGTAACGTCTAAACAAACCATGCCCGTAATCAGGAAGCGCTGGAATTACGGCACATACAAAGTTTGTATCAGCGCGCTGCGTGGCAATGGGGGGCCTGCGGCGACACCTATAGCTATGCCACTGCTGTCACATACGATTAGTACAATAAGTGGCACTCAATGGCTGGGGCTCCTGTTATAGATTTTCCACGGGAGCTTATGCCATAGTAGCCATAGGGGATGGAAAACTTACAATTTCTAATGTGCACAACTGTGAAGTGCTGCAGAATAAAGCTGATGATGATGGAGATGATTATCATTATTATTTATTATCTACTTCCCTTAGATTGCTTGAATGGAAGGTAGACAACTGTAAGGGTATGTTCACACGGCCTATTTACGGACGTAATTCGGGCGTTTTTGCCCCGAATTACGTCTGAAAATAGCGCCTCAATAGCGCTGACAAACATCTGCCCATTGAAAGCAATGGGCAGACGTTTGTCTGTTCACACGAGGCGTATATTTACGCGCCGCTGTCAAATGACGGCGCGTAAATAGACGCCTGCGTCAAAGAAGTGTCCTGTCACTTCTTTGGCCGTAATTGGAGCCGTTATTCATTGACTCCAATGAATAGCAGCGCCAATTACGTCCGTAATTCACGCGGCGTTCTAGCGCCTGCACATGCCGTTACGGCTGAAATTACGGGGATGTTTTCAGGCTGAAACATCCCCGTAATTTCAGCCGTTACGGACGCCCTCGTGTGAACATACCCTTAGGGTATGTTCACACGCTGAGCCAAAAACGTCTGAAAATACGGAGCTGTTTTCAAGGGAAAACAGCACCTGATTTTCAGATGTTTTTTGAGCAACTCACGTTTTTCGCGGCGTTTTCGCAGCGTTTTCGCGCCGTTTCTTCGGCCGTTTTTGGAGCTCTTTTCAATAGAGTCTATGAGAAAACAGCTCCAAAAACGTCCCAAGAAGTGTCCTGCACTTCTTTTGACGAGGCTGTAATTTTACGCGTCGTCTTTTGACAGCTGTCAAACGACGACGTGCAAATTACAGGTCGTCGGCACAGTACGTCAGCAAACCCATTCAAATGAATGGGCAGATGTTTGCCGACATATTGGAGCCGTATTTTCAGGCGTAAATCGAGGCATAATACGCCTCGTTTACGCCTGAATATAGGTCGTGTGAACCCAGCCTTAGGACTGAAAGTGGATTGCTATGAATGCTGCTCCAAATGCCAAGACCTCCACGTGATTATAGAGTTTCCTATTTGTTTTTTAAGCTTATGATCATATTAAATGTATAATTGTAATTCTACTCCAAAGAATATATGTTTTTTTTTAAATAATACTATTTACATGTCTCACCCACTGGCATTTCATGACAAATGTCTTCTTGACAGCATCCGCATACAGAAAGTTTAACCTCTCTTGTCCACACTAAGGCCCCATGCACACGACCGTAAAAAACCTCAGTTTTTGCGGACCGCAATTGCGGTCCGCAAAAACGGAGGCATTCACTTTCATTGAACACTGACACCGTTCCGTAGCACTACGGAAGGGTGTCCGTGCCGTGGAAATGTTCCGGGAATTATGGAACATGTCCGTTCTTTTGCATTTTGCGGGCCGTGCTCCCATACTTTGTATGGGAGCACGGCCCGAAAATGCGGCTGTCAGTCGGCGGCCGGCCGTGCCCGCAATCGCGGGCCGTGATTGTGGGCACGGTCGTGTGCATGGGGCCTAATACAAGACAGTTTGTTCTGATTAAAAGTATACACCATAGCAACAATCCCCATACAAATCAGGAATGACAACATTGTATTGTGTTGAAATGTATGTATTGCAACAACGCTTAAGGGCCTTTTACACCGGCCGTTGCAGCATCGTTGATCGGCGCTCGTTTGCTCCTGTCACACGGAGCTATGGATGGGGACGAGCGGTCGTTACTCTGATCGCTCGTCCCCATACATTATCATCATGTCGGCAGCGCGCCTCCCCGTTTACACAGGGAGATGTGCTGCCGTCAATGATAATATTTCACTGTTTTAACCCCTTCCCGCCGCAGCCCATTTTCAGATTTTCAGTTTTTATTTTTCCGTCGATATAGACCTATGAGCACTTGATTTTTGCAGGATGAGGTGTAGTTTTTTGTAGCACTATTTATTGTGCCATATAATGTACTAGGAAATGGGGAACAAAAATTTTGTGGGGTAGAAAATGAAAAAAACAGCGATTCCTCCAAGGCATTTTGCGCGTCGTTTTTACGGAAATCACTGTGCAATTAAAACAACATGTTAAATTTATTCTGTGGGTCAATACGATTACGGCAATACCAAATATATATTGTTTTTTCTATGTTTTACTACTTTTACATGGAAGAAACTAAGTGTAAAAAAGAAAATTAATTTTGTGTCGCCAAATTCCGAGAGCCATAACTTTTTTCTTTTTTCTTCGATTAAGTGGTATGAGGGCTTATTTTTTCTGGGATAAGCTGTGGTTTTTAACAATACTATTTTGGTGTACATGCGACGTTTTGATCACTTTTTATTTCATTTTTTTGTAGAAGATGAGGAGACCAAAAAATAGAGATTGTGGCGTTCTATGAAGACTCATCTGCACGATAATCACCCAGTGTAAAAAAAACCTTTAGACTTGAAGGTTATCGAGAATTGTATTGTCGTTCTTTTTCTTGTAACTTTGAATCTCCCACATTATAGGGACACTAAAATTTGAAATAAGTAATGAATGCCTATAAAGTTTGCCAGCCAGCAGGATCTTCTGTATATTCCTGAAATAAACAGCCTTGTAGGGATCCTGAAGAGAGCACAGAAGTTATTTCCCTTCTGATCTCTTCCACTGTTGTCTGGTCAATGGCCGATGAGGCGGGGCTTACAAAGGGGTGGAGCTTAACTATATGTCTTTTGTGCTGCAGTCGGTTGTTTTACTGCCAGACACAGGATAGTGAGGAGAAGGACGTGGGGAATGGCTGCTCACCTGCGAGACATATAGAAGAACTATTTTTAGTATTTCTCAGTATTCATTTCTGCGTTTTGTTTGCAGAGTTTGATAAGGGCCGGATTGTGGCCGAAACGTTACACCTTTTCTCTTATATTGCCTTATTTATAATAAACCTATTTTGCATATTTCAACCGTAGGAGTGCTTGAGTTTTTCATTGCAAGTATCTACGGGGTGGGAACCCTACCTACAGAACCCAGACAACCTGCAGAGTGCCGCAGATTTGATCTACATTAATTTTAATATGAGACAAAATAGGATCAAAGGAAAGCAGGAGAATAAGGGAGGAATTGCTGGAATATATATTTTTTTATCATTTTCTTTGTTTATAGTGTACCTTTAGGATTTTGTTTTCTACATCAACCCCTATATATAGTCATTGTTAACTATTCATAAAGTTTCCCCCTACAGTATCTCATTCTTTAATTCTATAATGTTTTTGTATTCACCCCAACTTTGCAAGTATTGTCTGACACATGTTTTATTGAAGAGTTTGTTTGGCTTAGAATACTTGCGTTCAACTAGCATATTAGGAAATTCTTAATTAATAGAGGGGGGTCACATGATCAATATCACTAAGACTGAAAGTAGCTAGAAAGAGGTGATCTCTCTTTCTTTCTGGAGGACCCAGCATGTCCATTGAATTTAATGGACTTTGTGTAATGCCCAAGTTTCCCGGAGGTGGCACTGCATGGAATTTAAGCACTCACTGTCTGGTTTCCCCACATCACTGAACATCATAACAGTGGGATAACTTGTGATCAATTTTTTTTTCAGGGGACCTTTCAAACAAAAAAGGGATTATCCAAAGCAGACAACCCCTTTAAAATGCCCATCTGTTTATGTCATTCTCTTTTCCAAATAACATTTGGTTATTATATCATTGTACACAATTGTGAGACACACAATCACTAGTCTTCCTATTAACAGTTCCCAGGATTCATTTTCCATTCTTTTCTTCTTAATGGGCAAGCATTCCACAGCAATATAATTTAATATACTTTATTTTATTTTTGATTAAGTGTTATTATCCATGTTCTGTGGGGAAGCAACTGTGCAAATAAATCACCTCAGACTCTACAACATAATTTCTGGATTGTAGGTCAGTGGCTCTTAGTGCAAAGAAAGCATTTCCTTTCAATGCACAACAGTTTGACATGTTTCCCCTGGGTCTACTACAGAAAAGAAATACCTCTTGGCTTTAATGAGCGGCATAATCGTACACTTCCTTCTACTGCCTGGTAAATAGATCTTCATTAATAGATGTTTCAAATTCAATTTTTTTATGTAGAAATGGTATCGTTTGTGACTTATTACAGGCAAAATCCTGCTGAGTTAATTTTTTTCTCTTTCATCTATTAAACTGAATGCCTAACATTTTCAGTGGGGTGAAGGGTTAAGTAAATGATTATTTGTAATGATGTTCAAGCAATTAATGGCCTTATTAACTGGCTTCCTAGAAAACACTAGATGGAAGTGAGCAGAGTAACAACACCATTCAAAAACAATGCATACTCATTTTCCTGTTTCCATTTACTGCTTTACATGTGTTTAGGGGAAGACCAATTGCACATACATGGAATACACACACACACACACATACACACATACACACACACACACACACACACACACACACATACACACATACACACACACACACACACACACATACACACATACACACACACACACACGCACACACACACACACATACACATACACACACACACGCACACACACACACACACACGTATATAGGAAATACAAAGAAGAACCGCACTACACATCTTGAAATAATCACCTCTATCAGAGGTTTCGTGTGTGCAAGCCTTCAGATCACGACCAATAGTCCAAATTTAGGAATTCTAAAAATAGGCAGCACTCCACAGCATAGAAGTCAAAAAAGTGAAAAACGTTTATTCACCCATATGTAAGGTTGCTATGTTTCATTCCCAATCTGGACCTTTCTCAAGCAGAACTGACAGTGTATAACATGTGGTTTAACCAGTTCAGGACCGGGCTATTTTGCGCCTTCAGGACCAGACACCGTTTAGCCATTTTTAGCACGTGTTAGTTAAATGGGTATAACTTTTTTATTTGTCGGGCTAACGACGTGATTTTCGTGACGTTTTTTCCGTAGACAATGCAGGTTTCTTTTTTTATCGTTTTATACACACCTTTTTTGCTATTTTAGAATTTTTATTCATAAAGTTTGAAAATAATAGTAAAAAAATAAGCTTTTTTACGTTTCAACTATTTTTGGGGTGTAATAACATAGTTTTACCCTAAAATAGACCTTTTATTTGTGATCGTCATTGTCTACTGTAAATTTTAATATATTACATGTCTATATTAGGGTAATTGCGTCAGCGCTAGCATTACAACAATAATTGGCGGGAGTGAACTGTTTTTTTGGGGTGGGTATTTTATGTGTATTTATTATTAAATTTTTTTTTGCACTTTACTTTAATATTTTTTTATTACTATGGTCTGTTGCTCAAAGGTCAAAAAAAGACCTTTGGGGAACTTTATATATTTTTTTTCTTTCTTTTACACCATGTTTTTCCACTGTAACTGGAGCTGCACAGCAGCCCCAGTTACAGGGGAAATCAGCCCTCTCATAGTGACGATTGTCACTAACTGGGCTGTGCTGGGTCTAGTAAGACCCGGCAGCAGTCTCTCAGTAACTGCACCCGGTGATCATGTGACCAGTCACATGATCACCGGGAGGAATAGAGACAGTGCCGCTGCTGCTGTCTCTATTCCTATACACAGCGTTCATTGAGCGCTGTGTAAAAGAGATTGGAGAAGACAGAAGCAGCGAAAGTAGCTTCTATCCTCTCCTCAGGGTCCCCGGCAGTTACTGACAGCTGGAGACCCGACATTCGGTTGCCCGATCGCGCGGGCAGCAAGTTAAAACCCGAGCCGTAAAAAGTCTATGGCTCGGGTTTTAAGGACCCTGACCGCTGGCCGTAAAAATACAGCCAGCGGTCGGGAACCAGTTAAATACCCTGCAGCATATAATTGTGTAATGACATTGATTAAGTGAAATAATGATATTAATATACATTTTTATAATACATTGGGACATATTACTTTTATCCCTAGGTAAGTCAAAAAGTGCTAAGTGCATCGTGATAAAATTTAAACATACAATACAAACACTGATCCATCAATTCCTTATTCCATACATAATTGGTTCATCATATTTCATACAAACACACAATACAATGTATATCCTTAATTGATTACTCACTGCCCGGAGGTCAGGAACATTCAAAGTATGTTTAGTCTCAAGGCTAAATGTGGGCTTTTTACTAACTTGAACTGCGCATGTCTACACACCTGATCTCATCCAGTGTTCATACTCCATGGCATAGTATGCTAAAGAGCCGATGAGTCACCCTGTTGGACCGCGCGTGCAGATTTAACTCACGCATGCGCAGAAGGGCACTCCATCGGCGTAGCGACCATCACAGAGAAGGGCAAATATGCCCCTTACTCTATAGTGATAAATACCGTGTGTATACTAAATGCCTATATAGCAGCATAATATATCTCATAAGTTCTATTTGAACTTTGTATTAGAACTTTTTAGTTCACATATGATAAAGTAGAGTATCTCCTACGTCTTTATTAATAGAGTTGGCTCATCCCTTTCCCAAGAGTTCCAAGCCTCCTCCGTGGTCAACCGCAACCTGGTTTTGAGATGTGCAAATAGCACACCATATCCAGCCCGTGCGTCAACATAATGGAGACTGTACAGGAGTTCACATACCGGCACCGAAGGTTTTTATAAGAATATTTTATTTCAATTTCACATTGGTGTAATGCGATCACTCAGAGTTTTTAAAAAAAATTATAAGGCATGAAGTGACACAGTATATGCTAATAGGATGGTTGAGACTATCCATGTGTAGAATTACTGGATCTCTGTGTGTAGTAAGAACAAAGCCGTAAAATCGGCATACTGAACTCTAGATTTGAGACCAATAGACCTTGACGCGTTCCTGAAGTCCAATATGTCAGTGTTCGTTTCTTCACAATAGCGATCTATGTGGACAGAATAAAAAGAAGACAGAATAAAAAAGAAGAAATTAATGGATCACATAATTTTAAAAGACATCGTATTCATCATTTGGCTGATATACATGTCATCTCCCTATGCGGATAGAGTCATAGAAGTAAACCCAACAGTTACCGGGGGCAAGTCAACTAGTTCAGATCACCACCCCCAATTTATAATCGATATTTAAACCTTGGGGTCTCAGGGTGTTAAGTCGAAAAATCCACTCCAACTCCTTCTTTTTCAATAAGCGTGCCCTATCACCCCGTCCCCCGTCCCCCGTCGCAAGGGCGGCACACTATCAATTACTCGGAACCTCAATTGTTTTTCTGAATCTTGGGCCTCCACAAAATGTTTAGGGACTGGTAAGTCCAAACGTTTGCAACGAATTGTATACCTGTTTTGATTAATTCTAATCTTCAGGTCCAGGGTTGTTTCACCAACATATAACAAATTACACGGACATTGTATCAAATAGACCACAAAGTCACTATGGCACATCAAGAAATTATTAATCCTATACATCTTGTTGGTAACAGGGTGTGAAAATGTATCTCCCTTAATCATTAATGTGCAATTTATACAATTCAGGCATGGATAACATCCCTTTTTCCTGGGTGCCAGAAATGTTTGTGATTCTTTTTTCTTTGTACCCAGATCCGATCGCACCAATTTGTCACCTAGATTATAAGATCGGCGATAAGAAAAAAGGGGAGGTACCTTATACTCGGGTATATTGCCCAGGCAGTTACCCAATATTGGCCAATGTTTACGTATTATTTGAGAGAGGGACTGACTAATCTCGCTGTATGTGGATATGAACGGAATCCTATTAATCTTTTTGATCTTAATGAAATATGATGAACCAATTATGTATGGAATAAGGAATTGATAGATCAGTGTTTGTATTGTATGTTTACATTTTATCACGATGCACTTAGCACTTTTTGACTTACCTAGGGATAAAAGTAATATGTCCCAATGTATTATAAAAATGTATATTAATATCATTGTTTCACTTAATCAATGTCATTACACAATTATATGCTGCAGGGTATTTAAACCACATGTTATACACTGTCAGACCTGCTTGAGAAAGGTTCAGATTGGGACTGAAACGTAGCAATCTCACATATGGGTGAATAAACGTTTTTAACTTTTTTGACTACTATGCTGTGGAGTGCTGCCTATTCTTTGAATTCCTGTGTGTATATATATATATATATATATATATATATATATATATATATATATGTTTACTGCCTGCTTCTATCCACATTTATTTACAGATGTTACATTTTTAAGTGTTGTTGTATAAATGTGTACTGAAGTAGTATGGTGGTTCTATGGTTATTTACATAGGTATTCCATCTTTACAGAACATGTGCACGTCCACTTTAATTCCGTCATCATTTTCCTGGTATCGTTGCACACACAGGACATATCATTAATAAGGACTAATAGCTTATTTGTGAATGAACTCAGAAGAAATAGACCATAGTTGCAAGTGATTGGCTCCAAATGGGGTTGTTTTCTGAAAGAAATTTCTGGGACTGAAAATCAGTTCCATTCATGGAGTTGTTTCTGCAACAGGTGTATGAATTACTGCAAGTTCCATTCAGATAAATGGAACTAATTTTCAGTCACAGAAATATTTGTAACAAAATCATGTGATTGCACCCTTAGGGGCCCCTAGATTGTATCAGAGCCTGGGCCCACTAGATTATTCTCTATTATCATGTAATGTTTTTTATATTTTACAGGAAAAAATAGAAAAGCAGACTACACTATTCTGAATAGTATATAAACAGTATACAACTTATCTTAACTAAGGCCTCATGCACATGGCAGAACCGTGTGCAAGAAGCTGTATGTCTTGGAACATTGAGTCCTCTGCAGCTCTGTACTAGAAACAATAATTCTACGGGAGAATAGCTCCATAATACGGCATCCGTTGAAGCATGCTACAATTTTATTTCTATTGCATTTGTATGGAATCCGAAGTAAAAACAGAATCGGAGGCATACAAAAGATACAATAAGGTCCCATACATTTCTATAGGTGCACCGATTATGTGCCATTTATAAAATAAAGGCAGATGTAGGAAACCTTAGAGACATGGACATCTACTGTTGTATCTTGGGAGTGTCTTGAGATCTACTAGGTACCAAGTTGTGACAAGATCATTTGGGGAATAATGTGTAAGTTATCAGGGTCTTAAAACACACGGTCCCTGAATGGATATTACTTTCTAAATTAAATGTAGCACTATAGAACATAGTGGAAAATCAGGCACTAATCAGACTCAAACATAGGCAAAATACACAACAATGACATCCAGTGACACACAGGTGACGTCTTCTCTGAATATAGACATTTTCTATTTCCTCATCTTCTCCATTCGATCCAGACCACCATGAACACCTCTTCAAGCCACGACTCATCTCTACAGATATTGAACCAAAAATGGCAACAAAATAATTGTAGCAATCAGAATTCCCTTATAGTCATACTTTCCAACCTTAAGGGCATGCCCACACGTGGCGGATTTCCTCCGCAACTGTCCGCATCAATGCCGCACAGAATCTGCGTTGCAGATTCTGCGGCGGATCTGCCCAAAATGTGCAGTAAATTGATGCGGACTAGCTGCTGCGGACTGCGGTAAAAATGCTTCCCTTCTCTCTATCAGTGCAGGATAGAGAGAAGGGACAGCACTTTCCCTAGTGAAAGTAAAAGAATTTCATACTTACCGGCCATTGTCTTGGTGACGCGTCCCTCTTTTGGCATCCAGACCGACCTCCCTGGATGACGCGGCAGTCCATGTGACCACTGCAGCCTGTGATTGGCTGCAGCCGTCACTTAGACTGAAACGTCATCCTGGGAAGCCGGACTGGAGACAGAAGCAGGGAGTTCTCGGTAAGTATGAACTTCTATTTTTTTTACAGGTTGCTGTATATTGGGATCGGTAGTCACTGTCCAGGGTGCAGAAACAGTTACTGCCGATCGCTTAACTCTTTCAGCACCCTGGACAGTGACTATTTACTGACGTCTCCTAGCAACGCTCCCGTAATTACGGGAGCCCCATTGACTTCCTCAGTCTGGCTGTAGACCTAGAAATACATAGGTCCAGCCAGAATGAAGAAATGTCATGTCAAAAAAGCAAGACGCATCCGCAGCACACATAACATGTACATGACAGCTGCGGACTTCATTGCGGAAATTAGAATCTCCATTGAAGTCAATGAAGAAATTCCGCCATGAGTCCGCAACCAGTCCGCCACAACTCCGCAACATCCATTGCATGCTACGGACACCAAATTCCGGACCGCAGCCTATGCTCCACATTGGAATTTTCAGCCTCGTCTAAACGAACCCTACTAAATAGAAGTGGAAGTCAATGGAGAAACGGCTCCGCTGCGGATTAATGCTGCGGAGTGTCCGCAGCGGAATTCAAGAGCAATTCCGCCACGTGTGGCTTTGCCCTTACTGAAAAGGAAAGAGGGTGACACCAGGTGGTATAAGCAGCCTTTTTTTTACCCACACCTCTAGCTGTGCTGAATCCCCCCCAATTACTTCCAATCACACCCAGCTTCCTCTGGCAGACCTGCGTAAAAACAACTCTACGGAGTGCCACCCAACTCAGAACTACAAATGGAGGCAGGTTGCAGTAGCAGGGAGCCGCAAATAACTGTTGTGCAGTGTGACGTGCTTGGCAGAACAGTGATAGAGTGAAATGAAGACTGGCATTGTGGTGGGGCACGGAGCCGATGGCTCCCGAGTTCTGCTACAGTTTTCAACATCATATGTGTGCTAAGGACATATATAAAGTTGAAAATTGGAGAGAAATACAAATACCACAATGGAGAGAGCGCTCTGCCACTTTCATCAGTGATATAGACTTTGAATGGAGTGGCAGGGCGCATACTCGAACACCGCATGGGAACTCAGCAAGAAGGGGGAGCTCACACTTAGCCCGCGATAGACTCGGTACCTATCGGCGGCCAATTGGATGCCAACACCTGTTATTTGGCATAAGGTATCATACAACTTGGAGGTGGTAATGAGCCATAGTACAACCACATAGTACAAGATTAGTAATGCTATATATTTATATAGGTGCTAACATTTTATGTGGACAATGTCAGGATAGACAGATTTGATTAGATTAGATAGATTGAACCAACACCGTATTGGCTTGGCTAGCAGTAAGAACTTTAAAGGGTTATTCCCATCTACAAAAATCGAGCTATTAAGCTCACCCTTCTAAAGATAATAATTTTTGTAATTACCTGTCTTTAGCCCAGCGATGTCGTTTTCGGGATATTCTTGCTTGAAGTTGCTGTCCGTCCCTCTTTGTTTGTAGCTCGTTGTCTAGGGATTCGGCCACCGCTATTTACCTTTAGCGGTGGCCGAGCATGCGCAATGATATCCTCTCCGTCCTTAGGAGAAGATGTCATTTCTAGCATGAACACACATATCGGCGCATCCGCATAAGATGCCGGGCCAGCCACCAGTTGGGAGGAGAAGTCAGCGGTCTGCTCAAGGTACTGCATGTAACGTGTGTGTGTGTGTGTGTGTGTGTGTGTGTGTGTGTATATGTGCATATGTGTGTATATGTGTGAAGGGTGCCGTGGTATTGCAATTCACGGTGTGTTCGTCTCATCTAGGCTTACCATGCCTGGTTGAGACGAACATTCTCCTGATGCTGCTAGAACTACATTAGCTAGCAACGTCGGGAGCGCGCACACACTGCAGAGCGGCTTGATTGACATCAAGCCACTCACGCCCCTTTTTAGAAAAGATAACCAGCACTAGCTGAGTTATCAAGTTTAAAAAAAAGGTAGTTAGGGAATTAATTTTTTTTAAAATTTAACAACAAATTATTTTTTATTTCATTTCAGCATAGATTGCCTAAAAAAAAATAACTGACTCAACTTGGGAATAACCCTTTAATAAATCAAGCGCTCCCCTTACAAATTAAAACTTAAGTTACAAATATTCTAATTAATGGACATTATATTTGCTTTTCTTTGGTATAAAAAAGTTTTATTTCAGGGTCATCTATTAAATGGAAGAAAATGTGTGATACATTCCACCCATTATGTTATAGTACATGTTCAATAGAAATGACTTTTGTGATGCCTACAGGATGTTGTGCTTAAAATTCAAAACTCTATTCTACTTCATATTAATGAATTCAAGATTGTGTTTTCCTGGCCATGTATTTTGCTGCAGGTACTGTTCTGAATGGATTTTTTGATCAGTTCAGACCAATGCATATGTGGCTACTGCAGAGGTACAGTGTCTTTAAATATTTATATTATGCTTCTGGAGGTGATTACTATTCCGGCGCTGTAGAGTTCTAATACATTTAAATGTCAGTGTTACTCAGTTTAATTCATCATGCATATATTCGAGTTGTCTATACACATACACTCTGTATGCATCTCCAAGGACTAAGAAAGAACTATTCATATTTTATTAGCTGAAGGGAAGACAGGACAGATTTCTCCTACATTCCTAACTGTAAACATTAATTAGATCCTTGACATCCGCTAATGATTTCATTTAAAAGGCCCTCCTTTGTACAAAGCAATCTGCCATAATTATTTCATCACTATGCCAACCAGGAAAGATATCAATTCATCTGCATTTTGTTGTTTATCACATAAAGCTGTGAGGAAAAATGAGCTTGAGAGAAAGAAATCAATTTATTTCTTGTTTCCAAATGGTAAAATTAGCTTATTGCAAGTGCCGAGTTTTTTTGGGGATAAATATATGTTTGCCCAATTCTATTTACAACTGCAATGTGTCTCTTCAAAATGGTTCCAGAGAGATGTAAGGGGCAGAACTGACTTGTTAAATCAGAAAACATTTGAATTGCATCACTTTCACCAAAAATAACAAATATGGGTAGTAGGCAGAGCTATGTAAAGCACCATTTATGCCATTGTAGCTGACTAGGCATCCAGAACCTCTGGTGCGTGGCACTGACTCAGCTGCAAATTATAGAGCCATGTCTACCAACCTGACTACAGCTGTTTCAAGCTTGTCATTCTTCATCAGCACAAACAGATTGTACTCAGATTGCTTTTAAGCTCCTTTCACACCATGTTTGGCAAAGTATGTTTTTTTATGTGAACAAAAAATGTATAGGTTGTCATAAGGATTGGTTTAAAATTTGCGTTTTGTTGCATTTTTAAGCATGCGTTTTTTTTATTTTGACTGGTGAACTCCCATTGAGAGACAGGAGAGTTTTCTCTACCAAAACAAAAAACACATGTTGAAAAACTCAACAAAAATGCACAGTATGTACCCAGACTCAAAACAGAGGCCTCAAAACTTCTGACATAGTAATATAGGGGAGGTGGAGGGCATTGTAAACATACCTTTTGACTTGGTCATGCAAGTTTTAATGACCAAGAAAACAATGTTTAATACCGTGATCGCAAGTGACACTAAGGTGGGCACTTGATATGCAAGTTTTCTTGCACTGCACTCTGCCAGCCCTGTCCCTCTGCTCTGAGAAACGACTCTAGCAGTCTCCTGACTGACTGATAGAGCCATCACTCAGAGCAGAGAGTGGCACATGCGACCCGCCATGTCAGGCAGAGGCGTAGCTAGGTTCTCCTGCACCCAGGGCAAAGATTCAGTTTGGCCACCCCCCCCCCCCCCCAACTTCTCTCTTGACATCTCCATCTAGCTCGCGAAGTTTGCTTTCTCTTCCAATTAATGAGGTGTGATTTTTTTTCACTTTCTTTTTAATGTAACTCAAGATAAAGCCATTTTTACATTTTACAAAAACTATAGTTATATAAGGGAGTTACCAGAACAATAAATTAAAAGAAAATAAATTAAAGAGGTGAGTGTGCCTGACTAAAACAGAATGTATAACCGAGGCTAGTGAGACTATATGGTGGCATAATGAACAGCCCCCTCTTGTAGATAGTGTTACACAGCCCCCCTTGTAAATGGTGCCAAATAGACCCCCCTGCAGATATTGCCACACCCCCCTCTAGATAGTGTCAATAAAAGCAAATACAAAAAAACTTGTACTCACCTGGCCCCCTTCCTGCGACGAATGGAGCAGCTCCACAGCCTCCTCAGAAGTCTATAAGATGGGATTCCTGCGTAGGCCGGCATGATCCATTAATGTCATCATGCTGACCTGCGTAGGGATCCTGTCCTAGAGCCTTAGTGAATGGCAGAGCAGGGAGCTAGCTCCTGGCTCTGCCATAGTATTCAATTGTATCGGAGTCCTAAGGACGCAGATACAATTGAATGTTGTATTCGCCCGGGGCCCCGATGCCGGCGACACCACTGTGACTGAGGGGCCTATGCCGCATTGCCCGACACATTATGAGCCGGGCAGCACAGGCCTCCTCGTGCCACGGGCCCTGTGGCAGCCACAATAGTAGCGGCGCCTCGGCGCCCCTCCTTCCTTACCTCCTTGTTGTACATGCCTTGCATGCCACCCCACGGCCCTGATGCCAGGGGAATCAAATGTCAGTTTCTAGGTCAAACAGCATGAATGACCTAGACAAAAGGTATAGTCACAATGCCCTCCCCTTTATCGCTTTGTCAGCAGTTTTTCTGCACAATTCACTATATTGAAATCAATACAGTGAGAAAAAAGTTGATGTATGACAAAAGGACCAGCTTTGAAATCCATCGTCCTATTACAGGCTATAAATACGTTTGGCATATACACTGCACACATTCCCGGCATATATGGGGGAACATACACCACAAGTGTGGTGTGGACATAGCTTTATCCTTATATTGGTATACACTGTGGCCATGTTTACTGTACTGTGACATCACTGTGTGCATTACCACAGCATTGGGACGTCACTGTGTTTGTTAATCTTGTTTTTTTACATCATGTTGTGCATTTTCCTATATACAGAAGAAATGTGACTATGGTCACTGGGTGCATCATCCCTGTACTTTGACATTACTGTGACATATTCCTGTGCTGTTACTTGACTTTGGTTATTACCCATGTGCTGTAACATCACTGTCTTCATTATCCTTGTACAGAGAAATCGCCATTTAATATGTCTGTAATGTGACATCACTGTTTTATTATAACTCTACTGTGACATCACTGTTTATTTTCTGATGGTAGGATATCATTGTGTGCATTGTCTATTTTCTGTGACAACTTTAAGACTCTTTCCTGTGCAGTGACATTTTTGAGCATTTTCATGGATGTAGGTATATAAAGGTGCTGAGTGCAACTGGGAACTGGTGCCTGAGGTAGCCCAAGAGTTCCAATGTACATTTAGGGTGGCCAGTTACAGATTTTGCCTTGAAGCCTAGGCACTCTGATACTATAACAAAATTCTAATTTTTTATTTTTTTTTCTTCAGGTCTACCATAATCGGAAACGTCTGGAATATGTCATTGTGAACATACTGATTTGGACAATATTGACCCTTCTCAAGGGGCAAGAAACCTGCTGGTGTCTTTTCACCTTTGACTCCACTGTAGCAGCAGTAGTGTGTCAGCTGGTGGATTTCTTTGCCTTGTATTTTACATAGTATAAGAGCTGCATGACTGTCTATGCAATTAATTATGCTGAAACCATGAAGTAATTTCCTGCTTAAAACCTTTCTTGCAGATTTTGCCTCTTGTCAAGTATTTGAAATTCAGATTAGAAAAATGCTCATTTGGATAGCATGAAAAGAAAGCTTTGTTGTCAGCTTCATCTTATGTTCTTGCCAGCAACTAAATCCCTCTTCTTTGCCAATCGTCAGACAAATAACAGGCCCTCTCTGTTTGGACATAATTCTCTTAGAGTACATGCTTCTGCTTTTAGCATTTTAAGCCTAAACAAATGGTTGTATTTATTATTGTAGTTAAAATATTCATTTCACAATTAAGTTTAAATTACATATTATTTGTAAATATAAAAGGGAACAAGATGCTGTGACATAACATTCAAAAAATAAAACTGACTTGATTATGTTACCGCACAAGAGGAAATTTTGGCCTGGTAACGTATCAGGACTTCTAGCATGATGTCATTTATGGTATTCACTAGGATTCCGACATATTAATCCAGCAAAAAAGAGAGCATATATATGTGAGACTCATTATGAAGGGTCGTGTAAGTTGGGTTGTGCCAAATGATGAACTCATCTCTGCTACATCTGTGTAGTTAACACACATATACATACATACATACATACATACATAAACTTTAATCTGTGCAGAGATAGCACAACAAGATAATAGTAGGACAAAATTGGGATTGGATCAAATTGACTTCAGTTGAGGATCTTTAGAACCAGTATGAGATATATTTACTTAGCTGGCCATATACATAAAAAAGCTGTCAGCCGGGCACTGCCCTAGTTATTGGTACTTAATTATTGGTAATTATACTGTTTCAGTTTTCTGTCACTACGTGATCAGGAACCATCTAATTTTACTAGAGGCGTAACTTGAAGTTCCTGGGCCCCAATGCAAAATCTATAACAGGGCCCCCACGTACCATATATAATTTATAATATTAGTGTCTTCTTATGCAGCTGAGGGGCTTTTGGGCCCCCTCAGGCTCCAGGGCCCAGCTGTGACTGATACCTCTGCACCCCCTACTGCTACGCCCCTGCATTTTGCTATTCGGCCCTATGAGTTATAGTTACGTCCCTGCTTTTGACAATGGCTTATCTCCCGACAGAACACAGGATCAGCCCTTATAAACATTAGACTGTCAGCACACCTGCTGAAATTGACAAGATCCACCAAAATGTTGACATTTATGTAATGTGTATAGGCATCTCTAAACTTCCATTAGGCTGGATTCACAAATGTTTATTCGCGTTATCCGTAACATTTTTCGCACAATATTTTGCCCAAAAAAAAGCTGTGGCCAGATGTTACCTTGATTCCTAAAGTAAAATTTGAGAAAGCCTACATACGCAGCATTTTGGTTTGCAGAGTTTTTGTGGTCAGTGGCGTTTTATTCAAAACGCAACATGTTCTAATTATGGCGCTTTTTCTGGTGGTTTTTCCATAGACCTTTACAAAATGACACTGAATAAAAAACACCACCAAAAACGCAAGTAAAAAACGCCACTAAAAACATATAAAACGCATGGTGTTTTTTAAAGCTGAAAAAAAGTGTGCATACAGGAGGCCTTAGGCTGGATTCACACATGGGGCACGGCCAGACGTGGCAGAGTTTTTCCGCTGCAAATGTTGGTGCAGATTTGCGGCAATTACGCAACGAATCTGCATCAACATTTGCATATTTGACAGGTAATTCAGACGTTGCAGAAAAGACAGCGCACTTGCAACAGATTTCAGTTTTTGCATTGCAAAGGCTGAAATCCGCAGTGAAATTCCGCTTCTTCTCTGCAACAGACAGTGCATGCTGTGGAGGGAAAATTCTGCACCACAGCCTATGGTCCGCAGCGGAGTTTTCCGCCACATCTGAACTAACTCTGAACGCTGGAGAACTGTGGCCAGCGGAATTCCACAGCAATTCTGCCACGTGTGGCCGTGCCCATGCAGTTTTTTTAGCCAAAGCCAGGAGTGGATCATATAGGAAAGTAAGCATAAAGGAAGGTTTTATTATTTCCTACTTGCCATTGACTCCCTTTGTAAAGAAAGAAAAAAAATGCATACTGAGCAGTCAATGTTTTTTTTTTGGTGTTCCAGTTGTCTTGAAAAGTGTAGTTTGCTATGCTTCACAAAACAATTAAAGATACCAACGTATACCTGGCATACATTTTCCAAGAGAAAACTCATACATTTGGTTTTCAAGTCTAAGGGCACGTCAGTGTACACATCGGGAGCCCTTCCTGTCATATACAGTGGATATAAAGAGTCTGCACACCCCTGTTAAAATGACAGATTTTTGTCATGTCAAAAAAACCAGTGCAAGATGAATAATTTCCAAACTTTTTCCACCTTTAATGTGACCCATAATCTGTACAATTCCATTGAAAAACAAACTGAAATTATTTAGAGGGTTAAAACAAAATTTAAAAAAACTACAATAATGTTGTTGCATAAGTGTGAACACCATCTTATAATTGGGGATGGGGTTGTGTTCTGTCTTCTCCGATGTCTTTTTACACAGCGCTCAATGAACGCTGTGTATAGGAATAGAGACAGCAGCAGCGGCGCTGTCTCTATTCCTCCCGGTGATCATGTGACTGATCATGTGAGCTGTGCAGCTCCAGTTACAGGGGAAAAGCATGGTGTAAAAGAAAGAAAAAAAATATATAAAGTTCCCCAAAGTTCTTTTTTGACCTTTGGGGGACAGACCATAGTAATAAAAAACAATAAAGTCAAAAATGTAATAATAAATACACATAAAATACCCACCCCAAAAAAAAACATTCCCCCTGCCAATCATTTTTGTAGCACTAGCGCTGACCCAATTACCCTAATATAGACATGTAATATATTAAAATTTACGGTAGACAATGACGATCACAAATAAAAGGTCTATTTTGGGTAAAACTATGTTATTACCAAAAAAAAATAGCTGAAACGTAAAAAAGCTTATTTTTTTACTATTATTTTCAAACTTTATGAATAAAAATTCTAAAATAGCAAAAAAGGTGTGTATAAAAACGATAAAAAATGAAACCTGCATTGTCTACGGAAAAAACGTCGCAACAATCACGTCGTTAGCCCAACAAATAAAAAAGTTATAGCCATTTAACTAACGCGTGCTAAAAAGGGCTAAACGATGTATGGTCCTGAAGGCGCAAAATAGCCCGGTCCTGAACTGGTTAAAACCTGTCAACAATATGGCCCTATGTCTGAGTGACAAACCGACAATGACGGCTAGGCGGAGTAGGAATCTTCGAGATATCCTGGTCCAAAGTCACTATATCCCCAAACAAATTAACTTTTTCGGAACCCAGGGACAAAGAAAAGGCTGCTATCCATGTGGCAATTGTGTTGCATGTCCCAACATCAGCAGAACCAATAAGTTTGATTCAGTGGACGGTACTAAGTCCTTTGAGATCAGAGACTATATATCGTGCAGTACCACACACATAGTGTATTACGCTGTGTGCGGGTGCCCCAAGGTCTACATAGGCCTGACATCGAGGGAATTACGCATACGCACAAGAGAACATGTGCGAGATATTATCGCAGCGGGAGTGATCGATGACCCAATTGAACTTAAAACCCTTCCTAGACATTTTAAAATGTATCATGGGTGTAACCCAAGGTCCCTTAAAATCCGTTGTGGCATCAGGGGGGGTAATGTGAAGAAGGTCCTGGCACAGAAAGAATGTAGGTGGATTGTGCAACTAGGATCTATGGCACCGGCTGGACTTAACGAACAGCTGAGTTTTGCACCTTTCTTATGAGGAAGCCGTAACCGCCACACTACCAGCAGATCATTGTTTTATGACTTTTAAACTGTGAATTGTTTGTGTGTTTAGTTTTTAATGCATATACTCTCTTAGTAGGTGTGAGATATATTGGTATCCAGCAAAGGCATCCCTGTACCTTGACTAAAGCCCTGTATAATTGGACGACCCATCATGTTGCGAATCTCGAAGAGGACAATGTATATCCAGGACTTGATTTGTGTAATTTGTTTATGATCCTGTTCTCACTTTTGCATAAGCACTCTTTTGCTGCCTGTTTGTTTACAGACAACCCTATATGACTGTCTATTATGGAACAGTCTCTTATACAAAAGTAATCTACATGTAACCTGCTTACATTTTTTGTTTTTATGTTTGTATTAGCACTTTAGTTGCCTGTTTTATTCACAGACAACCTTACATGACTGTTGCTCATGGCAACAGTCTCTAACAAATTTATTTTATGCACTATTTATATTTATATATTTATTATTTTTTTCTATTTTTTGATCCTTTTTTCTGTTTATGGTGTTTACTTGGTATATTTTCTCTGAAGACTAATGTATCTCTGATGGTGAGGGTTTCCATATTATTGAATGTGAGGCACAGATGTGTCCATAATTGATATCTACATATTAATTTATATATATATATACTCTCTCCATAGTACTCTTGCAGTTTAATATATACTATTGATTATTTATTTATCTAATTTAATAAGGTTATTTTTAGGTATCACCGTTCCAAGAAATAAATGTTTCTTTTTTTGTTCAATGTTATGCAATATGAGCAGTGTTTCTCTTGAAATCGGCCCCTAATGAGGTACAAATAACATCTGCTGGTTAAAAACTAATCAGATGTAATCTCTTGGTCAACCCCATTAAATTGTGAAGATACAGAGATCATGCAGCATTAAAAGGGTTATGAAACGCTCCAATTTACTTACCTGCATATAGTATTCTGTTCTGTCCAATCGGGTGCGCGCCTCTGACGTGTGCGACCGGGACTGGGTGAGGCCACGCCCGTCTCTCCTAGAGTGCGGTGCGCATGTCCGGATCATCTGGTATGCGACCAGAGACCGGATATGCGCCGCAGCACTGGAGGACGGAAGTGGGGCATGCCACACTTCCGGTTTCGCCGTCGGATGTGCGCCAAGTGCGCCTGGACGAGACAGAATACTGATAGATTACACCTGGGTAGATAGGGTATATAGGGTGCCCTCTGGTCAGACACACTACACCCCCTTGAGGAAGCGGACATCTGCGAAACGCGCGTCGGGGCGCACACAGTGACCACCAGGACCCAGCCTAAGGACTCTTTATGGGTAAGACCATCCTAGTAATCCTTTACACAGGGTCTTGTTCAGACCCACTACCTTCACTCCTTGATGTCTGTTTTTGGGACCATTTATGCCCTTTAACCCTTTCACGACCAAGGACGAAAATGCACGTCCTGGTCGGCTGCTAGTTCCCGCACCAGGACGTGCATTTTCGTCCGCATTTCAAACTGTCACTCTGTGTAAACACAGAGTGACAGACCCGCGCTGACAGTTGTCCCCGACAGCTGAGACATCAGTCTCGCTGGACAGCGGACCATCGCCGCTGCTTTCGGCAGTTAACCCCTTAAGTGCGGCGACGGATTGCCGTCGCCGCATTTAAGTGGTTTGAAGCACATCGGCAGCCCCCACGAAGTGATCGTGGGGGCTACCGATGCTTGTCACGGCAATCGGAGGTCAGATAATGACCTCCGGGTTGCCATGCACGGAAGCCTCGGAGGAACAGCCTCCGGCCGTTCCTCCTCTGCTTCCTGTCAGTGTGACAGTCACGTCACAATGACAGTTAGAGTACATTACACTACGTGTGTAGTGTAATGTACTCTAGCAGCGATCAAAGCTGCAAGACTAAGTGTCCCCTAGTGGGACAAGTTAAAAAAGTAAAAAAAAGTAATAAAAATGTTTTTAAAAAAGTGTAAAAATAAAAGTTAGAAGTTCTATAAACACTAAATGCTTTTTTTCCCTATAATAAGACTTTTATTATAGAAAAAAAATGAACACGTTAAAAAAGTACACATATCTGGTATCACCGCGTTCGTAACGACCCCAACTATAAAACTGTAATGTTATTTTCCCCGCACGATGAACACCCCAAAAAAAATCAATAAAAAACGACGACAGAATCACAATTTTTTTGGTCACCACCGCTCCCTAAATAAAGAATAAAAAGTGATCAAAAAGTCGCATGTACCCGAAAATAGTACCAATAAAAACTTCTATCCGTCCCGCAAAAAACAAGCCCTTACACAGCTTTTTTGACTAAAAAATAAAAAAATTATGGCTCTCAGAATATGGTGACACAGAATTTTTTTGTTTATAAATAAGTCATTTTATTGCGCAAACGCTAAAAAAAAGGACCAAACCTATAAACATCTGGTATCGCCGTAATCGTACCAACCCGCAGAATAAAGTAAAAATGTCATTTATAGCGTACGGTGAGCGCCGCAAAAAGAAAACCTAAAAAACGGTGTCAGAATTCCTGTTTTTTGCTCAGGATTGCAAAAAAATTGAACAAAAAGTGATTAAAAAAAAAATGGCATGTACCCCAAAATGGTACCAATGAAAACTACAGATTGTCCCGCAACAAATAAGGCCTCACACAGCTCCAGTGGTGAAAAAATAAAAAAGTTCTGGCTTTCAGAATATAACGATGCAAAATGTGCAGAGTGTCCAAAAGCGGATAAGATCGGGCACCATTTATCAGTGCGACACCGGGCACATATCTATGAAATATTATTTATTTACCCCATTATTATACCCTCTTATTATACCCTGATGTACTCCGCACAGATTACACATACCCTGATGTACCATGCACAGCTTACACATGCCCCCCACATTATAAACTGAAATACCAGCGAAACCCAAAACAGAAAAACTACCAAGCAAAATCTGCGCTCCAAATGCAAAATGGTGTCCCTCCCTTCTGAGCCCTGCAGCGTGCCCAAGCAGCAGTTTGCGCCCACACATATGGCGTCGCCATACCCGAGAGAACCCGCTTAACGTTTTATGAGGTATTTGTCTTCTGTGGCACAAACTGGGCACAACATATTATGCACTAAAATGGCATATCAGTGGAAAATTGCAATTTTCACTTTGAACCATCCGCTGTGCATTAACCCCTTTGTGCACTATGACTTAATTGCCGGTCATGGTGCGGCGGTTGATGTATGGAGCGGGCTCATGTGCTGTGCCCGCTCCATACGCTGCGGGTGTCGGCTGTGTATTACAGCAGGTCCCCTCGGTACTAACGGACAGGTACAGCGATCGCTCTGTTACAGAAGCCTGTAAGAATAACAATATACTGCAATACATTAGTATTGCAGTGTATTGTACCAGTGATCCAATGATCGCTGGATCAAGTCCCCTGAGGGGATTGATTAATAAAATGTGTAGAAGAATTATAGTTATTAGTAGTGAGATTTATTTTTTTAAAGTTAAAAAAACAAAACACCTTTTCGCATTTTTCTTCTAAAGTAATGTAAAAAAATGAACAAAATTGGTATCGCTACGTCCGAACTATTACAATATACCAATATTTAATTTGCACAGTGCACACCTTAAAAAAATGTAATAATTGAAAGCGCCAAAATTGCATTTATTTTTTTTTTTGTCACCTTCGCTCTAAAAAAAAAAATGTAATACAACTTTTGAATCTCTTTTTATGTACCAAAAAATGGTACCAATAAAAACTGCAGCTCCTCCCGCAAGAAATAAGCCCACACACCACTCTATTGATGGAAAAATAAAAAAGTTATGGCTCTTGGAAAGCGGGGAGTGAAAATCTAAAATAAGAAAGCAAAAAATGGATCAGTCCTGAAAGGGTTAATTCATTTCTAATGAAAAAATGTATGACCACATGTTGGGTATTTCCGTACTCGGGAGAAATTGCTTTATAAAAAATGGTTGTTTTTTTCCTTCTTTATCCCTTGTGAAAATTAGAAAATTCAACATTTTAGTGGAAAAAAATTTGATATTAATTTTCGCACCCTAATTCTAATAAACTCTGCAAAAGACCCGTGGGGTGTAAATGCTCACTATACCCCTAGAAAAATTCCTTGAAGGTTATTCCAAAATGGGGTCACTTTTGGGGGGTTTCCACTGTTTTGGTCCCTCCAGTGCATTGCAAATGCGACATGGCATCAAAAACCATTCCAGCAAAATCATAAATCCAAATGGCGCTTCTTCCCTTCTGAGCCCTGCTGTGGGTCCAAACAGCAGTTTATTACCACATATGGGGTATTGTCGTAATCGGGAGACATTGCTTTACAAATGTTGGGGTGCATTTTCTTCGTTATTCCTTGTAAATAATAAAAATGTATATGTTGTTTCAGAAAAAAAGTACATTTTAATTTTTACAGACTAATTCCAATATATTTAGCGATAAACCTGTGTGGTCAAAATGCTAACTATACCCCTAGATAAATACCTTAAGGGGTCTAGTTTTAGAAATGGGGTCGTTTATGGGGAGTTTCTATCGTTCTGGCAGCTCAAAGCTTCTCCAAATGTACAGTGGGGCCTAAAACATTTTCAAGCAAAATATGAGTCCTGAAAGCCTCCGGGTGCTCCCTTCCTTTGGGGCCCTGCCGTGTGTCCAAACAACACATTAGGGCCACTATGTGGGTATTTTTGAAAACAGGAGAAAGAGGGTGATATATTTTGGGGTGTGTTTCTTCATTTTCATGTTCGCTTTACAAAGAAATCGGTCTTCAAACAAATACTTTTATGAAAAAAGTGAATTTTTTTTTTTTTCACCTGCTATGCATTAAATTTAGCAAAAAACTGTGGGGTCAAAATACTTACTATACCCCTAAATAAAGACCTTATGGGGTCTAGTTTTCTAAATGGGGTCATTTATGGGGAGATTCTATCGCTCTGGTAGCTCAAAACCTCTCCAAATGTACAGTGGGGCCTAAAACATTTTCAAGCAAAATATGAGTCCTGAAAGCCTCCGGGTGCTCCCTCCCTTTCGGGCCCTGTCGTGTGTCCAAGCAATGCATTAGGGTCACAATGGGGGCATTTTTGAAAACAGGAGAAACAGGGTGATATATTTTGGGGTGTGTTTCTTCATTCTCATGGTCGCTTTACACAGAAATCGGTCTTCAAAGTGATACTTTTATGAAAAAAGTGTTTTTTGTTTTTTTTTCACCTGCTATGCATTAAATTTTGCAAAAAACTGTGGGGTCAAAGTACGCACTACACCCCTAGATAAATACCTTAAGGGGTCTAGTTTTCTAAATGGGGTCATTTATGGGGAGATTCTATCGCTCTGGTAGCTCAAAACCTCTCCAAATATACAGTGGGGCCTAAAACATTTTCAAGCAAAATATGAGTCCTGAAAGCCTCCGGGTGCTCCCTCCCTTTCGGGCCCTGTCGTGTGTCCAAGCAATGCATTAGGGTCACAATGGGGGCATTTTTGAAAACAGGAGAAACAGGGTGATAGATTTTGGGGTGTGTTTCTTCATTCTCATGGTCGCTTTACAAAGAAATCGGTCTTCGAAGTGATACTTTTATGAAAAAAGTGAAATTATATTTTTTTACGCCTGCTTTGCATGAATTCTTACAAAAAAACTGTGGGGTCAAAATACTTACAACACCCCTTAATAAATACCTTAAGGGGTGTAGTTTTCAAAATGGTGTCACTTGTGGGGGTTTCCACCATTCTGACACCTATGAGCCTCTGAAAACCTGGCTTGGTGCAGGAAAACAAAATGTACTTCAAAATGTATAAAATGATTACTAAATTTGTAAGTCTTCCAAATTGCTCAAAAAAAAAATTTTTTTTCCAAAAGTGCTGCCAAAATAGAGTAAAGAGATGGAAATATATATTTAATTAAAAAAATTGTGCAGTATGTGTGTACATATGTCACATATTGCAGTTAAAAATAGGGAAAAATGATAATTTTTACAAAATTTCTTCAATTTCTCTATTTTTTTATTAATTTCCGCAAATCGTATCAGTCTACTTTTACCACTAAAATAAAGTACAACATGTGACGAAAAAACAATGTCAGAATTACTTGGATATTCAAAACTTTCACACAGTTATTCTCTGATAAAGTCAGACATACCAGATTTGACAAATCTGGCTTGGTCATTAAGGTACAAACATGCCCGGTCATTAAGGAGTTAAACAGCATCAAAATATGTAAACAGACCTAACTAGTTTTATGCTATACTAGTGTTAGTCTTACCCTAAACCTATACATCGAAGGTTTATTATACTTACCTTGGCTTTCCTGACTTGTCTCTATGTCATTCTGTGATTGAGTTCTCCTACTGTTATACCGTTTTTTAAATGTTTTGTTCATTGTGTATATTTAAATAAAGTTTTGTATTGACATTTTTCGAATATATATTGGCTACAGACTCTGTTCTTCTCATGTTTATATATGTATCATAGAGTTGCCTCATTAATAGATGTGGGAGGATGTTCCTAGGAACAATACCTAGCCCAATAATATTGTTTGCTTTTGGAGACCATTAGTTATAAACAATATAAGCTCATCATATTTATTACTCAAGTCATCTTGAAAAGGAGTCAGTAGTTTCCTGCTATTGACACCCAATACAGAAATATCACAATGCATTTCTAAGTCCATGACTGACATAACATTACAACCATTTATCAAGGTTTCTCTGTAAAGCAAACAGTTACAATAAACCTGTATGTGATATCAGCAATGATTTATAATCGTTTTGAGGATACAGGAGATGATGTAAACTGAATGGAGTGATTTAGAACATGAAGCAAAATTTAATTAATCCCCTATTAATTTGACATACAATCTTCTGGCCTAGAAGACAGCTCTTTTATTTTAGAACACCAAAAATTAATTTGACCTATAAAGTGCTGGTTTGAAGCTTTCTTCCTATACAATTAGTTGTAATGTCGACTGGATGTTATATTTACATAAATAAAATAGGAAAAATGAAACGTATACTCACAATGCAATTGTCATCCGTTTGCCATCCATTTTTCATGAGCGCTAAAAAAATTGGACGGATTTAATTTTTCATGGGTTGTTTGTCCCAACCCCCTGAAATCACCACAGTGCCAATGTAGATAGTGCCGCAATGTCCTTGAAGATAGTCCCACAGTGCGCACTGTAGATAATGCCCACATAGGGCCAGTGCCCACATAGTACCACAGTACCCACATAGTGCCACAGTGCCCACTGTAGATAGTGCCACAGTGCCCACAAATAAAGTGACATAGTGCCATAGTGCCCACATATAAAGTGCCAGTGCCCACATAGTGCCAGAATGACCACTATTGATAGTGCCACAGTGCCCACATAGTACCGCAGTGCCTATATATAAAGTGAGATAGTGTGATAGTGCCCACATATAAAGTGCCAGTGACCACATAGTGCCACAGTGCCCATTGTAGATAGTGCCACAGTGCCCACATATAAAGTGACATAGTGCCCACATACAAAGTGCCAGAGTCCACATAGTGCCACAGTGCCCATGTAGATAGCACCACAGTGTCCCCTGTAGATAGTGCCACACCCTCATATAGTGCCTCATTGCCCATGTAAATAGCGCCACACACCCCTGTAGATAGAACCACCCCCCTGTAGATAGCACCCCCTTGTAGATAGCACCACCCACCCTGTAGATAGGACCACCCCATTGTAGATAGTACCCCCTCTTGTAGATGGCACCCCTCCCCTGTAGATAGCGCCACTATAGCTCCCTGTAGAAGCAGAATCCCTCTGGCCGGGGATTCTGCTTCTAGATGGAGCCCTTGACGTCTCTCTGGCCACATATGGATAGTGACGCCAGGGGCTTCCCCAGGAGGGAAATCCCTGGCCAGAGCTTTGCCGACGCTCTGGCAGGGGATTCCACTCTTAGCGGGAACTCCTGACGCCATTGTCTATATATGGAAAGAGACATCAGGGGCTCCCTCTAGGAGCGGAATACCCGGCCAGAGCGGGGTCTGCCTGCCAGGGATTCCGCTCCTACAGCTAACAACAGTGGCACTATCTACAAGCGGGTGCTATCTACATGGGGGGTGCTATCTACAGGAGAGGTCAGAGGAGCCCCTGATGTCACTGTCCATATATGGACAGTGACGTCGAGGGCTTTTCCATGACAGGAGTCCCCTGGCCGGGGACTCCATTGTTGAAAGCCCTGACTTCACTGTCCGTATATGGATAGTAATGTCAAGGGCTTCCCCGGACTCAGCGCTCAGAGTAGCGCTGTGTCCAGGAAGTCCTCGACCAGGATCAGTTTTTACTGGCCATTACAATGATTGATTCCTGAAAAAATGTCTGTTAAAAACAAATTCATTGAGTTCTATAGGACATGTCCGATTTTTTGACGGTCAGTAATCACGGGCTGTTAAAAAAATCAGCCGTGTAAATACACCCATAGAACTTTATTGTTCTGAAAACAGTCATCTGACGGCCGATAAAAAAATGGCCATCACGCGGCCGTTTTTCACTATCGTGTGATTGTAGCCTAAAGGTTATTTTTACATAGTTACATAGGTTAAAAAAGACACATGTCCATCAAGTTCAACCACTCGTAGATTAATTATAAGTCATCCAGTACCAATTAGTTATAACCCTGACTAAAATTTGTCATTAGATAATCATCTAGCCGTTTTCAGAAAGTTGTCATTGTATCTGCCGTTACTACCTTTTGAGTAGGACATTCCATAGTTTGACTACTCTACCTGTAAAGAACCCTTTCCTATATTGATGTCTGAATCACATTTCTTCCGCATGTAATGAATGTTCCCTGGTCCTTTGTACAGTCCTTGGAATAAATAAATCATGTGCTAATTTTTTGTAGTGACCACACATATATTTATATATGTGAATAAGATCATCTCTTGGGCCTCATGCACACGACCGTATTTTTTCCCTCCCGTAAATACTGGCGTAAATACGGGTCCGGTGTCACACGTATTCGACCCGTTTTGCACCAGTATTTACGGACCCGAGCCTGTAAATACGGGCCCATTGTCACCCGTATTCTACCCGTATTCACGGGCACATATTCTCTGCAAAATTGCACTGGACTAATCGGCAGCCCCTTCTCTCTATCAGTGCAGGATAGAGAGAAGGGGCAGCCCGTTCCGAGGTAAAAGTAAAAGAAATTCATACTTACCCGGCCGTTGCCTTGGTGACGCGTCCCTCTCTTGACATCCAGCCCGACATCCCTGGATGACGCGGCAGTCCATGTGACCGCTGCAGCATGTGATTGGCCTGTGATTGGCTGCAGCGGTCACATGGGCTGAAACGTCATCCAGGGATGTCGGGCCGGATATCGAGAGGGATGCGTCACCAAGGCAACGGCCGGGAGGCCGGACTGGAGGAAGAAGCAGGAAGTTCTCGGTAAGTATGAACGTCTTTTCTTTTTTTTTACAGGTTGCTCTATATTGTGATCGGAATTCACTGTCCAGGGTGCTGAAAGAGTTACTGCCAATCAGTTAACTCTTTCAGCACCCTGGACAGTGACTATTTACTGGCGTCGCCTAGCCACGCTGCCGTAATGACGGGTGCACACACGTAGCCACCCGTCATTACGGGAGCTCCATAGACTTCTATGGGCTGCCCGTGCCGTTATTACGGCCTGAAATAGGACATGTTCTATCTTTTTCAACGGCACGGGCACCTTCCCGTAAGAAAACGGGAAGGTACCCGTGGCCAATAGAAGTCTATGAGCCCGTTATTACGGGTCGTAATTACGACCCGTAATAACGGGAGTTTTTACGGTCGTGTGCATGAGGCCTTAGGCGTCTATTTTTCTAAGCTGAACAAGTCCAATTTTTTTTTGGGGCATCCCATTGTTAGGGAAACCTCTCATCTCATTTATTAATCTGGTTGCCCGCCTTAGAACCCTCTCCGGCTTTCCTATATCCATTTTATAATGTGGAGTCGAAAAAACAGAATGCCATATTCGAGAAGTGAACTTACATGGGATTTATAGAGGGGCAATATTACATTGGGGTTATGGGCTTTTATCTCTTTTTTTATACACCCTAAAATCTTATTTGCATTTGCAGCTGCTGCTTACTTACTTGTAATCAGAATACCCAAGTTCTTCTCTTGTTATGTTATCCCCAGTTTTATTCAATTTAATGTATAGGAATAAATACTATTACTGCGGCCTAGGTGCATTACTTTACATTTATCAATGTTAAATTTAATCTTTAGAATTCTTTAGAAAAATTGGGCATAACACAGATCTTTGTGGCACATTATTGCTTAGCCCATTTTAAGTGTGTACCATTTACAACATCTTTGTTTTCTGTCCCTTAGCCAACTCTTTACCCTCCTACATACAGGTTCCCCAGTCCCTGCCACTGTACCGTCAGTACAAGGCTTTTGTAAGGTACAATATTAACCCCTTGGAAACGCTGCCAATTTTCGGATTTTCATTTTTGTTTTTTCTCCCTGCATTCCAAAGGCCATAACTTTTTTTTTTCCATTGACATAGCCATATGAGGGCTTGATTTTTTGCAGAATGAGTTGCAGTTTTTCATGGCATTATTTAATGTGCCATATAATGTACTTGGAAACTGAAAAAAAAATATTTCTGTGGTGAAATGGGCAAAAAACTGCGATTCCATCTCTGTTTTTTGGGTTTCGTATTTACGATGTACATTGTGTGGTTAAAATTACATGTTAACTTTATTCTACATGTCAATACTATTAGATTACGGAGATACCAAATTCATATATTTTTTTTATGTTTTACCGCTGTTATAAAGAAAAAACTGCTTGTAAAAAAAAATTGTTTTGTGTCGCCACATTCTGAGAGCCATAACTTTTTTATTTTTCTGTCGATTGAGCAATGTGATGTCTTATTTTTTTATAGGGCAACCTGTAGTTTTTATTGGTACCATTTTGGGGTAAATGTGACTTTTTGATCACTTTTTATTAAAAAATTTTGGGTAGCTAATGTGATCTAAAAACAGCAATTTTTTATTTATGGTGTTCACCGAGCAGAATAAATAACGTTACAATGTAATAGTTCTGACTTTTACGGATGCAGCGATACTAGTTATGTTAATTTTCAATAATTTTTAACATTACTTTAGGGAAAAAATGGGAGAAGGCGGATACGCTCCGTAAAACCACACAGCATATTTGCCCTGGTCACCGCAGGGAATTCCGGATGAAAAAACGTACCAAATTATGGTGCAGTTTTTTGGCCAGAATGTCCGCTACGGAGATCCTGCACTGAAAAAAAAAATGGTTATACTTACCATGGCGACGCATTCCTACAACGTCCTGACGTTCTGCAGCCCTGGGATGACGTTTCATCCCATTTGACCACTGCAGTCTGTGATTGGCTGTAGCCGTCACCTGGGATAAAACGTCATCCCAGGATGCCAGCCTGGACGAAGAAGCACAGAATTCTGAGTAAGTATGAAATAATTTTTTTTCTGAGTTGCAATTTTTGCTTTGGAATCGCTGCTTTTCAGCCGCAAAAATCGCAACATCTGCTATTTGTTGTGGGTTTTAACTTTCCAATTGAAATCAATGGGGAAAACCCCCAGCAAAAAAGCACTGAGTACACAAATACAATTGACATGTTGCGGATTAAAAAAATCTATTTCTGAGCTTTTTTTCCACTTATCATTTACGCAGTGTGTGGATGAGATTTGTTCAAATCTCATCCACTCTGCTGCTACTGTATTATGCTGTGGATTTTTCGCAAATAATAATCCGTTGCAGAAATCCACAGTATTTACATTATGTGTGAAACTACCCTTGATTTTTTTTTTTACATTTAAAAAAAAACTTTATTTAACTATATTTGACTTTTTTTTATAAGTCTCCCCTGGGGACTTGAACCAGCGGTTGTTGGATCTGATGTATTGCAGTATATCGTGATTTCTCCTATGAAGCCCTGCTGGAGGCAGTAACGGGGGTGGCAAACTAGGCAATTGCTCATGGCCCTCATCTTCCCAGGGCCCCCTGCCCAGTGCCGGAACTACCACTATAGCAGCTCGGGGCCTGCGACATGAGGGGGCCCATGCCTCTCGGCTCCCTCATGCCCAGTGGCATCGCTAGCACTGTCGGGGAAACCCGGTGCTGGTGACTGCCACATTTAATTGTATCTGCGTCCTCAGGACACAGATACAATTGAATTCTGTGGCAGAGCAGCTCCCTGCTCTGCAATTCTCTAGGCTACAGGCCACGTTAGGCCTGCAGCCTATAAGACGCTGGGACAGAATCCCTGCGCAGGCTGGTGTCACGACATCACTGGATCACGCCAGCCTACGCAAGGTCCCATCTTGACGTCTCGAGTACCATCGTGGGAACGGGGCTAGGTGAGTACAATTATTTGTTTGTT
Organism: Rhinoderma darwinii; assembly: GCF_050947455.1. Taxonomy (NCBI): domain Eukaryota; kingdom Metazoa; phylum Chordata; class Amphibia; order Anura; family Rhinodermatidae; genus Rhinoderma; species Rhinoderma darwinii. Next base: position 504,531,085 of record NC_134687.1, read on the forward strand.
TGTGGGGCTGGGTGGCACTATCTACAAGGGGGGCTGTGTGGCAGGACTGTAATTGGAGTGTGTGCTGCCCTAGGCACTTTTAGTGCTGACGCCCCCGATAACGCAGCTTTCCACCGCAACGTGATAATTGTTGCAGATTTTACTTCCCCAATTAATTCAATGGGGAAAACCTGCAACAGAGAACCAGCGATCCCACAGCATAAATTGACATGCTTGCAGGTTAAAAAAAACGCACCGCAGGTCAATTTATGGACGGTTTTTCGGTGGGTTTTTCATGCTGCGTGTGGATGAGATTTGTTCAAATCTCATCCACTTTGCTGTTACTGTATTATGCTGTAGATTTTTCGCAATGACATTTTTTGCTGAAAATCCGCAGCGTTTACGCGACGTGTGAACTGATTCTAAAATAAATACCCTGTTAACATTCCCTCCTAAAATAAATACCCTGTTAACATTCCCTGCCCTGCCCCCCATATGCACAATAGAGCCCATTTCCCCTATTATTGATTAGGTCACAGTTTATTAATATTTTTAAATAAAAAAACACTCCCAAATTATGCCCTGCCAGTTACATCAGCACATTGTCCTACTTTTAAAAGTAGGCCAATGAACTAAGGTAACCTTGGATCACGTGATGTAAACTAACCAATGGACAGCTTAGAGCTGTCAAGGCTTAGTTTACTGTCGCAGACCCAGGAAAGTAAGTATAATAATGGTTTTGCTTTTTTAGTTATTAGTGTTGCTAATGGGTGTTTTTGTGTTTTTTTTTACAGGTTCGTTCATTGGACTACTTCGGATTCAAGGACTACTTCGATGACAGCGTTTTCATTTTCAATAAAATGGTTAACAAGGGTTTTATTTCAATAAAATATTTTTTCTGTGTTGGTGTCTATTTTAACTTCATTCCTACTGCCTTAGTTATGGCAGCTGTCTGATAGACAGCGTCCATTACTAAGGCGGGGCTTAGTGTTAGCCTGTGAAGAGGCTAACACTACCCCCCCCTCCATTATTACCCCAATATCCACTGCCACCAGTGGTGCCAGGAAGAGCCGGGGTGCCAAGAAGACCCCATGTTGTTTTTTTCAATTATTACTATTTTTTTTTAAAACGCTGTAGGGTCCCCCCCACTTTTCATAACCGCCAGATACAATAAAGCAACCGCAGCCTAGCATTAGCAGGGTGGGTGTTTTGGGGCATTCCCAGCCTAACAATACCAGCCTGCGGCCGCGCCAGTCCCTGACCATCTCTTCAGGTGGTCGTGTACTGGATTGTACCCGACTCTTCCCGGCACCCCTTGTGGCGGTGGGTACTGGGGTAATAATAGGGGGTTAATGTTAGCCTCTTCACCGGCTAACACTAAGCCCCGCCTCAGTAATGGACGCTGTCTATCAGACAGCTGCCATTACTAAGGCAGTAGTAATAAAGTTAAAAAAACCACAGACACACAGAAAAAATATTTTATTGAAATAAACCCCCCCCACCCACAATCCTCGTTAACCAATTTATTGAAAATAAAAATGCTGTCATCGAAGTAGTCCTCGAATCCGACGTAGTCCAATGACCGAACCTGTAAAAAAAACAGACACAAAAACAAACTAAATAACAGCATCTGTGATGCTGTTACCGGGGATTCCACTCCAGGAGAAGCCCCTGACGTCTCGGTCCATTTATGTCACGTCAGGGGTGTCTCCTGGAGCCGAATCACCGGCCACCACGCCGGCAACGCTGAGGATGGGGATTCCACTTCAGGATTTGCCCCTGATGTCACTGTCCATATATGGACAGAGACATCAAGCGCTCCAACCAGTAGCGGAATCCCCGGCCACAGGAAGTAGCGCTACGTACAGGAAGGGGGGTGCTATCTACAAGGGGCTGCAAAAAATCTCCTCCTACTCACATGCTCTTGGCGCTGTGAGGAGGAGGAGAGAAAGCATGGCCATGGCAGTGGTTCAGAGGAGTGTCGCGGCACCCATGGAGAGTTTGCACGGAACCCCAGGGTGCCGCGGTACCCCGGTTGGGAGCCACTGCATTAGACAATACATGATTTCTACATACCTGCTGTCACGGTCACAGGGTATGTGGACCCACTAGGCCGCTCCGCCGTAGCGGAAAGGGCAGCTGACCAGGTCACAGGTTATATGAAAGTCAATATAGATAGATAATAACGCTTGGGTACCTGAACTCGTCCAGACGGTGGCTGTGGCTTCAGCATGGATGGAGGCCGGTGCAGCAGGTAGTGCCAGACGTGGAGGGCAGTATCCGATGTGGAAGAAGACACTGGACGTGGCAGAAGACACTGGACGTGGCAGAAGACACTGGACGTGGCAGAATACACTGGACGTGGCAGAAGACACTGGACGTGGCAGAAGGCACTGGACGTGGAAAACGACAGCAGGTGCAGTAGAACGACTACAACACTGGTATGCACAGGAACAAGAACAGTATGGGACACAGGAACAGGTAACAAGGCACGGGTAACAACTGGAACGGGAAAAACACTAAGGGACCATTTGCAAGACAGACTGGGATAAACTGACAATGCTCAGGCAAGGATCAGAAGGCCTGGGGCCTTCTTATAGACCGGGAAATCATGGCAGTTGATGATGATGATGATTTCCTTTCTGCGCGCGCTGGCCCTTTAAGGCCGGGCACGAGCGCGTGCGCGCACCCTACGAGACACGGCAGAACGGAGCGGAAGTAAGCGCTGGCGTCTCCTAGGAAGGAGATGGGGACCAGTGCTCACGGATCCATGGCTGCGGGCGTCGAGAGGTGAGTAAACCCGATGGTCCGCGGCCATGGATGCCACACCTGCCCTGAACCTGGTGCGGCGCCCTCCTGCTCTGCCATCTGTTCCCCACAGCGCTTCTTATACTATGATTCTAAGACACACGCACTGTTCTTGGATTGGCCACAGCTGTTCTGGCCAATCCAATAACAGAGTGTGTGTCTTACAGTATGAGGAGCGCTGGTGGAGTGCACCCCCTCCCCCTGCCCTGTGAGTGACCTCACCGCTGGTCGGTCAGGTCACAAGTTCAATTTTAAAAAATACAAAACACGATTCCGCAGCCCCCCCCCCCGCTGGACGCCCTAGGCACTGCACCCCCAGTGCCTAGTGGCAAATACGGCCCTGTGCTGTGTGGTACTCTCTACAAAGGGGGTCTGTGTAACGCTCTCTACAAAGGGGGGCTGTGTAACACTCTCTACAAAGAGGGACTATGTAACACTCTCTACAAAGGGGGGGCTGTGTGGCACTCTACAAAGGGGGGGTTGTGTGGCACTTTCTACAAGCGGGGAGCTGTGTGGCACTCTCTAAAAGAGAGGGGCTGTGTGGCACTCTCTAGAAGAGGGGGGCTGTGTGGCACTCTCTACAAGAGGGGGGCTGTGTGGCACTCTCTACAAGAGGGGGCTGAGTGGCACTCTCTACAAGAGGGGGGCTGTGTGGCACTCTCTACAAGAGGGAGGCTGTTTGGCACTCTCTACAAGAGGGGGGCTGAGTGGCACTCTCTACAAGAGGGGGCTGTGTGGCACTCTCTACAAGAGGGAGGCTGTTTGGCACCCTAAAAAATGGGGAGCTGTTTGGCACTCTCTACAAGGGAGGTGGCACAGTCTATAAGGTGGGCTGTGTGGCACTATCTACAAGGTGGGCTGTGTGGTACCATCTACAAGAGGGGGCTTTGTGGCACTATCTACAAGAGGGGCCTGTGTGTGGCACTATCTATAAGGGAGCTGTTTGTGGCACCATCTGACAGGGGGGCTGTGTGTGCCACCATCTACAAGAGTGGCTGTGTTTGTCGCACCATCTTCCTTTTGAGGCTGTGTGAGGCACTATCTGCAGGGAATACTGTGGGCATTATTACTGTGGGGGGAACAAAAGGGGCACGGTTAATGATGGGGCAGTTTTATTGTGTAGAGAACTAAGGGGTCATTATTACCATCTGGGGCACTGTGGATTACGAGTTTGTTTAGAGGATGGGGTATAGGTGGTGTTAGAGTTGCTCTCATAGGTAGATCAATTTCCAAGTATACATATATACATTCCAATATACGGCCGGAGAATAACCCAGACTCACACAATGTTTGGTGTATCATGCAGATTTCCTGCAAAACCATGAGTTTGAGGTTTATTTATAACTTCCTGTATTCAGTTAAAAACCATCAACCAATCAGATAATTAAAATAGTAGGATATATACGTCACTTTTACTTAAAGTAAACTGCTTCGCTATGTCTAGACTATCACATGATATTATCTATGTTCTGTATTTCTCAGCACTAAATTTTATGACATATATAACAATGTTTCTTATAGTACCTCAGGATGCCATGTGCATCATGTGTTCTGTGTGGTGGCTAGAATTGTTTTCCTGAATTAAACAGCTTATTTCAAAACTGCTTCTGAAACTTTTTTATACAATGAATATTCTTTAATGGATACAGCTATTTTGATAATTAATAAGAAACAATTTCCTTAATAAACCTTAATATCAATTACTCTCACATTTCGCTTGTTTTTGACAAAATACTGTATTCAACTATTCTGTCCGTATTGGACCCGATACCCCTATGGAAGATTTGATCTTCCTATCCCTTCCTTGACTAGAATAGTGGCCATTAGATTGGGGAATCTACCTATCATGAGTTACAGTCTATACTGTGGTATGGCACATATTAACAGGGGTAGCCGTGTAAACTGTGGGATCATCAAACTTGCCTTGAGATCCTTTCCCACAGATGAGCTGTAAATCATTTATCTAAAGAGCAAATAAAAAATATTTCGGCCACACATGAGTCTATCCCTTCCTACCCCTTCTTACCCTACATAACTAAGTTAAAACAAACTAGTGAGATGTCTTATTTTACAAAAGATATAGCAATTAAAACAAGTGAGAACTATAAGGATACTTAAAATGACAATTATAGGGTGGAAAATCCAGTTAAAACTCCTTTTGCCATTGAGGACCATCCCTTGAAGGCATCGTACCAATGATGCTGGGTATCGGTATCTATCTTGGTTCCCAAATTGAACTAGTTGCTTGCCAACAAAGGTAGTGTATATCTGTCTCTCAGTCAGCGTCTTATTCCTAATCTGCAGATGTTGCTCAAGCTGCTTTCTATGATTGAGGATCTTGATGATTTCCTCAAGAGAAAGAGTCATATTAGAATCAGGGTATGAATCAGGATGATAGTACAAAGTTACATGTTGATTAAAGTCAGGAAGAAAAGAAAATGTTTCATTGTTTCAAGTTAGATTAATAACATTAGACAAACATCCATAAAAAGGGTTAGCCAAATGAAACATACTAGTACTTCTATGATCTGAAGTTACAATACAAAGATACTGTGGATATACTGTACTTCTAGGAAAAACACAAAATCCATGGATTCAGCTATTGTGTTATAATCGTTACTACTATTTTGGCACCTATCAATCAGATATAAACCTGTTATTTTCTGTGTACCTCGCTATGATAAATGGGAATTGTGAAAAATTCAACATTTTATCCTAGTTTCATTATGTAGTGTCACTTAAATCAAGTTTCCTTTGGGTCCTATCAACATCCTTCCTGGAATCGGGAAATCTTTTTATATCAACTTCCTGAAGGTTTTTATCTCTCTTACAATGACTGTAACTACTTTACATTGGGAATTGGATGAACATGTAAATTGTCTTGTGTTCGGTCATGAGTGAAGTTTATCCAACCACATGTTCTTCTAGCAGTATTTGGCACATTTCTTAAAGTATATCCTGGTGCATAGAAATGTGTGTGTAGAAAGCAAAAAAACAATGTTAGAGAGCCATATAATCAACTTCATTATGTGTGTTCACTGAGAGGCTTTTTCAGAAATCTTTTACAGTGAGATGCGTGGATCCACGTTTGTTTGCCTACCACCTTTACAGACATAGGTGTAATAAGCTGGACTTGGTAAGGACTGTCAAAGCTGGGTTCCAGTGCTTTCCTGACGTGCCTCTTAATCGTCACCTAATCTCCAGGCTCGAGAAAATGGGTACCTGTCATGCACTCCTGATCTGGAATAGAACTAAAAACACGGTGATGCACCTGTTGTAAATTTTTTGTAATGCACCCACATATGTAGTCAAATCTGAATGTAAATTCTGCAATTGCTGTGGAAAGTAGAAGTCTGTCTTTGGTGGTCCACCAAACAACACTTCATAAGGACTAAGTGTAGTCTTTCTATTAGGTATAGTTCTAACAGTACAGTGAAAGTGGGAGACACTCTGTCCATGGTCTTCCCGTCTCTTTTATTGATTTCTGAATTTTCAGCTTTAATTTTCCATTTAATCTCTCAACCTTGCCACTGCTTTGTGGGTGGTATGGTGTATGAAATGCTTGTGTGATCCCAAAGCTGTCATTATTTCTTGAAGTACTTCTCCAGTAAAGTGTGTACCTATGTCACTTTCTATAACCTCAGGTATACCATATCTGCACACCATTTCTGACATTCATTGTTTTACTACGATTTTTGTTGTGGCTTTTGTAGTAGGCCATGCCTCATGCCATCCAGAGAAAAGATCAATGCATACCAACACATATTCATAGGTACCCACCTTTGGCAATTGTATAAAATCAATCTGCGGTCTCTGGAACGGGTACAATGGCCTGGGGTTGCATCTTTGTGGCTCCTTCACAGTTCTCCCTGCATTATGGCAAGCACAGACAACACGCCCCTGGACAAACTTGGCAGCAGTATTGTTGAATCCCGGGGCTAATCAGTGCTTACTTACCATACTTACCATTGCTTCCTTTGACTGGTGAGTAGGAACATGTGAGAGGGCACACATCATAGGGTATAATACCCTTGGCAGGCACAGTTAGCTATTTACAACCGATAGCCCATTTTCATCTAACTGTACGCCCTTTGTTGTCCGTTCTCCATGTTCCTTGTTGGAGACTTGGTTTTGGAACTTACATAGTTGATCCAAATCCACCTCTCCTGCCATTGGCAAAGCTTCCACAATATACATCATCACGGGGCAGGGGGAGCAACGCGGCTGCCTTAGCAGTGGCGTCTGCTCTTCGATTTCCTTCTGCTTCACGTGTCTACTCCTTAGTATGAGCTTGCACCTTAACTATTGCCACCTGGGCAGGCAGCTCGTGTGCTCTGAAGAGCTGGGCTACCATATTCGCATTCTTAATTGGTTTTCCTGACGATGCAATAAAATCTCTGCTGCGCCAAATGGGACCATAGTCATGTGCAATGCCAAATGCATACTTGGAATCAGTGAAAATGTTCACTGGCTGATTCTCGACCATTATACCAGCCTCAGTGAGTGATTTCAGATGGTTTCCCTTCTTTATAATATCAGGACCCATCTACAAGTTCTAGATCAGCATTGGGTATGGGAGTTTCATGTACATTATCTAACTCCATGGTCTCTATTTTCATCAACTCATAGCAATCATGTTCAAAGATATCTTCTTGATATCCTTGCTGTAGTGTCACTGGGAGCAAACTAACTGGATTCAAAGTGACACATCTTCTGATGGTTACATTAGGTGGCGTGAGTAAGGCCACCTCATACTTAGTTAGTCTGGCCATTGACAAATATTTAGTCTTAGCTTGTGACAACAATTCCTATACTGAGTGAGGTACTTGTATCACCAGTGTATGTTCTAGTACAATGTCACTAACTTTGTCTTTGAGCACTGCACAGGCTGCTACTGCTCTTATACAAGAGGGTGCTCCTCTGATCACTGAGTCTAGTTGTGTCGAGTAGTAGCTCAAAGGTCTCTGTTTTCCCCATGATGCTGAGTCAACACCCCTTGTGCGTGTCCCTGGTGTTCATGACAGAAAAGTGTGAAGGGCAAGTTGTAATTGGGAATTCCTAGCGCTGGTGCTGCCAGCACAGCTTTCAGTTTCATCAGTCAATTTGAAAGATCCTCCCTTGTTATAGGTTGCTACTAGGTCATAAATAGGCTGCATCAGGGACGAAGCTAAAGGAATCCACTCGCGGCAGTATCCCACCAAGCCTAGGAAGGTACGCAATTCTCTTACCGCAGTTGGTGGGTTTACCTTGGCAAGTGCCTCCTTCCTCTCATGTGTTATATGCTTCGTCTGGGAAGAGATGCAGTGACCTAGAAAGGTGACTTTTAGTTGTGCAACCTGCAACTTGTCTCTGGATACTTTGCATTCCTCTTGGTATATAAAGAGGAGTAGTGATCGTGTCTCCTTTAGACAAGTGTCCCTGTCCATCACACATAGTAGCAAATCATCCACATATTGCAGTAACTGAGTGCTCAAGTCCTCGGGGTGCCACAACAGGAGAACTGGAGCCATAGCTTCAGAAAAAGCGGAGGGAGATGTAGCTCCCCTTGCGGCAACTTAGTCCAGTAATACTGCTTGCCCTTATGAGTGAATGCAAACAGCATTTGACTGACCTCGTGTATTGGCACTGAAAAGAAAGCATTAGCCAAGTCAATCACTGTAAAACATGTGACATTCTGAGATATTTGGTTAAGTAATGTGTTTGGATTTGAAACTATTGGTGTGTCAATCACTATCTGTTTGTTGACTTTCTCTGACATCATGCACCAATCAATAAACGGATGGTACTCCGGGTGGGGTCTTTTTATTCACTGGGAACAGTGGTGTATTGTAAGGTGATCTGCATGCCCTAATCACCTCTGCAGCTATATACTCCCATAATTGGGCTATAATTTCTGCTCATTGCTCCTTACTTAAACGATATTGTATTGATTGTAACTGGGACAACTCCTGGTTTTAAAGTCACTTTTACTGGGGTGATATTTAAATTCCCCAAATTAGTTTTACTTGTAACCCATAGAGAAGATGGTATTTAAGCCAATAACTTCTCAATTTCATGTTCATTCTGGTCATATGAACGGTCTTCTACTGCTATATGTCCAATTAAAACAGTCAGAATGTATTCTGGAAGGGGACCTGCAACTGTCATTCCTTTGGGTCCAAAGCAGATGACCGCTTGGACTGCTGACAGTATGTCTGATCCCAGTAGGTTTACTGGGCATGTGTCTGAGACTAAAAGTTGTGCACAGAGGTCTACAGTGTTCTCCAGTTGAATCTTAATTGGTTTAGTCTGTCTTAACAGATGTGTCACCCCTCCAAGTCCAGTCCCTGGTATCGTTACAGAAGTCACTAATTTGGGTGGCATGTCACGTTTTCTGATTATTGTCCGGCTCGCCCTGGTGTCTACTATACATTTAATGTCATTCCATGTTGTTAATGTCAGTTTCACTGCTACTTTTGGACCTGGTACTGGGGAGACCATTATTGCAGGGGACGACTAGGAGCTGCCAATTACTTGTACTTGAGGTGCTGGTCTGGCTGTCTGTCCCTTGGAGGGACAGTCTCTCTTCATATGTTACTGTCCCCCACATCCAAAGCAAAGTCCTTTCTTTCTATATTCTTCCACATTTATCCTTGACCTTTGCCTAAATCCTGTCTTAGGTTGAGTTCCACCCACATCAGCTGATGCTGTGATTCCTGGAGCTGTATTTACTGTCACCATTACAGGGATAGCTGAAGGTCTGGCTTTGCTCTGCTTTTTCTTTAGAGACTGTTCTTCTATTCCCCGTACTACTGCCAAAGTCTGTTCTATTGGGGCATACATACATTCCAGACTTACTTCTAGTAATTTTTGTCTAATCACTGTCTAGAGTCCATTAATAAAACACGTTTTCATGATTCTAGCGTCCCGTCCTCTAGTCATGTCAAAGTCCTGGTCAGTAAATATGCTTGTACATCTAGCATGGTATTTATCTACTGTTTCATCTGGACCTTGGAATGCTTCAGGCAATCCAAGTGACATGTCATCACATATCTGTCTGGCAGCCTTTCTATAAAGTTCTGACCTAATTCTCTAGTTTTTGGGCTCCTGGAGGGGGCTGATTTGCTCGGTCATTGTATAACACATTCTGCACCATGTTGGTAAAGGGCACTAGTGCAAAGACTTGCCAAATTACTCCAACTGGCATCAACATTTTCTTGGATTCTGAGGAGCTCCCTACAAAATCCTGTAGGATTTTTGTAAGGGTCAGGCAATTTATCTGCCATTGCAAGCTGCTCACTCTGACTCCAAGCCTTATACCAAGTAGTGGTTTCTATCCTGTCTGCTGCATCACCAGGCTGTGGCACCATAGTGGTCTGTGCTATTACTGGATATGCTGGGGCAGCGGGGACTGATGCTTGTGGGTTGTACATTAGCGATTCTTCATAAGGAGGTTGTTCCCTAAAATTTCTAACCATAAAGTTTTGTGTATACATGGGGTTCTTAGCACCACAATGCGGGTAGAATTTAGGACCATCAGCCTTCCAGTCCCTGGGGCATTTGCACACCCAGGTATTAGTCTAGGCTTAGCTGCACTCATATTTTCTAGTGCCTTCATTAGGGTGTCTGCTAGTCTGGTAGTCAGCTCTTTCTGTGGGGCTTCATAATCTCTCTCCTGTTTTCCTGTCTGCAAGGTACAATCTGATTCACCCCCAACTCTCAAATCGTTACATTTCACACATACGCTTGTATCCTGGCGGTTACAATATCCACACACTCCACACTCCCATCCACACCATCCCTGTCTCTTTTTCTCAGGGGTTCTTGGTAAAGAAAGGTACAGAGCAGGTATGGGACAAGTTATTTCTCCTGTCAAATTGTTAACAGGTTTAGGAGAGGTCATCGGCTTTGGAGAAGTAGCAGGAGGTTGACCAATTGCTGCTGCAACCACTGGGGCCGGCATTGTGGCAACCAGTGGTGTCACTGTTCTCCCTCTCCTCCGGTATTCCTCCACGAAATCTGAATGTTCCCTCTGTTGTTCATATTTCTCAGAAGTCTTAATCCATGCTCCTTCTTGGTCTCCTAATTTTTTGATTGTCTATCCACCCATCATTTTGGAGACTAGAGTTGTGCCATCTTTCTGCATCTAGGCATCCCTTAGAGGGCATTCCTGCCTTCTTCAGTATTGTATCAGTGTCTTCAACTGTCCACATTTCATGTTCTTCCCTAACCATGTCTCTGGCTCACATCTTGGGTGGTGAACACTCAGTCTGTTCTATTTCTGGCTAACATCTTGGGTGGTGAACCCCCAGTCTGCTCTAATCCTGACTTGGTAGGCAAGTTTCCCATAGTGATCAAATACTAGGTAGTAATCCCTGTTCTTGATCAATCTGCTATGTAAAATCTGTCGGTTCTGATAAATTACCAGAACCTGTTCATGGGCTATAAGACACTGCACTGCTTTACATTCCTGCTTAGCTTTCTTACATATATATCATTACAAAGATATGTGAATGCAAACAAAAATAAAAGGATCCCTATTGCTATCACAATGTATTATTCATGTATTAGTACAGTACTGGACGAACAACACACTTATCTTTGACCCAAGAAGCCTGGACCGGGTTCAACCTGGGAACTGAAGAGATACTATCCCAAAACGTGGGCGGGAGTGGTTACCCCGTCACTTAAAACAGCCCCTGGTGAGATGGTCATACACAATTCCCTCGGACCTCAGCTGAGCAGAGGTTTTAATCTCTTCTCATCTATTGGACTTCTGGCTTCACAAGGATAACAATACTACACACAAAGAGCATATACAATCAATCACTCAGTCATACGCCTTGGTATTTCAAGCAGAGTTAGTAAAACAGTAATATTCAAAACGATTCCCGATTCCTCCCTGGACTGACAAGGGACTTCCCACACAGAAAAGGAAAGCAGCAAGACAAAGGCTCACTTATATGGGGTTAGCATTCCCGTACCGGGGAAAGTCTTACAGTGGGGAGGGTGCTGTATGTCAACATGTCTGTGGGTCAAATTCTGCAAAGACAAGTCATGGCTGGACTCTAATCAGAGAAAACATCACCTGTGAGTCACGGAATAAAAATGTGCTGTAATCACTTTTATTATCTGCAGAGTTCCTGTGTATAACTGGCATCTATCACTATATGGTCATATATGGTGGTAATATTGGTCTTTGTATAGTGGTTTTTATTCAGTAACAGTATGGGGGTATTATGCAGTCACTATGTGGTTATGGTGTGGCGGTACTATTCAGTAACAGTATGGGGGTATTATTCAGTCACTATGTGGTTATGGTATGGCAATATTATTCAGTAACAGTATGGGGGTATTATTCAGTCACTGTAATGGTGGGTAGGGAGACAGACAGGTGAGCCCTAATCTACCCGCCACTCAGTCCCTGCCTACTTGCAACGGCCCGCACTAAGCGACGGCGTATAACTGGGCGACGGTCCCTACGCTCACTAAGTGAACGACAGACAAACAGACAAGGGTACACAGAAGCTAAGGGAAATGGGGCTGTTGCCCACGGCAACCCCGTGAGCAACAAAAATAGTGAACGAGCCGAGTCAAACCAGGAGTGGACGAGGTACAAAACGCAGAGCAGGAGAATAGTCAGTCAAGCCAGGGTCAATATGAAGCAGAAGACAAGTAGTAAGCAGCAGCAGCAGAGCCAGGAAACAGACTGAAAGAATCACAGGCAAAGGAGGAGCAGGAAGTGAAGGTATAAATAGAGGGTGGGAGCTAGCTCCGTCTGGCCAGGCTGTGATAGGCTCTCCCACTCCTCAGCCTCCCCGACTGATTGGTGGAAGAAGGGGTCACGCGACCAGACTTAGGAGCAGGTGCAAAGTGAGTAACCACGGGCGTCGACACAGAAGCTGTATCAGGCAGATCCTTTACAGTACCCCCCCCCTTTTATGAGGGGCCACTGGACCCTTTCTAGGTGGACCTGGCTTATAGGGGAACCGAAGATGGAACCTCCTGAGCAATACTGCAGCGTGAACATCCCGGGCGGGTACCCAAGTCCTCTCATCAGGCCCGTAACCTCTCCAATGGACCAGGTACTGGAGAGAGCCTTGGACCATCCTGCTGTCCACAATCTTGGCCACCTCGAATTCTACCCCTTCAGGGGTGAGAACAGGGACCGGAGGTTTCCTCGAGGGAGCCAAGGATGGGGAGCAGCGTTTAAGGAGGAAGGCATGAAACACGTCGTGTATTCGAAAAGACGGGGGTAACTCCAGTCGGAAGGAGACAGGGTTAAGGACTTCAATGACCTTGTACGGCCCTATATACCTGGGAGCAAATTTTTTGGACAGGACTTTAAGGCGCAAATTTCTTGATGACAGCCACACCAGATCCCCGACCGCAAACAAGGGGTTAGCAGAACGTCTTCTATCTGCCTGGGTCTTTTGTATGCTCTGGGACACCTCTAGGTTCTTCTGAACCTGGGCCCAGACTGTGCACAGTTCCCGATGAAAGACATCTACCTCGGGATTGTTAGAACCACCAGGTGAAACAGAGGAGAACCGTGGATTGAACCCAAAATTACAGAAAAAGGGGGAGACCCCTGACGAGTTACTGACCCGGTTATTAAGGGAAAATTCAGCGAGGGAAATGAAGGAGACCCAATCATATTGACAGTAAGAGATAAAACACCTTAAATATTGTTCTAGAGACTGATTAGTCCTCTCAGTTTGGCCATTAGTTTCAGGATGGAAGGCCGAGGAGAAGGACAGCTCAATCTCCAACTTTTTACAGAAGGCTCTCCAAAACAATGAAACAAATTGTACCCCTCTGTCAGAAACAATATTGACAGGAACCCCATGGAGACGCAGGATGTGTTTGATAAACAAGGTAGCCAACGTCTTAGCATTGGGTAGTTTCTTTAGGGGCACAAAGTGGCACATCTTACTGAAGCGGTCCACTACCACCCATACCACCGACTTGCCTTGAGATGGAGGCAGATAGGTGATAAAATCCATGGAGATATGGGTCCAAGGTCTCTGGGGAATGGGTAAAGAACATAGTAGACCCCGCTGGTCGGGACCTGGGAGTCTTGGACCTAGCACAAATTTTACAAGCGGCGACGTAGGCCTTAACGTCTTTAGGCAACCCAGGCCACCAATAGTCTCTGGCAATGAGGTGCTTGGTACCCAGGATGCCTGGATGGCCAGATAGTGCAGAGTCATGATTTTCCCTGAGTACCCTTAGCCGGAATTGCAGGGGAACAAACAGCTTGTTCTCAGGAAGGTTCCCGGGAGCTGAAACTTGATCAGCCGCAATTTCGGAGACTAAGTCAGAATCAACAGAGGAAATGATTATACCTGGGGACAAAACACAAGCAGGATCTTCCTCCGAAGGAGGGCTGGCCATGAAGCTATGCGACAAAGCATCAGCCTTAATATTTTTAGACCCAGCCCTATAGGTGACCAAAAAGTTGAATCTAGTAAAAAATAACGCCCATCGAGCTTGTCTCGGGTTTAGCCTCCGGGCAGATTCTAGGAAAACCAGATTCTTGTGGTCGGTAAGGACCGTAACCTGGTGCCTAGCCCCCTCCAGGAAGTGGCGCCACTCTTCAAATGCCCATTTAATGGCTAAGAGTTTGCGGTTGCCAATGTCGTAGTTACTCTCAGTGGGTGAGAACTTCCTGGAGAAGTAGGCACAGGGACGGAGATGGGTGAGGGACCTGGTACCCTGGGACAAGACAGCACCCACTCCCACCTCGGAGGCGTCAACCTCCATAATAAATGGCTCCATTTGATTAGGCTGAATCAGCACTGGGGCCGAGATAAGCACTTCTTAAGGATCTCAAAAGCCTGGACCGCCTCTGGAGGCTAATGGAGGAGATCAGCACCTTTGCGAGTGAGATCCGTAAAAGGCTTAGCGATGACCGAGAAGTTAGCAATAAATCTCCTGTAATAATTAGCAAACCCCAGGAAACACTGTAACGCCTTCAAGGAGGCAGGTTGGACCCATTCCGCCACAGCCTGAACCTTGGCAGGGTCCATGCGGAATTCATGAGGAGTGAGGATTTGACCCAAAAATGGTATCTCCTGCACTCCAAACACACATTTTTCGGTTTTAGCAAAGAGTTTGTTTTCCCGAAGGGCCTGGAGCACCTTCCCGACATGCTCAATGTGGGAGGACCAGTCCTTGGAAAACACAAGTATATCATCAAGGTACACTACAAGAAATACCCCCAGGTAGTCTCTTAAAATCTCATTTATGAAATTCTGGAAGACCGCGGGAGCATTACACAACCCAAAGGGCATGACGAGGTATTCGAAATGACCTTTGGGCGTGTTAAACGCAGTCTTCCACTCATCCCCTTCTCTGATTCGGATAAGGTTGTAAGCCCCCCTGAAGATCAAACTTAGAGAACCATTGGGCCCCCTGAACCTGATTGAAGAGATCAGGAATCATAGGAAGGGAATATTGGTTCCTTACAGTGACCTTATTCAAGTTTCGGTAATCGATGCACGGCCTAAAACCACCACCCTTCTTCCCTACGAAGAAGTCAGCACCTAACGGAGAACTAGAGGGACGAATGTAACCCTTGGCCAGGCTTTCCTGGATATAATCTCTCATGGCTTCACGTTCGGGACAAGAGAGATTAAATATCCTACCTTTAGGGAGCTTAGCTCCTGCTACCAAATCGATTGCGCAATTGTACTCTCTATGAGGAGGTAACTCTTCGGAAGCTTTTTTAGAAAAAACATCAGCGAAGTCCTGAATAAACTCAGGTAGAGTGTTCACCTCCTCTGGGAGAGAAATAAAATTAACAGAAAAACATGACGTCATGCATTCATTACCCCATTTGGTAAGATCCCCAGTATTCCAGTTAAACGTGGGATTATGCAACTGCAACCAGGGAAGGCCTAAAACCAAATCGGACGATAATCCCTGCATAACCAGTACAGAGCACTGCTCCAAATGCATGGAGCCAACAAGGAGTTCAAAAACAGGGGTATGCTGCGTAAAATAACCATTAGCAAGAGGAGTGGAGTTGATACCCACTACCGGAACAGGTTTAGGCAAATCAATCAATGGCATAGCTAGAGACATAGCAAATTCCACAGACATAATATTAGCAGAAGACCCTGAATCCACGAAGGCACTGCCGGTAGCAGACCTACCACCAAAGAGACCTGAAAGGGAAGCAAGATCTTATTAGGTTTCATATTTACGGGAAATACCTGTGCGCCCAAGTGACCTCCTCGATGATCACTTAGGCGCGGAAGTTCTTCCGTCTGCTTATTCTTACGCCTAGGACAGTTGTTCACTTGATGCTTGTCCTCCCCACAGTAGAAGCAGAGACCATTCTTCCTGCAAAAGTCTCTACGTTGTTGGGGAGATACGGAGGCCCCAAGTTGCATTGGTTCATCCGAGTTTTCCATGGAAGAACGAAGCAACGGAACTTCGGGAACCATCATGGGGTAGCCAGAGGAGAAGGCACAAAAACGTTCAAGTCGTCGTTCCCTGAGACGTCGGTCAAGTCGTACCGCTAAAGCTATAACCTGATCTAGAGAGTCAGAAGAGGGGTAGCTAACTAACAGGTCCTTCAGGGCGTTCGACAGACCCAATCTAAACTGGCACCTCAAGGCAGGGTCATTCCACCGAGAAGCTACACACAACTTCCTATAGTCCGAACATTACTCCTCAACGGGTCTCTTACCCTGATGTAAGGTCACAAGCTGACTTAGGCAAAGGCAGTCTTGTCAGTCTCGTCATATATGAGCCCGAGAGCAGAAAAAAAAGGTCAACAGAGGAAAATTCAGGGGCGTCGGGAGCCAAGGAGAAGGCCCATTCTTGGGGCCCGTCCTGGAGCCGGGACATAATTATACCCACTCGCTGGCTCTCGGAACCTGAGGAGTGGGGCTTTAGACGGAAATAGAGCCTACAACTCTCCCGAAAGGAGAAAAAAAGTCTTCCGGTCCCCTGAGAACTGGTCAGGCAACTTGAGGTGGGGTTCAAGAGGTGAGGTGGGGGGCACTATCAGGGTAGCATCTTGCTGGTTGCCGCTCTGGGCCAGGGCTTGGACCTGTAGGGAGAGGCCCTGCATTTGCTGAGCCAGGGTCTCAAGGGGGTCCATAGTTGTGACAGGGACCAGGGTAGAAAAGGTATATGGGCCTGTGATTATGTAATGGTGGGTAGGGAGACAGACAGGTGAGCCCTAATCTACCCGCCACTCAGTCCCTGCCTATTTGCAACGGCCCGTCCTAAGCGACGGCGTACAACTGGGCGACGGTCCCTACGCTCACTAAGTGCACGACAGACAAACAGACAAGGGTACACAGAAGCTAAGGGAAATGGGGCTGTTGCCCACGGCAACCCCGTGAGCAACAAGAATAGTGAACGAGCCGAGTCAAACCAGGAGTGGACGAGGTACTAAACGCAGAGCAGGAGAATAGTCAGTCAAGCCAGGGTCAATATGAAGCAGAAGACAAGTAGTAAGCAGCAGCAGAGCCAGGAAACAGACTGAAAGAATCACAGGCAAAGGAGGAGCAGGAAGTGAAGGTATAAATAGACAGAGGGCGGGAGCTAGCTTCGTCTGACCAGGCTGTGATAGGCTCTCCCACTCCTCAGCCTCCCCGACTGATTGGTGGAAGAAGGGGTCACTCGACCAGACTTAGGAGCAGGTGCAGAGTGAGTAACCACGGGCGTCGACACAGAAGCTGTGTCAGGCAGATCCTTTACAGTCACTATGTGGTTATGGTGTGGCGGTATTATTCAGTAACAGTATGGGGGTATTATTTATTCACTATGTGGTTATGGTGTGACGGTATTATTCAGCAACAGTATGGAGGTATTATTCAGTCACTATGTGGTTATGGTGTGGCGATATTATTCAGTAACAGTATGGGGGTATTATTCAGTCACTATGTGGTTATGGTGTGGCGGTATTCTTCAGTATCAGTATGGGGGTATTATTGAGTCACTATGTGGTTATGGTGTGGTGGTGGTGTTATTCAGTAACAGTGTAGGGGTATTATTCAGTCACTATGTGGTTATAGTGTAGCGTTATTATTTGGACCTTATATTGTGTTATTTTTGGACTTGTAATAGTGAGTTGTGTTCAGTAACAGTATGCAGGTAATATTTATTTAATCTGATATAGTGGTATGATTTAATAACTGTATATAGATAATTTTTTTGTGTGGGAGAGGGGACATATGCTTTGGGACTTGCAACACTCCTGGACGTGCTTGAAATCAGCGATGTAGTTCTTTGCACACCACCTTCTGAATCGACTGCATTATTGATACAACAATTCAGCATTTGGGGCCCCACTTTTAACTTTGCGCAGGACCACACTTTGTCTAGAACCGGCCCTGATAGGGCCGGCGTCAGCACCCGGCGAACCCGGGCCAGTGTCGGGGCCCACTACCCTTCGGGGTTCCCAATTAACCACCGGGTGCTGACGCTGCCGTCATGGCTGCTCCAGAAATGGAATCCCCGGTCAAAGTGTTGCCGACGTGATTCTGATTCTAGAGGGAGCCCCTGTTTAGGAGGCGGCGTAACTACCGCTGTAGACGCCATAGCGGCTGCTACAGGGCCCGGGGCATGAGGGGGCTTGTGCCGCCCGCCGTCACGTCCTCCCCCCATAGCAGCTGCTATAGCTTCTACAGCGGTAGCGATGCCACATTCAATAGTATCTGCGCCCTTAAGATGCAGATACTATTGAACGCTATGGCAGAGCAGGGAGTGAGCATTTACTAGGCTACAGACTCACATGCAGAGTGCTAATAGCGCTGAGGTTGCCCCTGACATCACTGTCCATATATGGACAGTGATGACTGTCCATATATAGACAATGATGCCAGGAGGACAGAATGAGTACCAGGCAGAGCGCTAGAAGCTGCTCTGCTACGGTACTCCGTCTCTGGGGAAACCCTTGACATCACTATGATTAAGGACCCTAGCGGTCTGAAACGCGTAAGCATGGTCCCGGGATTTTTGTTTTATCTCTGTTTTTAAAATGACCTAACTAAAAATTGGATATTTTATATTCGAGTGCTGGATCTGCCTTTTCTACACATAATTTTTGCTTCAATAGCCTGCAGTCGACACAGGATCAGTTCAGGAGGATCTGCGAGCACCTTCAGCTTTTCTATTAACCATATACATTTTTGCATCAGTCAAGCATTTTGAAAAACGCATTGGAAAACGCAAATATAGCGTGGTGGTTAAGAGGTGAGCAAAACTTTTGGTAAACATTTTTCATTTTTCACCTTGACATCACTGTCCATATATGGACAGTAATGCCAGAAGCAGAGCAGAGTCCCATGCAGAGTGCTAGTAGTGCTCTGCCCAGAACATTGGCTCTGGTGTTGCCCCTGACATCACTATCTATATATGGACAATGATGTCAGGGGCTTCCCCAGAGCTGGAGTACCGGAGCAGAGCATTTGCTAGCGCTCTGCCCAGGACTTCAGTGGTGTCAAGAGCAAAGCAGGAGTCCCAGGCAGAGTGCTAGTAGCACTCTGCCCGGGACTATGGCTCAGGGGTTGCCCCTGACATCACTGCCCATATATGGACAGTGACGTCAGGGGCTCCTCC
Source organism: Rhinoderma darwinii (assembly GCF_050947455.1). Lineage (NCBI taxonomy): Eukaryota > Metazoa > Chordata > Amphibia > Anura > Rhinodermatidae > Rhinoderma > Rhinoderma darwinii. Next base: position 504,550,435 of record NC_134687.1, read on the forward strand.
TGAAGTGGAACCAGGCAATACTCTGGTTGGGGACTCCACTCCTAGAGGGAGCCCCAAAGGCACTACCTACAGGGAGATGGGCTGTGTGGCACTACCTTGGGGGGGTTGTGTGGCACTAACTGGGAGGGGGGCTGTGTGGCACTATCTACAGTGGGCACTAAATTTATAGGGATACAAACTGGGGCCTAACTTCTATATGGGGGCACAAAGTGAAGTTTTCTGACATTTTACTACCGCCGTGAGTTCCCCTGCAAAGGGGCCCACTAAGTCTGTGTTGCCCAAGGGCCAACATATACCTGGAGCCGGCCTTACCTAAATATATGGCACTGGCAGTTCAGCAGTAAACACTGATGAAAAGTATGGGTTTAATATCTGAGGCTTTTCTTTTAAATTGCCACTGTCATCTTTTAAGGGGTCAATATCATATTTTTCTTATTATCATTTATATACCTATAAAAAAAATGTGGGATTTATTTTAATGTTGTTAGATATTTGTTTTTACTTTGGTTAATTTTGCTAGCTTGATCTCATATTAACATTTCCTATTGATATCTTTGAAAGTCTTTTTTTGGAATGAGCCATAAAATAATTTTTTAAACGCCCATTATTTTTGTTTTATTATATTAAGAACTAACCTAATCAGCCATATTGGTCTCATTTTATATTTTAGAAAAAAAAGCTTCCCATTTAGTTTCCGTATCCCTATCTATAAGTACATGATTCAAGTTTACAAGACTTTGTGCCCTTAGTTGATTGAATTTTGATTCATGAACTCCAGGTTTCTGTAGCTCTCCTGTGTACCATTCTAGTGTTGGGATTTTTGTGAATTTTTCCAGATTATGCAGTGTTCGTATTAGTAGGGATAATTATTAACATTATTTTATTGGTTTGCTCTGGGTGCTCAGGTTTCCTGACACTCCAAATACATAACTGGGTTCCTTTGATAATGGCCCCAGTGTGTGTGTATGAGAAAGGGAGAAGAGATTGTGAAGGATTTAAGTGATACTAATAGGTTAAACAGCTTTCCATTGAATTAACCCTTTTGAGATCCGAAATTACAAGCAGGGTCACATCTGCATGGTGATTACAGGTTCTCATCAGCCCTTATGTGCTCCATACACAGTAATGACTCCATATGTGCTGCCACACAGTAGTAATGTCCCCCTTTGTGCCCCCCACACAATAGCTGACCACTTTTGTGCCCCCAAATAGTAATTAGGTGCCCCCATATCATAGTTATCCTCTTTTGTGCCCCCATTTTGTACTTAAGTGACCCATATAGCAGTCAGTTCCCACCATATAGTAAGTCCACCCAAAGTAAGGTCCCCCATGTGGTAGTCACTGTAGATGCCCCCATATAGTAGCTAGGTCCCCTTCACCCATTAACAGTACATCCATCATGTATAAAAAACAAAAACTCAACCTAGCACCATTCCCATGAGGAGCGGCTGTGACATCATTGTGCTGCCTGTGTGTTGCAGACGTCCTCCCGACTTCTAGTAGGCCACAGTCCTAAAACAGCCTGTGGCTCACAAGAATAAGTGGTAGGGCAGGAAGCCTATGGCTCTCTACTTCACTATAGTAAGCAGCGCCCCCGCTGTGTCTGTTGCTATTGGTGGGCACCCTTGTGGGAGCCATCAAGTTTGGGCTTGTTGTGGCTAGGGTGCATGTGGGCATGTTCGCAACTGTTATCACTGCAACCCCTGTAACTATGACACTGCTGAAGTACATGTAGAGACTCGCTACTAGACAACTCATCACTGCAGTCGCTGCTGATCAGCTCTACTTGGCCCTGACGTGATATGCTAATTTGCTGAACAATGTGGCCAGTAACAGCCATTTTAGCAGTGAAATGTGCATACTGATTGACTATTTCTTTATTTCTGAAGGACCATTGTATTACTTTTTGGTCAATTCTCTCTGTTTTTTTCTGTGACATCTATCGTACACAGGAAACATTCAAAACAATTGAGTTAAAAAACAACTTTTATCATTTGTTTCATTCCAAGGGCACAAGACATATAACATCAATTATAATAGTCTATTTCAGGTACAAAAATTTGGAAATTTTCTCTGTATTTAATTATTTCAGAAGTATTCCTACACATTTACAAACAGTTCTATTTGTATAATAGTCTTTATAATTGCAAGTTCAAATTCAAAACTCTTTCACAATGAATTTTACATCAGTAGCACAAATAGATAATTAGCTGCCAAGATAAAAAATAATCAAATACATTATTTCCCTATCTCCCTCTGTTCTCCACTAACAAATTAATTGATATGACAGTGAGCAATTTAACTACCCATTCAAGATTTGTAATGTCTATACTTTCCCAAATTAGGAAAACGATATACTATGAAACCAACTGGAGATAAGACATTTAAAAGAAAAAAAGAAAGGCACTGGGAAAATGTGTTAGCAACTACAGACAAAAGAACCTTCATAATAGCTCAAAATGGTAATTATAACCTTCACTAGGCAGTGGATTGTTCGGGCGAATAAAGAAAATGACAAGTAAAAATAATCTGTGAAAGTAACTTGTGAATGCTATTCCTTGCTTAATTGTAAAGCATGTAGTTCACTTCAAAAGAATGTAGGGACATGGAAAAATTAATGTACAAAGGAAACTGGAATAATATAATAAACATACCCTGCTGAATTATGGTATGCAGGCTTTTTCATTAAGTATGTTCTGCTGGCATATTAAAGAATTACTATCACTACAGACCCTCTTCCAATCTTTAATAGTAGATAAGGAGTCATTCAGGAGATCCACTGTATGGAAATGAGTGTGAGGGATCATGTGCCCAAATCAACATCACCTTCAAAAGAAAGTAAAACCAGCCGCCGCCACCCCCTCCTGCACTAATTGTACATGTGTCTATAGAACGCAGGTAAAATTACATGCATAAGCGCCGATTGGCCGGGTACGTTCCGTGCCCGACCATTCAGTGCCTTACAATGACGCTGATTGGCAGGGGAGAATGAGTTGTCCCGCCAATCAGCGCCTTTCAACTTGTTGAATGGCGCTGATTGGCGGGGGAAATCATTCTGCCCTGCCAATCAATGATGGTAGCGGCGCGATGACGTCATCGCACAGCTTCCATTGTTGAAGGGCGCTGATTGACGGGGCATTTCATTCTGCCCTGCCAGTCAGCGCCTTTCAGCGGCGCGATGGCGTCACTCAGCCCCAGCATACCTGGAGACCAGGCCTGCATTGGCACAGGACAGCCCGGGAACGGGATCACGGTTAGTATATAAATTTTGTTGTTTTCAACTAAAAAGCGTGGCTGGCATTATCTACAGGAGTGGGGGGCTATATGTGGGACACAGTCTACAGGGGAGGCTTTATGTGGGACACAATGTACAGTATGACTATATGTAGGGGGCTATATGTAGAGCACCATCTACAAGGGGCTATATGTGGGGCACAATCTACAGGGGAGGCTTTATGTGGGGCACAATCTACAGGGCAACTATATGTAGGGTACTATATACAGGGTGCGCTATATGTAGAGCGCAATCTACAGGGGGCTATATGTGAAGCACAATCTACAGGGGAGGCTTTATGTGGGACACAATCTACAGGGGGACTATATGTAGGGCAGTATATACAGGGGAATCTATATGTAGAGCGCTATCTTCAGGTGGCTATATGTAGAGCGCTATCAACAGGGGGGCTATATGTGGGGCACTATCTACAGGGGGCTCTATGGGGGCACTATCTATGGGAGCACTATCTACAGGGGGCACTATCTACAGGGGGCACTATGTGTGTGTGTGTGGCACACAGTGTATGGTGCTATTATAATCAGGGACACAGTGTATGGCGTTATTATAATTAGAGGTGCAGTGTATGGTACTATTATATATAGGTACGTATTGTGGGGCACCATGTTAACTTTATCCTTGTTTATAGATGCAGAAATGTTTGAAAAGTGAGAAGCCCAAGACATTGAGCGGAAAACTGCAGAATAGAGGTCTGGACCGGATGGGAGCTGTAGTTTTATCCATACAAACCTATACAGCAGGGGTTGCACTAAATTGAGCTGTATTTGTGCTGGTTCTGTATATATGTACTGAGCTTGGTTCTGGGGCTGTATTAATCTACTGAGCTTGGTTCTGGGGCTGTATTTATGTACTGAGCTTGGTTCTGGGGCTGTATTTATGTACTGAGCTTGGTTCTGGGGCTGTATTTATGTACTGAGCTTGGTTCTGGTGTTGTATATATGTAGTGAGCTTTGTTCTAGTGCTGTATTTATGTACTGAGGTTGGTTCTGGTGTTGTATTTATGTGCTGAGTTTGGTTCTGGTACACTATTTCCGTAAGTTCCATAGAACTGAATGGTAGTTACGGAAACAGCGTAGCTCGCATGCTACGCTGCTGCCGTAACTGCCATTCACTACTATGACTTACGGAAAGTCCATGGTCAGGAAGTGGCTGAGAGGCAGCGATAGCAGAAAGAGGTAGAACAGGGTTTTGGGGGGCCCAGTTTTAGAGATAGATGCGAGTCCCACCTCTGGGAACTGCACCTATCTGACAGGATCCACAGGATATGTCATAAATTTCCCTCACGGGAAAACCCCTTTAAAGTGTAACTAAACTTCTAAAAAACTTCTGACATGTCATAGTGAAATGTCAGAAGTTTTGATTGGTGGGGGACCGAGCACTGAGACCCCCATGGATCGCTAAAACAAAGTGGCAGAAACGCTCAGGTGACTGCTATGCCGTTTAATTTCTGATCTGTTTTTCTCGGAATGCCGAGCAAGCGGTGTACGAACGTAGCATTCAATCGTGCGCTTCTTCCGCTTCACTTTAGCGATCGATGGGGATCTCAGTGCTTGAACCCCCCACCGATTAAAAGCTCTGACATATTACTATGACATGTTAAAAGTTTAGCCCCTTCCCGACATTTGACGTATCCATACGCCAAAGTCGGGTAGGGGAAGTATGGAGCGGGCTCACGGAGTGAACCCGCTCCATACGATGCGGGTGTCGGCTGTTTGTTACAGTTGACACTTCAGAGTAACGAGCGGCATCGTGCTCGAGCACGATCCCACTCGTTTACCTCGTTAAATGCTGTGGTTAATACCGACCGCAGCATTTAAATCGTTAGAAAGAGGGGGCGACCCACTCTAACAGCTCATCGCGCCCCCGCAACAAAATCGCGGGGGGGATGGTTGTTATGGCTACCTGGGGGCCTAATGAAGGCCCCCAGGTCCGCCATATTTGTGCACCTATTAAGCCCTAATAGAAGCCTGTCAAAATCACGATATACTGCAATACATTAGTATTGCAGTATATCGTGTAAGCCATCTAACGATCGCTGGTTGAAGTCCCCTAGGCGGACTAATAAAAAAAGTAAAAATGAGTTAAATAAAGTTTTATTTTTGTGTAAAAGAAAAAAGTTAAAAAAAACCTTTTCCCATTTTCCCCCTAGAGCATAGCAAAAAAAATAAAAAAAATAAACATAATTGATATCGCCGCATCCGTAAAAGTCTGAACTATTACAGTATATCATTATTTAACACGCACGGTGAACGCCGTAAAAAAAAAAGTAAACGCCAGAATCTCTATGTTTTGGTCACCTAATCTCTCACAAAAATGTAAATAAAAAGTGATCAAACCGTCGCATGTACACCAAAATGGTATTATTAAAAACTACAGCTTATCCCGCCAAAAAAAAGCCCTCATACCACTTAATCGACGGAAAAATAAAAAAAGTTATGGCTCTCGGAATTTGGCAACACAATATAAATTTTCTTTTTTACACTTAGGTTTTTACTTGTAAAAGTAGTCAAATATAGAAAAAACTATATATATTTGCTATCGGCGTAATCGTATTGACCCACAGAATAAAGTTAACAAGTTGTTTTAATTGCACAGTGAATTCCGTAAAAATGGAGGAATCGCTGTTTTTTTCATTTTCTACCCCTAGTACATTATATGGCAAAATAAATGGTGCTACAAAAAACTACAACTCGTCCCGCAAAAATCAAGCAGTCATAGTACTATATAGACGGAAAAATAAAGACGTTATGGCTTATAGAAGGTGGGGAGGAAAAAACTAAAATCAAAATCTGAAAAAGGGCTATGGCGGGAAGGGGTTAAAGAGAGGTGTAATAATTATTATTTTTATTATTATTATTATTATTATTGTTATTATTATTTTCTTTAATAAAACCGTGTATCAGTGTGTTTGGTGCAACTTTCTAAATACTTTTTTATTAAAAATGGTTTTTACTTTTTGAGATACAGCAGCTTTATATCCTGAATACAGAGCAGCTGTATTATAGAGACAAAGAAAACTAAATTTAAAAGACACGTGATTACCAAAGTGACACAGTTTATAACTGGCAACAAAAGGATCCCAGAAGGAGATATCCTAAGCCCATACTAATCGCAAACACTATAACCGACATGAAGGCAAAGTCAGTTTTGCTGACACAGATACCTCCACTGATAACACCACAGCCAATTTTTCGGATGATTTATCTGACTCCTCTGGGAGTTCTACCCATGGGTCCACTACCCCCAAAACTGGTTTAAAACAAAGAGGAATTTCTAGGGATAACATAATGAATACAGGACGGAGGAAGAGGGCGAGACGCAAATACAGAAATTCACACATGCTATCCACAGAGATCCCGCCGTCACAAATTATGGATAACCCAGTCATGAATATATCCAGTTATATACTAACAGATCAGCAGATATCCCTGTTATCCAAGGGGATGGGATTTGCTCCTACCAATGACTATGACGTATACAACACCTTACTGGACGTTAACAGATTCGCCAGATCTCTGACCGTCAAACTGCATTTTGCTTCAATGAAAGCTCAACAATCAGATGTAACCACAGACCATACAACTGCCAACGGTGACACCACAGCGATCTCCAGCGCATCCAATACCATCAATACGTCACTCATGGAACAATATAACATCTTTTTGTTGCGACAGTTACAAGGCGAATCTATCAATGCCAGCAATAATCTGAATAATACCTTTATTATGCCCAATCCAGATTTCTACCCTGTCTAGTCACGTCCTGCGGTTTTTGATAAATTCCAGGAGATTGTAGAAGCAGAACTTGTCAAATTAAAACAGAAACAAACAACAGAAAAAAACGAACCTGCGTCCAATCTCAGCCGGGCGGAGAAAAAGCGCTCCAGGAGCTAGAGAACAATGCTGACCTTAAAATTTGCGCCGCGGACAAAGGAGGAAGCATAGTGGCCCTTAATGCGGGACTTTACAGAAAATGCAATCTTGAAGCACTACAAGACCCAGCAACATATCAGCAGCTATCTAAGGATCCTACTAAGGACTGCCATTTGAAACTAAAAAGATTGTTGGATGAGGGTGTCTGTATGGGGGCCATCACTCAAAAAGTAGCAGATTATTTTTTTGTAGATTCCCCAGTTACAGCCATTTACCATTCACTGCCTAAAATGCATAAAGAGCAATTCTCTACCCCCCCCCCCTACGCCCCATTGTGGCCGTTATTGGTTCATTGGGGGAGAAATTAGGACCATCATCTGCAACCCCTAGTGAAGGAATTACCCAGCTACATTAGGGACACAAAACACGTTATGTCCTCACTACAGCAGACACAGTGGTCCTATAACTTTATGTGGCTCACATGCGATGTCCGTGTGCTGTACTCCAGCATCCCACACAGACCGGCTCTTCAATCTCTGATATACCACTTGCAGAATTACAGTGATTACTCCAGCGCCATTAATGAATTTCTGGTCATGGCGGTGGAGTATTTACTGTGTCATAATTTCTTTACATTTGATGACAATTTTTTCTTGCAGAAATGCGGCGCTTCAATGGGGACCAAGTTCTCCCCTTCTCTCGCCAATCTGTGCATGGCGAAATGGGAAGAACGGTACTTATTTAACTCCCAATGTCCATTCTTCTCCCATGTCAGGTGGTATGGTCGTGATTTAGACGACCTGCTCCTGATATGGGAGGGAACTCCGGATGATCTTCATGAATTCATAAAATATATTAATTCTAATGATATGAACTTAAAATATACCTCCACTCATGACATGCACCAGATATATTTTTTGGGATGTCACCTTAAGGGCTCGTTTACACGAGCGTGTTATACGTAAAAACGCACAGCAACCAATTCCATCTTACAGGCTACCTCCTGCCATTCACCACATGTGATAAAAACATTCCTGTGGGGGAACTCATAAGAATAAAGAGAAACTGCTCGGACGACCATAGATACAGGTCAGAGGCTGACAATCTATGCACCAGACTGAAAGAGAGACGCTATCCCACCTGGTTCCTGGATAGAGCCAAAAACATTGTTAGCAAAATTGAAAGGAACAATCTACCACGGGGACACATAGGAAACATAGGAATAAACCAAATCTTTTATTTTCTACCACATATAGTCCACAATTCAATCAAGTCACAAACATTGTCTGGAAACACATCCCTATCCTATACCAGGACGAATATTTATGTAAAATACTTACAGGGAGGGAGTCACCTACCTTTCCAGAAAAGCGCCCTCCATTGCTTCGTTACTGTCCCCCAGCCTCTTCTCTAGTGACCCTAATATTAAACAACAAAAACTTGGCTCACCACAACCGGATTCTATGGCTGTGGACAAAAATTTTTTATTACATGCGGATATATGCCCACAAATCGCGGGATTTCAAATCCACTTCCAATGACAGAGTTTACCAGATCAAAAGTCATATTAACTGCAACACCAGCCACACAGTCTATCTGATCACATGTGAATTATGTCATATCCAGTATGTGGGCTGCACAGCAGGTGCCTTGAAAATTCGTATCAGGAGACACCTGTCCGATGCCACGAACAGACAGAACGCCAACATCTCCATGGCATCACGTCACTTTGCTAATGTCCATTCTGGTGATGTTGCCGCTTACTAAGCCAGTGCGAGGAGGAGATCACAGGCAAAAGCTTCTGAGTAGGGAAACTATCTGGATTTTATGCTTGAAACCAGAAATCCCAAGGGTATGAACAAAAGACAGGATTTAATATATCACTATTGATTATTAATAGGTTATTCCATGTGTACTATGTTTGGGAATTTCTATAAAGGTTAACCCCATCATAGCACTCACTTCTCTGTGCAATTACCTGAGACACTAAAACAGGCTGTTTTTAACAGGTGTTCATTAACCCTTTCAGGACCAAGTGTCATCGATGCCTCAATGACCAGCCCCATTTTTTCAAATCTGACATGTGTCAATTTATGTGGCAATAACTCTTGAATGCTTTGGCCTATGCACGCGATTCAGAAATTGTTTTCTCGTGACATTTTGTACTTATGTTAGTGGAAAAATTTGGTCAATAAATTCATAGCTTATTTGTGAAAAACACCAAAATTTCAAGAAAATTTGCAAAAATTATAATTTTTCTAATTTTAAATGTAATCTACTTGTAAAACAGATAGTAATACCACACAAAATTGTTGCTAATTAACATCCCCCATATGTCTACTTTATATTTGCACTGTTTTTTGAACATTATTTTATTTTTCTAGAACGTTACAAGGCTTAGAACTTTAGCAGCAATTTCTCACATTTTCAAGAAAATTTCAAAAGGCTATTTTTCAAGGACCAGCTCAGTTCTGAAGTGGCTTTGAGGGCCTTATGTACTAGATAGACCCCATAAATCACCCCATTTTAAAAACTGCACCCCTCAAAGTATTCAAAACTGCATTCAGAAAGTTTATTAACCCTTTAGGCGTTTCACAGGAATTAAAGCAAAGTACAGGTGAAATTACAGATTTCATTTTTTTTGAAGAAATTCATCTGTAATACATTTTTTTCTGTAACACAGAAGGTTTTACCAGAGAAATGCAACTCAATATTTATTGCCCAGATTCTGCAGTTTTTAGAAATATCCCACATGTGGCTCTAGTATGATAATGGACTGAAGCACCGGCCTCAGAAGCAAAGGAGCACCTAGAGGATTTTGAGTTCTCCTTTTTTTAGAATATATTTTAGGCACCATGTCAGGTTTGAAGAGGTCTTGTGGCGCCAAAACAGTGGAAACTCCCCAAAAGTGGTTTTGGAAACGACACACCTCAAGGAATTTATCTAGGGGTATAGTTAGCATCTTGACCTGACAGGTCTTTTGCTATATCTATTGGAATATGTCTGTGAAAATGAAAATCTACTTTTTTTCTGAAAAAATATAAAAATTTTTTTTTTACAAGGAATAAAGAATAAAAAGCACCCCAAACTTGTAAAGCTATTTCTCACGATTACGGCAATACCCCATATGTGGTAATAAACTGCTGTTTGGACCCACAGCCGGGCTCAGAACGGCGGAAGTACCATTTGGCTTTTGGAGCGCAGATTTTGCTTGGTAATAGTTTTGTTTGGGGTATTGCTGGTATTTCAGTTTATAATGTGGGGGTATATGTAAGCTGGGCAAAGTACATCAGGTCATAATAAGAGGGTATAATAATGCGGTAAATAAATAATAATTCATAGTTATGTGGCCAGTGTCACACTGATAAATGGTGCCCAATCTTATCCGATTTTGGACACTGCACAATTTCTGTCGCTATAGACTGAGCGCCAGAACTTTTTTTTATATTTTCTCCATCGGAGCCGTGCGAGGGTTTATTTGTTACGTTACAATCTGTAATTTTCATTGGTACCATTTTAGGGTACATGTGATTTTTTTGATCACTTTTTATTCATTTTTTTGGCAAGCAAAGTGACAAAAAAAACATACATTTTGACAATGTTTTTGTTCCTTTTTTTTACAGTAATCACTGTGCGCTATAAATGAAATGTTACTTTATTCTGCAGGTCGGTACGATTACGGCGATACCATATGTATATAGTTTTTTTTATGTTTTGTGGCGTTTGCGCAATAAAATCACTTTTCTATGAAATTATTTATTTTTTGTGTCCCCATATTCTGAGAGCCATAATTTTTTTTATTTTTCAGTCAAAAAAGCTGTGTAAGGGCTTGTTTTTTATTGGTATTATTTTGGGGTACATGCAAATTTTTAATCACTTTTTATTCTATATTTTGAGAGGGGTGATGACCAAAAAATGTTATGCTAGTATTGTTCTTTAATTATTTTTTGCGGTGTTCACCGTGCGGGGAAAATAATATTAGAGTTTTATAGTTGGGGTCGTTACAAACGCGGTGATACAAAATACGTGTACTTTTTTAACGGTTTATTTTTTTTCTTAGAATAAAAGACTTATTATAGAGAAAAAAGCATTTTATGTTTTTGTAACTTATAACTCGTTTTTACACTTTTATAAAACATTTTTATTACTTTTTTTTTTTTTACTTGAAGACCTGCAGCACTGATGGCTGCTATAACACATTACACGACCTAGGTAGTGTAACGTATTATAAACTGTCAGTGTGACGTTGAGGGTATGTTCACACGAGGGCGTCCGTAACGGCTGAAATTACGGGGATGTTTCAGCCTGAAAACATCCCCGTAATTTCAGCCGTAACGGCATGTGCAGGCGCTTGAACGCCACGTCAATTACGGACATTGGAGTCAATGAATAACGGCTCCAATTACGGCCAAAGAAGTGACAGGTCACTTCTTTGACGCGGGCATCTATTTACGCGCCGTCATTTGACAGCGGCGCGTAAATTACGCCTCGTGTGAACAGACAAACGTCTGCCCATTGCTTTCAATGGGCAGATGTTTGTCAGCGCTATTGAGGCGCTATTTTCGGACGTATTTCGGGGCAAAAACGCCCGATTTACGTCCGTAAATAGGCCGTGTGAACATACCCTGACAGTCACACTGACAGTCACACTGACAGGAAGCCTATGAGGACTAGCTGGTCCTCATAGGCTTCCGTGAATGGCAGACCGGAGGCCGTTGTATGGCCTCCGGTTTTGCCATGCAACCGACGGCAGCACCCGCAATCGGTCCTCGGGAAAGTTTGTTGTAGCAACAAACTTTCCAGTTTGTTGCTAAAACAAACTTTCCCTGCGATCACATGATCGGGACCTGAACCAATCAGGTCCCGATCATGTCTCTGGGACCAGAGGCAGGGGTTAACAGCGCAATCCGGGTGTCAGCACTACTCTGAGACGCCCAGATCGCGCTTTTAACACCCTCTGTGAATTCATGTCGGCGCTGCACAGAGCACCCGTGAATTTACCGTGTGTGGTCAGAAAGCAGTTAATAACGGTGATCATATTCTCCGTAGCCGAACCAATCGGTTCGGCTGTCAGAGAACAGGTTGTTGGGGAGCCACAGACACTGACACAGCCGGCGTCCGAGCGCTTTTCACAGCGCTATGCTGGCTGGAGCAGAGATCTGTATATACACGTCCTGGCAGCACGGGGTATGTGCGAAAAGAACGTGTATCTACAGATTGTCGGCATGAAAGGGTTAATACACTCTTATAAAGCTTCCGGCTTCCTTCGGAGGTTAGCTTTGACTAAGGATATTTATCCGAAACGCGTAAGCGAAACCTGTGCTCCTTGGTAATGCCGTGGTTGTTTTAAAATGTTCAAATAAAGAAGCAAAGATTTGACTACATTGCCGTGGATTTGTATCACTGGAATTTCTCCCTCCAACCATGTTAAAAGTTTAGTTACACTTTAAAGAGAGGTGTTAGAATTTTTTTTTTATTATTATTATTATTTTTTTCTTTAATAAAACAGTGTATCAGTGTGTTTGGTGCAACTTTCTAAATACTTTTTATTAAAAATTAGTTTTACTTTTTGAGATACAGCTGCTTTATATCCTGAATACAGAGCAGCTGTATATAGTGCTAAAACCTGTATCCGTCAGGTCAGTGGCACTGACGGGTACAGTGTCAGTAGGTTGGGAGGGTTGAATTGCGTATGAGTGGGAAGGAGGGGGCCCAAGTTGTGTCAACAGCCCAGGGCCCATGGTACATTTAATCCGCGACTGTGGCCACATGATCCCACTCAACCAAGAATGTTGTGGTCATTAACGTACAAAGAATGCTCTCAAATGGCCCCCACAATGCAATAGCTCCTGCTGGTTTACTTTTATAATTTAAAGAGCGTTTGCCTATAAACAGAATCTCCTATTATGTTTATTTGTATAGTTGGCACCTATCTATACACTCCAGTACCAGGGCCGGTTTTAGACAAAGTGTGTCCCTCGCCAAAATTTAAATTGTGGCCCCAAATGCTGAATTACTATATCAATAATGCAGTCAATTCAGAAGGCGGTGTGCAGAGAACTGCATCGCTGATTTATAGCGTATCCAGGAGTGTTGCAAGTCCCAAAGCATATGTACCCCCTCTCACACAAAAAAAAATGTTTATACATATACAGTTATTAAATCATACAACTATACCAGTTTAAATATTACCTGCATACTGTTACTGAACACAACTCACTATTATAAGACCAATATTACCAAGAATAACACTATACAGGGTCTGAACAATACCGCCACACCATAACCCCATGCTAACTGAATAATATCCCCATATTTTTACTAAATAATACTGCCACACCATAACCACATAGTGACTGAATAATACCCCCCATACTGTTACTGAATAATACTGCCACACCATATCCAGTGACTAAATAATACCCTCATACTGATACTGAATAATACCTGCATACTGTTACTGAATAATACCGCTACACCATAACCACATGGTAACTGAATAATACCCCCATACAGTTACTGAATAATACCGCCACAACATAACCACACAGTGACCAAATAATACCCCTATACTATTACTGAAAAATACCACCACACCATAACGACACAGTGACTGCATAATACCCCCAAACTGTTACTGAATAAAAACCACTATACAAAAAACAATATTACCACCATATAGTGACCATTTAGTGGTAGATGCCAGTTATACACAGGAGCTCTGCAGATGATATAAGTCATTACAGCACATTTATATCCAGTGACTCACAGGTGATGTTTTCTCTGATTAGAGTCATTCACTTTCCTCTTTTTTCTCCATCCGGCCCAGACCACTGTGGCGACTTATTCCAGCCATGACTCGTCTCTGCAGAATTTGACACACAGACATGTTGGTTTCTTGCTTTTCCAGTACCCTCCCCACCTATACCCTATCCATTAAACAAACTCGTAATCCACAGTGCCCCAGATGGTAATAATGATCTCATAGTGCTCGACCCAATAAAAGTGCCTCCTCAGTAACCATGCCCACTTTGTGCCCCACACAGTAATAATGTCCCCTTTGCACCCTCAGTAAACAGCACCGCAGCATCCCCTGTATATACCGCCACACACAGCCCCTGTAGATAGCACCACACACAGCCCCCTGTTGATAGCACACTCCCCCTTGTGTATAGTGTCACACAGCCCCCTCCTTGTATATGGTGCCACACAGCTCCCCCCTGTATATAGTGCCACTCTGCCCCCTCCCTTGTACATAGTGTCACACAGCCACCACTTGTATATAGTGCCAACAGTCCCCCTTGTATATAGTGCCACACAGCTCCCCTTCCGTTGTATATAGTGCCAGATGCCCTCCCCTTGTATATAGTGCCACACAGATCCCCCTTCTATATATTGCCAACAGTCCCCCCTTTGTATAGAGCCAACAGCCCCCCTGGTCCAGTGCCACACACATCCACCTCCCTAGCATATAGTGCTGCACAGCACCCCTTAGTAGATAGTGCCACATAGTCGTCCCCCCCCCTTGTATAAAGTGCCACACAGCAACCCCCTTGTATATAGTGGCACACAGCAACCCCTTCCCTTGTATATAGTGCAACACAGCCCCCTCCCTTGTATATAGTGCCACATAGCCCCTCATAGTGCCACACAGCCCCACCTTGTATACAGTGCCAACAGCCCCACTTGTATATTGCCACACAGCACCCCCTTCCTTGTATACAGAGCCACACAACCCCCCTTGTGTATAGTGCCACACAGCCCCCCTGTATATAGTGTCATACAGACCACCCCCCTTCTATATAGTGCCACACAGCCCCCCCGCTTAGTAGATAGTGCCACACAGGCCCCCCTTGTATAAAGTGCCACACAGCAACCCCCCTTGTATATAGTACCACACAGCAAACCCCCCCACCCTTGTATATAGTGGCACACAGCCCTAATTTTTTTTTCTCATTACCAAGCCCCGTCCCTGCGACGTACAGGATGCTTCACAGCCTCCGGGCGGGACCCTTGCGCAGTATAGGCCTGCAGCCTATAGTATTCAATTGTATCTGCCTCCCTCTGGATTAATAGGGAGAAACAAAGTTCTTTTTTCCTTTCATTCACATCTTTTCGCTGTCCCTGGTAGAACTAGTTGGACATGTGTCTTTTTTCAACTATACATATATGTAAAAACACTGAATAGGCCATACTCACTCATAAAGGCAGGTATAACACCTACTGGCAGGACGCAGACAAACCACAATGCTAGAGGGAGATTACACAGGGGCAATATACTGATGAATCACCCACTCACACGCCTACTATTCATGAGGGGGTGGCTGTTTAGTATTATCATTGCACACAAATATAGCTTTTAGAAGAGTGTCAGTACCATGGGTGCATATAGTGCACCATACTGGCTTACAGTCTATTAGTCATGCCCATAATATTAGACAAGGCGGGCTACCCAGCCCCTTTCAATATAAAACAATATGTAACAATATAAAAAAGACCTATAAGATCATATGTTACAAAATTAAATGCAATAACCTTCTTACATTGTGTTAGACATACATCTTATTACCAAATGATTTGCAATTATTCGTGTGGTTTGCAACATTAACCCCTTCCCAACATCCGCCGTATATATACGGCGCTGTCGGGAAGGGTTTCCCGCAAAGCGCAGTATTATTACGTCGCGGTGATTGTGCGGACTCATGAGCTGAGCCCTCACCCTCACCGCCGGGTGCCAGCTTTATGTTACAGCTGGCACCCTGAGGTATCGGCCAGGACCGAAGCTAGCATCCGATCCGGCCGATTAACCCCTCAGATGCAGCGTTCAATAGAGATCGCAGCATGCGCAGAGTTTTTAGCCACCGGCACCCCAGCAACGTTATCACTGGGTTTCCGGCGGCTGCAAAGGCGATAGAAGGCCTAATACTTACCTCCCGGTCTGCCAGCTGTCACGGCGCGGGGTGTGGACCCACTGGGCCGTACCGCGTAGCGGGGTAGCAGCTGGCCAACAAGGTACAAAACAATGTCTATAGTTCTGAATGGGTACCTGAGGCAATGTAGACAGTGGCAGGAACACGACTTGGCTTTCACAGCAGGTGACCCTGCGGATGCAGCGGGAAGACACGACTTGGCTTTCACAGCAGGTGACGCCGCGGAAAGACACGACTTGGCTTTCACAGCAGGTGACGCCGCGGATGCAGCGGGAAGGCACGACTTGGCTTTCACAGCAGGTGACGATAGCACAGCATACAGGGTACAGGCAGCAGGAACGGGTAACAATGGGAACTGGAAAACACTGGGAGACCTTTAGCAAGACAAACTAGAGTATACAATAACGCTCAGGCAAGGAACCAGTGGGCAGAGCCCCTTTTTATAGTCCAGCAGCCATTTGGGCTGATAATTGATTTTTGACAGCTGGACGCATACTGGCCCTTTAAGGCCATGCACGCGCGGGCGCGCGCGCCCTGCAGGAAACAGCACGAGGGCCCGGAAGAGAGTGCCGGCATCTGCCAGGAGCAGGAGGACGCCTAGCAGAGAGATGTCCATGGCTGAGATCGTCAGGGGGTGAGTTAAAACGGCGACCCCCGGCCATGGACGTAACAGTATCCCCCTCTTACGCCCCCTCTTCTTGGGACCAGAGCGGGAAATAAATTTCTTCACGAGGACAGGGGCATCGATTTTCTCCTCTGGCTCCCAAGACCTCTCTTCTGGACCAAATCCCCTCCAATCCACCAAGTAAAATGTCCTGCCTCCTACTTTCTTGGTGGCCAGGATCTCCCTCACTTCGAAAGTTCCGGATGAACCGCCAGGAGCCACTGCGGAACTAGGAGTCCTGGAGTAGCGGTTCAGAACCACAGGTTTTAGCAAGGAGACATGGAAGGAGTTAGGGATCTTGAGGGTAGGAGGCAGTCGAAGCTTGTACGACACAGGATTGATCTGCAGCAGAATCTCGAAGTGTCCAAGGAACCTGGGAGCAAACTTGCAAGATGTTACCCTCAGCCGGATATTCCTGGAAGATAGCCAGACCTTAGTACCTGGAAAAAACTGGGGAGGTTCTCGTCTTCTAGCGTCTGCCTTTCTCTTCATGCGGTCCACCGCCAGCAGAATAGCAGATCGTGTCTGCTGCCATATTTGCAGAAAGTTCCTGAAGGTAGAATCAGCTGCAGGCACCTGAGACATAGTATTCGAGGATGTTGGCCGTAGACTATGAAGAACGGGCTGGAGGTGGTGGACTCACTGGTATGGTTATTATAAGAGAACTCCGCCCCCGGGAGCAGCTGCACCCAGTCATCATATCTTCTGGAAACAAAGTGCCGCAGGTAGTTCTCCATAATTTGATTAATCCTCTCAACTTGCCCATTGGACTGAGGGTGGTAAGCTGAGGAGAAGTCCAACTTTACCCCGAGTAGGCCGCAAAGTGCTCTCCAGAACTTAGAAGTGAACTGGACCCCTCGATCCGAGACAATATGCAGAGGTAATTCATGCAGACGGAAGATGTGTTGCATGAAGAGATCAGCCAGTCGAGCGGCAGAAGGCAGGCCAGTCAGGGGAACAAAATGAGCCATCTTTGAAAAACGATCCACCACCACCCAGATCACACTGCATCCTGCAGAGAGAGGCAGATCTGTAACAAAATCCATAGCAATATGCCGCCAGGGGGCCTCGGGCACAGGCAGTGGTTGGATCAGACCGGCTTGTCTGGAGTGGGCACTCTTGTTGGCTGCACACACCATACAGGAGGAGACAAAGTCTATGACGTCTTTGGGCAGTGTGGGCCACCAGAACGGACGGGCAATTAGGTCTCTTGTCTTACGGGCACCCGCATGTCCTGCCAGCTTGGAACTGTGACCCCAGCGAAGGATTCTTCCTTGTCTGCCAGCCGTACGAAAGTTTTTCCTGGAGGAATGTCTTTAACCTGCAGAGGGTTGACAGAGTAGATGCAGGAATGATCGATAATATTCTGTGGGGACTCCACAGTGTCCTCTGTCTCAAATGACCTGGACAAGGCATCGGCCCTCACATTCTTGTCGGCAGGTCGGTAGTGTAGTTCAAACCGGAACCGTGCAAAAAACAATGACCATCTGGCTTGACGAGGGTTCAGTCGTTGAGCTGTCTGTAGGTAGGTCAAGTTCTTGTGGTCCGTGAAGACCAGGATAGGATGAGCTGCGCCTTCCAGTAGGTGTCTCCACTTCTGCAGAGCCAGCTTGATGGCCAGTAACTCCCGGTCCCCAATCGAGTAGTTGCGCTCTGCAGAAGAAAACAGCTTGGAGTAGTAACCACATACCACCGTCTTGCCTTTCGAACCCCTCTGGAACAATAGAGCACTGGCACCAATAGAGGAGGCGTCCACCTCTAACGAAAACTGCAGGGACACATCAGGATGGTGCAGAATGGAGGCAGACGTGAAGGCTTTCTTTAAGGTTTGAAATGCGATCTCCGCCTCTGGAGTCCATACTTTGGCATTCATACCCTTCTTAGTGAGTGTGGAGATGGGGGTTGTCAGAGAAGAGAAGTTGGGGATGAACAGTCTGTAGAAGTTGGCGAATCCCAGGAAGCGTTGTATGGCCCTTAAGCCTTGGGGACGTGCCCACTGCAGGACAGCCTTGATCTTTTCAGGGTCCATCTTGAGACCCTGATCAGAGATGATATAGCCCATGAAGGGTAGAGACTTCTCTTGGAACACACACTTCTCCAACTTGGCGTAGAGATGATTCTCTCTTAATCTAAGCAACACCTGGCGGACATGGCCCTGATGAGTCACAAGATCTGGGGAAAAAAATCAAGATATCATCGAGATACACCACAACACAGACATAGAGGCGGTCACGAAATATGTCATTCACAAATTCTTGAAATACTGCGGGAGCGTTACACAGGCCGAAGGGCATGACCAAATATTCGTAGTGTCCATCACGTGTGTTAAAGGCAGTCTTCCACTCGTCTCCCTGATGGATCCGGATTAGATTTTAGGCCCCCCGCAGGTCAAGCTTTGAAAAAAATGTTGCCCCCCCGTATATGATCAAAGAGCTCAGAAATCAAAGGCAAGGGGTACCTGCTCTTCACCGTGATCTGATTGAGACCCCGGTAGTCAATGCAGGGTCAAAGGGATCCATGCGCCTTTTTGACAAAGAAAAACCCGGCTCCGGACGGGGATGAAGACTTTCGTATGAAGCCCCTCTCTAGATTCTCTTTAATGTAGGCCGACATAGACTGGGATTCTGGCAAGGAAAGAGGGTATACTCTTCTGCGAGGAGGACAAGAGTCAGGAACCAAGTCGATAGGACAGTCGTATTCTCGATGTGGTGGCAATATCTCTGCCTCCTTTTTGTCGAAGACATCAGCGAACTGAGAGTAACAAGGAGGTAGCCCTGTCAATGACTGAGGTGAAGAAGGCTGGGATGGATGGACATGGCCCAGACAGCGGTCTTGACACTTAGGGCCCCACTGAAGAACCTCTCCAGAGTTCCAATTCAGGACTGGGGCGTGAAGACGGAGCCAAGGCAAACCCAGCAGCATGGGGTTGACGGCCTTGGACAGGACATACAGAGAGATGAGCTCGGAATGAAGAGCCCCACCTGGAGTCTCAATGGCTTGGTCACAGACAATACTGGGTCAGGCAAAGGCAGTCCATCTACTGAGGCAACGATCAATGGTCTCTCCAGCAAAATAGAAGGCAAGTGCAGAAGATCCACAAGGTCCTGACAGATGAAATTGGAGCTGCGGAGCCAGAGTCCAGGTAGGCAGAGACTGGGTGAGGTCTCCCGCCAGCGACAATGGTCACAGGAATAAACAGCTTGGACGAGAATTCTCTATCAAGTGCAGCAGCGCCCAGGGTTGTCTCTCCAACCAATCCCAGGCGTTGGGGTTTCTTAGGCCTCTGGGCCAGAGGTGCGCCTGCTCTGTTTTTCCTGATCAGACAGTTTAAGCCGATCCACCTGCATCGGAACCTCGGGCGCAGCAGAAGAACAGGGCAAGAGGGGTTGCTGGAAGTTGGGCGCCAGTCTAGGAAGCCGTCTCTCCTGAAGAATCTCTTGGGATCTCTCTCTGAGCCTTATGTCCATGCGGGTAGCCAGTAGAATCAGATCATCCAGGGCAACTGGGAGATCTCGAGGAGCCAGTTCGTCTTTGATCTCAGGCGATAGGCCATGCCAAAAGGATGCAACCAAGGCCTCATTGTTCCGGGACAATTCTCCTGTCAGAGTCCGGAACTGGATGGTGTATTCACCCATGGAGGCGTCCTCCTGCCGCAGGTTAAAAATAGCATTGGCTGCCAATGAGGCTCGTCCAGGTTTCTCAAATACGGAAAGGAACAACTGCACAAACCCCAGGAAGTCTCTGGTCATGGGTCCCTGACGTTCCCAGATTGGATTCAACCATGCCAGGGCCTTGCTGGCGAGTAGGGATACAATAAAGGCGATCCTGGCTTCGTCCGAAGGAAATGCTTGGGCGTGCAGAGTGAAGTGGATTTGGCATTGGTTCAGGATCCCCCTGCACGAACTTGCGTCTCCATGAAACCGAGGTGGCAATGGCAGCGAGAGCCATGAGGTGTAGCAGGAGGGTCGATCGGAGGAGTTTGACTAGGAGCGATGACGGAAGAAACTAGCGCACCAAGATTCTGCTCCATGGAGTCTACTGCCACATTGAGTTGATCCTGTCGCGCTTGCAGATCCTGCAGGTCCGCCTGCATGGCTTGGTAGGATGACAGGCTCTTGACTTGGCCAGCGGGGTCCATGGCCTGAGCGTACTGTCACGGCGCGGGGTGTGGACCCACTGGGCCGTACCGCGTAGCGGGGTAGCAGCTGGCCAACAAGGTACAAAACAATGTCTATAGTTCTGAACGGGTACCTGAGGCAATGTAGACAGTGGCAGGAACACGACTTGGCTTTCACAGCAGGTGACGCCGCGGATGCAGCGGGAAGACACGACTTGGCTTTCACAGCAGGTGATGATAGCACAGGATACAGGGTACAGGCAGCAGTAACGGGTAACACTGGGAACTGGAAAACACTGGGAGACCTTTAGCAAGACAAACTAGGGTATACAATAACACTCAGGCAAGGAACCAGTGGGCAGAGCCCCTTTTTATAGTCCAGCCGCCATTTGGGCTGATAATTGATTTTTGACCACTGGACGCGTACTGGCCCTTTAAGCACGAGGAACCAGAAGAGAGTGCCGGCGTCTGCCAGGAGGAGGGGGATGCCGAGCAGAGAGATGTCCATGGCTGGGATCGTCAGGGGGTGAGTTAGAACGGCGACCCCCGGCCATGGACGTAACACCAGGAACGGGAACCTCCTATGCCCCGCTCGGCGGTGGGGCCTAAAAGGCTTCTGGTATTATCGGCAAGATGGTGCTGGCTCAGCTTTGGTCTCAGAAGCTGAGTTGGCGTCATCAGCAGCGGGTATCCGCTGTATGTTACAGCGGACACCCCGATGTATCGGCAGGAACTGGAGCTAGCTCCGATTGCTGCCATTAACTACTTAGATGCAGCGATCCAATGCGATCACTGCTTCAAAGTGGTTTGTAGCAAATCGGCAGCCTGCCATGCCATGGCAAGGCTGCCAACTGCTACTATGGCAACAGGAGGCCTAACAATGGCCTCCTGTCTGCCATTATGGGAGCCGATTAGGCCCCGACTGGAGCCGGAGCCTGCTCGGCTTGCTGTCAGTGAATAACTGACAGTTCTAATACATTGCACTACATAGGTAGTGCAATGTATTAGAACATCAATCAAACAGTTGGACCTTCAAGTCCCCTAGTGGGACTACAGAAATGTGTAAAAAAAGTAAAAATAAAAGTTGTAAAAAATAAAATAAAAGTTTCAAGTAATAACATAAAACACGATCGCCCTTTTTCCCTTATCAAGTCATTTATTATTGTAAAAAAATAATAAAACTGTACATATTTGGTATCACCGCGTCTGTAACGACCAGAACTATAAAAATATTATGTTATTTGTCCCTCGCAGTGAACGCTGTAAAAAAAACAACCTAAAAAATAATGCCAGAATTGCTTTTATTTTGGTCACATGTCTTCCAAAAATTTAAATAAAAAGTGATCAAAAAGTCGCATGTATCCAAAAATGGTACCTATAAAAACTATTACTCGTCCCGCAAAAAACAAGCCCTCAGACAGCTCCGTCGACTAAAACAATTAAAAAGTTATGGCTCTTACAAAAGTAATTTTATTGTGCAAAAAGTTGTAAAACATAAAAAAGTTCTATAAATTAGTTATCGCCGGAATCGTACTGACCCGCAGAATGAAGGTAACATGTAATTTATAACGCATGGTGAACGCTTTATAGAAAAAAACTATGGAAGAATTGCTGTTTTTCCATTACCTTGCCTCCCAAAAAAAAGGATAACAAGTGATTGCATGTATCTCAAAATGGTACCAATAATAACTACAGCTCGTCCTGCAAAAAAAACAGCCCTCATACCACTACATCTATGAAAAAATAAAATTAGTTAAGGCTCCAATAAGTCAGGAAAGAAAATTATTGTGCCAACCCGAGGGGAACATTTCTTCTGTTTCAAGAGGCTATTTATCAAGGCCCTAAAAATAGGGCACCAGGAAGGGGAGGACTCAAATATATCTGCTGGAAGCGAGGGTGCCCGTATTATACCAGGACAACACTTCCCAGCAAAATTCCTCAAAATGCAAAGGTGCGGGGTGTGGACCAAATGGGAGATAAGTAAGGACACCATTTATCAGTGCGACACCGGCCTGTGTAGAAAGGATTGCTTCGCAGCGTAACAAATATTTATGGATTATTTTATTGTTTACCCCATTATTATACCACCTGACTATGCCCCTAATATACTTTGCCCAGCCTTCCCTTCTGAGCCCTACAGCGTGCCCAAACAGCAGATTACTTCCAGATATATGGCATCGCCATACCTGGGAGAAACCTTTTAACAATTTTGGGGGTGTGTATCCAGTGGTACAAGCTGGGCACGACATATTTCCCACTGAAATGTCACATCTAGGGAAACATTTTCATTTTTACTTTGCACCATCCGCAGCGCAATCATTTATGGAAAAGACCAGTGCGGTGAAAATGCTTACTAAACCCCTTAATAAATGCCTTGAGGAGTGTAGTTTCCAAAATAGTGTCACTTCTCAGCGGTTTCTTTTATTATTTCACATTAGAGCCTCTGCAATTGTGAACCAATACTGTGTAAGTTGCCAAATTAGGCCTCAATTTCACATGGTACTCTTTCTTTCCTGAGCCCTGTCGATAGTCCAGGCAAAAGATTAGAGCCACATGTAGGGTGTTTCTAAAACCGGGAAACACAGCATAACAATTAGAGAGCTGTCTTGTTATGGTGGCACAAGCTGTGCACCACATATTGGCATATCTATGGAAAAAATACAATTTTCACTCTGCAACATCGAGTGCACACTAATTTCTGCAAAACACCTGTGGGGTCAAAATGCTCACTACACCCCCTAGGTGAATACCTTGAGGGGTGTAGTTTCCAAACTGGGGTCACTTGTGGGGGGTTTTCACTGTTTTAGTCCCACAGTGGCTTTGCAAATGCGTCATAGCAACCAGAAACGAATCCAGCAAAATCTGTACTCCAAAAGCCAAATGGCACTCCTTCCCTTCTGAGCCCTACTGTGTGCCCAAACAGCAGTTTATGACCACATATTGGGTATTGCCGTACTCAGGAGAAATTGCTTTACAAATGTTGTGGTTCTTTTTTTCTTTTATTTATTGAGAAAATGAAAAATTTTGAGCTAAAGATACGTCTTAGTGAAGAAAAAGGATTTTTTTTAATTTTCACTGCCCAATCTTAATAAAATCTATGAAACATCTGTGGGGTCTAAATGCTCACTACACACCTAGGTGAATACCTTGAGGGTGTAGATTCCAAACTGGGGTCACTTGTGGGGGGTTTTCACTGTTTTAGTCCCACAGTGGCTTTGCAAATGCGTCATAGCAACCAGAAACGAATCCAGCAAAATCTGTACTCCAAAAGCCAAATGGCACTCCTTCCCTTCTGAGCCCTACTGTGTGCCCAAACAGCAGTTTATGACCACATATCGGGTATTACCGTACTCAGGCGAAATTGCTTTACAAATGTTGTGGTTCTTTTTTTCTTTTATTTATTGAGAAAATGAAAAATTTTGAGCTAAAGATACGTCTTAGTGAAGAAAAAGGATTTTTTTTAATTTTCACTGCCCAATCTTAATAAAATCTATGAAACATCTGTGGGGTCTAAATGCTCACTACACACCTAGGTGAATACCTTGAGGGTGTAGATTCCAAACTGGGGTCACTTGTGGGGGGTTTTCACTGTTTTAGTCCCACAGTGGCTTTGCAAATGCGTCATAGCAACCAGAAACGAATCCAGCAAAATCTGTACTCCAAAAGCCAAATGGCACTCCTTCCCTTCTGAGCCCTACTGTGTGCCCAAACAGCAGTTTATGACCACATATCGGGTATTACCGTACTCAGGTGAAATTGCTTTACAAATGTTGTGGTTCTTTTTTTCTTTTATTTATTGAGAAAATGAAAAATTTTGAGCTAAAGCTACATCTTATTGAAGAAAAAGGATTTTTTTATTTTCTCTGCCCATTATAATAAAATCTATAAAAACCCCTGTGGGGTCAAAATGCTCACTACACCCATAGATGAATCCTCAAGGGGTGTAGTTTCCAAAATGGGGTCACTTGTGGGAGTTTTCCACTGTTTTGTCCCTTCGGGGGCTTTGCAAATGTGACATGGCCTCCACAAAGCATTCCTGCTAAATTTGAGCTCCAAAAGCCAAATGGCGCTCTTTCCCTTCTAAGCCTTGCCGTGTGTCCAAACAGACATTTAGGACTATTTGTGGGGTGTTGTTTTAATCGGGAGAAATTGCTTTACAAATGTGGTGGTGCTTTTTCTCCATTAGTTCTTTTGGATATGAGAAAAAGTAGCTAAACCTACATTTTCTTTGAAAGAATGTAGATTTTCATTTTCACGGCCTACTTCCAACAATTTCTGCAATAAACCTGTGGGCTCAAAATGCTCACTATACCACTAGATAATTTCCTTGAGGGGTCTAGTTTCCCAAATGGGGTCACTTTTGGGGGATTTCCACTGTTTTGGCACCGCATGAGCCCTTCAAACCTGACATGGTGCCTACAATATTTTCTAATAAAAAGGAGGCCCCAAGATTCACTAGGTACTCCTTTGCTTCTAAGGCCAGGGCTTCAGTCCATTAGCACATTAGAGCCACATGTGGGATATTTCTAAAAACTGCAGACTCTGGGCAATAAATATTTAGTTGCATTTCTCTGGTAAAACCTTCTGCGTTACAAAAAAAATTGATTAAAAATGAATTTCTGCAAAAAAAAAATGAAATTTGTAAATTTCACCTCTACATTTCTTTAATTCCTGTGAAACGTCTAAATGATTAAGAAACTTTCTAAATGCTGTTTTGAATACTTTGAGGGGTGAAGTTTTAAAAATGGGGTGACTTATTCGGGGTTTCTAATATATAAAGCCCTCAAAGCCACTTCACAACTGAACTGCCCCCTGCAAAAATAGCCTTTTGAAATTTTGTCATTTTCTTGAAAATGTTAGAAATTGCAGCTAAAGTTCTAAGCCTTGTGACGTCCTAGGAAAATAAAACGATATTCAAAAACAATGCCGATCTAAAGTAGACATATGGTGGATGTTAAATAGCAACAATTTTCTGTGGTATAACTTCCTGTTTCACAAGCAGATGCATTTAAATTAAGAAAAATGCTAATTTTTCACAAATAAATACTGAATGTATCGAGCAAATTTTGCCAGTAACATAAAGTCCAATGTGTCACGAGAAAACAGTCTCAGAATCGCTTGGATAGGTGAAAGCATTCCGAAGTTATTACCACATAAATTGAAACTCTGTCAGATTTGAAAAATGAGGCTCTGTCAGGAAGGTCAAAAGTGGCCAAAGCGGGAAGGGGTTAAAAAGGGTTATCTGAATTAGAGAACCCAATTTCAATAGGTCCCCCAAACACTCATTGTTTTTAGGTCTTCATATTACCTGCAGTATTAGTAGGTGAAGGGCAAATGGACACTTACACATATTAACTCATCATAGGGTCTACTAGCAAAGGCAAGAGCAATGTGGAATCACATACTGTAGGTGACCAGGGGAAGCAATTTATTGCAAATCTGGTCATTATTATGAGACTGGCCACAACTTCTATTTATGTGTATATCTTTCCACATATTAGAATAAAAGTAAAGTAATTAATTATGCAATAACACAAACGCAATTTTTCAGAAACCAAAAGTTATCTTATATTTCAGATTCTCTAAAGAAGGCACTTTCTGTATTAGCTTTGCACACTCTTGAGGTTACCACTTTGGATACCTTTCCTAAATCATTATTCCCATACATCCTAAGCACTTGATGGCTGCTTTCTCTTCACCCTCTACTTTAACTCATCCCAAACCATGTCTATTGAGGCCAGGTGACTGTGGAGGCCAGGTCATCTCAAGCAGTAGTCCATCACTTACATGATTTGGGTCATTGTCCTGTTAAAAACAAAATGACAAGCCAACTAAATGTAAACAATTTGGGATAGCATGCTGTAGAATTCTGTGTCAGCCATGATGGTTATGTGGGCCTTCAATACTAAATGCATTGCCAAAAGTGTCACCAGCAAAGAACCTGCACACCATCAAAAGACATAGGGCACTCCTTCTGTCTGGAGAAAAAAAGGTTCAATCTCCAGAGGCGACGAGCCTTATTTACCAAGTGAGTCTGTGGAATAGTCTACCTCAGAAGCTGGTCTCAACAGAAACAGTAGATGGCTTTAAAAGAGGATTAGATCATTTCTTAGAATTAAATAATATCAATGCCTATGTAAATAATTTTTGTTTGAATGTTGATGATGTCTGATCGCCACTTGGGAAATATTCATTTTTTTTAGGGCAGATTGGCTCATTATTTTTTTCTTTATTACCCTTCTCTGGTTCAATTGTGGTAAAACAAAGTTCTAAGGTTTACACGTATCCCTTCCCTACATCCACATCCTTGCCCATTATTTGGTTGAACTTGATGGACATATGTCTTTTTTCAACTATACTAACTATGTAACTATATAACCATGCACTCACATTTTCTATGTCTCATGAAGATGCATTGGTGAGGACTAAAAATCTATCATTTGGAATTCAAACCAAGCAGCAGATTTCCACTGATCTGATGCCCACTGCTTTCTGATATCTACGGTTTCTTGGCCTAAGCAAGTCCCTTTTTATTTCTTCCCTTCAGTAGTAGTTTTCTTGTAGCAATTCTACCATGAAGGCCTGATTAACGCAGTCTCCTCTGAACAGTGGATGTTATGATGTGTCTGCTGCTTGAACTGAGTAAAGCATTGGTTTGGCCAGTAATCTGAGATCAGTGGCGTAACTACCGCTATAGCAGCCGTACCGGCTGCTACAGGGCACGCAGCATGGGGGGGGCCCGTGCCACCCGCCGGCACGGCCCCCCCTCCCATGGCCGGAGGCTCCGCTAGCAGCCGTTATGGCTGCTACAGCGTGACGCCACTGAAGGGTTTGTTCCTACAAAAGACATGCATCCCCTATCCCCAGGATAGGGGATACATGTGTGATCGCTGGGACGCCCAGCGATAAGGAGAACGGGGGAGCGAAAGATCCTCGAAGTTCTCCATGACAAACCTTGGACTTCCGGGGTCTGTCGGCAGCTCCATTGAAATTATTTGTGCACAGGTCGCGCTTGTGCACATGCGTGACCAGCGCTCCTTTCATTTTTATTGAACTGCGCAGACCCTGGAAGTCTGAGGTTTGTCATGGAGAACTTCGAGGGACTTTCGGTCCCCCGTTCTCCTTATCGCTACCAGCGATCACACATTTATCCCCTATCCTGTGGATAAGGGATACATCTCTTTTGTAGGACAAACTATAGGCCGTATTTTTTGGGGGGGGTCGGGGGTCTATATGGCGTTATCTACAGGGGGGCTGTATGGTGTTATCTACAGGGGGCTGTATAGCGTAATCCACAGGGGGGGCTGTATGGTGTTATCTACAGGGGGGCTGTATGGTTATCTACGGGAGGCTGTATGGTTATCTACAGGGGGGGCTGTATAGCGTAATCTACAGGGGGGCTGTATGGCGTAATCTACAGGGGGGTCTGTATGGCGTAATCTACAGGGGGATGTGTATGGCGCTATCTACAGTGGGCTGTATGGTGCTATCTATAGCGGGCGCTGTGTGGCGGAATCTATAGGGAGGCACTATCTACAAGGGGGGGTTGTGTGATACCCAGGGGAGGGGGGCCCCCAGTCAAAAGTTTGCTATGGGGCCCAGTCATTCCTAGTTACGCCCCTGCTGAGATATTATTATGAGGTGACTTCTCATGCTGGTAATTTACTCTCTGCAGCACAGGGGACTATGGCCATGAGAGACGGTTTCTTCTTTTACGACTGCACCTTCATTGACCTTCATTTCTTTAGGAGAATTTGCACCCAAATCTAGAAATAACGGCCAGATTTGAATTAGCTTTTAGCAACTTATGTTATCGAGAAGGATATTATTGGTCATCAGTTTCTGGAAACTGATAGCTGGGTATTCCTAAATTGTGTTTGTTGCCCCAGCCCTATATCTAAATACCCTGACCAATACAGAATAAGGCTGTCCATACACTTGAGATGTCAAGGCAAACGATCGATCAGCCATCAGCTTTTCTTCCCAACTCCCAAATACACATGTACGCTCGGTTCGGCCAAGCGTGCATGTGTTTTCAATAGGAAGGAGTGAGAAAGCCACTGCCAGATTCCTCTGGCAGCAGCTAATCTGCTTGTAAACAAAAGGATCGGGCATGTTGAAATTCTACAGCCCAATCCTTTTGTCCACCAATATTTGTCCACCAATATCTACAGATTTCATAGTTGGCCAGTCTCGTTGAAATCAGCGGTTCGGTTGACATACAACCAATGTGTATGGCAACCTTTATACACAGCACTTGGGGTACATGTCTTGACTCCCCCAGCTAGACTCTTTGTTTCTGAGAAGCAAATTCAAATGTGACAACAATATGGCTGCATGTCCTAGAGTTACTTTTTGTAAAAATGTATCAACTAAATAGAAAAACGGCAATATCCCTGTAAGTAAAGTGATGGATTGTTGTTTATCTTGAGCTGTTCCCACCATATTATGCATAATATATATATATATATATATATATATATATATATATATTATGATCTCATGCAAAAAAAAAAGGGAGGCCGTCTACCAAATACAGCTATCTAAGACTCACCTGCATTGTCATAACACAACTGGCAGGAGCCATTTATTGGCAAAGCAATCCCACAAATTAACTTAAAGACTTACATTACCTATATGTACCTTTTAACATTCTTCATCTTTAAATTTCACTGAAATTGTAAATGAAATCTACTGGTACTGTCATTTCATATCTACTTTTTCTTCTCTGCATGACACCTCAAGCTAACATTTTTCATCAATGTCCCCTACTGTATCGCCGAGCAGCCAAGAGCATAATTCACTAAATTACAGAGTATGCTTCTCTTCCTAAACCACTGACCTTAACTCAGGCACGGTACACTGTTAATCTCAGCTGTATTACATTTCTGCTTAAAATAAATTAGCAACTGAAGCCACTCAATGGAAAACGACAATCCAGATATTAATTTTATTCAGTGGGAGAAAAAAAATTACAGAAAATGTTATGTTTCCAAAATATAAAGAAATTCTTCAGCGGGAAAGTCTTTCATTGTATACTCCTCTGTGTTGCTATATGTTGTTTAACCTGTAACCTTTTTTACGCCTATACAAAAATTTTGGGGAGGATTCTTACTTTCCTTTACTGGCAAATAAACTGTTCATTGTATCCCATTTATTAAAGTGTGCTGCAGGTGTTCTGTGGTAAATGAATGGTCATATTAATACCTGTCAAATATAATCACACTCTATTCATCATTTTCAGCCGGCTGCATGGGGGACAGCTTCCAGCAGTCTTATTTTCTGTAGCCGTGTTGAAATGTCTATAGAGCTTTTTGGTCCATCTGTCAGTGCTGTCATTTGGAAGGAAAATAGTATCAGCACTTTAAATATATAGAGTCCTTTATTGTTACTGTGTTATGATTGAACCGTCCGCAGCGTCTCGTGTATATTACATTGTGGCTCATAACTGCCCAGTGCTTTATATAAGTGACTTTCAGGAAAGCACACCAAGCACTGACATGCTATAGGAAACACTTGTGTTGATATTTCTTATCCTCGCTAAATTTAATAGCATATACAAAAACATAAAGATTTTTTTAACTGTTTCCTATATAATTAAAAGGAGTCGTTTGAACTTTAGAAAAAATGAGGCAGGAGTCTCCAAATATAAAGACCAGGCCAATTTTAGTTTTTTCCCTTCCCGCCTTCCAAAAGCCATAACTTTTTTACTTCTTTGTCAACATAGGGGGGGGCTTGCATTTTGCAGGACAAGTTTTAGGTTTTCAAGGCATCATTTATTTTACCGCATAATGTTCTGGGAAGCTTAAAAAAAATTTGTGGGGTGAAATGGGCAAAAAACAGCAATTACGCCATTTTTGGGGGGGTTTTGTTTTTACGGTGTCCATCAGGCGGTAAAAACTACATATTCCCCATATTCTACAGGTTGATACGAGTACGTCGATACCAAATTTATATGTTTTGCTTTATGTTTTACCACTTTTAAAAAAATAAAACTATTTGCTAAAAAAAAAAAGGTTTTGTGTCGCATATTCTGAGAGACATAACTTTTTTATTTTTCCATCAATTTAGCGGCTTGAGGGCTTTCATTTTGCGGGCGAGCTGTAGTTTTCACCGATACAATTTTGGGGTATATGCGACTTTTTGATCACTTTTTATTCCATTTTTTTGGAAACCTAAGGTGACCAAAAAATAGCAATTTGCACGTTTTATATATTTATTTTTTTACGGCACTCATCGAGCGGGTTAAACAATGCTATAATGTGATAGTACGGACTTTTCAAGACGCAGCGATACCAGTTATGTTAACTTTAATTTTTTTCTAATATTGCTTCAGGACAAAAATTGGAAAAGGGTTTTTTTTTAAACTTGTAATATTTTTTATTTTTTTTGGAACATTATACAAAACTTATTTAACTATTTCTTACTTTTTTTATTAGTCGCCTTAGGGGACTTAAACCAGCGATTGTTGGATCGCTTGCATGATATACTGCAATACTAATGTAACGTAAGGCTAATGTATTGCAGTATATCGTGGTACTGACAGTCTCCTTTGAAGCCTTGCCTGAGGCAGGGCTTCAAAGAAGTACAAAGATGGCAGACCTGGGGGCCTTCATTAGGCCCCCAGGCTGCCATGTCAACCATTGTCACTGGCCGATAGCATTGCGGGGGGTTGCGCGATGGCGTGTTTGAGGGGGTGCCCCCCTGATTCTAATAATTTAAATGCGTTCGTGATTGACTGCGGCATTTAAGGTGTTAAACGAGCGGAATCAAAGTGATCTTTGATTCCGACCGTTGCAGTGAGGTGTCGGCTGTATAACACAGCCGTCACCCGCTGAGTACGGAGAGAGCTCAGCCCGTGAGCCCGCTCCATACTTCCCCTTAACGGCTGCCACGTACATGTACGTGGTATGTCATTAAGGGGTTAAAATAGCAAAAGGTAAAATACTAACCTTTTAAAATGTGAGCCATGTTCACACCACTTTTTCCCAGCCCCCGCTGATTCTTGTTTGCTTCAGTGCTGCGTTGTCGTCTTGTTTCTCTATTACATGACCACATAGTCAATGTCTGGCTGCAGTGCTGATGTCAGGTGATTGGATAAGGTCATGTGACGGAGAGACAGGGTGTCATTGAGGTGCTGAAGTAAACAATGAGGGATCAGGATCACATGGCATGGGGATGGTGGCTATTTTAAAGAGGACCAGTCTTTAAAGCAATTAGCCGCTATTTTGAGGTAATCGCTGAAAAAAACCGCACCAAAAACAACTTATGAAAACCCAGCCTACTGTAATGCTTTCTGGTGAACTGAATCCGATTCGTTTTTGTGACATCAGATTTTTGCAATGACTGCACTTCCTAGGATGCAAATGGCCAACGCAAGCTCCGTGCAGGGCATTGTGGGTGATTTCTGCTCACTTGGATATAGAATTGTGAAAACAGGTGTGGATGAGGACAGGCTATAATACAGGCTGTCACCTAGTACTAGTATAAATTAAGTCCTTAAATATTTAATGTAGATGATATCCATATTTAAACTGTAATATTTGTGTCCACGGTTGGTGTAAAGCCCTTTAATACAATATAAGAAATAAATAACACATAGAATGGGAGGAGAGTTATGAAATGATGCATTTTATGACATTATTGATAAGACGAAAATTGCACATGCTGAATGACAAATGTGGCTCAACCCGCTAGACATGTTAGAAAGTTTTCTCTCCCTTATGCACCTCATAACTGTCCTCCTTTACACCAATGATTTGTAGCCAACAAATGGTGCACTGCATTAAATTTGGCACATTTTATTACTCTTAGGCTATGTTCACACTGAGTTTTTTGATGAGTTTTTGACGCGGAACCCGCGCCGCAAAACTCGTCAAAAATTGCCCTAAAATGCCTCCCATTGATTTCAATGGGAGGCGGGGGATGCTTTACCGCTCGCGGGAGAAAGAAGGGACATGCCCTATCTTCAGGCGTTTACACCTCTGACCTCCCATTGACTTCAATGGGAGGCAGAGAAAGCGTATTTCGCGGCGTTTTTTGCCCGTGGTGGTCAATGGCCGCGGGCGAAAAATGCTGCGAAAAACGCCGCGAAAATCGGTGTGCAGGGAGAGGAAAATCTGCCTCAAACTTCCAAACTGAATTTTGAGGCAGAAATTCCGCCTGCAAAAAAACTCTGTGTGAACCCAGCTTTAATCGTGCTCCTTTTTCTAGACACATAAAACTGTGCAAATAGTGACTAAAACACATGGTAAATATGGCGCACCCCGTGTAATACACCTTTTTGCCACAATTTCTGTCAGAATTCTAAGCACATTTTGCTTAATAATTATTCCTTAAAATTCCCCAAAAAATTTACAGGGGTGCAATTTCAAACTCCTTGTAGCCCTGCAATGTATTATCAGACCGCTACCATTATCAGACTGTTTCTAGTTATGTCTTATTATCTAAAGTAGTTCAAATCATAGTGTGTCTTTAAAACAACCTTGAATATATCATAGTTTACATAGATTGCAATAGGTCATCAGTAAAACAAATTAGGGTTCTTTTACACTGGCCAATATTGGCTGTAAAAACGAGACACTTCGTTGATCGACGCTTGTTTGCTCCTTTCATAAGGAGCAATTATCAGTAATGTATGTGGACGAGCGCTCATTAGACCAGGAACACACGTAGTTTTGATGCCGTTTTTGCATCCTATTTTTAGCCAAACACAGGAGTAGACACAAAAGAAAGGAGATGCATCAGTCTATTCTTTATACTTTTCCTTCCATTTTGGATCCACTTCTGGCTTTGGCTCAAAAAAAACGAAACCAAAAACTGCATCAAAACTGCATGTGTGATCCAGGCCTCACTACGATCACTCGTCCCTATACATTTCCATCACATCGGCAGCACATCTCCCTGTTTACACAGGGAAATGTGATGTTGACAACGATAATATTTTGTGCTGCATAAACGTTTGCTCATTCATTGGCTGATCATTGCACTGTTTACACAGGGCACAGATCGGGAACAAGCATTCATATGAACGCTGGCCCGATCATTGGCCCATGTAAAAGGACCTTCCCTTCATGCTATAATTTAGTCTCTCCATGGGTTCATGAATGTCAGGATTCTGGACACAGAACGTTGTCAAGTTGTATTTTTATTTTTACTTTATCCTTGGGAATTCTTGTTAATTGCTTCATTACTTAGGTTCAGTGTGAAAACGTAATTAGATTTCAACAGTAACCGTATTTATCACATGAACAGACAAGTGTAAAAACAGTGAAGGGGTGGATTTCATTGTGTTTTCTTTTTTTCTCTGTACTAAGTACATGATGATAGATGTCAGATAATTCCGGAAAGTAATGCTGGTTGTCATGACTTATGAATGTGCCCTGGGCAACATAAAAATAAATCAATCTGACGCTTCCCACATACATTCATGTGGAGTCTGAAAACACAGAAATTTAAAAATGACCAAAATGTAATATATTTTGTGGAGCAAATGCATGCAAGCCTGTGGATGTATCGTTTGTTTATCTAAATGCTGGGGCGGTGCATGACACAGAGATTCAAAGCACACCAAAAAGAGAGCCCCAGTGTCATGTACTGCCCCCTCAGGCCACTCTCTAGATATAACACAGGGTATCAGTTTTTCCCTGGGTATTCCTTTAAGTTAAGCAATAAGGACAAAATTTGCTCTTTCATATTCTATTCTGTTCATGCTTTGTAAAAAATAAGATTAGGCAGTAATGCTAGGTTCACTCCGTCAGAGGAGCAGAGCAAGAGAATAACGGAAGAAATGGTTCTGTTACACAACAAACACCGCCGGCGACCGACAGAACCCAAGCAAACAAGAAAAGGAAATATTAAAAATCAATTATACACAGAAATAAAAGCGAGAGACTTTATTTTGGTATAAATATATATTAGTATTTTATATATATATATATATATATATATATATATATATATATATATATATATATATATATATATATATATATATATATATATATATCTTCTCCAGTTTGGAAGAAGACACATCTTTAGAGGAAGTACATTAAATAAAAATCCTTAAAAACACGTAAAAATACTTTGCGCCACCAAAGTTAATAGTTTACAACTGTAGAAACATATACAAACTGTCACGGAGCGGGTTAGTGGACCCACTAGGCCGTACCGCCGCAGCGGGGAGGCAGCTGGCCAAACAACAGGACACCCCAGAAATACAATGTCCCGCACAAGGGTACCTGAATAGTCCAGATGGTGGCCGCAGCTCTGGCACAGATGAGATGGGTGCAGCAGATGGCGTCAAATGTGGCGGATGACACAGGAGCCGCAAGTTGCGCCAGACATGGCGGATTCCTCCGGACATGGTGGATTCCTCGGGACGTGGCAGATGACACAGGACGTGGCGGATTCCTCCAGACGTGGCAGATGACACAGGACGTGGAGGATTCCTCTGGACGTGGCAGATGACACAGGACGTGGCGGATTCCTCCGGACGTGGCAGGACTCGATACTAAGGCACAGCACGGGAAACAGGAACGGGTAACAAGGCACGGGTAACAATTGGAACGGAAAACACTAAGGGACCATTTGCAAGACAGACTGGGAAAACTAACAACGCTCAGGCAAGGATTAGAAGGCCAGGGGCCTTCTTATAGACCAGGAAATCGTGGCAGTTGATGATGATGACGATTTCCTATTTGCATGCGCTGGCCCTTTAAGGCAGGGCACGAGCGTGCCCGCGCTCCCTACGGGACACAGCCGAACGGAGCGGAAGTGAGCGCTGGCGTCTCCTAGGAGGAAGACGTGGACCAGCGCTCACGGATCCATGGCTGCGGGCGTCGGGAGGTGAGTGAACCCGACGGCCCGCGGCCATGGACGCTACACAAACTGTACTTTCCCAAATGTAATATAGTGACAACCCTTTTAATTATTAGGTTTGGCCATTTTAGCCACATCCATTGCTATCAGGTGCTTAGAATGAAACCATGCAGTCTCCATACACAAACATTAAGGTCGTGTCCACACGTAACGGAAATTTCTATAGCAATTCCGTTGAAAGTAGCAGACTTTCCACTGCGGTAAAGCATTTTTCACTACAGAAAATGGTGTGTATTTTGCAGAGTTTTTCCACAATGCTGGGAGATGGTGCCATCTCCTCTAAAAAATGCTGCAATTCTGTCCACTTTCCGCAGTATAAACTGACGTGCAGCGGTACGAAAAATACGCACCGCAGGTCAATTTCTGCTCAGAATTTTTACACAGCATGTGGATGAGATTTGTTCATCTCCAATTTTGGCCAATGCAATGAGCACCGATCAACGAGACAGCTCGTTGATCGGTGCTCGTTTGCTCCTGTCACAAGGAGCTATGTATGGTGACGAGCGGTCGTCATACATTATTATCATGTATCATTATTATCATGTTGGCAGCGCATCTCCATGTTTACACAGGGAGAGGTGCTGCTGACAACGATTAGGGTATGTTCACATGAGGTCATTACGTTCGTAATCATGTTTTCAGTACGAGACAGTTGTCCGGCAGCGAGGCAGGGACTCCTAGCGTCATACATAAGTATGATGCTAGGAGCCCGGCTCCCTGCACTGTGTTCGGTCCGGTACTTGCGGCCGAAATACGTCTGTCAATTACAGACGTAATGACCTCGTGTGAACATACCCTTATATTTCAGTTTATTTGAAACTATACGATCAGCAGATGAACGAGCGTTCTATGAATGCTTGTCTGCCCGATAATTGCCCAGTGTAAAAGGGCCTTAACTCTAGCAAACAAACCTAAATGCTATGTCCACATGTAACATAAATTGCAACGTATTTTATTGCAGAAAATCCACAGTGTAATACAGTAGCAGCAGAGTGGATGAGATTTGAACAAATGCATAAATGGGTAAAAAACCCACCAAAAAAAACGTTCAGAAATTGACCTGTGGTGAAGCTTTTTAATCGGCCACATGTTAATATATGCTGCGGAATCGCCGCTTTTGTGTTGCAGGTTTTCCCCGTTGAATTCAATGGGAAGTTAAAATTCGCAATAGATTGCAAATTGAGGCGGAAAAGCTGCGATTCCGCCACAAAAATCGCAACTCAGAAAAAAAAGCCTATATTTACCTGTAGTCATGGCAACGTGTCCCTCTGACATCCTGTAGTCCGGTCTCCAGGGATGACGTTTTATCACAGCTAATCACAGGCTGCAGCGGTCACATGGGATGCAAGATGTCAGAAGGACAATTTGGTGCGTTTTTCTGCCCGGAATTCCCTGCGGGCTCCAGAGCGGATACGCGATGTACTTTTTCGCAGTGTATCCGCCCTGTGTGCACATACCCCAAGGATTCACACGCTGCAGATTTTGTTGAAAATATTTCTGCGCCTGTCTTATTATTATTTATTTATTTCAGTTACTTATATAGCACCAACATATTACGCAGCGCTGTACAGAGGTCCTCTCTTTTACTCTCCAAATTGGGGCTCACAATCTAAATTACCTATTGGTATGTTTTTGGGGTGTGGGAGGAAACCAGAGTACCTGGAGGAAACCCACACAAACACGGGGAGAACATACAAACTGCATGCAGATGTTGTCCTTGGTGAGATTTGAAGCCAGGACCGCAGCGCTGCAAGGCAGTCGTGCTAACCACTGAGCCACCGTGCTGCCATACAATCCCTT
Source organism: Rhinoderma darwinii (assembly GCF_050947455.1). Lineage (NCBI taxonomy): Eukaryota > Metazoa > Chordata > Amphibia > Anura > Rhinodermatidae > Rhinoderma > Rhinoderma darwinii. Next base: position 504,587,993 of record NC_134687.1, read on the forward strand.
TGATTGGAACTTGCAGAAACCCATGTGCTTACTGCCAAAACAAGACAATTTAGACGAATGAAACTGATTTTCACTAGCAGAGATTCCGGCAATAAAATCTGCAGTATGTGAATCCACCTTAAGGGTCAGTTCACACAGTTTTTAGACACGTTTTTTGACGTGGAAACAGTGCCGGAAAGCGCGCCAAAAAATGGTCAAAAATGCCTCCCTTTGTTTTCAATGGGAGGCGGAGGCATTTTTTCCCGCGAGCGGAAAAACCGTCTCGCGGGAAAAAAAAGCGACATGCCCTATCTTCGGCCGTTTACGTCTCTGAACTCCCATTGACATCAATGGGAGGCAGAGAAAGCGTATTTCGCTGTGTTTTTGCCCACGGCGCTTAATGGACGCGGGCAAAAAACGCAGCGAAAAATGTGGCAAACGCCATGCAGGCAGATTAAAATCTGCCTGCAAAAAAAACTCAGTGTGAACAGGGCCTACAGAATAGGAAACTGCAAGATTTTAGGATTCTTTTTTAATATAGATAATAACATAGAAAATGTAAAAAAATAAATAAAAAAAATCACTTCACTTAATTTTCTGATGACACATTACCTTTAATAGTCAATAGCACAATATGAATGTAAAAATTACATGATAGAGTTATATACAATTCAATGTCTAACCTACAGAAAATTACTACATTGACATGCACATTTCTTACATTTTTTTTCTAACTCGCTAATCTGAGCAAGCCGTTAATAAATGACATAAGGTTATCGATAGCCCTCCTAGGGAGCAAATGCAAGAAATAAACTCTTATGTGGTGCAAGTATGCTTATACTGGCGATTACAATGTTATTAAAAGACTCTATTTGCTAAAACAATATAAAGAATACTTTTCTGTCACAGTCATTTAAGGAATATGCCATTGGCACCACAGGAAGTGACAAGATCTTCATTTAGAAAGGAATTATTGCTTAAAGCATATTGAGCTCAGGCTGTAGGATTTCACACCAGGGGACATTTTCCACTATGTGTCAAATGCATGGATTTATATAAAACAAATCAGTATAAGAATAATCTCATAAATGAAAATAGTTCTTGTAACTGGTTTGTGCATCTGCTTGTACCTGTATGCCCAGAGGCACAGTGCCTTAACACATCGGGGTGTACATGCCCTGATGCTCACATAGGCAGAGAGCTTTCATAGTTACATAGGTTGAAAAATGACATAGGTCCATCAAGTTCAACCTTTCCCAATAAATTACCCATCATTCATTGCTGGATTAATTATAACCCTCAATGCCATTCATAAATAAATAAGCATCTAGCATTTTTTTAAATGCTGACATAGTATCTGCCATCACCAGGGGCATAACTAGGAAAGACTGGGCCCCATAGCAAACTCTTAACCGGGCCCCCCCCCCCCGGGTGCCACAAGCAGCCCCCCTTAGAAATAGTACCCCCTGTAGAATGTGCCACACAGCCCCCCTGTAGACAGTGCTCTATAGCCCCGCCTATAGACAGTGTCACACCCCAATTGTAGATAGCGCAATACAGCCCCCTGTAGATATTGCCATAAAGCCCCCACTGTATATAGCGCTATACAGCTCCCACTGTATATAGTGCCACACAGCCCCCCTTAGTAGAAAGTGCAGTACAGCCCCCCCTTAGTAGAAAGTGCCACACACAGACCCCTGTAGATTGCACCACACTCAGCCCCCTGTTGATAGAGCCACAGCCCTCCCCCTTGTAAATAGTGCCATACAGTTCCTCCTTGTGTATAGTGCCACACAGCTCCCCCTTGTGTATAGTGCCACACAGCTCCCCCTTGTGTATAGTGCCACACAGCTCCCCATTGTGTATAGTGCCACACAGGCCCCCCTGTGTATAGTGCCACAAGGCAATGGCGTTTCCGAGAAAGTTGTATCAGCCAGGCAGCTGTAACTCAAACATGGAAAGGTGGGTTTGGAGGCAGGACTATGTGACTCTTCAGGATAGCGGCACCACCCCATGACCCTCTAATGAGTAATTAGCATATAGTGTGTGTCGTTTAAAAATGTGGATTTTAAGAATATTGCTGGATCTGAAAAAAAAATACAAGGGAATGTTTGGAAATATTGTCAGGTCATGTATTACCGCATGGTTGCAGTTCAAGGGGTTAAAACTACCTGACAGATTCAGATTGAGAACAATTCCATCTGCCCTGCAATTTTGTTATTATAAATATATCCTATATAACTACAGATCCAGAACCAAGCTCTGACATATATACAGTACCACAACCAAGCTCAGTACATAAATACAGTGCCACAACCAAGATCAGTACTTAAATACAGCACTAGAACCAAGCTCTGACATATATACTGCACCAGAACAAAGCTCAATACATAAATACATCACTAGAACAAAGCCCATACATATATACAGCACCAGAACCAAGCTCAGTACATAAATACATCCCCAGAACCAAGCTCAGTACTTACATACAGCATCAGAACCAAGATCAGTACATATATACAACACCAAAACAAATACAGCTCAATTTAGTGCAACCCCTGCCGTATAGGTTTGTACGGCGTAAAACTACAGCTCCCAGCATGGTCCGAAAAATGGTGAGGATATGCTGGGAGATGCTGTTTCACAAAAAAAAAATCATATCATAATCATCTCGCTGCAGATCATACAGCGACTACAGTGCTGATTAGAGGCAGAACATTTACATTAAGTGACTCACCGGTGACGTCTCAGATTCTAGTTCTTTTCTGCTCCCTCCGTTCCAGACATCTATGATGGATTTTTACCGGCCATGACCCATTTAGACCGCCCTGTAGATAGTGGCCCACATATAGACCACCCCCCTGTAGATAGTGGCCCACATATAGACCCCCCTGTATATAGTGGCCCACATCCCCACATATAGACCCCGCCCTGTAGATTGTGCCCCACATCCCCACATACAGACCACCCCTGTAGCTAGTGCCCCACATATAGACCCCCCCCTGTATATAGTGGCCCACATATAGACGACCCCTCTGTAGATAGAGGCCCCACTATAGATAATGGCATTAACAGTTTTATGAGAAAAAAAAATAAAAATAAACTTTACATACTCACATGATCCCGTTTCTGTTGGTTGGCGATGCAGATCTGCTCTCTTTTGAGCGGGTCTGCTGGAGCTGAACGAGCGTCGTCCAATGACGCTGATTGGCGGGGCAGAATGACTTGCCCTGTCAATCAGCACCTTTCAAGCATGGAAGCAGCGCGATGACGTCATCGCGCCGCTAGCCAGTCAGCGTCATTGTAAGGCGCTGAATGGTCGAGCATTCAGCGCTAATGCATGTATTTGGCTGTTGCTAGCACCGGGGCCCCCTCCGGTGCTAGCGACATTCCTTACCTCGTGACAGCTGTGACCACAGACCTCTGGCATCCTGCCAGTGTCTCCTTCCTAGCAGACGCCAGCACTCACGGCCGCCCTGCTCTGTCCTGAGCTTACGCGCTCGGTCCCGGCCTTAAAGGGCCAGTGTGCGTACATGTTAATCTTCCCTGACCAATCTCCAGATCACCCTGGACTATAAAAAGTGCTCTGCCCTTCCACTCCTTGCCTGAGCGTTGTTGTTATCTACCCATGTTAGTTCTGCAAACAGTCTCTTAGTTGTATCCTGCTCCCAGTGTTTCCGTGCCCTGCTACCTGTATCCTGTGCTGTGTTTGTTTCTGTGCCTTATTTAGTGTTGGAGTCATGTTGTGCCATCTGCCACGCCTGCTGTCATACACCACGTCTGGTGTCATCTGCCACGCCTGGCATCATCCGCAACGTCTGGCGCCACCTGCCACATCAAGCTCCTTCCGTGCCAAAGCCTCTGCTACTGTATTGGCTCTTACAGGTACCCTTGTGCCAAGGACTTTGCATAGATTTTGTATAGACTGTGATTTTGCCAGCTGCCACTCCGCTACGGAGAGCAATATCATCATTGCTTATTCAACAGCATGGTTCCAAAGCTCTATCTTGCAATTTATCGTCATCTTCAATGGTGCCACCCATCTCTAGATACCAACATTAATGCACTCTGATCTTAAAGAGGTTTTTCGATGCCATATTATTTTTTTAAACTAAATATTGCCACCGTACTTGACCTTGCATTCTTTTTCCATGTTTCTGCTCCACTTTTCTGCTCCTTTTCTCACATGGCCGTTTGTTAACATGGCTCTGTTCCATATAGAGGATGCTACCGGCTTCACTCCCAGCATGCTGTGCATCTCTCCCAGCATGCTGTGCATTGGGATAACAGGCAGCTGCAGTACCGCCCAGTACACCCCCCTGTTAGTTGAAAATCCCACCCACTCCACCTCCGTCGCCATCTTAGTGCTCAAAGTACATTTATTCTACACTAGCTTTTATACCCGGCGTTGCTCGGGAGGTTGACTTACGGTATAGATGGCGTCCATCAGAGCGCCATGCGCATGCGTCAGACACCGGCGCCATGTTGCATGACGCGGGACTCCGCGCATGCCCAGTGCAGCACGAGAACACCCCCCGCCCGTGCCCAAGGCGCACGCGCCAGGGCCGCCCCACATCGTGGCCCTCCACACATGCCCAATGCGATGGCCGGGGACAGGACCAAGCACCACACTTCCCGTACCCAGTGCGCATGCGCCGGGGCCGACACCAGGATAAACATGGTGCGGCTCCCTGCGCATGCGCAGTACGACGGGCGCCGGATGCCTCAAGTCCAATAACAGAGGAACGATGCAGCTCCAGGGAAAGTGAATGTGTGTAGTGGTGTATGCAATAACCGCAATGTGTGCCCCGCTTATAATAATAATAATAATAATAAATGGTACATAAGAAGTGTGTGATAGAGTATGACATAACCATGTTATTAGAGGTTGGAGATGATAGAAAGAATCCATAACCATCAATATTATATAGGAATAAAGACAACTTCCCCCTTGGCACATCCTGTTAGTATGGTGGCCTCAATGACGTGATCCATTTTAAACTAATGAAAAATCGGGCTTCAAACAAACAAACTTTCGAAAATATATATAAGATTGTGATTAAAATAAGACATTCTATAATTAAAATCATGAGCAGGGGTTGGAATATTTATAGGCATGCGCAGTGCAAACCATTAGGGTATGTTCACAAGCACTGTTTCCAGACGTAATTCGGGCGTTTTACTCCTCGAATTACGCCTGAAAAAACGGCTCCATTACGCCTACAAACATCTGCCCATTGCTTTCAATTGGTTTTACGATCTTCTGTTCCCACGAGGTGTTATTTTATGCGTCGCTGTCAAAAGACAGCGCGTAAAAAGCTGCCCTTGTCAAAGAAGTGCATGTCACTTCTTGGGCTGTTTTTGAAGCCGTTTTTCATTGACTCCATTAAAAAACAGCTCCAATAACGTCCGTAAAATCCGCCGCGATAAACGCTAGTAGTTACAAAAACATCTGAAAATCAGGAGCTGTTTTCAGGCGAAAACAGCTCCGTAATTTCAGACGTATTTTGCTACTGCGTGTGAACATACCCTAAGGTTTCAAACCTAATTTGAGGGCAACACAGGCGCACTGGAGGCTACTGTACAACGAGACTTTCTTTGAACCACGCATTATCCAGGAGGATGACAGCTCATAATGAACAACACACTGAACCCACGTTAGTGATGACGCGCTGTTTGTTCAGGAAACAGAAAGAGGCATTCATCCGGAAGAAACCTTCAGCGGTGAACAGTCGGGACATCATCCAAAGTCCAGATTTCAGAGATGGTCCGAGTGACGTTTCCAGAGTGCCGAACAGGAGAATACAACAAACTCTTCTCCACCCCTTAACGCTCAGTGACGTACTATCCCATCATGGAAACCGCCCCGTTCGTGCTCCATGACAGAATAGTACATCATGGGAGTAACGGCCATTTCGGCCGTCCTCCCGACACATGCAGGAGCTGTGAAAACTGCGGTCTCGTACAGAGGTTGCCGCAGCTCTTACAGCGGGGACCGATCGCTGTGTCCCGGCTGATTAACCCCTTAATAGCCGTATTCAAAACAGATCGCGGCTTTTTACGGATTAAGCTTCCACCGCCGGCTTGCTACACGATAGTGGCCGGCGATGGTCACTATGGCAACCGGACACCTAACAATGGCGTCCGGCTATGCCAAAGTCAGGACCCACTATGCTTGATGTCAGTGAGTAGCTGACAGCTCTAATACACTGCACTACGCATGTAGTGCAGTGTATTAGAATAGCGATCAGGGCCTCCTGCCCTCAAGTCCCCTAGTGGGACAAAGTAATAAAGTAAAAAAAGATGTGTAAAAATAAGAACATAAAAGTTTTAAAAGTGATAAAAGTAAAAATCCCCCTTTTTCCCTTATCAGTCCTTTATTATTAATAAAAATATATAAACAAACAAACTATACATAATTGATATCGCCACGTCCGTAACGGCCTGAACGACAAAATTATTTCATTATTTATCCCGCGCGGTGAACGCCGTAAAAGAAAATAATAATAAACCGTACCAGTATTACAATTGTTTGGTCACTTCACCTCCCAAAAAATGGAATAAAAAGATATCAAAAAGTCGCATGTACCTAAAAATGGTAATGATCGAAACTACAGTCCGTTACGCAAAAAATAGGTCCTCGCACGGCTTTATTGATGGAAAAATAAAAAATTTCTGGCTCTTAGAATATGGTAACACAAAAAGCAAATGATTTTTTACAAAACTTATTTTACTGTGCAAACGCCATAAGACATAAAAAAAACGATAAACATATGATATCGCCGTAATCGTATCACCCCGCAGAATAAAGTGAATGTCATTTATAGCGCACGGTAAACGCTGTAAAAAAAATTGAATAAAAAACAATAGTAGAAATGCTGTTTTTTAGTCACCACGCCACTTAAAAATAGAAAAACTGATCAAAAAGTCTCATGCACCCCATGAAAACTACAATGAATTCCTCAAGGGGTCTAATTTCCTAGATGGAGTCACTTTTTGGGGGTTTCCACTGTTTTGGCACCACAAGACCTCTTCAAACCGGACATGGTGTCTAAAAAAAAAGGAGGCCTCAAAATCCACTAGGCGCTCCTTTGCTTCGGAGGCCGATGCTTCAGTCCATTACCGCCCGAGGGCCACATGTGGGATATATCGCAAAACGGCAGATTCTGGGCAATAAGTATTGAGTTGCGTTTCTCTGATAAATCCTTTTGTGTTATAGAAAAAAATGGTATAAAAAGGATTTTCTGACAAAAAAAATAAATGTAAATGTCACCTCTACTTTGCTCTAAATTCCCGTGAAACACCTAAAGGGTTCATAAACTTTCTAAATGCTGTTGTGAATACTTTGAGGAGTCTAGTTTCTAAAATGGGGTGTTTCATAGGGGTGTCTAATATATAGGCTCCTCAAGGCCACTTCAGAACTGATAAGAGGGGGATAAGGGAGGACACAATATCTCAATGTAACACGTGTCCCGAAAAACCAGGGCTCTGTATGAAAGTGTTTTAAAATGTATCATACATCCCTTAGATTTTTCATCTACCCTGATGCATTCCGCACAGCTTATCCCCCACATCTTTCCCTCCTGAGCCCTGCTGTGTGCCCAGGCAGCTGATAAAAGCCACATGTAGGGTATTGCCGTACCCAGGAGAACCCACATTACAGTTTATGGTGTGTATATCTCTGGTGGCGCATGCTGGGCACAATATATTGGACACTGAAATGGCATAGATATATAGAAAATTGCAAATCTCACACTGCACCACCTGCTGCGCATTACCTTTTACACAATACCTGTGGGGTCAAAATGCTCACTACACCTCTAGATGAATGTCTTAAGGGGTGTAGTTTTTAAAATGGGGTCACTTCTCGGGGGTTTCAACTGTACTGGTACCTCAGGGGCTTCTGTTTTGAAAACTTTGAGGGGTCTAGTTTTTAAAATGGGGTGTTTTATGGGGGTTTCTAATACATAGGCCCCTCCAAGCCACTTCAGAACTGAACAGGTACCTTAAAAAAAAGGCTTTTCACATTTTTTAAAAATATGAGAAATTGCTGTTTATGTTCTAAGTCTTGTAACGTCCAATTTGTATATAAAACGTTAAACTTTTATTAGACATGTATCACAAACAATATTAAAATGCATAAAGATAAGACTCCAGTAAGAACAGCGGAGCTAGTAGTACTTATTATTGCTGACTCAATTATATGGGTTAACAAATGGTATACAGTTACTTATTTCAAGAAGTATACACCTCCCCACACAAGGGGAAATCTTCCCAATCCTAGTAGGTGTGCTATATAGATATATTGAGTCAATGTAAACAAGAAAAGGTAAGAAAAAAGTGACAGTGCTTTAGAAAGTAATCTGTATGGCAATAGCCTTACCCATAGACAGCAAAAAAGGTGGTTATCAATGTCCGCTCCTCCACATGAACCCCAACGCGCGTTTCGCCACGAGTGCTTCCTCAGTGGGATGTGTGTCACACATATCACACATACTAGGATTGGGAAGATTTCCCCTTGTGTGGGGGGGTGTATACTTCTTGAAATAAGTAACTGTATACCATTTGTTAACCCATATAATTGAGTCAGCAATAATAAGTACTACTAGCTCCGCTGTTCTTACTAGAGTCTTATCTTTATGCATTTTAATATTGTTTGTGATACATGTCTAATAAAAGTTTAAAGTTTTATATACAAATTGGCCTGAAACGCTCTGATTGTTTTCTCTTGTGTATGGATTATTTCATGGAGCTGCCTATATGATATGGGGGGATGTTTGTGTTATAAACGGTGCCCAGCCCTCATTACAAGTTTGTTAGGAGTCTATATATTGCTTTATGTAATTTGTCCACTTTGCCTATTTTTACCTGTTGGCTATTTCAATAAAGAAGAATACTTTTATATTCCACAAGGAGTGCTGATCCTTTTCCTTCTGAAAATTGTGTTCGTGGCATGGAAATCGCTGTTTGTTTTGTGTACCCGGGGAGGTGAGCTGATATTTCTACTGAATAAAATGGAGTCAATCCGATCCTCGTCTTTCATGCGAGTTGGAGCTTTGTCTTTGTGACACAGGAAGCATGGGATTTCGAGGTCTTTCACAAAGCCTGAGGCCCCCACTGGCCAGACCTTTTTGTATAAACATTTATAGCCCCGATTGAAGTAAATAATTAACCTGTTATCAGTAGGAGCCTAAACTCCACCTTATAGTGGCTGCAGGCAGCCAGAATTCTATAATGTAACTATAGGGAATCTGGGGGTTTGGAACTGTAACTGTGAAAATGGTGCTCCAACCACTATCAAGATAATTATAAAATGAAACAGCATAGACCCAGAACTTTGGATCTCTTTAAATTAAAAAGATGACACTTGTTTGGAAGACTACTTACTATCTGTTGTAAAAGGACTTATTTTTCTATATTACATTGCAGAAATATGCAGTTACATAATAAACTAAATAGTTTATATACATTTTTATACACACAGATAATAGTCATAGATCATCATTTATTATTTTATTATAAATTCGTCATTCCACTCTCTACTTTTCATAATTTAAAAAGTCTTTGTATTAACATTAATATCTTATTTTCCACTTTGACTGTGGTAGTAAATTAAAACTCAGTTGAGATCACAGTTATGAATCAAGTTAGTAGTGATGTCTTCATTTGTCGATGTCCACTTCTAACTTCCAGAGTGGATCCAACAGAGCCAAAAACTTCATCAAAACTCTGTGATCACAAAAAAAACAACGTACATAGGTTTCTTACGCTTCTAACATATCTTGGTGTCACCCAATTGTATCCCATTTAATCATGTAACCATGGCCAATCAGCATAAAGTTTTTCTACAGATTAGAAAAAATATTTACCTTACTCTGTACTAGGTGTGGCCAGCAAAAATAGTATATGTGATCATGAATGAAAGGGGTTTTCCCATAATCAATATTTATCACTTAGGTGATAAATATGTGATCGACGGCGGTCCGACCGCTGGGATCTGCACCGATCCAGAGATCGGGCTTACCTTGCCGTCCCTGTGCGCCCCTTATGAATGGAGCGGTACGGGGTATGCTCGGCCATTACTCCAGTCACTTTCTATGGGGCTGCTGCTCGGTAATCTCTGGCAGCCCCATAGAAAATGTACGCATCATATAAAAAAAAAAAGATTGCTTACAAAATGTGTCTATAGCCTTTAATGCATTCTCACATTATCAGTACATATCATAAGAAGCAAATAAAATCTACATTTAATAGGAATGCATAGTTACATAGTTACATAGTTACATAGTTAGTACGGTTTAAAAAAGACACATGTCCATCAAATTCAACCAAGGGATGGGAGAAAGGGAAGTGATGAAACAAAAATTCTACACATTGACATAGGAGCGGATATTTTTTTGTTCTAGGAAACAAAGCCTTTTTTAAAGCCATCTACTGTTCCTGCTGTGACCAGCTCCTGCAGTAAGCTATTCCATAGATTCACAGTTCTCACAGTACAGAAGGCTTGTCACCTCTGCAGGTTGAACCTTTTTTTTTTTTTACAGACGGAGGGAGTGCCCCCTTGCCTTTTTAGGGGGTTTTACATGGAACAGGTTTTCACTATATTTCTTGTATGGGCCATTCATATATTTATATGCGTTAATGAATGTCAGTAAATGTATACAATATACAGGTCTTCCTAAAAAAAAAAAGACTTTTTGCAGCTGGAGATTGAACTCTATTTCATTAAGTTGAAAGATTTGTATATTGTATTAGGTATTGACTAGGACAAAATGTATCTATGCATTAGTGTGTGTCACGTTCCGTGGGTATGTGGAACCACTAGGCCGCATTGCCGTAGCGGAGTAGCAGCTGGGAAAACAACAGTCTATTCAAAGTTCTAGTTCAAGATTATCTGTAATAGTCCAGACAGTAGCAGAGGCTTCGGCACAGATGAAACTTGCAGGTAGATGACGTCACACGTGGCGGATGATATCAGGCATGGCAGATGACACCAGACATGGTGTATGACAGCAGGAGTGACAGGAACAAACACAGCACAGGATACAGGCAGCAGGGCATGGGAACACGGGGAACAGGATAACACTAAAGGGACCATTTGCGAAGACTAACATGGGAATACACAACAACACTAAGGCAAGGAGTGAAAGGCGAGAGACCTTTTTATAGTCCAGGTTGATCATGGGCTAATTAGTAATATTTTTCATGTGCGCGCTGGCCCCTTAAGGCCGCGAACGAGCGCGAGCGCCCTAGAGAACACTGCAGGGCAGAGAGGAACAAAGTGCCGGCATCTCCTAGGGGGAAGATGGATACTGACCTGAACTAGGCATACTGTGGTAGCGGCCATCGAGGGGTGAGTAGGGACGATGTACCGTGGCCGCGGACATTACAGCGTGATAGTACTTTTCTAATTTTATTTAAGCCATTACTGACAGCCAATACGCCTTTTCACGGCAGTCAGTAATGGGCTTAATTCTGATGCATACGCCTTTTCACGGCGCTGCATCAGAACAAAGCAGCGCTGCCGGGAGCAGTAAAAGCTTCCTGCTCTCAGCTACCGGAGGTAACTGAGGGCTTGGAGCAGTGCTGCTTGAGTTGTTCGATCGAAATCCGCCCGTTTAACCCCTTTGATGCGGCGCTAAATAGCGAGCGCTGCATCTAAGTGGTTTTGGAGGGAGGGGCCCACATTTTCTCTTACACATATTTGGTATTGCCACGTCCGTAACGACCCCAACTATAAAGCTATTATATTATTTAACCCTCTCAGTGAATGCCGTAAAAAATAAAATAAAAACCAATGACAGAATTGCTGTTTTCCGTTCATCCTGCCTTAAAAAAAAATTTGATAAAAAGTGATCAAAAAGTCGCATGTACTCCAAAATGGTACCAATGAAAACCACAAGTCACCCTGCAAAAAAAGCTCCTACACAGCTGCATCAATGAAAAAATAAAAAGTTAAAAAACAAATAATTTTGAAAAAACTGTTTTTACTGTGTAAAAGTAGTAAAACATAAAAAAAACTATATAAATTTGGTATCATTGCAATCGTAATGACCCGCTGAATAAAGTTATTTTCTTATTTATACCACACGGTAAACTGCATAAATTAAGAACGCATAAAGGGTGGCGAAATTGCAGTTTTTTTTATTACCCCCCAAAAAAAAGTTAATAAAAGTTAAGCAATAAATTATATGTACCCCAAAATAGTCCTATTAAAAAAATACAACTTTCTTGCAAAAAACAAGACCTTATACAGCTATGTCAACACAAAAATAAAAAAGTTATAGATCTTTGAATGTGACGATGGAAAAATTTGAAAAATAGCTTGGTCATTAAGGCCTAAAATAGGCTGGTCACTAAGGGGTTAAACAATGAAAATAAATAATCATAATGAGTAAACGGAAAAAAAATTCAAACTCATCCCCACTGATCATTGATTGCAATACCTTTAAGGGTTACTGTGCGTATCATGGATTTAAAAACAAAACGACAACTGAATGTGTTGTTCTTTAAACATTTACAAATTACATTAATTCAATTTTTACACAATTAACAAAACAAAAATGTAAATAATTTTTTTTTAACAGCCTCCAAGTATAGGGCGCTGCGTGTGCATGAGCACACAGTGACATAATGTGATCAATATCCTATTAAAAGTTTGCCTGCCATACTGCTGTCAAGGGAAACATTCAATCACCAAAGGATTATACCCTGTCATTTCAAAATAAGTGCTACAGAGTTGATATAATTCAGTTGCAAACTATTTCTGCTATTTTGGAGTTTGTTCATATTTGTTCAAGAAAGTTCTTTGACTAAAAACCTGTTCCATACATCTGAATAGGTTTGTTTCTGCAGCATGTGCTTGGATTATTCTAAATCCCATAAAGATGTAAGATAAACGTGTCAACGTTTCTGAAAAAAAATTACCACGTGTGAACATAGCCAAACTCATTCATTGGAGATGCTTAGACAGATTATATAGCCTGTGAACAAAAGTATTTTATAGGAACATTTTGTAAAACCTAAATATTACTTATATTAATTCACACAGTTCTGTTCCCATTCAAACATTTCAAATATTAAGAATTTGCTTATTGTAATATAATTGGTAGCTGTAGGATTAATAAATTAATGTAATCATGTTGGGCATATGGTGATGAATCCTTAGCTTTTAGATTTGTGGGGGTATTTTATATTGTCACATTCTTGTTTGCCTTTTCTTTTGTTACTTTTGCTGTATGTCAATCAAGATATGGTAACTCCCCATATCTTGATTGACATCCCCCTGGCTGCTCTACATCACTAGCAGCCTCCTCCAACTCTTGCGGATGCGCCATTACCTTGTACTTCCCTGGCATGCGCGGTGCAGGGTGAAGACGGGTAGAGTCTACCTCGCTGCATGTTCCGTGCCCAAGGAGAACAAGGCAATGGCGCATCCAAGAGAGTTAAAGGGGATGTCAATCAAGCATGGAAAGGTGGGTTTGGTGGCAGGACTATGTGACTCTTCAGGACAGCAGCACCGCCCCATGAACCTTTAATGAGTATTTAGCATATTGTGTGCGCCATTTTAAAGGTTGATTTTAGAGATATTGCTGCATCTGAAAAAAAACATACAAGGGAATGTTTGGAAATATTGTCAGGTCATGTATTACTGCATGGTGACGGTTTAAGGGGTTAAAACTACCTGACCGGTCCCCAATAAATATACAATGAATTGAAAACAATTCCATCTGCCCTGCAATTTTATTACAAATATATCCTATATAATTACAGCTCCAGAACCAAACATATATATAATATATATATATATATATATATATATATATATACACACACACACAGTACCAGAACCAAGCTCAATACATAAATACAGCACCAGAACAAAGCTCAGTACATAAATACATTACTAGACCCAAGCTCAGTACATATATACAGCACCAGAGCAAAGCTCAGTACATAAATACAGCACCAGAACAAAGTTCAGTACATAAATACAGTACTAGAACCAAGCTCAGTACATAAATACAGTACTAGAACCATGCTCAGTACATAAATACAGCACCAGAACCAAGCTCAGTACATAAATACAACACCAGAACAAAGCTCAGTACATAAATACATTACTAGACCCAAGCTCAGTACATATATACAGCACCAGAACAAAGCTCAGTACATAAATACAGCACCAGAACAAAGTTCAGTACATAAATACAGCACCAGAACAAAGCTCAGCACATAAATACAGCACCAGCACAAATACAGCTCAGTACAGAGATCATTTGCAAATTTAGTGCAACCCCTGCCATATAGGTTTGTACGGCATAAAACTACAGCTCCCAGCATGGCCCGAACAATGGTGAGGATATGCTGGGAGTTGGTGTTTCACAATAAAAAAAAAATACCACCCATCATCTCACTGCATATTGTACAGTGACTACAGTACTGATTAGAGGCAGAATAAACATTAACATTGAGTGATTCACAGGTGTCGTCTTTTAAGTTTCTAGTTGTTCTTTTTCTCTTTTCTTCTCCATCCGGTCCAGACCTCTATGATGACTTCTCTCGGCCATGGCCCATTTCTGCAGTTTGCCGCTTAGATGTCTTCAGCTTCTCACTTTTTAAAAATTTCTGCACCTCTAAATGAAGATACAATTCTCATGGTGCCACACACTACGCTCCTAAATATAATAGTGCCATACACTGTGCCCTTGATTATAATAGCACCATCGCTTACGGCATTAAAAGGCACAGAATGGCAGAGCACAGAACGTGCCCTTCCAGCGCTTATGCATGTAATTGTATCAGCATTCTATAGATGGTGGCAGCCTGAGGCGAGAAGCTTATCTCACCTCGTGGACAGTGCGGTGCTGTGGGTATACATTTGGAACATTCCCCAATGTGTACCACAAACATAGGGAAAAATTACCCTTAGTACAGAACCTTAGTTTTTTGTTTTTTTTTAATAATACCTGTTTTAGGGGGAGAGGAGGGACAGACTCCCCAGGCTAAACTCACCTATTGTAGTTACTCTCAGACGTTGTTATCTCTTCATCACCAAATGTGATCTGTATCAATAAAGTCCATTACATAGTAATTACAAATATTTAATTAATATGATTGTTTGTTCCTTGACCCTTAATTTGGCTCCAGTTAACTACATCATTTTTGGGGGGAGAGCAGCTAAAGAAACTAAAGTGGAGAGTTTATTGAAGTAAAATATAGAATGCCCTAATATTCATAATGTATCTATGAAAATGTCTCTGGAGGTTATCAGAACGAGAGATTTGCGAGATAATGAAGTAATCATGGAGGCAGATATTTTCTTGTTATTCATCCAAGTAAAGAACACTACAGCCTGAAATGGCTGCTTTGTATTTAACACAAAAACGTACTTATTGGTCTAATAAAATAAACTAAATATATGATAGTTCTCAGCCCTCTATACGTACCTAACTGCTTAACCTCTTCCCGCGCTACGCCGCAACTGTACGTCCTGGTGAGGGGTTACTTCTCGCATCAGGACGTACAGTTGCGGAGCGGTTCATGGCGCACAATGTCCTAACGGACAGTGTCAGGGAACCGGGATGTCAGCTGTCCCCGACAGCTGACACTCCAGTCTTGCCGGTCAGCGGATTATCACCGCTGATTTCAGCAATTAACCCCTTAAATGCAGCGACCGGTTGCGATCGCTGCATTTAAGGGGTTTGAAGCATAGTGGGGGCTGCCGAATCTTGTCATGGAAACCGGAGGCCAGACAATGGCCTCCAGGTTGCCATGTACGGAGGCCTAGGAGGAGCAGCCAGAGGCTGGTTCTCCTAGGTTTCCTGTCAGAGTGACTGTCACGTACCTAGGTAGTGTAATGTATTCTAGCAGCGATCAAAGTGTAAAAATAAAAGTTTAAAAATAAAAGTTATGTTAAAAAAACTGCTTTTTTTCCTGTAATAAGTCTTTTATTATAGGGAAAAAAAGGAAACCGTTAAAAAAGTACACATATCTGGTATCACTGCATTTGTAACGACCCAAACGATATAAAACTATAATGTTATTTTTCCCGCATGATGAACACTGCAAAAGAATCTATTAAAAAAACTATGCCAGAATGACTATTTCTGCTCATCACCCCTCACAAAATAGAGAATAAAAAGTGATCAAAAAGTCGCATGTACCCCAAAATAGTACCAATAAAAACTACAACCAGTCCTGCAAGAAAAAAGCCCTTACACAGCTTTTTTGACTGAAAAATAAAAAAAGTTATGGCTCTCAGAATATGGTGACACAGAAAATAAATGATTTTAGAAAAAAGTGATGTTATTGTGCAAAACATAAAAAAAACTATATACATATGGAATCGCCGTTATCGTATCGACCCACAGAATAAAGTAAAATTGTCATTTATAGCGCATGGTGAACACTGCAAAAAAAAAAAATAAACTAATAAACATTGTCAAAATTGCTGGTTTTTGGTCACCTGGCTTGCAAAAAATGGAATAAAAAGTGATAAAAATGGTACCAATTAAAACTAGAGTTTGCCCCGCATCAAATCAGCCCTCACACAGCTCCAGTGGAGAAAAAATAAAAAAGTTCTGGCTTTCAGAATATGGCGATGCAAAATGTGCAGAGTGTACAAAAGCGGATAAGACTAGGCACCATTTATTAGTGCGACACTGGCCACAAACTATGAATTATTATTTATTTCCTGCTTTATTATATCCTCTTATTATATACCCTGATGTACCCCGCACAGATTACATATGCCCCCACATTATAAACTGAAATACCAGTAAAACCACAAACAACTACTACCAAGTAAAATCTGCGCTCCACAAGCAAAATGGTGCTCCCTCCATTCTGAGCCCTACAGAGTGCCCAAACAGCAGTTTGCCATACCCGAGAGAACCCGCTTAACGTTTTATGAGGTATTTGTCTTCAGTGGCACAAACTGGCACAACATATTAAGCACTAAAATGGCATACCAGTGGAAAATTGCAATATTCACACCATCCGCTGTACATTAATCCCTTTGCGCACTATGACTTAATATTATGTCATGGTGCCGGGGTTGATGTATGGAGCCAGCTCACATGCTGAGTCCGCTCCATACGCTGCGGGTGTCAGCTATGTATTACAGCTGACACCCGGGACTAACAGATAGGAACAGCGATCGTGCTGTTACAGAAGCCTGTAAAAATAACAATAAACTGCAATACATTAGTATTGCAGTGTATTGTACCAGTGATCTAATGATCGCTGGTTCAAGTCCCATAAGGGGACTAATAAAATGTGTAAAATAATTAAAGTTATTAGTAGTGAGAATTTTTTTTAAAAAATACATTTAAAAAACCCGCCTTTTCCCGTTTTTCTTCTAAAGTAATGTATAAACAGAAACAAAATTTGTATCGCTACGTCCGTAAAAGTCAGAACTATTACAATATACCATTATTTAACTCGGACGATGAACACCGTAAAAAATAAAAGAAGTAATTTAAACCGCCAAAATCGCTGTTTTTTTTGTCACATTATCTCGCCAAAGAAAAACGTTAATACTACTTTTTGATCACTTTTTAGGTACCAATAAAAACTAAAGCTTGTCCTGCAAAAAATAAGCCCTCATACCGCTCAATCGAACGAAAAATAAAAAAGTTACGGCTCTCAGAATGTAGTGAAATAAAATAATTATTTATTTTAACTGGTTCCCGACCGCTGGCTGTGTTTTTACGGCCAGCGGTCAGGGTGCTTAAAACCCGAGCCATAGACTTTTTACGGCTCGGGTTTTAACTTGCTGCCCGCGCGATCGGGCAGCTGAATGTCGGGTCTCCGGCTGTCAGTGACTGCCGGGTACCCTGAGGAGAGGATACAAGCAGCTTTCGCTGCTTCTTTCTTCTCTGATGACTTGTATACAGCGCTCAATGAACGCTGTGTATAGGAATAGAGGCAGCTATAAGAGGGCTGATTTCTCCTGTAACTGGGGCTGCAGACCATAGTAATAAAAAAATTGTAATAAATACACATAAAGTACCCGTGCCAAAAAAAACGTCGCCCCCCCCCCCCCGCCAATCATTTTTTTAACGCTAGCGCTGACCCAATTACCCTAATATATGCATGTAATATATTAAAATTTACGGTAGACAATGACGATCACAAATAAAAGGTCTATTTTAGGGTAAAACTATGTTATTACCCAAAAAAATAGCTGAAACTTAAACAAGCTTATTTTTTTTACTATTATTTTCAAACTTTATGAATAAAAATTCTAAAATAGCAAAAAAGGTGCGTATAAAAATTATAAAAAAAGAAACCTGCATTGTCTACGGAAAAAACGTCGCAAAAATCACGTAGTTAGCTCAACAAATAAAAAAGTTATAGCCATTTAACTAACACGTGCTAAAAAGGGCTAAACGGTGTCTGGTCCTGAAGGCTCAAAATAGCCCGGTCCTGAACTGCTTAACAAATAGATTTTGCTTTGTAAAAGTAGTAATTGCATTGAGCTACAGAATAAAGTAAAGTTTTCATTTTTACTCAGTTTTTTCCAATTTCAGCCCGCAAATAATTTTTTTTCAGTTTCCCAGTACATTTTATGGTACTTTAAGTGGCATCAATAGAAACTATAACTCCTAGCACAAGAAATAAGCCCTCACACTGCTCTATTGACGGAAAAAGAAAAAAGTTATGGCTCTTGAAATGCGGGGAGTGAACAACGAAAATAAGAAAGCAAAAAATGGATCAGTCCTGAAAGGGTTAATGCATTTCTAATGAAAAAAATGTATGACCACATGTGGGTTATTTCCGTACTCGGGAGAAATTGTTTTACAAATGTTGTTTTTTTTTTGTCCTTTATCCCTTTTGAAAATGAGAAAATTCAACATTTTAGTGAAAAAATATTTGATCTTCATTTTCGTGGCCTAACTCTAATAAATTCTGCAAAAGACCTGTAAAGTCTAAATGCTCCCTATACCCCTAGAAAAATTCCTTGAGGGGTGTTGTTTCCAAAATGTAGTCACTTTTGGGGGGTTTCCACTGTTTTGGTCCCTCCAGGGCATTGCAAACGCGACATGGCACTTAAAACCATTCCAGCAAAATCCGTGCTCTAAAATCCAAATGGCGCTTCTTCCCTTCTGAGCGCTGCCATGGGTCCAATCAGCAGTTTATTACCGCATATGGGGTATTGCTGTAATCAGGACAAATTGCTTTACAAGTGTTGTGGTTCTTTTTTTACCTTTATTCCTTGTAAAAATGTTAAAACATTTTTTTGATTTTCACGACCTAATTCCACTAAATTCTGCAAAAACCTATGGCACCGAAAACCATTCTAGCAAAATCTGTGCTTCAAAATCCAAATGGCGCTCCTTCCCTTCTGAGCCCTGCCGTGGGTTCAATCAGCAGTTTATTACTGCATATGGGGTATTGCCGTAATCGGGAGACATTGCTTTACAAATGTTGGGGGGCATTTTCTTCTTTATTCCTTGTAAATATTAAAAATGTCTATTTTCATTTTTACAGACCAATATATTTAGCAAAAAAACTGTGTGGTCAAAATGCTAGCTAAACCCCTAGATAAATTCCTTGAGAGGTGTAGTTTCCAAAATTGGGTAACTTTTGGGGTGTTTCCACTGTTTTGGCACCACAAGACCTCTTCAAACCTGACATGGTGCCTAAAATATATTCTAAAAAAAAAAGGAGGCCCCAAAATCCACTTGGTGCTCCTTTGCTTCTGAGGCCTGTGTTTCAGTCCATTAGCACACAAGAGCCACATGTGGGATATTTCTAAAAACTGCAGAATCTGGGCAATAAAATATTGAGTTGCATTTCTTGGGTAAAACCTTCTGTGGTACAAATAAAAATGTATTACAAATGAATTTCGTCAAAACAAAAAATAAAATTAGTAAATTTCACCTATACTTTGATTTAATTCCTGTGAAACGCCTAAAGGGTTATAACACTTTATGAATACTGATTCGAATACTTTGAGGGGGGCAGTTTTCAAAATGGGGTGATTTATGGGGACTTTCTAATATATAAGGCTCTCAAAGCCACTTCAGAACTGAACGGGTCCCTGAAAAAATAGCCTTTTGAAATTTTCTTTCAAATATGAGAAATTGCTGCTAAAGTTCTAAGCCTTGTAACGTCGTAAAAAAAGAGAAAGACGTTCAAAAAAATTTAGACATATGGGAAATGTTAACTAGTAACTATTTTGTGCTATTACTATCTGTTTTACAAGCAGATACGTTTAAATTGAGAAAAATGCTAATTTTTGCAAATTTTCTTAACATTTTGGTGTTTTTCAGAAATAAATACTGAATTTATCGACCAAATTTTTTCACTAGCATAAAGTACAATATTTTACGAGAAAACAATCTCAGAATCGCTTGGATAGGTAAAAGCATTCCAAAGTTATTACCACATAAAGAAACACATGTCAGATTTTTAAAAATCGGCTGTGTCCTGAGAGCCAAACCAGGATGGGTCATGAAGGGGTTAAGGACGCTGGAGATTTTGGCGTTCAGGACAATTTATTTTTTATTTTTTCTCATCATTGCATTCCAAAAGCCACAACTTTTTCATTTCCCTGTCCATGTAGCCATATGAGGGCATGTTTTTTGCAGGATGATCTGTATTTTTTAATCGTACTCTTTTGGGTTACATATAACTCATTGATGATCTTTTATAAAAGAGGAATAATAACAGCAATTCCGCAACTTTTTTTTTTTATCACTTGATCATTATTTGGTATAAATAACATTTTAACATTATTATACGTGTTGGTGCAAAAAGCAATACAAAATATGGTCATTTTTAAAACGTTTTAATAGGGCACATGGGTACTTGACTTCTATAATGATCCGCTCACTGCTTTCTGCAATTACGTCATAGAGTGGGAAGGTTTGAAAGGGACATATGGCCGTCATAGTTGTATCCCTCGATCAGGACCCCACTTTATGTCCCAGAACGGAAAGCCTCTCTGTAAGAGTGGTTTATGCTCTAGTTCACCTGGCACATCCTTGCATTACACAGAAGGCCACCTTTTAATTGGCTGCTATGAAATGTGTGCCTAGACCCAGGCCATAACAGTCGATCACCAGGAGTAAGAGAATGGCAGATAATATGCTCTGCTTATACATAAATCTGTGTCCTTTAAGGAGAAAGTAAAAACTAATAAACTCAGCTCATACACAGTAAAGAAATTCTGAGAGGGGAAGTGTAAAGGAAACAACATGTATAATTTTACTATTCAGCAAAGCTAAATGTTAACAGGTGGTACTGTGAAGACAAACTGAATAGAGCAATATATTATTTATTAACTCACTTTAAAATGAGGAAACAGATGTCTTTTCACTTTACCATAAAGTAGTAAGCAATTAAATATGTATTATCCTCAGATACAATATGCACAAGTGAAGTCATCCATGCACTACATGTGAAATACAAATAAAATATAAATCATAATTCTTTATTAATGTATTGGATTCCCTAATCCCATAAGGAATTTACATAAAACAGGGAGGCTTCTAAAGAACATGTCGCTAAATAGTTAATGATGATATACTGGTCGACAAGTGAGCAGTGACCAGTAAATCACAATGACTGGCCACTTTACTAAACTACTCTTTCATTTCATGCATCAATGGAAACTTACTTGCTTACTCCTCCCACCCTAGAGGCACGTGTAGCTGTTTTGGGGAAATCTGTGGCTGTCATAGTGTTTTTGGGACAACTGTAATAGGGGCATCTATAGTGTTTGAAGCATGCATTGTTTTAATCATTTATTTGTTGGTGGATCATCAAACTCTGTGAAAAATTAGATAGCCTACATTAAGGCCCCATGCACACGACTGTGCCCGTAATTACGACAGCCGTCCCTTTTTTACGGGCCGTGCTCCCATTATAAAGTATTCGGCAAGTTTCTACGGCACGGATACCTTCCCATAAATATACGGGAAGGTGTCCGTCAGCCATAGGAACAAATGGGCCCATAATTACGACCCGTAATTACGGGCGATTTTACGGTTTTGTGCTCGGGGCCTAATAGTGTGGCCATCCCTAACATACTCCCTTTAGTGCCTACCTTGTGATAAAGAGAAACTGTCATTTCAGCAAACTTTTGATATGTCCTAGCGAGAAGTCAAAAGTTTTGATCAGTGTGGGGCCAGGTGCCGAGATTCACACAGATCGCTAAAAAGAAAGGGCAAAAGCGCTTACCCGAGTGCATTGGCCTCTTCAGCTGCGATCGGCAATACTAGAATGTCTGCAGATGGGTTAACATAAAAAGTCTATGCAGGGGTGGGATTCAAATTTTTAACAACAGGTTCTCTGTTTTGCCGACAAAGACATATGTGCCGGGGGGAGGGAGGTTCGCTGTGTTTTTGCAGTGTTTTCCCGCCATGGAAAATTATTCTAATAATCAAATAAGACAATTACAATATTCCAAATACACCCATTATTAAAGTGAACACTAAATAAAGAAATTCCCTGTACAGAATGTTTAACTGGATTTCCGCACTATGTATATAATTGCATAAGCCTACATACCTACCTTCACACATATATTAAACTCACACATTACATATAGACCTATATGCGCACATTCAATATCCTAAGCGTACTCAGCCCATTTAGTTAGGCTGTGCATTGTGAGAAGCGTGGAGGACAGTGCGGTGTGCACAAATCTCCCGGCTAATTCATAGATACGGTCGCAGAATCAAGCTCAGCACATATACACAGTGCCAGAACCAAGCTCAATAGATATATCCAAAACCAGAACTAAGCTCAGTACATAAATACAGCACCAGAACAAAGCTTAGTACATATATACAGCAAAAAAACCAAGCTCAGTACATAAATACAACACAAGACCCAAGCTCAGTACATATATACAGCTCCAGAACAAAGCTCAGTACATACAGTGAAGGAAATAAGTATTTGATTCCTTGCTGATTTTGTAAGTTTGCCCAAAGACATGAACAGTCTAGAATTTTTAGGCTAGGTTAATTTTACCAGTGAGAGATAGATTATCTAAAAAAAAAAACAGAAAATCACATAGTCAAAATTATATATATTTATTTGCATTGTGCACAGAGAAATAAATATTTGATCCCCTACCAACCATTAAGAGTTCAGCTTCCTCCAGACCAGTTACACGCTCCAAATCAACTTGGTGCCTGCATTAAAGACAGCTGTCTTAAATGGTCACCTGTATAAAAGACACCTGTCCACAGACTCAATTAATCAGTCTGACTCTAACCTCTACAACATGGGCAAGACCAAAGAGCTTTCTAAGGATGTCAGGGACAAGATCATAGACCTGCACAAGGCTGGAATGGGCTACAAAACCATAAGTAAGACACTGGGTGAGAAGGAGAGAACTGTTGGTGCAATAGTAAGAAAATGGAAGACATACAAAATGACTGTCAATCGACATCGATCTGGGGCTCCATGCAAAATCTCACCTCGTGGGGTAACCTTGATCCTGAGGAAGGTGAGAGCTCAGCCGAAAACTACACGGGGGGGAACTTGTTAATGATCTCAAGGCAGCTGGGACCACAGTCACCAAGAAAACCATTGGTAACACATTACGACGTAATGGATTAAAATTCTGCAGTGCCCGCAAGGGCCCCCTGCTCAAGAAGGCACATGTACAGGCCCGTCTGAAGTTTGCAAATGAACATCTGGATGATTCTGAGAGTGATTGGGAGAAGGTGCTGTGGTCAGATGAGACTAAAATTTAGCTCTTTGGCATTAACTCAACTCGCCGTGTTTGGAGGAAGAGAAATGCTGCCTATGACCCAAAGAACACCGTCCCCACTGTCAAGCATGGAGGTGGAAACATTATGTTTTGGGGGTGTTTCTCTGCTAAGGGCACAGGACTACTTCACCGCATCAATGGGAGAATGGATGGAGCCATGTACCGTCAAATCCTGAGTGACAACCTCCTTCCCTCCACCAGGACATTACAAATGGCTCGTGGCTGGGTCTTCCAGCACGACAATGACCCGAAACATACAGCCAAGGCAACAAAGGAGTGGCTCAAAAAGAAGCACATTAAGGTCATGGAGTGGCCTAGCCAGTCTCCAGACCTTAATCCGATCGAAAAATTATGGAGGGAGCTGAAGATCCGAGTTGCCAAGCGACAGCCACAAAATATTAATGATTTACAGATGATCTGCAAAGAGGAGTGGGCCAAAATTCCATCTAACATGTGTGCAAACCTCATCATCAACTACAAAAAACGTCTGACTGCTGTGCTTGCCAACAAGGGTTTTGCCACCAAGTATTAAGTCTTGTTTGCCAAAGGGATCAAATACTTATTTCTCTGTGCACAATGCAAATAAATATATATAATTTTGACTATGTGATTTTCTTCTTTTTTTTTTAATGTAATCTATCTTTCACTGGTAAAATTAACCTAGCCTAAAAATTCTAGACTGTTCATGTCTTTGACAGTGGGCAAACTTACAAAATCAGCAAGGGATGAAATACTTATTTCCTTCACTCTATATGCAGCACAAGCACAAATACAGCTCAGTACAGATATAATTTACAAATTCAGTTTAATCCCTGCCATATAAATTTGTACAGCATAAAACTACAGCTCCCAGTATAGCCTGATCAATGGTAAGGATATGCTGGGAGTTGCTGTTTTACAAAAAAGAACGACACACCCATCATCTCACGGCAGATCATACAGTGACTACAGTACTGATCAGTCAAAGGAAAAATAAACATTTATATTTAGTGACTGACATGTGACTGACGTCTTCTCAGATTGGAGTCGTACTTTTTTCTCTTCTTTTCCATCCGGTCCAGACCTCTATGAAGACGTCTCTTGGCTATGACCCATTTCTGAAGTTTGCCGCTGAGATGTCTTCGGAAGCTCACTTTTCCAACATTTCCGCACCTATAAACGAAGATAAAATTCTCATGGTGCCACACTCTATGCCCCTGAATATATTAGTATCATACACTGTGCCCCTGAATATAATAGTACCATACACTGTGACCCATGAATAAAATAGTGTCAAACACTGTACACTAATGCACCACACACACACACAGTGCCTCCTGTAGATGGTGCCCCTCATAGAGCCCCCTGTAGATAGTGGCCCCTGTAGTCTACAGGCTGTAAATAGTTCCCCCTGTAGAGTCCCCCATAGATAGGGTCCCATAAAGTCCCCTGTAGATAGGGCTCTTTATACAGTCCCCTGTAGATAGTGCCCTCTGTAGCTATCTACAGGGGACACTACAGGGGAATCTATAGGGGGCACCCGATAGTGCTCCCTGTAGTATCCCCTGTAGATAATGCCCCCTGTAGCATCCCATGTAGATAGGGCCCCTGTAGATAGGGCCCCATATAGAGCCTCTGTAGATAGTGCCATGTAGCATCCCTTGTAGATAGTGCCCCCTGTAGCATCCCCTGTAGATAGGGCCCTTGTAGATAGTGCCACCTATAGCATCCTCTGTAGATAGGGCCCGGAAGATAGTAGCCCCTGTTGCATCCCCTGTAGATAGGTCCTCTGTAGATAGGGCCCCCTATAGAGTCCCTTGTAGATAGGGCCCCCTGTAGGTAGGTCCACCCAACATTGCCCACTGTAAAAAAAAAAAACATTATATGCTTACCTGTCCCAGTGCCTGCACTGTCCTCCAGCGACACCATGCCTCATACAGCAGAATGATGCAGCGGCACAATGACGTCATCATGCCGACTTCATCATCGCTAAAAAGGCGAATGCTGATGCATCCTCTGCCTCGCCAGGGCAGCGCTAGCCAAATGAATTGTATCCGCGTCCTAAGGACGCAGATACAATTGAGTTCAGGGGACCGGTTCCGTGTTCCCGCTTCACCCCGATTCTCTGAACCGGCTGTAACTTTAACAAGCGGTTCGGGGGAACTGAGACGAACCGCCGGATCCCACCCTTGAGTCTATGCGTGGATCATCTGGCCGAAGATGCGCTCATAGACTTTCTTTGTGAGCCTGTCTTCAGGCATACTAGGATTGCCAATTGCAGCTTAAGAGGCAAAGCGCTCAGGTGAGAGCTTCTGCTCGTTAGTTTTAGTGATCGATGGGGCTCTCTGCACCCGGACCCACACTAATCAAAACTTCTGATAGGTTAGTATGACATTTCAAAATTTTGTTGAAACAGTTAAAGAGACTCTGTCACAACATTATAAGTGCTCTATCTCCTACATAAGGAGATGGGCGCTATAATGTAGATGACAGCAGTGCTTTTTATTTAGAAAAACTATCTATTTTTACCACGTTAGGAGCGATTTTAGCATTATGCTAATTAGTTTCTTAATGCCCAAGTGGGTGTGTTTTTACTTTAGACCAAGCGGGCGTTGTACATAGGAGTGTATGACGCTGACCAATCAGCGTCATGCACTTCTCTCCATTCATTTAGTCAGCGCATAGTGACACTGCGTTGATCACTATGTGCTGTCTTATACTGACATATTAACGTTACTGAAGTGTTTAGACAGTGAATAGACATTCCTTCCAGACAGGACGGGATGTCTATTCACATCCCTGGACTTCGTTAACGTTTGTTTGGTACTTACAGCAGAGAAACTGGCTGCTCAGTTGGCGGCGTTTGGCAGACACAAGAATTTGAAGATTGGGCAGCCCCTTTGTAGATAATGCCACAGTGCCCTCTGTAGATAATGCCACAGTGCCCCCTGTAGATAATGCCACACACCCACCCATAGATAATGCCACAGTGCCGTCTGTAGATAATGGCACACATCCCCACTAGATAATGCCACAGCGCCCTCTGTGGATACTGCCACAGTGCCCTCTGTAGATAATGCCACACACATACACCCCCTATAGATAGTGCCACACACACACACAAACACCCCTGTAGATAGGTCCATTGGGGCTCCATTTAGGAGTGGAATCCCCAGCCAGAGCGTTGCCAACGCTTAGGCCGGGGATTCCTCTGCTGGAGGAGTCCCATTCCATCTCTGGTTCTGACATCACTGTCCATATATGGACAGTTATATCAGGGGCTTCCCCAGCCGGAGTCCCAGAGCAGAGCCGCTTCTAGCACTCTGACTGGGACTCCAGCTCTGCTCCTGACATCACTGTACATATATGGACAGTGATGTCAGGGGCTTCCTCAGAGCAGGTTTTCCGGAGCAGAACGCTAGTATAAGCTCTGTTCTGGGACTCCGTCTCTAGGGAAGCCCCTGACGTCACTGTCCATATATGGACAGTGACGTCAGGGGCTTAGCCAGAGCCGGTGTCCCGGAGCAGAGCTGTTTCTAGCGCTCTGTCTGGGACTACTGCTCTACTTCTGACATCACTGTCCATATGTGGACAGTGATGTCAGGGGCTTCCCCAGAGCCGGAGTCCCGGAGAAGAGCCACTTATAGCACTCTGACTGGGACTCCAGCTCTGCTCCTGACATCACTGTCTTCCCCAGAGCAGGAGTCCCGGAGCAAAGCGCTAGTATAGGTTCTGCTCTGGGACTCTGGCTCTGGGGAAGCCCCTGACATCACTGTCTATATATGGACAGTGACTTCAGGGGCACTTCTAAGAGCGGAAACCCTGGCCAGACTGTCGGCAATGCTCTGGCTGAGGATTCCACTCCTTGAGTGAATCCCAATGGAGCTATCTACAGAGAGGGGGTGTAGTGCTGTCAACAGGGTGGGGTGTGTGGGGCGCTATCTACAGGGGGTGTACTATCTTTCTAGTGAGCCATTGCTCACCTAC
This sequence comes from Rhinoderma darwinii, assembly GCF_050947455.1. Classification (NCBI taxonomy): domain Eukaryota; kingdom Metazoa; phylum Chordata; class Amphibia; order Anura; family Rhinodermatidae; genus Rhinoderma; species Rhinoderma darwinii. The sequence continues at coordinate 504,615,675 of NC_134687.1, forward strand.
CACCAACAAAAGGGACTGCATTCCTTCTTTACGTCATGAAGGAGCACGGGTGCACTCTTCCTTCAGCCTGCTCTCTCCTCTGCCAACTGCAGCCCGCAGACGACAGCCTCAGGGGCCGCATGCGGCCCACGTGTTTGAGACCCCTAGTTTACATGGACTTGTAAAAGTCCATTTTTATTCTAAAATTTGGCAAAACATTCCACATTTTAGAAGGATTTCATTTTAAGTTTAGCAACATTGTATTCTCAAAGATCTTACGAATGCTTTTACATAAAAATTCCAGCTGCTGGCACAGACTCAACAGATTATGGGGTTAAATGGAAGCTGTATAAGTAACTATCTCAGTGCTCGGACCCCCACCAATCAAAACTTCTGACATGTCACTATAACATGTCAGAAGTTTTTTGAATGTTTAATTACCCTTCTATAAAGCGTAGCAGGGGATTTGTAGCTATGTGTCAGAAAAACAGAATTTCAGCCCCCTACAAAGTTATATTATATTATTAACCATAGAATTTAAGACCTATTTAGATTTAAAAAAAAAGAAGGACTGCATTGGTTCTTTTTAATTTAGGGCTATGCAATTCCTGTTGGTCAGTCAGCTGAGAGGGTCAGAATAATTAACATATAGCCAGGGTTTGGGGATATTACATTTGCTGAATTATTTCAATTGTATAAAATATACAATGCCCTCATTTAAAGAGTCCTGTGGCCATGTCGGATACTCTATAAAGGGCAGACACAATGCTTGTTTAATATTACTGTACATACAATGATGACCCTATTAAAATACTAGATAAATGATTACATAGATTGTATGTAAAGAATGTAGAAGTACTGTTATGCTAGTCAGAGCACTGAACATATGGTAATTATTTTTCTAAAACTATCTGCCCCATAAATCCTTCATATCCACTAAGTAATGTGAGTATGATTAATAGCTTCTTTAAATCCTAACATAATTTCATTTATGAGAAATAGCTTTCTCAGTGTTGTGTGGCAGAAAGAATCATCATTCATACTGGAGAACAAACACACAAAGTGCAGACATTTTTTCTAAACCTGGAACTAATGTCCCTACCACAGAACAGAATATACTGTACTTGTCATTGCATTATTTTAAGTAACCAACACAGACTGATATAAAAGAAAAATTGCAAATATAATAACAAATGAGAAATACTTCTGCAGAATAGAAATAGACTAAATACAATACCTATAGGCAGACATTGCTCACTTATATTAAGTAAACTTACAACAGCTTAATTTCTTCCCACTGAAACAAATACATTTGTTAACAGCTTTAAATAATCTTAGGGCCTGTGCACATCACGTTTGTGTCCTATATTTATTGTGTCCTTAAAGGAACAGTGTCATCACAAATTATTTTTTTATATGTTAAAGATGTTAGTGCTTTATTAAAAACGTTTATATTCATTTGTGTGTTTGTGTTTTACTTTTTCTTATTTTTACACTTTTTCTTCCCTATGAGGGCTGCCATTTTTTGTTCCATTTCTGTGTGTGTCGATTAACGACACATACAGACATGGAATACGGCAGCCACAGTCCCATAGGGACTGCGAACGGCTCCCGTCCCATTGACTGCAGTGTACGGCGTCTGTGTGGGAACTGCGCATGCGCCGCTCCCACACAGTCCTATTCGAAATTGGCGCCGTCCGGCGCCATTTTCCTGTGGACCGGAAGTCGCGGCCGGACAGTAATATTACTACTTCCGGTCGCGGCTTCCGGATTTGTGCACTTGCACCAGCGGCAGCAAACGGAGCGGACGGGCCGGAGGGAGCCGCGGCGGCAGGAGCAGGTAAGAGATTTCAATGTATGTTCGTGTTTGTGTGTGTTTACTACTGTATGTAAACCTACTACACTGTGGGTTAGCTCAAAAAATGGCGACACACAGTGTAGGAGGTTACATCGTTCAAACCCCTCGTTTATCCCGGCACTAGCCAGGATAAAGGAGGGGGGGATGCTGAGAGCTCACTAGAGCGAGGGCTTTTAACCCAATGTTGCAATGCTGCAATTTTGGGAACAGCTCCATCTAGTGACCAAAAATGGGTAGTATTATAAATTAGAAATAATTTATAATATTTCCTGGACTCGTGCAAAAAAATAAAAAAAATTTGAACAATGTTTAATCACCCACACACTAAATGTTTAATTTTTAAAACAAAAACATGTTTTTCTGGCAACACATTCCCTTTAAGACCCCATTAGCCTGATGAAGACCAAAAGAGTGTAATATTGGTCTCCATTGGGCAGGTATATGTCAGTATAAACTTTGGTGTTCCATTCTTAGGTATTCCGCAAAAAAGTATTCCGCGCTGTATACGTTTTTTTAACATGGGAACCTATGGGTGATGGATGCCACTGTATGGCACTGACGCCACTATTCATATATAGACAGTGATGTCAGGAGCTTCCCAATGTCCGAGTCTCAGGGCAAAGAGCTTCAACAGCTCTGGCTGGGGACTCAGTTATTGTAGCTCCTGACATCATTGTCCATATATGGACAGTGACGTCAGGGGCTTTTCTCCAGTCAAAGCGCTTCCGACACTCTGGCATCTGAACTTACGGCATTGTAGCTCGAGTCCTAACATCACTGTCCATATTTGAACAGTGACGTCATGGGCTTCTCCAGGGCCGGAGTCCATAGCCAGAGCACTCCCGACGCTCTGGCTGGGGACTTCGGCATTATTAAGCTCTTAAAATCACTGTCCATATATGGACAGTGATGTCAAGGGCTCTCCAATAGCCTGAGTCCCCGGCCAGAGCCGCACAGTGACATCAGGCACTTCCCTGGGCACAGTGCTTCAGGCAGCACTTTGCCCGAGGGGGTTTTGCCGACCTATTCCACTGTATGCCTTTACAGGGGAATACGTTGTAGCCTTCCGTCGGAGGTCTACATGGGGAGAGCTCTGTGATGTTAATCTCCAACTGAAGACGAAAACCAGCTGTGCACAGGTCCTTATGAGTGAATTATGTTGGTTTTAATAAAATGGCGATTTAAGGTTTTTATAGCAATGATAACTATTAGACCCCTTTCAGGTGCTATTTGACATCACCACACTCCTAACCACCTATGACTGGAGATCCTGGTGGCCCGATTATATTTGGATGACTAATTTACATTTTCAACTTTCTTGTTGCTAGCATTACAGCACTTGTGGGGACCACATCTCTGTGCAAGTTCTCATCACCCATTAAAATGGGAACAATACTAACTTGGAATGAGCAACCACTCACAAGGGGACCATAGAAGTCACATTGGTTGCCTCTATCGTACATAGCCCAATCGCTCTTGCCAATTAGAAATGTCAACCTTTGCAAGCTAGCAAACAACAGAGGAGTGAGACTGGCTAAAGGGTTACGCTGCCCCTTTATTCTACAAAGGATGCGGCTTAAGGGAGGTACAAGAAGTTGTGGTCCCTCTTTTTCAAGATGTTGGGGGCATGTACTGGCTCCAATTTGGGACCCTATTTTCCTTTACAAATGCCCCTGCACATAATACCTCTTACTTATATCATTGTTAAATCGAAAATGAAAACAAGAAACAAAAAAAGGCTTATACTCAAAGCAATGCTTAGAATTCTAATTAGAAAAATTGTGTCTGATTTAATAAAACTTGAAAGCAATATACTACCCATCGAGGATTATATAAACCTTTCTGCTGCAAACATAGTTTGATGAATATCTTTCTCCCTACTGAAATTTTAAATAATAAATTCATATTTTCAATAAAGCAAGAATTCATTTTCTGTTTTCTTGATAGTTGCAATAAAAAAGGCTTAAAGCGAGCCTCCGGTCTCAGGACAAAATTATAAATATGCTTGGGTATATGGAGTAATATTACCTGGTGCACTCTAGTTGTCCCCCTATGCCGTGAATACCCTATTCTAGAGTCCCAAAATGGCCACAGAGCTTCCAAGAGTCTAAGACACTCCCTCTGTTCACCTATTGGACAGAACGGCTCACTTGAGCAGCTCTGGCCAATCTGAGAACAGTGGGAGTGTCTCAAGCTCGTAGTCAGACTCGTAGTCTAAGAAGCGCTGCAGCCATTTTGGAAAAGCAGAGAGGGGACACTAAAACAGCAAATACATTTCAGAGGGGCACAGCTGGAGGGCTTAAAATATTACGCCATATATACCATCATATTTAAAATGTTGTTCCGGGACCGGAGGGTCGCTTCAATCTTCAGATTAGATAACTGTCCATTAAGTTACATGAGAGTCTGAATGATGATGAACTAAGAACCTAAACTTGCGGGAGTCTAGTGTTCGATCGTATGACAGGGAAATAAGGAGCAGACAGTCTAGTGGTATTGTGCTTACCACCAAGGGGAGCATGTGTTTTGTTAACTGACACAAAAAAAGACTGAAAACAATACTTTGCTTAAAAACAATCATAGTATACACGTGATAAAATACACAACATCTTAAAGCAGATCTGTCCGGTCTGCTATACTACCCTATATGGACATTATATGATAGGGGGTAGAAGATTATTAGTATTTTCATGTAAAAAGATTTATAAAGGACATTGCGAAAGCCTGTTAGTCCTGCTTCCCTCCACCCACATAGTGATTGACAGCTTATCCTATATGAGTTTGTATACAAGGAGAGCTGCCTTAATTTTGGGAGGCAGGACCCACAGGCTTTCCTTTTGAGCCTTCACAGCATTCAAAAAGTGTTTTACACAAAAATACTGAATACTGAAATTCATAGGAAACTATATATCCCAAGTATATGATGTTATCAGATAGAGAAGCATAGGAGACCTGGCAGCCACATTAAGCTGCCTATAAATAAGCACACTTAGTTTGGCAGAGCGTGCTTGTTTTTTCAACACCTCTAGCAGTAAATTATCTTTCAGCAGAATATACAAAATAAAAAATAAAAAATGCCTGATTTGCGTTTTCTATGACATCTACTATTGAGGGACAGCAAGCAGGCCCCTATACTCAATAGATTGTTGGCAGGATATGCCAACTTTAGGGGGCTTTTACACAGCCATATCTTTAGTCCATGTTACATCTGTATTTTTCTATTTTCCTCTGATGCAATTGGCTTCCATATACAAACTTGAAGGTAAGAGCAGCCCAGCAGAGCTAGACCTCACAGGGGTCAATTGGTTGCAAGCCTCCAGGGATCCGACTTGTAAATCCCTTAAGCATAGGTATAGCAAGGAAAAGAGGCAGCACTCCAAATGGAAAGTATCCAAAAGCGGTTTTTATTCACCCATATGTGTAAGGGATGCGGCTTCCATATACAGATGTAATACATACCAAAATACATCCATGTGATCATGACACTTGCCATACTTATACAAGCTACTTCTCGACTCCCAAGAACCTGCCAATTTTTTTTATTTTTTTCATAATTTGCTTATTGAACTAGGATAAATTACTTTTATTTGTTATATTAAAGAGGCTCTCTGTCACCAGTTTATAACGGCCCTATCTCCTACCTAATCTAATAAGCGCTTTAATGTAGATAACAAGTTTTGTTGTTTTTTTATTAAAAAAAACATTTATTTTTGACCAAGTTATGATCATTTTTAATTTTATGCTAATTTGTTCTAAATGCCCAACTGGGCGTTTTTTTTAAACTTTTCACAAAGTGGGTGTTGTAAAGAAAAGTGTATGACATTGACCAATCAGCGTCATACACTTCTCTCCATTTATGCCCAGCTTGTTTCACAGCACAGCGTGATCTCGCATAGATCCTTCACCGGAGAGACGGAAGAGTCAACAGACATCGCCTACAGCTGTGCCAGGACGTTTATCCGATTCTGCAGCGGCTGGAGGCAATGTCTGTTCAGTCTTCCTTGGTCAAAAATAAACATTTTTCTTTAAAAAAAACAAAAACAACAACCGTTGTTATCTAGATTAAAGCACTTATTAGATTAGGTAGACGATAGGGCACTTATAAACTGGTGACAAAGCCTCTTTAATGCAGAGTTTCTAAGCAACTGTTTAAATGGGGACTTATGTTTATATATATATTGGTTAAGAAATATTTGTGATCCACATGGGAAATATGAGTTCCATCTTTACTTCCCACAAGTGCATTTAGAAAAGATAATATTATAGGAGGATATGAACAGATCTGCTATAAAAACATTGAGTTGGCACTTAGGTTTTCCTATCCTTTCTTTCACAACCATGTTCTTTCATCATTGTGAGTTACGCAAAAAAAAATTATTGTTTACCACGTGAAATATTATATAATGTGAAATTCTGGATTTTGTATGACAGATGGGTCACTGGAATTTTAAAAACTTCTGATATGTCATAAGGGTCTGTTCACATCAGCGTTCGCTTTCCGTTAAAGGGTTCCATCGGAGGTTTCCGTCGCGGAACCCGGCAACGGAAAGTCAAACGGAAACCACAGCTTCCGTTTGCATCACCATTGATATTAATGGTGACGGAAACATTGCTAATGGTTTCCGTTTGTCACCGTTGCGGCAGGTTTCCGTTTTTCCGACGGAATCAATAGCGCAGTCAACTGTGAACAGTCCCCAAGTTGTGATCAGTCAGGGTCCAGATGCTGAGCTCTCAATTACTAGAGTCACGTCATCACTAGAGTGCTCCACTGAGAGTCATATCCCTTTGGCTTCTGTCAGCGTTCTTTAGATTTCCTCTCAGCTGAGTATGGGCAAAAAACTAGGAAAGTTATCAGGAGGCAAAATGGCATAGTGTGCAGCAGAGTGCCAAAAACCCTTTGTTGTGAGATTTTTAAGGGTCTAACACACCTGTACCCCTCTATGACGTGCCAGAATTTTTTTCAAGTGACATATACCCTTTAACAGCAAACAGGCTACATTGTTTTAATATAAAGGTATGTGCATTTGCTTATTTTAGGGTGGAAAAGTGAACATCAGTGGCGAAAACATCAGTCCCCGGAAGTCAAAATCTCATTTGTGCTCCACCTCAGGAACTATAAATCAGCCATAAACAAGAAAAAATCCACCTTTCTGTCAAAAGAAATAGCAAGCAACAGCAACTGCATTGCTGTTCTGCACAGTTAATAAACTGTGAAATTCATGCTGCCTAAGATCTACTATTCCATCATCACAACTCTGAAAAATGTCCCCATCACTTCATGAACAAATTTACTGCTATTCGGCCTGGCATCCAAAAAACAACAAAGAATGATATTAGTGGTCGAATTTGATCTGATCTGGTTTGACAGACATCCCAAACATCCCTCAGTGTCTTCGACAGAACAACACGTGCCCTGGACCCAGGCCCCGTTGTCACTCCTGTTGGATTTTCTGGACCTGCCTATTCCACCAGTCGAGCTAAGTGTTCTATGCAGTGTAGGATTTCCTGATTTATTGCTGAATTACAGTACAACTGGCCTTTTTAAATAGGAGGATTTCTGCCAGTAAACGAGGGCTGATTGATGACATTGCACATAGATTGGCGCTCGTTTTGCTCCATTTACATGGAGCATTCATTGTACCGTTCAGTTTGTCCCATTGTCGGCAGCACATCCACACGTGGAGATGTTAGCCAACAAAAATGATTTTTAATGCCGCATAAAAGATGGGATCAGCCAACAAATGAGATTGCTTGTTTGTTGGCTGATTGCTGGGCCATTTTATATGGGTCAATAATGGGGAACAAGCGTTTCATTCACTTGATCATTGGCCCATGGAAAAGTACATTTAGATGCTTTCTTGAAGAAAAATAAGATAATTCTTATGTAAATGGTGATCCAGTCTGATTATCACAAGAGGTCAGGAAGGATGTTTTTTTTCTTTTAGGGCCAATCTTATTGCACCATATGGTTTTTTTTCACCTTTCTCTGGATTAACAAAGATAAATTAAAAAATTATTGGGTTTTTTTTTCTCTTTACTCCACTGCACGCCTGATGGGAGAGCAATCATTAATCCCCTTTTAAGATGCTCTTTATGGACCCAGGTGCTATAAGTACCTAACCTAGCCTTCCGAAGAAAAGTCATAGAAAATACTGTTGCTTTCCAACAATACACCAGACTGTCAGGTGATTGCATCTAAGACCCTTAAGTCTCACTTAAAAAAAGGACCGTAGCACTGATTAAGAACTCACATGATGTACTAAATGACTTGCTCATGGAAAGAGACAGGGGCGAATGCACCACCCGCATACTCTTAGATCTTTTCTTAATACTAGACTTAAAGGGTTTGTCCACTTTTTATTTTTTTCTGTTAATTTATTGAAGCTGGCCAACAGGATACCAAGTCACAGTCGATAGTTCGAATAAGTATGGTAACTTCAGACAGTAGCGATGGTAGACTCGGATGGGACCTTGGCAGCAGGCAGACACCAGGTGTGGTGTAACACGGAAGGCGTAGTATACGGCACACACGACTCCAACTCTCAATGGCACAGGAACAAGGTAGCACGAGATACAGGTAGCAGGTACAGGAACACTGGGAACCGGAAAACACTAAGGGACCATTTGCAAAGACTAACACGGGTAAACACAACAACGCTCAGGCAATGAGGGAAGGGACAGGGTCCTTCTTATAGTCCCGGGTAAGTATAGGCTAATGACATAATAAATTCATGTGCGCGCGCTGGCCCTTTAAGGCCGGGCACGAGCATGTGCGCGCACCCTATGGGACACCGAGAATGAAGCAGAAGTGAGCGCTGGCATCTCTTGAGGAGGAGATGTGAGCCAGAGCTCAAAGATCCATGGTTGCGGCCAGGTTAGTAATCACGACGGCCCGTGACCATGGTGTTACAGTCATCAGTTGTCAGAAGGTGGAAAACCCCTTTAATAATGCGTTGCAAATTCATAATTTTCCCAAATCAACATCACAGAAAAGAGTAAATTGGTTAACTCTCCAATGAACAAGATATTTTGTATATTTTAGTATATAGGATACAGTAATCTGCTTTTATACACACATTTTTGTGATTTTTAAAATCTTCTTTTTATTCTGTATATTTAGCGGTTTATTTTTTGTTGTTAATGCTAATAATAGTATTATATATGGAGGGAACAATATGCATACAGTAGATTTGCACAGTTGACATTTTCAGGTAGACGGACACCAATAATTTCTGCATACATGAAAATCCTTTATAGTCTTCTTACACAGAAATGGATTGATGTGTAACACCACAAAGTTAGCAGTAGTAATACCAAACAACAGAGCTTGAAATGTGGTTAAGGTTGATTCTTTTTTTATTAACGTGGCATCATGAAAACAAAAATCATCATAGCAGGAACAACGCTTATGCTTTTCAGGTCACACTGGTCATATGCATGAAGAAGAGGAAACAAATCTGTTCAACTCATTATGCTTATTTCCTGATAATTGAAATTCCTGACAAGACTAAATTATCAGAATAAGTATGAATACTTTCTATACCGGTTATTAAATATGTTATTGTCCAAATTGAATTTCCCAAATTAAACCCATCCTGATTTATCAAGCTTAAATTTGTATCACAATAACTAATGTATCATATAAACTAAAGCTATATATTTCTAATACATCTGAAATGTTATTGTAAGGAGAAGTCAGAAGTGCATCTCTTTTTTTATTATTGTTGTGTCAGAAATAGGCATCAATTCTATTTTTGGATAGCAAGTGATATGGTACATTTTATACTAACAGTTCAGTAATATTTATTGATTTATATGCATACAGGGTGTCAATAGAATGTGCAAATTCCCTTTTTAATGCAGTTTGTGTAATATTCCGAAAAAAAAAAAAGTGTCTCTTTTTACAGAAACAGCGCCACCCTTACCCAAGGCCTGCGTCTAGTATTGCACCTCAACCCAATCAATTAAATGGGAATGTGTAAAGGCAGACAAGAGTTGATCGGTTTCTGGGAGAGAAAAACAATCTCTTTTCTATTCTCATACAAGCCCTTTAAATAGACACTAAATTTTCAAACAACTAATGCTAATCTAAAAGTATACCTGTTATAGGTCAACTTTGTAATTTAATTACTATTAAAAAGTGTTTTGTTTTTTTTGTTTACCTCGCGTTTTTTTGCCTCGATTATCGTAATCGCATAAATAATGGCACAGTTTTGACGCAATTTTAAAAATCTCAGCAAAACCGCCTCATTTGTGCCGTGATTACAGAAAATTCAATAAAACAATTTCACAAAACATGAAAAAACAGTGCTTTTAGACTATTTCCACAGTGCAGTCAAATCACATTTTTTGCGGCGATTTTGAAAAAATCGTTGCACAAAATGGAATTTGACTGCACTGTGTGAATAGACCCTAAGGTCACTTCAGATCTGTTGTATTTGTCTCCTAATTTCGGTGCAGATTGCGCACTGAAAATCCACTACAAATTACAATACAACTCATGTGAATGGGGTTTTCAAAACCCCATTCACATGCAGCAGAAAAAAATCTGCATGGGCTTTAGGGCATTCTGCTAATTGTTAAATCACTAGCATGCCTATTATGTTGAAAAATCTGTAAGGGCTCTTCCACACGCTGCGGAACCAACGCTTTTTTTACGGCCTGAATTTCGGATGGAAAAAACGCAGCAGAATACAGTAGCAGCATAGTGGATGAGATTTAACAATTCTCATCCATATGCTGCATAAAAATTCCGAGCACAAATTGACCTGTGGTGTATTTTTCGGACGGCAGCATGTCAATTCCTGCTGTGGAAAGTAGACAGAATTGCTGCGTTTTTAAGAGGAGATGTCTCTATCTCCTAACATTGTGAAAAACGCAGAAACACACGCACCATTTTCTGCCGTGAAAACCACAGGAAATGGTGTGTTTTTGCCGCAGCGGAATGTCTGCGTTTTTAAATGGAATTGCTGCAGAAATTTTCTGCAGCAATTCCATTGTGCATGGACAAGCCCTTACACACGTAGCATAAAAACTACGGATTTTCCAAAACAGATTTCATTGCGGAAAATCTTCAGCGTAATACAGTAGCAGCAGAGTGAATGAGATTTGAACAAATCTCATCCACACGCTTTGTAAAAAATGCACTAAAAAAAAAAACATTTATAAATTGACTTGCGGTGCAGTTTTTTTTAATCCACAGCATATCAATTTATGTTGCAGAATCACTGCTTTTTGTTGTGGGTTTTTTCCATTGAATTCAATGGGAGGTAAAACCTGCTGCAAATAGCAGATATTGTTATTTTTGCGTCGGAAAAGCTGTGATTCTGCCACAAAAAAATTGCAACACAGAAAAAAAAAGTTTATACTTACCCAGAACTCTGTGCTTTTGCGACCAGCCCAGCCTCCAGGGATGACGTTTCATCCCATGTGACTGCTGCAGCCAATCACAGGCTGCAGCGGTCACATGGGATGAAATGTCATGTCTGCAGGATGTCAGAGAGACATGTGGCATGGTAAGTATAGGCTTTTTTTTAAAATCTGCCTTAGTGTTCCTTACATTCTCTCAAGTGCTTCTCCTTCTCTTAATGAAGAGATTAATGAAAACAGCAGTATCATATGTGGTAACGGCGCCAGGCACAGAGAAAGAAGAACGAATTCTCTGAGGTATTTTTCAATGGTACTCTTTAATAGAACGACAACGCGTTTCTGGACCGAAGTGGTCCCTTCGTCAGGTCTGTAACACCTTCTCCTTCTCTTAAGGCACCCACCACATCGTGTTATCGGCCTAGGTTTATCTTGCACATCATAAAAGCTCCCGATGTACATGATAAATGTGTTCATAGGGCTCCATTATGTCATTTTAGTCTCTGTCGGGCTGGTATACCTTTTTTTTTTTTTTGAAAGATGGACAAGGGTAGTAGACTCTGCTATTCCATCCTGAGAGATCCCACAAAAAAAATTTATACCGCTCCTGACATCACTATATGGACAGTGATGTCAGGAGCTTCCCAATGCCGGAGTCCCCAGGCAGAGCATCGCAATCTCCCTGCCCTTGGACTTTGGCCCAGGGAAAGTTCCTGAAGTCTGTCCATTATGGACAGTGACTTCAGGAGTTTCCCCAGTGCCATTCTCAAGGCCATACAGTGGTATACGTTCTGGCTGAATTCAATAAAATCCAGAGTATCAACCGGTCACTGACTTCTCCATGATTTCGTTCACTGTAAGCTAACGTCAGTAACAAAATCAGTTTCTGCGTATAGCGTACAAACGTGAGCGCCAGACTTTCTGTTGCCCACCCCTGGTAATGGAGGGGGGGCAATCTCTTTGGCTGTATGGGGCCCATAAATTCCTGATGGCGGTCCTGTCTGTGTGAAGTAACTGTCACTGGATGTTACCCTTCCTGTAATCACCCTGTTGTCAAGCCACATCCATCCATAGTTACAGGCGAACAGCAGTAAGTGGGGGAGTGTCTCTTCACTGCCTGCACATACAAGTCTATGGAGAGGGGAGCAGAGAGAGAAAAAGATTTAGACACGCTACCCATACAAGTCTACAGAGAGCTGAGGTGGAGCAGAGTGAAAAGATACACACAGACGTGCAGCAGGTGATAGATAGAGATAGGTGAGCTGGATTCTCCTCTTCTATGTGTGCAGTGTATAGTAGACATGATAGCAGTTAGACTCCATCTACTATCTCAGAGACAACTAAGAATTAGAGATAGAGCCTGCCAAATAATGCAGAATACAAGTCATATAATGGCCAGAAATAATGTTATTCCTTATGTATACACATGTGACAGCTTATTCTGAAAACCCATCTGAAAAGTAAGGTACGCTTCAAGGCTAGATTTAAACAACATGATTAAGCCTTCAATCATCTTAGCTTCACATTTATGCAAAGATATATTTTGCTCTGATTTAAACGGTAAAACATCCATTGTCAATGTATAATAAATCCAACAATTCCCTCTTACCTCTATGTTCACCATTTATACACTACAATTGTAGTGGTAACATTAATCACTAGAATACCATTTTAGAAGGTCCGACAAACATACTCTGAAGATAGTGATGGAAAGAGACTCAGATAAATGTACACTAGGATATGGACACAGCTGCCTTTGGGGTTTCCGTTGTTCTTCTACATCATAGGACAACGGAAAAAAGTGCTGGATCCATCTCATAACGAATACCAACGGCGCCCAATGGAACCCATTGACTTTAATGCGTTCCATCGGGTTACCATCATGGTGTCCATGGTTAATCAGAAAAAATAGCGCATCTGCTGCACTATTTTTTCTAGTATTTTAAACCGGATCTGCAAGAGAGGCTCAGATGTGAATGGAGCCTTTGCATTTGTGCCAGCTAGTGACGCTAATTTTAGTGCCTACTTGCACATGCTTCTCCAATAAAAATAGTTTAAGAGGGAGATTTACCAATACTATTATGTGGCATAACTGCACTGACAACCAACATCAGAGTTAGGATGTTTCCCTGATACAAATGAGAATCACTTTTTTTATTCTTTATTTAGACACTAATACATGGGATCAGAGAAGATACAAAGAAATAAAAGTGCAAACACATCATGTAGTAACACTAACACCAATTTAAATAAAATATAATTTGACAAGTCAGAAACGTCCAGCGATGTTTTGTTGCACAGAAGTGTCAGTAAATAATGCCAGGTAAAAGAGCGCATGCAATGCTACTTATTCAGGCTGGCGTACCGCACAGCAGTGTGCCTGTCTTAATAAATGTGCTGCAACGTCTCATCTTGACAATTATGACTTTTGTCATATGTTAAAAAAAATCCCATTATTTATTAAAGTGTCAGTCCAGTTATACCATCCCATCTGAGACGCTCCTGCACGCTGGGTAGTACTGTTGCTGAGGCAACCATACGCTGTGCGGAGAGTATCGTGCACAGGCCCAATTCTAATTAATTAGACCCATACACCATACTCTCCAGGCGTCTCACGGTTGCCCCGGCAAAAGTACTATCCTGAAACTTAAAGCTATTATATTTGAGCTATTTATTTTCCTCAGTATTTCAGCTCAGAGGCGTAGCTAGGTTCTCCTGCACCCGGGGCAAAGATTCAGATTGGTGCCCCCCCCAACTTATTTCCTGACATCTCCTTCCCCCTCGCCATGTTTGCTTTCCCTACCAATCAATGAGGTGTAAGTTTTTTTTCACAATTTTTTTAATGTAACTCGAGCATAAAAGCCTTTCTACATTTTACAAGCGATATAGTTCTATAATGTAATTAACATAAAAATAAATTAAAAGAAAATAAATTAAAGAGGCCACACACAGCCCCCTGTAGATAGTGCCACACACAGCCCCTCTTTTGTAGATAGCGCACATACAGCCCCCCTTATAAATAGCGCCACACAGCCCCCCTTGTAGATAGTGCCACACACAGCCCGCTTCCCCCCTAGTAGATAGCGACACACACCCCGCTTGTAGATAGTGCCACACACAGCCTGCTGCCCCTTTGTAAATAGCGCCACATTCCCCCCCTTGTAAATAGCGCCACACTCCCCTTCCTTGTACTTAGTGCCACATTGTGAACAGACCGGTGAGCGGTAGCCTACCGCTACCACTCTCCACTCTGCCTGGTGTTACTTACCGGAGAAGGCGAGGAGGTCATTCGGCGCAGGCAGCGACGGAGTTCCTTCTGACTAGGGTTGGTGACATCCAGGGCCGGCCTTAGCTTGGATGGCGTCCTGTGCGGGACTCTCTATTGCCGCCCCCTACACAAACCAAAAATTAACCACATATATGGACACGCTGGAACATATATACTGTACATACATATAGATAGATATTTAGACATACAGGCAAATATACATACACACATCTGGAATATATACATACAGGTAAATATATAGACGTACAGATACATATACACACACACACACACACACACACACACACACACACACACACCGGCAGATAAATACACAGACAGGAGCATATGCAAATACATATAAGGCACATATATTGTAATGACAGGGTAGGGAGACAGACAGGTGAGCCCTAATCTACCCGCCACTCTGTCCCTGCCTACTTGCACGGCCCGTCCTAGGCGACGGCGTACAACTGGGCGACGGTCCCTACGCTCAATAAGTGCACGACAGACCAACAGACAAGGGTACACAGAAGCTAAGGGAAATGGGGCAGTTGCCCACGGCAACACAGTGAGCAACAAGAGTAGTGAACGAGCCGAGTCAAACCAGGAGTGCACGAGGTACAAATCGCAGAGCAGGTGCGTAGTCAGTAAAGCCAGGGTCAAAAATGAAGCAAGGTAAATAATCATATCAGGAGCAGCAGAGCCAGGAAACAGAAAAGAATCACAGGCAAAGGAGGAGCAGGAAATGCAGGTATAAATAGACAGAGGGCGGGAGCTAGCTCCGTCTGGCCAGGCTGTGATAGGCCCTCCCACTCCTCAGCCTCCCAGCCTGACCTGTAGAAGATCGTGTCACTGTCTCAGACTTAGGAGCAGGTGCAGACTGATTACCCACGGGCGTCGACACAGAAGCTGTGTCTGGTAGATCCTTTACATTAAGCTCTTACCATCTGCCACCTTCACCTCAAAAAACACCGTGTGCAACAAGAGTAGTGAACGAGCCGAGTCAAACCAGGAGTGTACGAGGTACCAAAAGCAGAGCAGGAGAGTAGTCAGTAAAGCCAGGGTCAATTTGAAGCAGAGGTAAATATTACAAGCAGGAGCAGCAGAGCCAGCAAACCAGACAGAAACACAGGCAAAGGAGGAGCAGGAAATGAAGGTATAAATAGACAGAGGGCGGGAGCTAGCAGAGTGGTAGCAGATCGAGTCACTCTAACAGACCTAGGCACAGATGCAGGCTGATTAACCCACGGGCGTCGACAAAGAAGCTGTGTCTGGCAGATCCATTACATATATACAAGCACAGATAATGTAGTAGATGTTACCTGCAGTCCTATATAACAACACAGATAACACAGTGATAACTCTCTGAGTACAGATAATGTGGTAGTGTTGCCTGCAGTCCTATGTAAGACCACAGATAATGTAGATGTTACCTGCAGTCCTATGTAACACCACAGATAACACAGTGATAACTCTCTGAGTACAGATAATGTAGCAGATGTTACCAGCAGTCCCATGTAACACCACAGATAACAGTGATAACTCTGAGTACAGATAATGTAGTAGATGTAAGAGACAAACACATGCAGAGACACAGACAGACAGAGACACACACCAGAGGCGTAACTAGGTTCTCCTGCACCCGGGGCAAAGATTCAGTTTGGCGCCCCCCCCCCCCAACTTATTTCCCGACATCTCCTTCCCCCTCGCCATGTTTGCTTTCTCTACCAATCAATGAGGTGTAATTGTTTTTCACAAGAGGAGGTCATGCGGTGCAGGCAGCGGCGGAGTTCCTTCTGACTAGTGTCGGTGACAGCCAGGGCTGGCCTTAGCTTGGATGGCACCCTGTGCGGGACGCTCTATTGCCGCCCCCTACACACACCAAAAATTAATCACATATATAGACACGCTGGAACATATATACTGTACATACATAAAGACAGATATTTAGACATACAGGCAAATATACATACACACATCTGGAATATATACATACAGGTAAATATATAGATGTACAGACACATATACGCACACCGGCAGATAAATACACAGACAGGAACATATACAAATACATAAAAGGCACAAATATACAAGCACAAAGACACATTCACAAACATACCCATATATACGCACACAGGCACATATGTACACAGCACAGATAATGTAGTAGATGTTACCTGCAGTCCTATGTAACCACAGATAACACAGTGATAACGCTCTGAGTACAGGTAATGTAGTAGATGTCACCTGCAGTCCTATGTAACACCACAGATAACACAGTGATAACTCTCTGATTACAGATAATGTAGTAGTGTTACCTGCAGTCCTATGTAACACCACAGATAACACAGTGATAACTCTCTGAGTACAGATAATGTAGTAGATGTTACCTGCAGTCCTATGTAACACCACAGGTAACACACAGTGATAACTCCCTGATTACAGATAATGTAGTAGATATAAGAGACAAACACATGCAGAGACACAGACAGACAGAGAGACACACACACACACACACACACACATATACTGTAACATATACACATACTAAGACAGAGACACACTGTATACACAGTACACACACATATACACACAGACACTCACCATGTCTCCTTGCTGACAGGTCACCTATCAGCAGCGATCAGCTGCTCTTCGGTGCCCCCCGTTCCCTTGCGCCCAGGGGAACATGCCCCGCCTGCCCCCCCCCAGCTACACCCCTGCACAAACACACACACTGTAACATATACGCACACAAACACAGAGACACACTGTATACACACTACACACACATATATACACAGACACTCGCCATGTATCCTTGCTGACAGGTCAGGACGGGCTGTGGGCGGAGCTTCCTCTCTGCTTCTCGGCTGTGTGTAACAGCAGAGCACAGAGTAGAGGCAGAGCTGGGAGGGTGCAGCACGGGAGTGGACCTGTCCCCTGACCTGAGTCATCTGACCTCATGTCACTGACGTGAGGTCAGGTGACAGGTAAGGTGACTGGACTTGTCCACTCCTTGGCTGTCACAGACCCCAGTCAGAATGCCGTAATTTCCTGGCTCTTCCTAAAGCTGCTGCAGGTGTCCGACATACGGGGCGCCTATCAGCAGCGATCAGCTGCTCTTCGGCGCCCCCCCCTTTCCTACCACCTAGTTGCGCCCGGGGCACATGCCCCGCATGCCCACCCCCCCCCCCCTAGCTACGCCCCTGGTTCAGCTCCATTAGGGCAGAGCTGTGATCAGTGACTGCAGCTTAGTTACAGCACCGGCGTCTGAAGTAGTCTGACATAATTTCCAGTCTCATCATTGGTCCAAGTTATTGTTTTCACCCTCCCCACTGCAGTTCTGCCTATACAGATTTGCTGCTGTGTATAAACTAAAGTCTATCACAGGCTCACCAGGAAGTCATTGTACAGAGCCGATTTCCATCACAGCAAGGGCAGAATGACAAAGCTGCCGAAAAGCGCGTCGGTGTTAAAAGGGACTGGCTCCGTACAAGATCCCTATAATGTCTACACTAGGTATTCACGATTTTGGCTCATATGTTTAATTTGAACTTATTCTTTATTACTTGAGCAGTGTGTATTCTGACAATTTACATTTTATATGTGGTAAAGCTTATTTATACTATTATTTATATACCCTAGGTAGAAGTATAATACAATAATATTTCCACCTTGTTATATAGGGTATTCTTGTTGAATCTTGTTAATTGGTTAGTTGTAATATATGATACACTATAGAGGATAACTACACATTACACCTGCAGGAGTTTTTGTGACATCCCATTCTAAATCCATAGACATTAACATGGAATTGGTTCCCTGACTGCAGATTAAACAGCTTCCACTCTTCTGGGAAGGATTTCTACAAGATTGTAGTAATGTGAGAAGTCAGTCTAACATGCCTTTATGGACCTTGCTTTGTGCACTGGGGCACAGTCCAGCTGGAACAGAAAAGGACCTTCCCCAAACTGTTCCCAAGATAGACACATACAATTGTCCAAAATGTCTTGGTAGGCTGAAGCATTAAGATTCCCCTTTACTGGAACTAAGGGGTCTAGGCCAACCCCTGATAAACCACCCCATAGCATTATCCCTCCTCCACCAAGCTTTACAGTTGGCACAATGCAGTCAGAAAAGTAATGTTCTCCTGGCATTCGCCAAACTCAGACTGCCAGATAGACAAGTGTGATTTGTCACTCCACACAATATACGTTTTTATGTCTGGAACACGTTGCTTGCTTTATAAGGCTTGCATGCAGCTACTCGGCCATGGAAATCTATGCCATGAAGCTCCCAGCGCACAGTTTTCATGCGGATGTTAATGCCAGAGGATTGGAACGCTGCATTTATTTAGTCAGCAGAGCGTTGGCGAATTTGTATTTTTTTTTCTTATTCAAAATTTTATTGGTTTCAATATAAACAAGTACAAACACAGTTGGAGAAGAGGTGTCCCCATAATAAAAAGAACACGACAAATAAGGGTCACAGCCCAAACAGGAGGGTGAACATCCTAACCCATGAGAAGCACAATATACAACAGTGTTGGTGACTTTTATACACTATGTGACTCAGCACTTGGCGACCCCAGGACCGTAACTTTACATGGTCTACCACTTCGTGGCCGAGTTGCTGTGCTTCCACTTTGCAATAATACACCTCACAGTGGATGGTGGAATATCTAGGAGGGAAGAAATTTCACTGGCTGACTTGTTGCAGTATTACAGTACCACACTCAAATTCACTGAGCTCTTTAGAACGACCCATTCTTTCACAAATGTTTGTAAAGCCGACTGCATGACTAGGTGCTGGATTTTATACACCTGTGGCAATGGGCTGAAATTCAAGGATTAAGGGATGTGTCCTAATACTTTTGTTCATATATTATATCTTAACTATGTGTTGTCCACCAAGTGGTGAACTGAAGATAAATGAAATAAATTTATTTAAAAAATACAGGCTACTGAACTAGCAGTTTGAAACATATTGTCAAGTAACTGCTACCTATAGACTGAGACAAAATGTTTGTATTTATTTTAAAGCGCCATTAATTCCAGGGAGCTAAACATATAAGATACAGAAGATTTTAAATGCATAACATGAGACAATAAAAAGTATAATAAATATGAGCTGAGTAACAGACTGGTACAGATGGAGAGAGGCCCCTGCCAGTAAAGGCTTACAGTCTATGACGGAAAGGAGACAGTACGTTAAAGTAGAAGTAGAAGTGTAGTCAGGGTTATTGAAGGGTGTAAGCTTTTCTGAAGGTAGATTTTTAAGTTGCTTTTGAAAGGTTTGAATGTTGGGAGAGGGTTTGATGTGTTGAAACAGTGAGCTCCAGAGAACAAGGAATGCATGCGCAAAATCTTGAAGTCGATGACGTGACGATCAGATTAGAGGAGAGGAGAGAAGAGAGTCTTGCGTGGACTGGAGATTACAAATGTGTCCTCCCTTATCCCATCTCTAAACCTGTCATATCCTGAATGTTGTGTGGCGCAAGATGTTAAAAAAACGGATGCCTCGGATGGAAGCCAACCCTCAGCCAACTGTCGCCCATAGACTCCTATGTTATAAAACGTATACACTCAATGTTTATGTTGTTTTACTATATGGCTGTAACCGATTCCGTAAACGGATACTTTTTCTTTTTTACTGGATGACACAAGATTGTATTGAATTGGTACCATGACAAATTGTACAACCAAGCCCAATTCAAGAGAAGTAAATGGTTTACACATCTGTACGTGTGGGAAAGTATAGGGATATTAGGGCAGACATGTAGGCAGGGGACAGGTTGTGGTCTGCCTTGTATGTTATTGTTAGTATATTTAAATAAATTCATTGGGCAATGGTTAGCCAGTGAAGGGACTGGTAGAGAGGAGAGCCGGAAGAGAAAGAGGGGAACAGATAGATTTAATCAGTGTAAAGAAATACTGCGCACACTCTTTGATGCAAAATGCATAGATTTATTAATTCAACACACAGTGTTTCTGCTGGCAGGTTAGAGTAGTAATCGGTAATGTTTTCAGTCAAAAGAGACGTTGAAGATGGATTAAATGGGTACAAGAATATTAGATGGGAGGCCACAGAGAAGGATGTTGCATTAGTCTAGGCGGTAGATCGTGAGGGCACTTTTGTTGATTAAAGGTTAAGGCTTTGAGAAATGTTTTTTGAGGTGAAGGTGGCAGATGGTAAGAGCTTAGTGTAAAGGATCTGCCAGACACAGCTTCTGTGTCGACGCCCGTGGGTAATCAGTCTGCACCTGCTCCTAAGTCTGAGAGAGTGACACGATCTTCTACAGGTCAGGCTGGGAGGCTGAGGAGTGGGAGGGCCTATCACAGCCTGGCCAGACGGAGCTAGCTCCCGCCCTCTGTCTATTTATACCTGCATTTCCTGCTCCTCCTTTGCCTGTGATTCTTTTCTGTTTCCTGGCTCTGCTGCTCCTGATATGATTATTTACCTTGCTTCATTTTTGACCCTGGCTTTACTGACTACGCACCTGCTCTGCGATTTGTACCTCGTGCACTCCTGGTTTGACTCGGCTCGTTCACTACTCTTGTTGCTCACTGTGTTGCCGTGGGCAACTGCCCCATTTCCCTTAGCTTCTGTGTACCCTTGTCTGTTGGTCTGTCGTGCACTTATTGAGCGTAGGGACCGTCGCCCAGTTGTACGCCGTCGCCTAGAACGGGCCGTTGCAAGTAGGCAGGGACTGAGTGGTGGGTAGATTAGGGCTCACCTGTCTGTCTCCCTACCCCGTCATTACACTTAGATGTTTGATTTGAAGGATAGGGCAAAATCAATGGTTATGCGGAGGGAGCAGACTTGTGAAACTGGACAAGTGTAGAGCTATTAACTATGATTGATACTTCTGATAAGGATAAATATTGATTGGTATTGGGGAAAGATGATGAATTTATTATTTTTTTAATGTTGAGTTTTGGGAAGCGGGAGGAGAAGGAGGAGGAGATAGCTGATAGACACTCTGTGTCATCAGTGTAAAAGTTGTATTGGAAGCCATGGGATTTTATGTGCTGTTCTAGGCCAAAATTATAGATGGAGAAGAGCAAGAGTCTCAGTAAAAAGCCTTGAGGGACAAAAACAGAAAGAAAGTGAAGAGCAAGGGGTGTACAGGGGAGAGACACTAAATGTACGGTTGGTGAGGTATGAGGTGATCCACAAGAGGGACAAATGTGTAATGCCAAGGGCCGAGCAAATTTGGAACAGGAGAGATATCAACTGTGTCAAAATCGGAGGATGGGTCTAGAAAAAGTAGCCTGGAGTAATGTTACGAGGCTTTGGCAGTTAACAGATCATTATTGACTTGGTTTACTTCCGTTTTAGTGGAATGGTGGGGTCGGAAGTCAGATTGTAGGTGATCAAAAAGAGTTGCTCAAGGTTTTTTTTAGATAAATGAGCCTTAATGAGGGGGAGCATGGAGAGTCACTTTACTTTCTTATATTGTATAACATTTTACACAGTATTTATCTACTCACCACAATCTAACTTCTCTTTTTCAGAATTGTATGCTCCAAAACAGAAAAAAAATGCAAAAAGAAAAAAACATGCAGCCTATTTAATAAAAACATTACAGGTTTCTTTGATGCTGTTGACATGGTAACATTTCTTTTATTTCCCAGCAGCATTTCTTGCAATTAATTTTTGAAGCAATTTGTTTGATCAGAACATTGCCTGAGATACAGTCTTATACTGTTTCCAAATGGCCATGTCAAGTACTTTAACACATTCAGCTTTGCTATGGTATAGATAATTTACCATTTTATAGACTAAGATGATAACCTAGCACTCCAAATGTATTTTACTTGCATTCTAAACTGCAGTTGTAGTGCCCCAGGGTCTCCTTTCATCTTTTCTAAGTGCTGGTATATGATGTGATTGTTACCATTGCCGGCCACCAGATGAAGTGAATTATCTGAACCGCTGAAGATGTTTCTTTCATTCCAAATGAGGAATCTATTCAATGCAATAACTGAAGGGGATAACAAAAGCTTTAACTGTATGAGCAATAAAGGCCTATAATAATTCTATAATGGAAGAATGTGCAGAATCATATGTTATTTATCAAGGCCTGTGATCACAAAGTACTAGGATCAGCAGCAAGTGAATATATATAACGATGTAGTATGTAAACTGCTGTGATCAGTTGCTGAAGATGTAACAATAACTGAAAAAGTAAGATAACAGTTAATTGTGTTACATTGCGATAGGTCATTTCTAAAAAATGGATATCTATGCACACTAAAAGTAGAAATACACCACATATTTGCCAGTGTTCCTATATTACCTGTAATCACCCCCCAGATTACCCGTAATTACCCCAGATTACCCGTAATCACTGCAGATTACCTGTAATCACCCCAGATTACCCGTAAATCACCCCAGATTACCCGTAATCACCCCAGATTACCCGTAATTACTTGTTATCTCCGTAATCCTTTTTTTCCCGCTAATTTCGTTTTAGTTGCGGTTATTAACTGCGGTTTACCGTATTTTTTTTATTTTTTTCTGTTAGTGTTGTGTCTATATTATATATATAAAAATAATACAAAAAAAATTGAAAATACAAAAAAAAAAAAAATTTAACTTGTTAGTTTAGTGTTACAAAAAAATGAACCGCAGAATGTTCTCTGCAGAGCAGGCATACGCCATGCTGTGCTCTAGCAGTTCCGGCAGCGGTACGGACACTGCGTCAGAAGCAGAACTTGGCTCAGAAAGCGGCACAAATTCTGCTTCTGCCACTGGACCCCCAGCCCCTTGTGTGGTGGACGCAGCTGTCACCAGTGAAGGGTCAGGAGCAGGGCCTAGTAATGCAGTCCCTCCCGCAATGTGGGATCCTGCAGTTTCTTTCTCCCCCCAAATTCCGCCATTTATGCCTGATGTCGCAAATGTTACCCCCTATAATTTTTTTAATTTGTTTATAGGCGATCAGGTCCTGGAACTAATTGTCCAGCAGACAAATTTATACGCCAGGCAATTTGTCACCCAAAATCCCAGGTCTTACTATGCCAGAGGATGGATCCCCACAACCGTCTGTGAGATTAATTTTTTTTGGGGAATTACACTAAACATGGGGATAGTAAAAAAAAACCTTCTATCCGCTCCTACTGGGCTACCAGCGCTATGCATAGCACGCCTGTATTTGCTGCTGTCATGGCCCGAATGCGCTATGAGACTAATGTGTTTCATGCACTTCTCAGACAACTCCCAAATCCCCCCAAGAAGTGACCCAGGCCATGATCGCCTCAACAAGTTAAGACCCCTCATCTCCCTCCTATCTGAGTCATTTCTAAATTTGTACACCCCAGGCCAAAAAATAGCGGCAGATGAGTCCCTTATGTCCTTCAAGGGCCGTCTATCGTTTCGCCAATACATCCCCTCCAAAAGAGCCCGATACGGTGTGAAACTTTAGAAGGTGTGCGAGAGCACAACGGGCTACACCTGTGGCTTTTTTATATATGAGGGCAGGAACCGCCACCTTAATCCCCCAGGATGCCCAGAGGATGTTGGCATTAGTGGGAAAATTGTCTGGGAACTCATGGTGCCATTCCTACAGAAAGGGTACCATGTGTACACCGACAATTATTACCCCAGTGTCCCCCTGTATAAGTCCCTCCATGCTGCTAATACAGGGGCCTGTGGGACGGTACGCAAAAATAGAGTCGGCTTCCCTCAACAACTGGTGTCCAGGCGAATAGAAAGGGGTGCAACACTCTCACTTGCAAGCAACCAGTTGCTCGCTGTCAAATGGAGTGACAAAAAGGAGGTTTACATGCTGACCACCATGCATGAGGACACCACAGTGGCAGTAAGAGAGAGGGGCGCTACCTCTGATAAGAGGAAACTGGTCTGCGTGGTGGGTTATAATAAGTTCATGGGGGGACTCGATCTATCTGACCAGGTCCTACAACCGTACCTGGTCAAGCGCAAAACTAGGGCCTGGTATAAAAAGGTAGCGCTCTACCTCATCCAAATGGCCACTTACTATAGTTATGTGCTCTATAAGACCCAGGGAATGCTCAGTTTCCTCTAATATCAGGAGAAAATTATAGATCACCTCCTGTTTGACTCCCCCGCACCTGGAGAATCCTTTGAGTCAGGGGATATCAAAAGGCTCACTGAGCGCAACTTCCTTCACCCCGTCCCTGCCACTGAGAATAAGGAATGCCCCCAAAGGAGATGCTGGGTGTGCAATAAACATGGAAGGAGGAGGGATACCCGGTTTTACTGCCCCATGTGCCCTTCAAATCCAGGCGTGTGCAACTTCCCCTGTTTTGAGACCTATCACACCGTTTCTAATTAATTAATTTTATATATAATTTAGGGAACACCAAAAAGGGTGGGATGGGGGATTCATTTTAGGGAGTCAATTTCATTTATTCATATGTTTTGTTTAGTTTTTGGGCTTTCCAAGGGAGGGAGGGATTTTCACGGGGAGGTAGTAAAGTATTTATTTCAGACTGTAAAACTAATTTTCCCCTTTTTTATTTTTTTATACATTTCTTGGACAATTAAATCCTGGATATGATCACTCACAAATGAATACTGTTTATTGTGCAGGAGCCCACATCTGTCTATTCAGAACATGGACCCCACAAGTGTTCTTGAAATAAAAAATAAATGTGGGCATTGCATTTATTAGTAGATAAATCCAACACCTGCGGCCTAAGCCGCCCCTGAATTAGTGGAAGTCGTGCATTTTAGCAATGGTTACAAGAATAAATTGGGGATGTATTTCCTTTTTCTTATGACTGTGTCCTGCCACATACAGCTGTTACATTCCTAATTATGTACCGTGATATGGGCATGATATTTTTTTTTTGGAGGATCTCTAATAATCGAGCTGTTCCTTATCAATACACCAGGGGCTTTGTTACAGTTCTTCTTGAAATACTGACATCATTTTGGGGATTAGTGATCCTTTACTGTTCCTATAGATGGTTTTGGACACTGCCCCTTTATATATACTTTAACCCATTGGTTGTTTTGTGCACATAGCGGTTCCTACCTTGACGGGCAGGGGCCTGTTATGGTGTACCGCGTCACTTGGCATGTTCGTCCCTCATATAGGGATTGATGGAGCTAAAGAGACGTTGTACAACCAGTCACTGGAAAAAAAAAAACCCTGGTCATGGCAGCCCTGCAGGTTTTCTTCTTTCTAGTGAACAGACTCGAGTTTGCAACATAGTTGGATACATTTACCTCCATTTGTTTGAAGATATTGCCCGTCACTCCAGTACAGTTTATTTTTTCCTCTCTGACTGATTTTATATTAGGACAGAATTCTGTCCACAATGACATCATAATGGCACAGATGCGGGACAACTGCTTTTTCAGCAAGACATAGTAATAAGTACAGGCAAATACGTCTATTGCAACATGCATCCATTATGATTACACGGCTTCACTTCTCTTTTGTATGCCGCACAAATTTATTAATGTGGCATATTTCTAACAAAATAACCTTCTACCACGTCTCCTCTATTTTATCTGGAAACGTAATAAGAATTTGAAGAAAACATTATATACCCATAGTGTTTGAAATAATACCCATTATTTCCTCCTTTAAAAAATTTTTGGTCCGCATGCTCACTACACCACTAGATGAATACCTTTAGGGGTTTAGTTTTTAAAATGGGGTCAGTTTTGCGTGTTTTTTGTTTTGTTCAGGCAGCTCAATGCCTCTAAATGCATGATATGGGGCCTAGAATTTATTCAATTGTGCCCTGAAAGCCAAAGGGTGCTCCCTCTCTTTTTGGCCCAGCCACACGTCTAATAAGCAGATTGGGGCAACAATGGGAGTTATTTTGAAAACAGGAGAAACAATGTGATAGATTTTGTGGTGTGTTTCTTCATTTTCATGTTCGCTTTACAAAGAAATTGGTCTTCAAACTGAAACTTTTATGAAAAAAGTGAAATATTTTTTTTTTTCACCTGCTGTGCATTAAATTTAGCAAAAAACTGTGGGGTCAAAATACTTACTATACCCCTAAATAAATAACTTAAGTGGTCTAGTTTTCTAAATGGGGTCGTTTATGGGGAGTTTCTATCGTTCTGGCAGCTCAAAGCCTCTCCAAATGTACAGTGGGGCCTAAACCATTCTCAAGCAAAATATGAGTCCTGAAAGTCTCCGGGTGCTCCATTTCTTTTGGGCCCTGCCGTGTGTCCAGGCAACGCATTAGGGCCACAATGTGGGTATTTTTGAAAACAAGAGAAACAGGGTGATAGATTTTCTGGTGTGTTTCTTCATTTTCATGTTCGCTTTACAAAGAAATCGGTCTTCAAACTGATACTTTTATTA
Source organism: Rhinoderma darwinii (assembly GCF_050947455.1). Taxonomy (NCBI): domain Eukaryota; kingdom Metazoa; phylum Chordata; class Amphibia; order Anura; family Rhinodermatidae; genus Rhinoderma; species Rhinoderma darwinii. The sequence goes on from NC_134687.1 coordinate 504,642,465, forward strand.
AAAAAGTAAAAACATTTTTTTCACCTGCTATATATTACATTTAGCAAAAAACTGTGGGGTAAAAATACTTACTATACCCCTAGATAAATACCTTAAGGGGTCTAGTTTTCTAAATGGGGTCATTTGTGGGAGTTTCCATCATTCTGAGACCTATGAGCCTCTGAAAACCTGGCTTGGTGCAAGAAAACAAAATGTACTTCAACATTTATAAAATTATTATTCAACTTGTAAGTCCTCTAAATTGCTGAAAATGTTATTTTATTTTTTCAAAAGTGCTGCCAAAATAGAATAAAGAGATGGAAATACATATTTAATACAATTGTACAGTATGTGTGTACATATGTGACATATTGCAGTTAAAAATAGCGAAAAAAAATTAATTTTTACAAAATTTCTTCAATTTTTCTATTTTTTAATTAATTTCCGCAAATTGTATTAGTCTACATGTTACGAAAAAACAATGTCAGAATTACTTGGATATTCAAAACTTTCGCCGAGTTATTCTCTATTAAAGTCAGACATACCAGATTTGACAAATCTGGCTTGGTCATTAAGGGGTTAATGCAATAAAAAACCCCCAAAAAAATCATAATAATATTGCCAAAGGAGTTCTTCACATTGACCTGACATGAGTGATGTTTCATGAATTGCTACTCCCACCAATTTTCTAAAGTTAAGTCGTTAAAGACATCAATTAAAAGCCAGACAGCTTTCAGTATAACTGGAGATTTCTGCTATAACTCAGGGCATTGGTGAGACACCCAGCTCACACAGCGTAAAGGCCCTTTTACACAGGCCAATTATCGGACAAACGAGAGTTCATATGAACGCTCGTTTCCGATCATTGCCCTGTGTAATCACGGCAACAAGGAGCCGATGAACGAGCAAATGCTCATTCATCGGCTGATCTGCTCATTTGTGCAGAATTAAATATTATTGTTGTCGGCAGAAGATCCCCCTGTATAAACAGGGAGATGTGCTGCTAACATGATGGAAATGTTTGAGGACGAGAGATCATAGTAAAGATTGCTTTTCCCCATACATTACTGATCATAGCTCCTTGTGAAAGGAGCAAACGAGTGCCGATCAATGAGCTGTCTCATGTATTAGGACCCTAAGCTAGCATTACACAACAATATGTGTCGCGATCTGTGGGTATGTGGACCCACTGAGCCGTACCGCCGTAGCGGGACAGCAGCTGGCCAAACAGTGTACCAAGTAAAGTCTATAGTTCAAGCAAGGGTACCTGTGGTAGTACAAACAGTAGTGATGTTTAGGCACAGATGGGACCTTGGCAGCAGACACCAGGCGTGGTGTAGCACAACATGACTCCAAGTCTTTTAAGGCACAGGAACATGTGCTGGCATCTCCGGGAAGGAAGGCGTCGGCAGGATGAGAGGAGACTGCGGTCTGCGGCCGGGGACGTTACAATATGTAGGTTGAGTAGATTAATATACAAAGAGCTAATATACCTCACAAATGGTAATTTTATTATAGAAATGTATGTGACATTAACTTGAGTATCTGTACTTACATAGGTACCCTTGCTCAGAAGGGTACCTTTGGTAGTACAGACAGTAGCGATGGCTAGGCTCAGGTGGGACCTTGGCAGCAGACACCAGGCATGGTGTAACACAACATGACTCCAACTCTTTTAAGGCACAGGAACAAGGTAGCACGGGATACAGGTAGCAGGAACGGGAACAGGAAAACACTAAGGGACCATTTGCTAGACTGACACAGGAAAACACAACAACGCTCAGGCAACGAGTGAAGGGACAGGGCCCTCCTTATAGTCCAGGGTGATTAGACAATTCTAAACATGTGTGCGCGCTGGCCCTTTAAGGCTGGGACTGAGCTCGCGCGCACACCCTAGTGGTCACTGCAGGCTAGGACAGCCACATGTGCTGGCATCTCCGGGGAGGAAGGCGTTGGCAGAATGAAAGTAGTCTGCAGCCGCGGACATTACAGTATCCCCCCTCTTCTTAGGACCAGAGGGAGAGAGGAACTTCTTGATGAGGGTAGGAGCATTGAGCTTCTCCTCTGGCTCCCAGGGCCTCTTCTCTGGGCCAAATCCCTTGCAATCCACGAAATAGAAGGTTCCTCCTCCTACTTTTTTGGGGTCCAGGATCTCCTTAACTTCAAATATATCAGATGAACCTCCGGAGGTAAGTGCAGGACCAGGAGTCTTGGAGTAGCGGTTCAGGACCACAGGCTTCAGGAGAGAAACATGAAAGGAGTTGGGGGTCTTGAGATTAGAAGGCAGCCGAAGCTTGTAGAAGACAGGGTTGATCTGTTGCAGGATCTCGAAGGGTCCGAGGAACTGGGAGCAAACTTGTGTGACGGCACCTTCAGCCGGATATTCCTAGAGGACAGATAGACCTTGGTACCTGGAAGAAATTGAGGCAGGTCTCTTCTCCTTGTGTCCGCCTTATGCTTCAAGCGTTTGACCGCCAGAAGAATAGAGGATCGGGTTTGCTGCCAGATTTGAAGGAAGTCCCGTAATACAGAGTCTGCTGCAGGCTCCTGGGATGTAACTGTCACCGGGAGAGGAATTCGTGGGTGTTGGCCGTAAACGATGAAGAACGGTGTGGCAGCAGTGGACACACTTGTGTGGTTGTTATAAGAGAACTCGGCCCAAGGAAGAAGCTGCACCCAGTCTTCATGCTGCCTGGAGATGAAGTGTCGTAGGTACTTCTCCATGATCTGATTTATCCTCTTGAATTGACCATTGGACTGGTGGTGGTAAGCTGAGGAAAAGTCCAACTTCACATCAAGGAGTTTACAGACGACTCTCCAGAACTTTGAGGTGAACTGAACTCATCAGACAGGATATGCAGAGGTAAGCTGTGCAGGTGGAAGATGTGTTGGATGAAAAGGTTGGCCAGTCGAGAAGCAGAAGGTAGGCCCGTCAGCGGAACAAAATGAGCCCTTTTTAAGAATCGGTCCACCACCACCCAGACCATACTGCATCTAGCAGAGGGGGGCAGGTCCGTGACAAAGTCCATTGCTAAATGCTGCCAGGGGGCATTGAGCACAGGCAGCGGCTGGAGCAGACTAGCAGGCTTAGAGTGAGCAAGCTTGTTAGCTGCGCACACCGTGCAGGACGAGACAGAGTCCACTATGTCTTTGGGCAGCATGGGCCACCAGAACTGACGGGCAGTTAGATCTCGGGTTTTATGGACACCCGCGTGCCCCGCCAGTTTGGAGCTGTGTCCCTAGCGAAGGTTTCTCCTCCTGTCTGCCAGGTGTACAAAAGTCCTCCCCGGAGGAATGTCTCTAACTTGCAGGGGATTAACATAGATGATGCAGGACGGATCAATATTTTGTGGAGACTCCACAGTGTCCTGCGGTATCCGAGGCCGCAATACAGACAAAGTACGTCTCCGGTGTCTATTGGGCAGACAGTTTAAACAGGTCCACCTGCATAGACTCCTCTGGTGGGAATCTTGCCTCCCGGCGAGCCTCTTGAGATCGCTCCCGGATCCTCATGTCAATCCGGGCGGCTAAAAGTATGAGGTCATCCAGGGTAGGTGGCAGATCACGAGCAGTGAGCTCGTCTTTAATCTTAGAAGTCCCTGCCAGAATGTAGCCACCAAGGCCTCGATGTTCCAGGACACCTCTGCCGCCAGGGTGTGGAACTGAATGGTGTACTCGCCGACGGAGGTGTCCCAGAGATGCAGCTGCTGAGGGGACTCATCCAGGTTCCTCAAACACCATGCGAAAAATCTGTAGGAAACACTGGAAGTCCCGGATCTCTGGTCCCTGACATTCCCAGATGGGATTCGCCCATGCTAGGGCCTAGCCAGTAAGGAGAGAGGCGATGAAAGCGATCCTTGAGCCGTCAGTAGAAAATGCTCTTTTGGGCCCTGCCGTGTGTCCAGGCAACGCATTAGGGCCACAATGTGGGTATTTTTGAAAACAAGAGAAACAGGGTGATAGATTTTCTGGTGTGTTTCTTCATTTTCATGTTCGCTTTACAAAGAAATCGGTCTTCAAACTGATACTTTTATTAAAAAAGTAAAAACATTTTTTTCACCTGCTATATATTACATTTAGCAAAAAACTGTGGGGTAAAAATACTTACTATACCCCTAGATAAATACCTTAAGGGGTCTAGTTTTCTAAATGGGGTCATTTGTGGGAGTTTCCATCATTCTGAGACCTATGAGCCTCTGAAAACCTGGCTTGGTGCAAGAAAACAAAATGTACTTCAACATTTATAAAATTATTATTCAACTTGTAAGTCCTCTAAATTGCTGAAAATGTTATTTTATTTTTTCAAAAGTGCTGCCAAAATAGAATAAAGAGATGGAAATACATATTTAATACAATTGTACAGTATGTGTGTACATATGTGACATATTGCAGTTAAAAATAGCGAAAAAAAATTAATTTTTACAAAATTTCTTCAATTTTTCTATTTTTTAATTAATTTCCGCAAATTGTATTAGTCTACATGTTACGAAAAAACAATGTCAGAATTACTTGGATATTCAAAACTTTCGCCGAGTTATTCTCTATTAAAGTCAGACATACCAGATTTGACAAATCTGGCTTGGTCATTAAGGGGTTAATGCAATAAAAAACCCCCAAAAAAATCATAATAATATTGCCAAAGGAGTTCTTCACATTGACCTGACATGAGTGATGTTTCATGAATTGCTACTCCCACCAATTTTCTAAAGTTAAGTCGTTAAAGACATCAATTAAAAGCCAGACAGCTTTCAGTATAACTGGAGATTTCTGCTATAACTCAGGGCATTGGTGAGACACCCAGCTCACACAGCGTAAAGGCCCTTTTACACAGGCCAATTATCGGACAAACGAGAGTTCATATGAACGCTCGTTTCCGATCATTGCCCTGTGTAATCACGGCAACAAGGAGCCGATGAACGAGCAAATGCTCATTCATCGGCTGATCTGCTCATTTGTGCAGAATTAAATATTATTGTTGTCGGCAGAAGATCCCCCTGTATAAACAGGGAGATGTGCTGCTAACATGATGGAAATGTTTGAGGACGAGAGATCATAGTAAAGATTGCTTTTCCCCATACATTACTGATCATAGCTCCTTGTGAAAGGAGCAAACGAGTGCCGATCAATGAGCTGTCTCATGTATTAGGACCCTAAGCTAGCATTACACAACAATATGTGTCGCGATCTGTGGGTATGTGGACCCACTGAGCCGTACCGCCGTAGCGGGACAGCAGCTGGCCAAACAGTGTACCAAGTAAAGTCTATAGTTCAAGCAAGGGTACCTGTGGTAGTACAAACAGTAGTGATGTTTAGGCACAGATGGGACCTTGGCAGCAGACACCAGGCGTGGTGTAGCACAACATGACTCCAAGTCTTTTAAGGCACAGGAACATGTGCTGGCATCTCCGGGAAGGAAGGCGTCGGCAGGATGAGAGGAGACTGCGGTCTGCGGCCGGGGACGTTACAATATGTAGGTTGAGTAGATTAATATACAAAGAGCTAATATACCTCACAAATGGTAATTTTATTATAGAAATGTATGTGACATTAACTTGAGTATCTGTACTTACATAGGTACCCTTGCTCAGAAGGGTACCTTTGGTAGTACAGACAGTAGCGATGGCTAGGCTCAGGTGGGACCTTGGCAGCAGACACCAGGCATGGTGTAACACAACATGACTCCAACTCTTTTAAGGCACAGGAACAAGGTAGCACGGGATACAGGTAGCAGGAACGGGAACAGGAAAACACTAAGGGACCATTTGCTAGACTGACACAGGAAAACACAACAACGCTCAGGCAACGAGTGAAGGGACAGGGCCCTCCTTATAGTCCAGGGTGATTAGACAATTCTAAACATGTGTGCGCGCTGGCCCTTTAAGGCTGGGACTGAGCTCGCGCGCACACCCTAGTGGTCACTGCAGGCTAGGACAGCCACATGTGCTGGCATCTCCGGGGAGGAAGGCGTTGGCAGAATGAAAGTAGTCTGCAGCCGCGGACATTACAGTATCCCCCCTCTTCTTAGGACCAGAGGGAGAGAGGAACTTCTTGATGAGGGTAGGAGCATTGAGCTTCTCCTCTGGCTCCCAGGGCCTCTTCTCTGGGCCAAATCCCTTGCAATCCACGAAATAGAAGGTTCCTCCTCCTACTTTTTTGGGGTCCAGGATCTCCTTAACTTCAAATATATCAGATGAACCTCCGGAGGTAAGTGCAGGACCAGGAGTCTTGGAGTAGCGGTTCAGGACCACAGGCTTCAGGAGAGAAACATGAAAGGAGTTGGGGGTCTTGAGATTAGAAGGCAGCCGAAGCTTGTAGAAGACAGGGTTGATCTGTTGCAGGATCTCGAAGGGTCCGAGGAACTGGGAGCAAACTTGTGTGACGGCACCTTCAGCCGGATATTCCTAGAGGACAGATAGACCTTGGTACCTGGAAGAAATTGAGGCAGGTCTCTTCTCCTTGTGTCCGCCTTATGCTTCAAGCGTTTGACCGCCAGAAGAATAGAGGATCGGGTTTGCTGCCAGATTTGAAGGAAGTCCCGTAATACAGAGTCTGCTGCAGGCTCCTGGGATGTAACTGTCACCGGGAGAGGAATTCGTGGGTGTTGGCCGTAAACGATGAAGAACGGTGTGGCAGCAGTGGACACACTTGTGTGGTTGTTATAAGAGAACTCGGCCCAAGGAAGAAGCTGCACCCAGTCTTCATGCTGCCTGGAGATGAAGTGTCGTAGGTACTTCTCCATGATCTGATTTATCCTCTTGAATTGACCATTGGACTGGTGGTGGTAAGCTGAGGAAAAGTCCAACTTCACATCAAGGAGTTTACAGACGACTCTCCAGAACTTTGAGGTGAACTGAACTCATCAGACAGGATATGCAGAGGTAAGCTGTGCAGGTGGAAGATGTGTTGGATGAAAAGGTTGGCCAGTCGAGAAGCAGAAGGTAGGCCCGTCAGCGGAACAAAATGAGCCCTTTTTAAGAATCGGTCCACCACCACCCAGACCATACTGCATCTAGCAGAGGGGGGCAGGTCCGTGACAAAGTCCATTGCTAAATGCTGCCAGGGGGCATTGAGCACAGGCAGCGGCTGGAGCAGACTAGCAGGCTTAGAGTGAGCAAGCTTGTTAGCTGCGCACACCGTGCAGGACGAGACAGAGTCCACTATGTCTTTGGGCAGCATGGGCCACCAGAACTGACGGGCAGTTAGATCTCGGGTTTTATGGACACCCGCGTGCCCCGCCAGTTTGGAGCTGTGTCCCTAGCGAAGGTTTCTCCTCCTGTCTGCCAGGTGTACAAAAGTCCTCCCCGGAGGAATGTCTCTAACTTGCAGGGGATTAACATAGATGATGCAGGACGGATCAATATTTTGTGGAGACTCCACAGTGTCCTGCGGTATCCGAGGCCGCAATACAGACAAAGTACGTCTCCGGTGTCTATTGGGCAGACAGTTTAAACAGGTCCACCTGCATAGACTCCTCTGGTGGGAATCTTGCCTCCCGGCGAGCCTCTTGAGATCGCTCCCGGATCCTCATGTCAATCCGGGCGGCTAAAAGTATGAGGTCATCCAGGGTAGGTGGCAGATCACGAGCAGTGAGCTCGTCTTTAATCTTAGAAGTCCCTGCCAGAATGTAGCCACCAAGGCCTCGATGTTCCAGGACACCTCTGCCGCCAGGGTGTGGAACTGAATGGTGTACTCGCCGACGGAGGTGTCCCAGAGATGCAGCTGCTGAGGGGACTCATCCAGGTTCCTCAAACACCATGCGAAAAATCTGTAGGAAACACTGGAAGTCCCGGATCTAAGGTCCCTGACATTCCCAGATGGGATTCGCCCATGCTAGGGCCTAGCCAGTAAGGAGAGAGGCGATGAAAGCGATCCTTGAGCCGTCAGTAGAAAATGCTCTGGCAACAGGCTGAAGTGGATCTGGCACTGGTTCAGAAATTCCCTGCAGGGCCTCGCATCTCTATCATAGCGATGAGGAAGTGGAAGAGAAAATCGGGGGTCAACACTGCCAGGTGTAGTCGGGGAGTCAGTACCGCCAGGAGGAACAGCAGATGCAATAGAAGCAGGTGTCAGGGGAAGTGCAGCTTGCGTATCCAGCCGATGTACAATAATGTTCACCACCTGGAGGAGTTGGTCCTGTCGTAATTGGCAGACTAGCATATCCGCCTGCATGGCTTGTGATGTCGTCACGGTCTTGGGTTGACCAGCGGGGTCCATGGCCTGAGCGTGCTGTCACGATCTGTGGGTATGTGGACCCACTAGGCTGTACCGCCGTAGAGGGATAGCAGCTGGCCAAACAGTGTACCAAGTAAAGTCTATAGTCCAAGCAAGGGTACCAGTGGTAATACAAACAGTAGCGATGGCTAGGCTCAGATAGGACCTTGGCAGCAGACACCAGGCATGGTGTAGCACAACACGACTCCAACTCTTTTAAGGCACAGGAACAAGGTAGCATGGGATACAGGTAGCAGGAACGGGAACAGGAAAACACTAAGGGACCATTTGCTAGACTGACACAGGAAAACACAACAATGCTCAGGCAATGAGTGAAGGGGCAGGGCCCTTCTTATAGTCCAGGGTGATTAGACAATTCTAAACATGTGTGCGCGCTGGCCCTTTAAGGCTGGGACTGAGCTCGCGCGCGTACCCTAGTGGTCACTGCAGGCCAGGACGGCCGCATGTGCTGGTATCTCCGGGAAGGAAGGTGTCGGCAGGATGAGAGGAGTCTGCGGTCTGCGGCCGGGAACATTACAATATGTAGGTTTAGTAGATTAATATATAAAAAGCTAATATACCTCACAAATGGTAATTTCATTATAGAAATGTATGTGACATTAACTTGAGTATCATTGAACGTCCAATGCTTGGTCTAAAAAATGTTAGAGGGTAAATCGATTTTGAATTAGGGAAATATATAAGAAGAATGTAAAGGAGCAAGTATAATTAAGTGCAATTATGCAATACAGGGGATAAAGATAGGAAAATTGAGTATGCCACATATAACTTAGAGCTTCCCTTCCTTAAAGCTACAAATATCTCTGGCTTATGAAAGACTTTAGCTTGCATTAGTCATATATTTTGTACAATTCAAAATGTGGAGTGCAGCCCAATCAGTGAGACTAAGGATTCACCAGCCACCAGTGAAGGTTCTAGGAATATTCAAATATAGGATCAGGCTCTTTTCACATTGACATTATACATTTCCGTAAGGGTCTACTGTAATTTTCACTGTAAGAATAGCGTAGTCTGTAGCAGTTTTCCTGTTACCAAAATTAGCGGTCCGTCAGAATTTGATGGTATGCATTAAAAAAACAGATATGGCATAGGTCATAGCTTCTTTATAATCAGAACAGAAGCCATGATGCTGAACAGAGCTTGAATAGACGTCAATGGGTCAGCTATAGACTATTGCTTCCTACGGTCCATGTGGCTGCTGTAAAGCATATCTCTAAATGCTGTTAACAGCAGCTCAGGTAAGATGGCTGCCCCCATAATCATATAAAGAAAATAGAATTAAAAAAAAATCTACAGTCAAAAAATAAAAACAGATTTGAAAAAAAGATTAGGTTTCACTATCTGGTTTTAATTAGGAAAAAGAATATAGGTGATACGTTCCCTTTAAATAAGGTAACAAAACATAATCTATGTTAAAATAGACTGAGGCAAGAATATTCCAGAAACTATTTTATATACCAATTCATGTTCATCATTAGAAAGATTGAAATAAATGTATACCAAGCAAATGCTGGCTTATCTGGATGGTTAAAAATGCCTCAGGTCACACCTCAGGGATTTAAACCTTGATATACAAGACATCCTGAAATTATGTTTATCCCATTGCTGTCAGAGTGTTCTGTTTAATAGCTTAGACAAAGAAAAACCTACTAAAGATGTCCCAAAAGAAACCTCACACGTCACACCCTTATTTTGCTTTTCATCCGATGTGCATACTTTGTTTGATTTGGAAAAAAAATATTTTCCACATCAGCTTTGTGCCATATGTTTACATTAGTGCAATATGTGATTGCTCCGTTTCTCACTGAATTGGTTTTAATTGTGGTATTGGCATATGTTGTGTTTTATTTAAGGTCCTAAATTTTGGGTACAGTGGTTAGCAATACTAACTTGCGTCACTTTTGTCATGGTTGACTTCAAGCTTACAGCTTCAGTACTATGCCAGCATATATTCTCCTTACAATGCAAGAATATAGGGTTAAATAACTTTGTATTAAACTAGAATGAATGTAAATTAATATATATGAACATATATACGTGCAGCTTAGGCTGCATTCACATCTGCGGTGTGGCTTTCGTTATACCGTATCCGTCAGAGGACCACAAGAATGGAAGTTAACGTTTCTGTAAAAAAACACATTGATTTCAATGGGTTGTATTTTACCATCAGTTGTGCTCAGTTAGGCTCCATTCCATCAGGTTTCCGTTATTTTAACAGAAGAAATACCGTAGACCGCTGCGCTTTTGTTTCCGTCAAAAATGACGGAAACCTGACAGAAAGGAGCTTTCCGGCTTTTTTTTTTAACATTGAAGTCAAAGGATGACGAATACGAACTGATATGCCATCTGTTTGTATCAGTTATGCATTACGTTTAACAGATCTGTTTTTTTTCTGCACATGCGCAGACTAAAAACGAAAGCAAGAAAGATGCAAAGATAAAAACGGATCCGTTAAAAACGGAGTATAACTGATGACAAACTGACACAAACAGAAATAAGGCTTTGTTCACATAGGCTCCAGGGTCCCATTTTGACGGAACAGGACCCTGACTGATACAAACGGAAACCAAAGCTTTCCATTTCCATCACCATCGATTTCAATGGTGACGAATTTGGTGTCAATGGTGTCCGTTTGTCTCCGTTGTGCAAGGGTTCCGTCATTTTGACGGAATCAATGACGTAGTCGACTATGACAACATATTTTACCTTCCGTTTCATTAATTCTGGCATCAGTCAGTCTGTCCGTTTTTTTTTATTTCAACGGATCCACTAAAACGGATGCCACAACGCAGATGTAAACGAAGCCTTAAAAGGGTATGTTAAATGAATGACATAAAGGAACAATCTGCAGAACTCTGTCCATTGTCCTTGGATGTCGTTTTACTGCTTTGCTTTTAGGATACATGATGAAATTAAGCTATAAAAATACTTTTGTTTAAGGAGGACCATACTGTGATTCTGGATGTTGGAACAGTTTGTGGAAATCTAATTATATTTATACATCCCCATTACTATCTACCTAGCAAAGATGAAAAAAACAGAACATCTTTTGAAATCGCTCTATAGAAAGTCCAGCTCTTCTAGGGAGTCAAAGAAGGGGCTTTACTTTCAGCAGAAAAGGACACAAGCCTCTACAATTCCTGCTGCACTAGGGCTCATGCAAACGTCCATATTACTGCTTTGTTTTGTATGAAGCCATAATAGGGCGCCTCTACTGTACCTCTATCTCCCTGATGCCATCTGGAGGCATACAGAAAGTTTATTTTCTGTCAGGTTGGCATGAAATCCGGCGGAAAAAAACTCAGTTTGCAAAAATTTGTGGTATGCTCCCATCTGACTCCATACTGTATGTACAAATATATTGTACCCTAGAAGTGCTATTAGAACGCTGACATTTATATTATCTTCATTATTTTGTTATTAAGGAGATTACGGTTTCATTTACTGGGACTCAGTCGGTCAATCTAGACACTTGTAATATAGATTTTTAGTTAATTGAGAATGGTATTAAGTGCCTGGGGTTCTCGCCATAATTTCTCATGGTAAAGCTCTATTCGAGATTACAGCATAGGGGCATTGGAGAGCTTTCTGATATTGTAAGAATAAGCTCATGATTTCATCATTGTTCACAAATTGCTGCAAAATGGATAGTCACTGGCGACTCCGCTGCGGAGCAAATTTTCTACTATAATTGCACTGGTAAAAAATTGTGTTTTACAAGAAGTTATTGCGCCTGTGTAGTAATAAGAAAATAAACATTCTCATGTAGAAGCATCCAACATTCTTAGAGTCAGGGTATGTGCACACACACTAATTACGTCCGTAATTGACGGACGTATTTCGGCCGCAAGTCCCAGACCGAACACACTGCAGGGAGCCGGGCTCCTAGCATCATACTTATGTACGATGCTAGAAGTCCCTGCCTCACTGCAGGACAACTGTCCCATACTGAAAACATGATTACAGTACGGGACAGTTGTCCTGCAGCGAGGCAGTGACTCCTAGCATCGTACATAAGTATGATGCTAGGAGCCCGGCTCCCTGCAGTGTGTTCGGTCCGGGACTTGCGGCCGAAATACGTCCATCAATTACGGACGTAATTAGTGTGTGTGCACATACCCTTAAGCTCCAGCCATGAGCACTATTTTGTGTTTTATCTAAATAGGTCTGAAATTTTATGCAGATTATTTTCTTAATATATCTTATAGAGGTAAAAACTTTGTTTTTCTTATACAGAACTTTTCATTTTTGTTCACTTTTGTCAGTTGCATTACTCTGGGTGTGGTGGCCTTACGGGTGTCCCTCCTGAGGGTCTAGGGGGGTGTGTGGCCATAAGGTTTCTCACGACCCCTCCCATGCAAGCAGGCTCGCCCTTCTGGGGGACCCAAACCTGGATTTTAATATGCAAATGCCGGAGCACAGATGGGTTCTTCCTAATAGTCGTTGAAGGGAAGGCACTGGTCCCTGATGCTTGGAGGGGCCTTTGGCTCACAAGGTAGGGAACAGGTCAGGGGCCCTTCTTCTTTTGCAGAGAGCTTGCGATAGATTGCATCTTTGTGCACGTTTTTGAAGCACTGGGGTGACAGAAGGAATGCACTCAGGCTTTCAAATAAGAATAACCATACTATTAATATTCAGCTCAACTTCTTATCCTACAAGACAGATTGTCTGGAAGTTAGGCTATTCTGTCTCCAGCAAGTGCGCACATGAATATAAATGTAGGGACTAAGGACAGACTGTGTAGCTACACAATTTATAGGTAATAAAAAGCATCGTTAACTTGTATACATTCGTACTTATACGCACAAACATGATCTTCAAGACCCCTGCAGTAAATATTCTTTTTTTTGTAGTCCTATGTACCTTGATTTTGTTTTAACACTTCACTTTATTATGCGTCCTTATTTATGGGCAGGTTCACACACTACAGAAAAAATCTGTAGCAAAACACATTAAAATTGTATGAACACACAGATTTTATTGTGGATGTCACCTATTACATTGAAATCCATGAAAGATAGGGCATAAAATTGATTAACATTTTTGCAGCATGCCCTAAAATCAGTTTTTCCATTGCATGCAAATGGTATTTAAAAATATGTAAATTTTGGTCCCTATGACATCTTGGGGGCTGCAGCAGAAGATGCAGGTGTGTTATTGCATTGCACTTAAGCCACTCAATCTTTACACCCTTGAAGAAACATGATGTTCAATGAATGTTATTCCTTCATAAAAAGAAATACATACATACATATATCTCCTAATGTACAACATCGCTAAGGTGTCTTGCTTTTGCTAGTATAAAAGACTGAAATTTGCCATTCAGCAGTACAGGCACCGACAAGGATGTACAATAAATGTTTTAATAGACCTTTCTGCAGAAGAAAAAGAAAGATGACTGCTGAACTAATGGTGACATTGAAAGGTTGCTAAAGGCATCTTTGACATTAACAATGGGAGGTTGTAAAGAAAGAAAACAAGAATGTATTTGAGACGGCACGTGATGGTTTTCTAATGAGAGTCATATGGATTAGCAATATGCAAAAAAGCAGAGTAGAAAAAAAAAATCCCTCCAACGCTATAATGAGAACTGCATACTAATCATATATGTGCTCCTTTAACGGTTTTCCCAGGCAAACACTGGATTTTTTTTCCCCAAGCTAAAAATTGGCTCCAGTTCAGAACATAATTGCATTCTGCCAGCCTTTAGAAAGACGCACAATTTTTTTTGTATTGATCAATGGATTCATTCCAAGAAATTTGTCATGAATAAATCACATCTAAAATAACAAAATCATGTGAGCATTTTCAGAAGGCACTTTCTAAAGAACAGGGCACTTCCACGCGTCTCCTAATTGTGGAGATATTTGAAAAGGTCAGATATAATTTATACAGCCCTTGTAATAAATGAGGACAGTAACCAATCTGCATCATGCACAGGGCTGTCTTCCCAGTTCTGTTCTGCCGTAGATATTCTTCATTGTTGGACAACAACACAATAGTTATCTCCAATGACATGTTTTAGCCCCACAGATATATATATATATATATATATATATTTATTTATATTATTTTTTTTACCCACTGGATCAATGCCTGTACTAATTGGGGTGAAAGGTGATCATCTCAAGAGGTTACACATACATTTGCATTGCTATTAATCTTTAACGGCAATGTGAATCTTGCTTGAACTAAATTATCTGACAATGCAAAAAAAATTTGGAGACTGGAGATAAGCACTGAAAGGGAAATGGCACCATCAAGTGGTAAATGGTTTACTTGCAATATAGATTTCATTTGAACAGATTTATTTTTATTTTTTTTAAGCAAAAAGTTCTCCTCACATCCCTCTTTTCTCCCAAAATAATTTAATCTGGTTTAGACCAAAAAAGTTTTGTTTTTTTTATAATCCAATTCATTGTTCTAAAAAGTTACTGACTTGATCCTAACTGCTTGATGGTGTAAAATATACAGATATGAAACATCACAAAATTGAATGGCATGTAACATCGTAAATGGCATCCATCTAATAAATTCTTCAATGGTCAATTTTTAGTGGTGGAGTTCAAACGGCTCCACAAAACTTCTGCTTTATTCTAAATTAGCAGTCACAGGATGCTGATAAATACACAGCCTACGGCTATTTCACGTGTGGTTAGACTTCGCCCAGGCCCTGGCAACCCTCAGAACTCCGCCCCCTTATATACAAATAACACAACTTTAGATTGGTTATCCCATGAAGAATATTATATAAAATCAATTAGAACAAGTCAATTTAAGTGAGTTTTGAATTTAAACCATGATATAAACATTTTACTCTCCAAAGATATTATAAATCAAGGTTTGTAATAACGCCCCCTAGTGTTTGAACTTACCCCTCATTATGTCCACCTTACTATGTATTCAAAGGTGCCATGCATTTTTTAAAGTGCCTCTGAAAAATGAAAGGTGGGTTCTGATTGGCTGCAATTGGCAACTCCTCCACTTTTGTCTTGCACTACTTTTTGCTGCCCTCTGTCACCTAGTCCTCAGCGGTGCATAGGGATCCTTGCCCGTGAGCAGGCTTTTCCATAATCGGTAATGTCTTCTTTGCTTATTTGAGCAGGAGAGGGTGAGCAGGGGTAATGGCATTTTCCTCCTGCCCTCTAGGCATATTTCTTGGAACAGTGGGATGGATGTGCGGTAGGACTCACTCCTTATGGGGGAGAAAACTACTGAGCAATTGCTGGGAGATATCATGTGGTGCAGCGCTGCCGCCCCCCCCCCCCCCCCACAAGTCAGCTACGGGTAGGAGAAATTAATGGGTTAGACCGTTAGAGGATACAAAAAAAATAGGAAAAACAGCCATTTTAAACATTATTTTGTGATTTATACTATTGCATATTTGTATGGTTTGGATGCCAGTACTTAGGTTAGCAAAAGAGTTCAAGGGGTAACCCTTTTAATAATATAATTTTTATTATTAAAACACTTCAAGGCAGATAAGTCAAAACTGTTGCAGAGGAAAGTGGAGTATTTGCCCATGGCAAACAATCAGGTTGCAGATTTCATTTTGCAAAGGGCCTCTCAAAAATTCAAGGCGGGATCTGATTAGCCATGGGCAACTACTCCACTTTTGCATTGCACTAGTTTTTGTTAGGCTAGGGCTGCACGGCACATTTGGCCATGACACAGGTCGTGCAACAAAAGATCGCTGTCGCCCTGCCTTCATTGCAAGGAATTAAAGTCAATGTGGCTGCGTTGCGACCCGTAGGTTGCCGAGACAGCGACATGACAGTCACAAAAAAAATCCAAAACTGCTAGATTTTTTGCCACTGTCAGGTCGCATTTGTGGCAACGTGCTGGTTGCAACGTGGCCACATTCACATTAATTACCTGCGATGCAGACAGAGCGACACAGTAATTTTTGGTCGTGTGACCTGTGTTAAAGCCAAAGTCACAGTGTAGCCCTAGCCTACATCTGCCTCATAAGATGGGTTTACACAGGCTGATATGTAACTACTGCTTTACAGGTCAATAGGTGCATGTTTGAAGGCCCTTTACATGGACCAATGTGAACTGTATGTGGACATACGATCGTTAACACGATCGTCTGTCCCCATACAGTTTACATATTGCCAGCAGCACATCCCCTGTTTAAAAGCAGATTTTCAGGACAGCATAAAAGATTAAATCAAATGATGAAGCATTTGCTCGTTCGTCGCCTGATTATTGCAATGTTTATACAGAGCAATGATCAGTAACAAGTGTTTTAGTGATTGCTCGTTCGCCCAATCATTGGCCCACTGCGCCACACTGCGTTTAGTATATCTCTGATGTATATCTCCAAGAGATGGCTCCGACATACTGTATGCCATAATTACATTGCTAATTGACCACCATTGAAAAAAAAACAAAGACATACCACATGATAGAATTTTTTTTTTACGGTGCCCGGCTACACTTACAGCTAAAACTAAGGTATACCAACATATACCAGCCAGACAGATGCCAAAAGGACACTCTTTTGGCATTCATGAGGCCCACACGAGTCTATGCACCATGACCACATCACACGCATTAATGAATATACACTGCAAATGTGGAGTAAATAGGCCCTTACATAGACTCCTGCAGAGTAATAAGGGGTATAAGAAAAGCACATGGAATATTAGGCCCAGTTTACGCTTTGCATTATGATGCCGTTTTTGAAGCCAAAACTGGAAATTAATGCGAAAAAAAAGTGTACACTTGGTCTTAGGATGTATCTGGACCTTACAAACTGATGGGCAACAGATGAAGGCATTCCTGCTAAAATAACAACAATGACCATCTAGTAATATAAAGCAGCTTTCACTCTCGTTTTTTTTCTTTTAAGAGGAACTGTCAATTCTCCTAACATGTCTGCTTTAATAAATACTTTTGTCACGTAGGGTTCGTGGACCCACTGGGCCGTACCGCCTTGGCGGTATGGCAGCTGGCCAACAGGGCGCAGGTCAGAGTCTATAGTTCATATAGGGTACCTGTGGCAGCTCGGATAGTAGCAAGGCAGGCTTGGCAGAAACTAGGCAGCAGTTAGACGTCAGGCGTGGAGAAGCAGGACAGGTGTGGTATACAACACAGCACGGCTACAGCTCAGTACGGCACTATATCAGGATACAGGTTACAGGATACAGGAACAGGGAACACTGGGAGCAGGAAACACTAGGGTACCATTTGCAAGACAAACTTGGAATACGACAACAACGCTCAGGTGTGGGAGGATGGGGCTGGGACCTTCTTATAGCCCAGGGTGCTCTGGGAGCAATTAGCTCAATCTCCAACATGCGTGCGCTCTGGCTTCTTAAGTCTGGACTGAGCTCGTGAGCGCACCCTGGTAGTCACTGGGGAGCAGGACGACCATATGTGCAGACATCTCTTGAGAGAAGGGCGTCGACTGGATGGAAGGAGTTCGTGGTCAGCGACCACGGACGTTACAGTATCCCTCCCTCTTACGCCCCCTCCTCTTGGGACCAGAACGAGAGAGAAACCTCTTAATGAGGGTAGGAGTGTTGAGATTCTCCTCTGGCTCCCAGGACCTCTCTTCTGGACCAAAAACCCTCCAATCCACCAAATAAAAAGTCTTTCCTCTCACTCTCTTGGTGTTCAAGATCTCCTTAACCTCGAAGGTGTCTGAAGGGCCGCTGGAGGCAACCGCAGGGCTTGGAGTCTTGGTAAAGTGGTTCAGAACCACTGGTAACAGGAGAGAAACATGGAAGGAGTTGGGGATCTTGAGGGTAGCAGGCAGTCGAAGCTTGTAGGCGACAAGGTTGATCTGCTGCAGGATCTCGAAGAGACTGAGGCACCCTCAGTTGAATATTCCTGGAGGACAGCCAGACCTTTGTGCCAGGAAGAAACTGAGGAGGTTCTCTTCTCCTTGTGTCCGCCTTCCGCTTCATGCTGTCGACTGCCAGCAGGATGGCGGATCGAGTCTGCTGCCAGATCTGCAGAAAGTCCCCAAAAGCCATGTCAGCAGCTGGCACCTCGGACGTAACAGGGACCGGGAGAGGAATTTGTGGGTGATGGCCATAGACAATAAGGAACGTTGTCTTCTGTGTGGACTCGCTGGTATGATTGTTGTAAGAGAATTCAGCCCACGGAAGCAACTGCACCCAGTCATCATGCTGCTTGGAGATGAAGTGGCGTAGGTAGTTCTCCAAGATCTGATTGATCCCCTCGACCTGACCATTGGACTGAGGATGGTAGGCCGAGGAAAAGTCCAACTTTATACCTAGGAGTCCGCAGAGTGCTCTCCAGAACTTTGAGGTGATCTGAACCCCCCGATCAGACACAATATGCTGCGGCAAGCCGTTGAGGTGGAAGATATGTTGAATGAACAGCTTGGCCAGCAGAGGAGCAGAAAGAAGACCGGTCAGACGAACGAAGTAGGTCATCTTTGAAAATTTATCCACCACCACCCAGACAGTACTGCATCCGGCAGAGAGAGGCAGGTCCGTAATAAAGTCCATAGCTATATGCTGCAGGGGGCATTGTGCACATGCAATGGCTGGAGCAGACCAGCAGATCTGGAGTGAGCGACCTTGTTGGCTGCACATACTGAACAGGAAGAAACAAAGTCCATAACGTCCTTGGGCAGCATGGGCCACCAGAAAAGATGAGCAATCAGGTCCCGAGTCTTACGGGTCCCCGCGTGACCTGCCACTCTAGAGGAGTGTCCCCAGCGGAGGATTCTTTCACGGTCAGCAAGGCGTACAAAAGTCCTCCCTGGAGCAATGTCCCCAACTTGCAGGGGATTGACAGAGACAATGCAAGACGGATAAATGATGTTCTGTGGAATCTCCATGGTGTCTTCTGTCTCAAAAGACCTGGACAAGGCATCGGCCCTCACATTCTTGTCGGTCGGGCGATAATGGAGCTCAAACTGGAACCTGGTAAAGAACAGTGACCACCTGGCCTGATGAGGGTTCAGCCGTTAGGCCGTCTGAAGATAGGTGAGGTTCTTATGGTCTGTAAAAATCAGGATGGGATGAGCTGCGCCCTCTAGTATATTTCTCCACTCCTCCAGAGCCAATTTGATAGCCAGTAACTCCCGATCCCCAATCAAGTAGTTGCGTTCTGCGGAAGAGAAGAGCTTAGAAAAATATCCAAATACCATTGACTTGCCCTTGGAGCCTCTCTGGAACAGGAGTACGCCAGCACCGACAGAGGATGCATCCACCCAGGGGCGTAACTAGGAAAGACTGGGCCCCATAGCAAACTTTTGACTGGGGCCCCCCCTCCCCTGGGTGTCACAAAACCCCCCCTTGTAGATAGTACCTTTTTTACAGCCCCCCTGTAGATAACGCCATACAGTCCCCCCTGTAGATAACGCCATACAGCGCCCCCTGTAGATAACGCCATACAGCCCCCCTGTAAACTGTATGGCGTTATCTACAGGGGGGACAGTATGGCGTTATCTACAGAGGGGGACTGTATGGCGTTATCTACAGGGGGGACTGTATGGCGTTATCTACAGGGGTACTGTGTGGCGTTATCTACAGGGGGACTGTGTGGCGTTATCTACAGGGGGGACTGTGTGGCGTTATCTACAGGGGGGACTGTGTGGCGTTATCTACAGGGGGGACTGTGTGGCGTTATCTACAGGGGGGACTGTGTGGCGTTATCTACCGGGGGGACTGTATGGCGTTATCTACAGGGGGACTGTATGGCGCTCTCTACAGGGGGACTGTATGGCGTTATCTACAGAGGGGGCTAACGCCATACAGCCCCCACTGTAGAGAACGCCATACAGCCCCCCCTGTAGAGAACGCCATACAGCCCCCCTCTGTAGGGAACGCCATATAGCCCCCCCCTGTAGGGAACGCCATACAGCCCCCCCTGTAGGGAACGCCATACAGCGCCCCCCCCCTGCAGGGAACGCCATACAGCGCCTCCCCCTACGGGGAACACCATACAGTCACCACTGTAGATAATGCCATACAGAGCCCCCCCCCCGCAGGGAACGCCATACAGCTCCCCCCACCCAAAAAAAAATGCGACCTATAGTGTGTCCTACAAATAACATGCATCCCCTATCCACAGGATAGGGGATACATGTGTGATCGCTGGCATTGATAGGGAGAACGGGGGAAAGTCCCCTGAAGTTCTCCATGACTAACCTCTGACTTCCGGCGTCTGTGTCGGCAGCTCAATAAAAATGAAAGGAGCGCTGGTCACGCATGCGCCCAAGCGCGACCGGCGCTCCATTCATTTCTACGGAGCTGCCGACACAGACCCCGGAAGTCCGAGGTTTGTGATGGAGAACTTCAGGGGACTTTCAGTCCCCCGTTCTCCCTATCGCTGCCAGCGATCACACATGTATCCCCTATCCTGTGGATAGGGGATACATGTCTTTTGTTTAATGGCAGAGCTGGGAAGATACCTCCCTGCTCTGCCGTAGTGTTCAGTGGCGTCCCACTGTAGCTGCCATAGCGGCTGCTAGCGGAGCCTGCGGGCGACACGGGCCCCCTCATGCCGCGGGCCCCGTAGCGGTCGCTACGGCTGCTACGGCGGTAGTTACGCCACTGCATCCACCTCCAACGAGAACTGTAGAGAGACATCTGGATGATGGAGGATAGAGGCTGACGTGAAGGCACTCTTCAGGCTATTGAATGCTGACTCTGCCTTAGGAGTCCACGCCTTGGCGTTCATGCCCTTCTTAGTGAGGTTAGAGATAGGAGAAGTCAGTGAGGAGAAGTTTGGAATAAACGGTCTGTAAAAATTGGCGAATCCCAGAAAGCGCTGTATGGCCCTCAAGCCTTGAGGGCGTGGCCATTCCAGGACAGACTTTACCTTTTCAGGACCCATCTGGAGACCTCGATTCGAGATTATATAGCCCAGGAAGGGTAGAGCATCTTTTTCAAATACGCACTTTTCCAACTTAGCGTACAGAGGATGCTCCCTTAACCGCAGCAAAACTTGACGGACATGTCTCTGATGCGTCATAGGATCTGGAGAAAAAAATCAAGCTATCATCAAGGTAGACTACTACACAAACATAGAGGAGGTCACGGAAAATGTCATTAACAAACTCCTGGAAGACTGCGGGAGCATTACACAGGCCAAAGGGCATTACTAGATATTCATAGTGTCCATCACGGCTGTTGAATGCAGTCTTCCTTTCATCACCCTGGCGAATTCGTACTAGATTGTAAGCCCCACGCAGGTCTAGTTTGGAAAAAAATAATGGCACCACGTATACGATCAAACAGTTCTGAGATCAGTGGCAACGGATATTTGTTTTTCACCGTGATCTGGTTGAGGCCTCGGTAGTCAATACAACGACGAAGAGAACCATCCTTCTTTTTGACTAAGAAGAACCCGTCTCCTGCCGGGTAGGAAGACTTCCGTATGAAGCCCCTCTCCAAGTTCTCTTTCACATAGGTGGACATGGACAGAGTCTCTGGCAAGGAGAGAGGATATACCCTACCACGGGGAAGGGATGCACCAGGAATCAGCAGTCATACGCCCGTTGTGGAGGCAATGTCTCTGCCTCACTCTCGCTGAAGATGTCCGAAAATGCAGCATAATGACCCGGCAATCCTGCCAATGACCGAGGCAGCGAAGGCTGAGCCGAACTAATCTGCACCAGGCATCGGCTTTGACACTCAGGGCCCCACTGGAGAACCTCTCCAGAATTCCAGTCCAGGACTGGGGCATGTAGTCGGAGCCAAGGCAGGCCCAGCAACACGGGGTTAATGGCTTTGGATAGGACATAGAACGACAGGAGTTCGGAGTGAAGAGCTCCCACTTGGAGCCTCAGCGGCTTGGTCAAAGCTATAACTGGGTCTGGCAGAGGTAGACCATTCACTGATGCAACCGTCAACGGCCTCTCCAGGGGGGTGGTGGGTAGTTGAAGAAGATCCACCAGGTTTCTACCGATGAAATTAGCAGCGGATCCAGAGTCCAGATACGCAGAGACCTAATGCGTTCTCTCGCCGCACACTATGGTCACTGGTATGGACAATTTAGACCGAAGTCCTTTCTTACCCAAGGTTGTCTCTCCTAGCAACCCTAGGCTTTGGGATTTTTGGGGACACAGGTGCACAAGATGGCCACCGAGGCCGCAATATAGACCTGAAGTGCGTCTGCGTTGTCTCTCCTGGGTGGATAGCTTACACTGGTCCATCATCACAGACTCCTTAGGAGGATTGACATCTGAGGACAGACGGGGTTGCTGCAAAGTAGGGACCAGACTAGGAAGGCCTCCCTCCCAACGAACCTCTTGGAGGCGTTCTCGGATCCGCATATCAATCCGGGCGGACAAAAGGATGAGGTCATCCAGGTTAGATGTCAGGTCTCGAGCGGCAAGTTTGTCCTTAATTTTAGGAGACAGTCCATGCCAGAATGCAGCCACCAGGGCCTCATTGTTCCATAACAATTCTCCCGCCAGGTTGCGGAAGTGGATGGCGTACTCGCTCACGGAGGTGTCTCCTTGGCGTAGGTTAATCAGGGAAACCGCGGCAGATGAAACCCGTCCAGGCTCCTCAAACACCATGCGAAAAGTCCGGAGGAAGCCCGGGAATTCACGGGTCTCTGGTCCTTGTCTCTCCCAGATAGGGTTCACCTATGCAAGAGCCTTGCCAGTGAGGAGAGAGATGATGAAAGTGACCATTGCGCCGTTAGACGAAAATGTCCTAGTATACAGGCTGAAGTGGATCTGGCACTGATTCAAAAATCCACGACAGGTACCTGCGTCTCCATCATAGCTGTCCGGAAGTGGCAAAGAAAAACTGCCAGGAGGTGTAGTCTGAGGATCAACACTGCCAGGAGGTGTAGTAGGACAGGAGAATGTTCAAGGCCTGGAGGAGTTGGTCCTGTCAAGACCGGAGGTCTAGCATATCCGCCCGCATCTCTTGTGACGTCGTCATGGTCTTGGATCGACCATTGGGGTCCATGGCCTGAGCGTACTTTCACGTAGGGTTCGTGGACCCACTGGGTCGTACCACCTTGGCGGTATGACAGCTGGCCAACAGAACGCAGGTCAGAGTCTATAGTTCATATAGGGTACCTGTGGCAGCTCGGACAGTAGCAACATGTAATACTACATTTCCCGCTGCAGGGTAAATGTCTGCCTAGATGCAGCTTCCCTGGCAAATTGCTGTAGTCTGTTCAACTCCTTCATATATCTGGCTATGCTGCTGCTTCTGACATAAATCTGAAAGTAGCACACTGCTTCTGGCTGCTGTCTGTTTATCTGCTCTCTCTTCTTTCCCCTCCCTTCTCTTAGCCCTAGAGATAACAGTAAGGCCTCATGCACACGACCGTATTTTTTCCCACCCGTAAATACTGGCGTAAATACGGGTCCGGTGTCACACGTATTCCACCAGTTTTGCACCAGTATTTACGAACCCGTGCCCGTAAATATGGGTCCGGTGTCACCCGTATTCCACCCGTATTTACGGGCACGTTTTTGGCGGCAAAATAGCACTGCACTAATCGGCAGCCCCTTCTCTCTATCAGTGCAGGATAGAGAGAAGGGACAGCCTTTTCTGTAATAAAAGTTATAGAAATTCATACTTACCCGGCCGTTGTCTTGGTGACGCGTCCCTCTCTTCACATCCAGCCCGACATCCCTGGATGACGCGGCAGTCCATGTGACCGCTGCAGCCTGTGATTGACCTGTGATTGGCTGCAGCGGTCACATGGCCTGAAACGTCATCCAGGACGTCGGGCCGGATGTCGAGAGGGACGCGTCACCAAGGCAACGGGCGGGAGACCGGACTGGAGGAAGCAGGAAGTTGTCGGTAAGTATGAAAGTCTTTTATTTTTATTTTTTACAGGTTTATACTGATCGGTAGTCACTGTCCAGGGTGCTGAAAGAGTTACTGCCGATCAGTTAACTCTTTTATCTCCCTGGACAGTGACTATTTACTGACGTCGCTTAGCAACGCTGCCGTAATGACGGGTGCACACATGTAGCCGCCCGTCATTACGAGAGCTCCATAGACTTCTATGGACTGTCCGTGCCGTTATTACGGCCTGAAATAGGACATGTTCTATCTTTTTCAACGGCACGGGCACCTTCCCGTGAGAAAACGGGAAGGCACCCGTCGCCAATAGAAGTCTATGAGCCCGTTATTACGGGTCGTAATTACGACCCGTAATAACGGGAGTTTTTACGGTCGTGTGCATGAGGCCTGAAGAGGAGGTTGAATACAGCAAACTAGAGAGGGAGGAGAGAACTCACAGTATGGAGGAAGATGGATCACATAGGCAGCATCAGTGTAAAGAAAAGAGAGCCCATGAGAGATCGCACAAGCAGCATCAGTGTGCACCGTAGAGAGCGAGGAGAGATTTCACACACACACACACACACACACACACACACACACACACACACACACACACACACAGGCAGCATCAGTGTAAAGAAGAGAGGAGAGATCTCACCAACTGGAAAATACCATTCACTTCTTGTTTGGAACACACTAACTAAAATGCACTATCATGCCAAAATTAATGTATCTGTTCCCAGGGGTGAACCTAGCCCCTCTGCTGCCTGAGGCGAACTATAAAAAGGCGCCCCCCCCCCCCCAATCTATCAGAGTTTTCTCATTACTGGCTTTACATATCAAACACGCAATATATAAAAAAAATTGAAATAGGAAAACATTTGTTGTTTATTTGTAAAGTGCTGTTTAATGTATAGAAAAGATTTAAAGAACTCTTTTTACTATATTACTTTAGTATCATAGATCAGCAACGCAGCATTAACACTGAAAATGGTTTAACATCTTCTATGCTCCCTTTTTATTACCTAATTGACTTATGATTTTTAACCGAGTTCAGTTGACGTCATCAGCGTGCTCCCGATTTCTTGTAGGCCTCAGGCCTAAACCAGGCTGTGGCCTACACGAGCAAACGGTGGAGCAGGGGTTTCTATTGTGGCAAATTATTTTATTTTTTACATTTTATACTGCTAACTTTTTTTTGGTGGGTTCCGCTGGACCGTTTGGACTACGTCTTAGATTCATTGGAATACTTCAATGATCTACTTTAAAAAAAAAAAAAATTGTGAAAGAGGGTTGCATGGGGGAGTTTTGATTTCAATAAAAAAAAATTCTTATGTATGTTTTTTTTTAATACTTTATTATGGCCTTAGTAATGGTAGCTGTCTGATTGACAGCGTTCAATTACTAAGGCTGGGGCTTAGCATTAGCCAGTAAAAAGACTATCACTAACCCCTATTATTACCCCGGTTCCCACTGCCACCAGGGATACCGGGAAGAGTCGAGTACGATTCAGTACCTGGCCATCTGAAACGATGGTTAGGCCGCAGGCTGGTATTATCAGGCTGGGAAGGGCCAAAAAAGTGGCCCTTCCCACCCTGGGGATGCTAGGCTGCAGCTGCTTTATTGTATCTGGCTGGTTATGAAAAATTGGGGAAACCCGTCATTTTTTTAAAATAAATTGAAAAAAAAATTACGTGAGATCCCCTCCATTTTTCATAGCCAGCCAGATACAATAAAGCAGCAGCAGCAGCCTAGCATTACCAGGGTGGGAAGGGCCATGGTTTTTGTCCCTGCCTAGCCTGATAGTACCAGCCTGCGGCCACCCAAGTACCCTTCACTTCAGATGGTCGGGTGCTGGATCGTACCCAGCTCTTCCCGGTACTCATGGTGGCGGTGGGTATCGGGGTAATAATAGGGGTTAGTGATGGCGCTTAAATCAGCGAAGTAGTCCAACGAATCTACGATGTAGTCCAAATGGTCCAGCGGAACCTGCAAAACAAAAATTAGCGGTATGAAAAATAAAAATAAAGTTGGCTGCCCCCACAGACATATGAATAAATAGCTACCTTCGGGAACATATTAAAATAATTAGAAAATTTAAGCCCATAAAATAAAACATATCAAATAAAAAATAAAAAAATTATAACACCTTTCTTTTAAAGAGAACCTTTCACCTCCCCATACATGTACAGCTGAGTGCAGCATGTAATGGGGAGGGCTGCACAAACTCTGGGGCACTTTACATTTTTTTCCTAGCCTCCTTCGTTATTTAGATATCGGTGCTGTAATATTTGGCGCCCGATATTTAAATAACCCCCTGAACTGTCAATGGGGAGGTAATTGGCAAGGGGGCGTGTAACATCGCTGTGACACTGTGCAATCACTACAGACAGTTTCAGAGCAAGAGCTGAACAGAGAGCGCGTGCGCGCAGCTCCGCCACCACTAAGGAACAGAAGAAGAGTGTGAATTCTTCTTCTTCTGTTCCATGGCATCGGAGCTGTGCGCGCACGCACGCTCTCACTCTTTAGCTCTCGGCAGACAAGGACGACAAGACTGATCTCTCACCTGAGATCACAGTCTTGTACTTGCCTGCCGAGAGCTGAAGAGTGAGAGTGTGTGCACGCGCACATTCTCTCCTCTCTCCAGCTCTTGTTGTTGACATTGTCCGTAGCTGATTGGACAGTGTCACAGCGATACTACACGCCCCCTTGCCAATTACCGCCCCATTGGCAGTTCATGGGGTTATTTAAATATCGGCGCCAAACATAACGGCACCGATATCTAAGTAAGGAAAGAGGGTAAGAATTTTTTTTTTAAAGTGCCCCAGAGTTTGTGCAGCCCTGACCATTGCATGCTGCACTCAAATGCAAATCTGTGGGCAGGTGAAAGATTCTCTTTAAAGTGTAACAACTTTTTTAAAAACTTTT
This sequence comes from Rhinoderma darwinii, assembly GCF_050947455.1. Classification (NCBI taxonomy): domain Eukaryota; kingdom Metazoa; phylum Chordata; class Amphibia; order Anura; family Rhinodermatidae; genus Rhinoderma; species Rhinoderma darwinii. The sequence continues at coordinate 504,669,356 of NC_134687.1, forward strand.
GACATGTCAGACGTTTTGATCAGTGGGGTCCGAGCACTGAGACCCCCACTAGTCGCTAAAACGAAGCAGCAGAAGTGCTCGGGTGAGCGGTGTGCTGCTTCAATTCTGTTTGGCTTTCCTTGGAGCAGTGTACGGGCTCAATAGAAAGTCTAGGAGTCCGTACACCGCTCACTCGGCTGATTATCGATCATAAATGAAGCGGCACAGCGCTCACCCGAGCACTTCTGCTGCTTCGTTTTAGCGATTGGTGGGGGCCTCAGTGCTCGGTCCCTCACCGATGAAAACTTTGGATATGTCACTATGATATATAAAGATATCTATTAATGCGATTGGTGCAAGTTTTAATTACTTTTTATTGAAAATGATTTGTACTTTTTGAGATACAGCTGCTTTGTATCCTGTATACAGAGCAGATGTATATAGCGCTGAGACCTGAATCCATTAGGTCGCCTATTACCGATCACATCTAAGTTATGAACTTAGATGTGATCAGTAACAGCTCGATCCTGAAGGACCCGCTGACCTGACGGATACAGGATACAGCGCTATATACATTATATATTTTAATTAGCGGGGGCAGGTTTATGGGGAAGGATTAGGGCCTGTTCACATCAGCGTTGGCTTTCCGTTCCGGGGTTCCGTGGGAGGTTTCCGTCGGGTGAACCCCGCAACGGAAAGTCAAACTGAAACCACAGCTTCCGTTTCAGTCACCATTGAAATAAATGGTGACGGAAACATTGCTAATGGTTTCCGTTCGTCACCATTCCGGCAGGTTTCAGTTTTTGTGACGGAATCAATAGCGCAGTCGACTGCGCTAATAGTGACGGAAACTGTGGTTTCAGTTTGACTTTCCGTTGCAGGGTTACCTCCGACGGAACCCCAGAACGGAAAGCCAACGCTGATGTGAACAGGCCCTAAGGCTTCTTTCACACTAGCATTAATATACGTTTACCGCTCTTCCGTCAGAGGAAGAGAGGATCGATACGTTAAACGGAAAGCAACGGCTCCATTAGAATTACCATTGCTTTCAATGGTAATTCTTTTGTATCAGTTGCTTTCCGTTTGTCTCCGTTCACTGAGTTTCCGTTTTTTTTAAAAGAAACAAAAGTGAAGTCTGCAGAACTTTTATTTTCGTTCAAAGGAACGGAAACCTAGCGAACGGAGACAAACGGAAAGCAACTGATTCAAAAGAATTACCATTGAAAGCAATGGTAATTCTAATGGAGCCGTTGCTTTCCGTTTAACGTATTGATCCACTCTTCCTCTGACGGAAGAGAGGTAAACGTATATTAATGCTAGTGTGAACAAAGCCCAATACAAGATATTAATAATAATAATAAAAAAAAACAAAAAAAAACAGCTGGGATTTGAACCAGCACCCTCCATATGTAAGACAGACAAGCTAACCACTACACTATAGAAAGCTTCACAGACAATGCCTGTGAAACTGTAGTAGTTAAGGGTTTATTCAACGACAGGCACTATTAGTTTCTCCTGTCTGCTGCGTGTGGGTGGTGACTGGTCAGAGACTCACAGTCAGACTGAATGCCGCAGCTGCTGCATACAGTGTGCACTGGGAGTGACTGTGAGACTCACCAGTCACAGCTCTGCTTGTAGCTTTCCCACGCTAATTAAGCACAGGAAAGCTACAAAGCCAGGAGTATACTGCAGGGGGGGGGGGGGTCTGGGCGTTTTACTGACAGCAGAGGGCTCTATAGGGGGGAATTATCCCCCCACCATAGAGCCCTGACTAGTTACTATACTGAAAGGTTAGGGGGGTCTGAGCATCTGACTGACTGCTCTAAAGGGGGGGCAGAATCCCCCCCTATAGAGCTCTCTGCAGTCAGACGCTCAGACCCTCCCCCACCTACACTAATCCTTCCATTATAGTGATGTGAGGGCTCTATGGGGTGGATTATTCCAGCCCCATAGAGCCCTCTGCTGTCGGTAAAATGCCCAGACCCCCCCTTGCAGTATACTCACGTCACGGGTCCCGGTCCCAGCAAGGCAGGACTTACCTCGTGCTGCTCGTCGCTCCTCCTGCAGACTTGCTCCACTCTGGCTGCATATAGCGTCAGAGAGGAGTGTTTCAAACGTTTGGCACGTCTGCTATCTATGTGCGTCTGCATGGCCCCTCCCCCGGTCCAGTCCGTCCCGGGCTGAAAATGCCGCCCACCCGTTTGGGTAGGTGGTGCGCACCTGGCCTCATGGCAGATGCGGCACTGTCTGTTCCAAACCCTGCTTATATCCCTTACAAGATCTTTTTTCCTCAGTATCACAGAGGACCTTTTCCTCTTCTGTTTGGCTCTCTAAACGTCTAGAATTCTGCATCAAACATTTATGGCTACGTTCAGCCGTGGCGGAATTGCTGTTAAATTCCGCTGAGGACAGTCCGTAGTGGAATTCTGCAGCAGCCGGTTTTTACATTTGTTTCTATTTATTTTTAGGAAACTTAGTTCAGACGTTGCAGAAAATAACTGTGCGGAAATCAGGCTGCGGTGGAGAATTTTCCCTCCGCATCAAGCACATTATGTTGCGGAGAAGCAGCAGAATTTCACTGTGGATTTCAGGCTTTGCAATGCAAAAACTGAAATCTGTGGCAAATCCACAGTGATATCTGCAACATCTGAATTACCTGTCAATTATGCAAATGTTGCTACAGATTCGTGCAAAACACCTGCGAGGTTAACATGCTCACTACACCCCTAGCTTGCGGTTGACTGCAGAGGAGGTTTGGAACCCTTGCAAGAATGACATAGGAGATGAACTCTACTTTCTTATATATATAAAAACAAAAAACTGATGCAATTAGGTATCCCTCATCCACTTCCTACATTATGTATAGGCATTTTCTGAATACACGGTGACTGTATTTATGAATTAAGGGGCATACTTGCCCTTTTCTGTGATGGCTACAACTCCGACAAAGTGTCCTTTGCGCATGCGCTGTCAACACGCGCGGCCGTATAGGATAACTTGTCTTTTTTACAGATTACTTCACAGGGTCTGAACACTGGATTAGAATAGGTGTGTAGATATGTGCAATATGAATAGGTAGACGCCGAAATTCGGCCTTGAGACATAGAACTCTATGATTGTAATGGACTTCCGGGCAGTGAGTGATTAATTAAGATATATACTATACCATGTGTTTACATGAAATGTGATTGATTAATTATATGTGGGATAGAGATTTGATGGATCAGTATATGTACTAGATTTTTAATATTTACCACTATGCACTTGGCACTTTTTTCCCACTAGAGGGATGTATGTAATATGTCTCCATACCTTATAGAAATATATGTTTACGATATTATTCACTTAATAGATGTAATCATGTAATTATATGCTGCCGTATGGGTGAATAAAAGCTTTTTTGGTACTATGATGAGATAGATCGATAGATATGACATAGATAGATAGATAGATAGATAGATAGATAGGATAGATATTACATACACTACCGTTCAAAAGTTTGGGGTCACCCAGACAATTTTGTGTTTTCCATGAAAACTCACACTTATATTTATCAAATGAGTTGCAAAATGACTAGAAAATATAGTCAAGACATTGACAAGGTTAGAAATAATGATTTTTATTTCAAATAATTTTCTCCTTCAAACTTTGCTTTCGTCAAAGAATGCTCCATTTGTAGCAATTACAGCATTGCAGACCTTTGGCATTCTAGCTGTTAATTTGCTGAGGTAATAAGGAGAAATTTCACCCCATGCTTCCAGAAGCCCCTCCCACAAGTTGGATTGGCTTGATGGGCACTTCTTGCGTACCATACGGTCAAGCTGCTCCCACAACAGCTCTATGGGGTTGAGATCTGGTGACTGCGCTGGCCACTCCATTACAGATAGAATACCAGCTGCATGCTTCTTCCCTAAATAGTTCTTGCATAATTTGGAGGTGTGCTTTGGGTCATTGTCATGTTGTAGGATGAAATTGGCTCCAATCAAGCGCTGTCCACAGGGTATGGCATGGCGTTGCAAAATGGAGTGATAGCCTTCCTTATTCAAAATCCCTTTTACCTTGTACAAATCTCCCACTTTACCAGCACCAAAGCAAACCCAGACCCTCACATTACCTCCACCATGCTTGACAGATGGCGTCAGGAACTCTTCCAGCATCTTTTCAGTTGTTCTGCGTCTCACAAATGTGTGATCCAAACACCTCAAACTTCGATTCGTCTGTCCATAACACTTTTTTCCAATCTTCCTCTGTCCAATGTCTGTGTGCTTTTGCCCATATTAATCTTTTCCTTTTATTAGCCAGTCTCAGATATGGCTTTTTCTTTGCCACTCTGCCCTGAAGGCCAGCATCCCGGAGTCGCCTCTTCACTGCAGACGTTGACACTGGCGTTTTGCGGGTACTATTTAATGAAGCTGCCAGTTGAGGACCTGTGAGGCGTCTATTTCTCAAACTAGAGACTCTAATGTACTTGTCATGTTGCTCAGTTTTGCAGCGGGGCCTCCCATTTCTCTTTCTACTCTGGTTAGAGCCTGTTTGTGCTGTCCTCTGAAGGGAGTAGTACACACCGTTGTAGGAAATCTTCAGTTTCTTGGAAATTTCTCGCATGGAATAGCCTTAATTTCTAAGAACAAGAATAGACTGTCGAGTTTCACATGAAAGCTCTCTTTTTCTAGCCATTTTGAGAGTTTAATCGAACCCACAAATGTAATGCTCCAGATTCTCAACTAGCTCAAAGGAAGGTCAGTTTTATAGCTCCCCTAAACAGCAAAACTGTTTACAGCGGTGCTAACATAATTGCACAAGGTTTTTCAAGTGTTTTCTAATCATCCATTAGCCTTCTAACACAGTTAGCAAACACAGTGTACCATTAGAACACTGGAGTGATGGTTGCTGGAAATGGGCCTCTATACACCTATGTAGATATTGCATTAAAAAACAGACGTTTGCAGCTAGAATAGTCATTTAGCACATTAACAATGTATAGAGTGTATTTCTGATTAATTTAATGTTATCTTCATTGAAAAAAACTGTGCTTTTCTTGCAAAAATACGGAAATTTTTAAGTGACCCTAAACTTTTGAACGGTAGTGTATATAGATATTAGATAGATATTACATAGATATAACAGATATATAGATAGATATGAGATACATACATAGATAGATATGCGATAGATAGATAGATAGATACTGTATATAGAGATAGATAGATAATGTGGCGTCCATGGCCGTGGGCCGTCGGGTTTACTCAACTCCCGACGCCCGCAGCCATGTATCAGTGAGCGCTGGTCCCCATCTCCTTCCTAGGAGACGCCAGCGCTCACTTCTGCTCTGGTCCGCTGTGTCATCATCAACTCACACGATTTCTGGGACTATAAGAAGGTCCCTGCCCTGCTGATCCTTGCCTGAGCATTGTTAGTGTTTCCCAAGTCTGTCTTGCAAATGGTCCCTTATTGTTTTCCAGTTCCAGTTGTTACCCGTGCCCTGTTGCCTGTTCCTGTATCCCATGCTGTGTTCTTGTTCCTGTGCCTACTAGTGTTGGAGTCGTGTCTACTGCACCTGCTGTTGTTTGCCACATCCTGCGTCTTCCGCCACATCCGGTGTCATCTGCCACGTCCAGTGTGATCCGCCACATCTGGAGCAACCTGCGGCACCTGCTGTCATCCGCCACGTCTGGCATAACCTGCTGCACCCACCTCCAACCGTGCCAGAGCTGCGGCTGCTGTCTGGACTATTAAGGTACCCTAGTGCGGGACTTTGTATTACTGGGGTGCTCTGTTGTTTGGCCAGCTGCCTCCCCGCTACTTCGGTGCGGCCAAGTGGGTCCACATACCCACAAACAGTGACAGTTAGTTAGATAGATAGGATAGATATTACATAGCTAGATCGGAGCTAGATAGATACTGTATATAGAGATACATAGATAGAAATATATTAATTTTTTTATTATACACGGTTCTCCCTCCTGACAGGAGAGGGAGAAGTTAGAGGGGGAGTGCCGTGAGAGGGAGGGGGGGCGCGAGTGGGAGGTGGGGGATCGCCGCAAGGGGGGCGTGGGTGCCGCGACAATGGGGAAAGTATAGTGATCATTGTGACATTTGTGTCAGACCGGCAAACAGGCTCTCTGCAGGACGTTCTGGAACGGCCTTGCAGAGTTAATTAAGGACCGCCCGGACGTTTATAGTCAATGGGCGGTCCGGAAGTGGTTAATTAGCAACAATTTTGTGTGGTATAACTGCCTGTCTTATAGATAGATACTGTATAGAGATACAGTGGAGGAAATAAGTATTTGATCCCTTGCTGATTTTGTAAGTTTGCCCACTGTCAAAGACATGAACAGTCTAGAATTTTTAGGCTAGTTTAATTTTACCAGTGAGAGATAGATTATATAAAAAAAAAAATATAATTCACATTGTCAAAATTATATATATTTATTTGCATTGTGCACAGAGAAATAAGTATTTGATCCCTTTGGCAAATAAGACTTAATACTTGGTGGCAAAACCCTTGTTGGCAAGCACAGCAGTCAGACATTTTTAGTAGTTGATGATGAGGTTTGCACACATGTTAGATGGAATTTTGGCCCACTCCTCTTTGCAGATCATCTGTAAATCATTAAGATTTCGAGGCTGTCGCTTGGCAACTCGGATCTTCAGCTCCCTCCATAAGTTTTCGATGGGATTAAGGTCTGGAGACTGGCTAGGCCACTCCATGACCTTAATGGGCTTCTTTTTGAGCCACTCCTTTGTTGCCTTGGCTGTATGTTTCGGGTAATTGTCGTGCTGGAAGACCCAGCCACGAGCCATTTTTAATGTCCTGGTGGAGGGAAGGAGGTTGTTACTCAGGATTTGACGGTACATGGCTCCATCCATTCTCCCATTGATGCGGTGAAGTAGTCCTGTGCCCTTAGCAGAGAAACACCCCCAAAACATAATGTTTCCACCTCCATGCTTGACAGTGGGGACGGTGTTCTTTGGGTCATAGGCAGCATTTCTCTTCCTCCAAAAACAGCGAGTTGAGTTAATGCCAAAGAGTTCAATTTTAGTCTCATCTGACCACAGCACCTTCTCCCAATCACTCTCAGAATCATCCAGATGTTCATTTGCATACTTCAGACGGTCCTGTACATGTGCCTTCTTGAGCAGGGGGACCTTGCGGGCACTGCAGGATTTTAATCCATTACGGCGTAATGTGTTACCAATGGTTTTCTTGGTGACTGTGGTCCCAGCTGCCTTGAGATCATTAACAAGTTCCCCCCGTGTAGTTTTCGGCTGAGCGCTCACCTTCCTCAGGATCAAGGATACCCCACGAGGTGAGATTTTGCATGGAGCCCCAGATCGATGTCGATTGACAGTCATTTTGTATGTCTTCCATTTTCTTACTATTGCACCAACAGTTGTCTCCTTCTCACCCAGCATCTTACTTATGGTTTTGTAGCCCATTCCAGCCTTGTGCAGGTCTATGATCTTGTCCCTGACATCCTTAGAAAGCTCTTTGGTCTTGCCCATGTTGTAGAGGTTAGAGTCAGACTGATTAATTGAGTCTGTGGACAGGAGTCTTTTATACAGGTGACCATTTAAGACAGCTGTCTTTAATGCAGGCACCAAGTTGATTTGGAGCGTGTAACTGGTCTGGAGGAGGCTGAACTCTTAATGGTTGGTAGGGGATCAAATACTTATTTCTCTGTGCACAATGCAAATAAATATATATAATTTTGACAATGTGATTTATTTTTTTTTTTTATATATAATCTATCTCTCACTGGTAAAATTAACCTAGCCTAAAAATTCTAGACTGTTCATGACTTTGACAGTGGGCAAACTTACAAAATCAGCAAGGGATCAAATACTTATTTCCTCCACTGTACATAGATAGAAATATATTTATTTTTTTATTATACACTGTTCTACCTCTCCTGACAGCCTGCCAGGAGAGGGAGAAGTTAGAGAAGGGGGGTGCCATGAGGGGGGGCGCCGCGAGTGGGATGTGGGGCCACGAGGGGGGGTGGGGAATCGCCGCAAGGGGGGCGTGGGTGCCGCGACAATGGGGAAAGTATAGTGATCATTGTGACAGTTGTCACAATGATCACATGCCCAGAGACCTCACTGATTGGTCTCTGAGCAGAGCTCCGTGATGTCAGCTGTCTAGAGACAGCTGTATCACGGAGCTAAATGCCGCTTCAGACCGGTAAACAGGCTATCTCTGCAGGACTTTCTAGAACGGCCCTGCAGAGTTAATTAAGGACCGCCCGGACGTTTATAGTCAATGGGCGGTCCGGAAGTGGTTAATTAGCAACAATTTTGTGTGGTGTAACTGCCTGTCTTACAAGCAGATACATTTAAATTTAGAAAATTTTTGCGATGTGGTGTTTTTCTCAATTAATTACTGAATGTATCGAGCAAATTTTGCCAGTAACATAAAGTCCAATGTGTCACGAGAAAACAATCTCAGAATCGCTTGGATAGGTGAAAGCATTCTGAAGTTATTACCACATAAAGTGAAACATGTCAGATTTGGAAAATGAGGCTCTGTCAGGAAGGTCAAAAGTGGCCAAAGCGGGAAGGGATTAATCTTTATAGTGGTTTTACTCCCTAATAGACATTAAACTTATCAAAACCAAAATAACATTACTCAGATATAAAAAGGTATATATTTTATTGAATACAAAATCTAGTAAAACATACACAAAGAGATCAAGGATGGAAGAACTAAAAATCCTGTGACAGGCCGGTATACAAAGTAAACAGTGGTGAGTGCTGGATAATAAATAAATTGTGGTAAAAGTATAGTACTATATAACACACTATACTGGATGGTCACCTGTATGGTATGACAATGACAGAAAAAACAACAAAGCGCACAATAGTGCATGAAACGGTGTATGCGGGTGTGAACAGAGTGCAAGTGATGCTAACCTTGTGCGCAGGGGCGTAACTAGGAAAGACTGGGCCCCATAGCAAACTTTTGACTGGGGCCCCCCTCTCCTGGGTGTCACACAACCCCCCCTTGTAGATAGTGCCTTTTTTTACAGCCCCCCCCTGTAGATAACGCCATACAGCCCCCCCTGTAGATAGCGCCATACATCCCCCTGTAGCTAACGCCATACATCCCCCTGTAGATAACGCCATACAGCCCCCCTGTAGATAACGCCATACAGCCCCCCTGTAGATAACGCCATACAGCCCCCCTGTAGATAGCGCCATACAGCCCCCTGTAGATAACGCCAGGGGGGGCTGTATGGCATTATCTACAGAGGGGGCTGTATGGCGTTCTCTACAAAGGGGGCTGTATGGCGTTATCTACAAAGGGGGCTGTATGGCGTTCTCTACAAAGGGGGCTGTATGGCGTTATCTACAAAGGGGGCTGTATGGCGTTATCTACAGGGGGGTCTGTATGGCGTTATCTACAGGGGGGGTCTGTATGGCATTATCTACAAAGGGGGCTGTATGGCGTTATCTACAGGGGGGGTCTGTATGGCGTTATCTACAGGGGGGGTCTGTATGGCGTTCCCTACAGGGGGGGCTGTATGGCGTCCTTTACAGTGGGGGCTGTATGGCGTTCTCTACAGGGGGGGCTGTATGGCGTTCTCTACAGGGTGGCTGTATGGCGTTCTCTACAGGGGGGGCTGTATGGTGTTCTCGCCATACAGCCCCCCTGTAGATAACACCATACAGCCCCCCCTGTAGAGAACGCCATACAGCCCCCCCCTGTAAGGAACACCATACAGCCCCCCCCCCCCTGTAGGGAACGCCATACAGCGTCCCCCCTCCCAAAAAAATCCGACCTACAGTATGTCCTACTAAAAGACATGTATCCCCTCTCCACAGGATAGGGGATACATGTGTGATCGCTGGCAGCGATAGGGAGAACGGGGGACCAAAAGTCCCCTGAAGTTCTCCATGACTAACCTCGGACTTCCGGCGTCTGCGCAGCTCAATAAAAATGAAAGGAGCGCTGGTCACGCATGCGCACAAGCGCGACCGGCGCTCCATTCATTTCTACGGAGCTGCCGACACAGACCCCGGAAGTCCGAGGTTTGTGATGGAGAACTTCAGGGGACTTTCGGTCCCCCGTTCTCCCTATCGCTGCCAGTGATCACACATGTATCCCCTGTCCTGTGGATAGGGGATACATGTCTTTTGTTTAATGGCAGAGCGGGGAGATACCTCCCTGCTCTGCCGTAGTCGTGTTCAGTAGCGTCGCGCTGTAGCAGCCATAGCGGCTGCAAGCGGAGCCTCCGGCCATGGTGGGGGCCCGTGCCGGCGGGCGACACGGGCCCCCTCATGCCGCGGGCCCCGTAGCAGCCGCTATGGCTGCTACGGCGATAGTTACGCCACTGCTTGTGCGGTTATGCTGGGAGCATAACATCCAGTGTAGCAGAATCCGAGATACCTCGACGGTATAGTGGTATTGGAGTTCAGTTGCAGCCCAGGACCCGGTTTGAGAACTTAACAAGAAGTCTCAATGCTGATATGGAAGGGATAAAAAGAAGAAAGAACGGGTATTTTCCAGGCGCTGCCGATCGGAATGTCATCCGTGATGAATACGATCCATTTGTCTCATGGATAGAGACAAGGTGAGTAGTTGAAAGGTTTATTAGTGCAGGTATATAAAACTACTATACCTGCATGGTATGACCTCCCTCAAGATGCAAAGGGTAAATACATGCTACACTAAATTGTACAGACTAAGAAAGAGACTTCTAAGCACTCACCCGGGCAGTAGCGACTCACAGCGTGTCTGCAGGCACCTCAACGCAAATGCTTCCACAGGAGGCGTGGTGAGGGGGGGAGTGTGTTTGGGGAAGGTTATATGTACAGGGCCGGCCAATGATAGTGATGGAAAGATGATTAGTAAAGTGAAGACAATGGAAATTCTGGTCATGTGATCAATCATGTACTGTAGAGCAGCGGTCCCCAACCTTTTTTGCACCAAGGACCAGTTTCATGCAAGACCATTTTCCACGGATCGGCTGGGTTTATCAGCCGCATTACAAAACACAGTAAAGTGCATATTATATAATTTATTACATTTATAATGTAAATGTGACTCAACTCACCATAATGCAGAATCAGTGGGAGCACTGAGCTGAGCTTGTTTCCCTGCAACGAGACCGTCCCATCTAGAGGTGATGGGGAAGCGGGACACCCGAAGTGTGTTCCTTATGTCCAGTCCATTCCGTAATCTCGTTTTGGCTGTTGTCACTGCAGAAAAACTCGCTTCAAAAAGATAGGGTGTTGAAAATGGAAGCAGGGTTTTCGGTGCTTTTGTGGCGATCTCAGGATATACTGCCTTGACTTTAAACCAGAACGCTGGGAGACCTGAATTCTCAAACATACTTTTAAGGCCACCATCATTTGTGCTCTCAAGCAGTTGGTCTTATTCCAGCACAGACAAGATCAAATCACCCGGCTTGTTCACAAATGGGCTGCGGAATTCATACAGGTGATCTTGCAGCAGCTGGGAGAATAAAGGCCATGGCTCGGTCTCTTCCAAAATCCCTGCTAACGTTTGAAACATGTCAAATATCCCTATTTTCAGTCGCCGTCCCCACAATTCCAGTTTGGCTTTGAATGCAGTCACTTTATCTGTCGACTTGGAGACAGTGGTCATTCTACATTGAGTTTGTTGAATATGTCACACAAGTAAGCAAGTTTATCACATCTTTCAAAACGCTGTTAAGTTCAGGTGACATTTTTCAGATGGCCAGCGATTCTCTATGGATGTGCATAGGCCAACATTCAGACGCAACCTCTTTGACCCGAGTAGTGAAACCAGAACGCTGTCATGGCAGCTGCTCCGTCCATGCATACACCGACACAAAATACCAAATTTAGTTTCCATGAAATGTAATCATCCAAAGACTTGAATAGTTCTGCAGCTGTGATGTTGGTTGGCAACAATAATGCACATAACATATACTCATGCATATTCTTCTGAAAAATATATCGCACAAAAACAAGCATTATTGCCATATTGTCAACGTCAGTAGACTCGTCAACCTGGAAAGCGTACCACGGTGACTCATTAATCCTCTCTAACAATTGTTCCTCAATGCTATTTCATCAATCTGGCTAGTAACAGTGCTAGCCAAAAGAGGAACCTGTGCTACCTTTTTAACTGCAGCCTCTCCTAAAAGTTGTCCTTAGCAGCAGGGAGGATCAACTCTTCACCAATAGCGAAGGGCTTCTTGGCCTTGGCAATGCGGTTAGCCACTAAGAACGATCCTACCAGTGCAGACACATTTGATGATGAGGTGGCCTTCAATAATTGCTTCTGTCCTTCATGTTCACGTTTTTTTTTCTTTAAAAAATCTCCAAAGGCTTGCCTTTTAATGCAGGGTTCTTGGTCTCTAAGTGGTGAAGCAGTTTTGAAGGCTTTGTAGCCTCGTTGGAGAACCGGTAGCTACATATTATACAGACTGCGCTTGGGGCATGCGAATCACCTGTTGCGATGAACCTGTAATTTAAGTAGGACTCTTAGTATTTTCTTTTAAATGCAACATTCTTTTTTTTTGTTGTTAGCATTGGAGTCTTCTGCTGTCTCATCATTGGGTCTTTCTTCCTTTTCAAAGAAGCTTTCCAGCAATGTTTGTTTTGCACTCATTTTTGCTATTTTGGTTAGCTTGTGGGCTTAATCGGTGAATTTATTGATGCATGTAATAAACTGCGACTGAGTGCGCTAGTGGTCATCAAAATGAAACACCTTGCAGACTGCAACTAAATGGAAATAAAATAAAAATGAAAACATTTTTAGGGTCAGACCACACATTGCATAAATACTGCAGACTTTCCGCAACGGAATTAGTTGCGGAAAATCCACAGAATAATACAGTAGCAGCAAAGTGGATGAGATGAAACAAATCTCATCCACACTCTGCGTAAATAGTGAGCAGATAAAAACGCTCAGAAATAGACAAGCGGTGCAGTTTTATTCAGCAGCATTTCAATTGTATTTGCGTAAACGCTACTTATTTGTTGCAGGTTTTCCCCATTGAATTTAACCCACAACAAATAAGTTCTTGCATTTATTGCAGCGGAATCGCAGCGATTCCGCCGCAAAAAACGCAACTCAGAATTATTATTTTTCTTATACTTACCCAGAAGTCTTTTTTTCCTCCAGAACGGCCTCCTGGGATGAGGTTTCATCCCATGTGACCACTTCAGCCAATCTAAGCCTAACATGTGGTATTCTTAAATACAAGGCCCATCAGACAGGATTACACATGGACCATATAGCAACACCTACCATGTGATAGGCTTAGATACAGGGCCCAGCAGACAAGATCACACCATGTTGTATCTGTCTGGTTATGAAAAATGTGGGTAACCCCAAATAAATTGAAAAAACTGCAGTCACCCCATTTTTCATAAAGCTCCGTTTTAGGCCTTTCCCACACTAATAATGCCAGCCTGTTGCTGCCCCAGTACCCTACCATCACTACAGATGATCGGGTACTGGATCGTACCCGGCTCCTCCCGGCACCCCTGGTGGCGATGGCTACCGGGGTAACAATGGGGGTTAGTGTTATACTTTTTACTGGCTAACACTAAGTCCTGCCTAACTAATGGACGCTGTCAATCAGCCAGCGGCCATTACTAAGGCGATAGTAATAAAGTTGAGAAAAAATAAAACGCACAGAAAATATATTTTATTGAAACACACACACACACACACACACACACACACACACACACACACACACACACCTCGTTAACCATTTTATTGAAAATAGAAAAAGCAGTCCTCGAATCTACAACAGCCTACAAAAAAAAAAAAAGCACAAAAAAACAAAACATTAGTAACACGTGGTAGGATTAGATACAGGGAACATGTGTGATCCTGCCTGATGGGCCCTGTATCTAAACCTACCACATGGTAGGCTTAGATACAGGGCCCATGTGTTACACAGTCTGTTGGACCCTGTAATCTAAGCGGGAGGACGTAAGCTGTGCTCAGGAACGAGGAGGGTATCTATATTGTTATCACTATAGTAAAAGGGGCCCGTATATTTTAATACATAGGTCCCAGTTACTACAGTAACTTTTTTAGACGGGGTGCGGGCTCCCTGGCTTTGGGGCCTGGTCACAATTGCAACCGCTCACACCCATAAAGCTACGCAAATTAGCGGATACACAGTGTAACTTTACGCAGCGTATACACCCATGGCCCTGTACCAATGGTTGTCCTGGCGGCCCAGGGCCCTAATGAAGGCCCCAGGGCTGCCTTTCTTCATCTCCTGTTAACCGTGTCTCTGGCACGGCTTAACAGAAGCCTGTAAAAATGACAATATACTGCAAGTACATTAGTGTTACAATACACTAGTATTGCAGGGTATTGTACCAGCGATCCAACGATAGCTGGTTCAAGTCCCCTAGGGGGACTAATAAAATGTGTAAAAAATAAAAGTTTGATAAAGTTTTTAGTAGTGTAACAAAATCTATATATTAAAACTTTAAAAAAAAACTTTTCACATTTTTCCTATAAATTAATGTAAAAAATAAACAAAATTGGTATCGATGCATCCCTAAAAGTCTGAACTATTACAATATACCATTATTTAACCCACATGGTGAACGTGTAAAAAATGTAAAATTAAAACGCCAGAATTGCTGTTTTTTTGGTCACTTCATCTCCCATAAAAAATGAAATAAAAAGTGATCAAAAAGTCTCAAGTATCCCAAAATGGTACCAATAGAAACTACAGCTTGCCCCGCAAAAAATAAGCACTAATACCTCTCAATTGCTGGAAAAATTTAAAACGTTATGGCTCTCAGAATATGGCGACAAAACAAAATTTTATTTTTAACAATTAGTTTCTTCCATGCAAAAGTAGTAAAACATAAAAAAAACGATACAAATTTGGTATCGTCGTAATCTTATTGACCGGTAGAATAAAGTTAACATGCCATTTTTGCCGAACGGTGGAAGCCGTAAAAACGAAACACCTCAAAAGATTGAAGAATCACAGTTGTTTTTTTTCCTATTCCACCCCACAAATAATTTTTTCCCAGGTTCCCAATACATTATATGGTACAATAAATGGTGCAGTAAAAAACTACAACTTGTCCCGCAAAAAACAATCCCTCATATGGCTTTAATCGATGGAAAAATAAAAGTAATGGCTTTTGGAAGGTAGGGAGGGAAAAATAAAAATGAAAATCCAGAAAATGTCTGACGGGAATGGGTTAAGGATGCCGGCTCGGAGTGAGCTAGAAATATCACCATGCTTGTAGTGACGTTGTGCCTCACGTGATAGGTGGGGGGGGGGGGCGGAGTCACAGGGAAGAAATACTTGATGCAGGGCAGGCTGGAGATCATGTGATATGTCACATTTATTGAGGAGGCGGGCTTGGAGTGAGCTAGCTATTCCCAAGTATCACCATGCTTGTAGTCATGTGGTGCCTCACTTGATAGGTGGAGGGGTTGGGCCATAGAGAAGAAATAGAAGATGGAGGGCAGGCTGGTGCTGGAGATCATGTGATATGTTACATGTTTAATAAGGAGGCAGGCTTGGAGTGAAAAAATTACTGTGTAACGTATAAAAAAAAATTTTGCGCCTTGAATATAGAAAAATTTCTGATATTTTTAGATATTTTTTTTATACCGTTCACGTCACACTTATCCTGTTAAATTAATTATTTAAGTTATTATGGTGGTGTGGATACCTAGTGTATGTATTTATTTTATCTTTATGCAATGTATGTGCAATAAAATGTATTTTATACGAATAGCATTTTTGCTTATGTGTTACATAACATCTTCCCAAAGAGGTCATAAAAGACCCACATTAGCCCAAGTTACAGGGGAAATCAGCCACCTCTTGACATTAAACAGTGGCAGATCTTATTTATTCACTGCATAGCGCACATTGGGGCAGATTTACTACTGGGTCTGCATCTAAAACATGTTGAAAAATGTGCCAAATTTTGGTGCAGCTTTGCGCATTTAGTTTTAGAATTTAAGAACAGATTTTTGCACCTCGAAAGCCACTTTTAAAGAGAGTCTAGAAAAGCACCGCAGGAAGGGGTGTGGCTTAAAATGCACTAAGTAAGTTGGAAGCCAACCAAGATATAGTGTAATGCTTTTGAAAAGGGAAAATGGGGAAGAGGAAAAAAAAAATTAGAAAAAGGACCGGGCTCCTCTAAAGTAATAACGTCGGGGTACAGTTAAAATGAGCTTCACGTGCAGGATAGTTACCTATGTCACCTATTTAAGCTGTGCAGGTTCAACGGCGCTCCTGTGTTCACAAGGATCTAGTGTGTTTCTTTTTTGGATAGGTGGAAAAGGTTAGTAATTCACGGTTTTTTAAAAAGTTCTTAAAGGGAAGGTGTCATGAAATTGTTATTTATTTTTTCATATTGCTTTTAATATGATAAAAAATTTTATGCGCCGCTCCCACACAGACCAAAACGAAGCTCGTTCGCAGAGCGAAATCCGGCACCATTTTCTTGTGGACCGGAAGCCGCTGCCGGACAGCAAGATGACGACTTCCAGCCGCGGCTTCCGGCCATATGTTCAAGGAAGCGAAGGAGCAAGGAATAGGAGCGGAGGCAGCAGGAGCAGGTAATATATGTTTGTGTATGTGATGTGTGTATTATGTTTGTGTATGTTCGTGTTATACTGTCTGCTGATCACTGTATCTAATCCACCTATACTGTGCAGTCGCTCAGAAAATGGCGGCACACAGTGTAAGGAGGTTTGAAGATTCAAACCTCTCCTTCTCCTGGCACTAGCCAGAATAAGGGAGGGGGGATTGTGTCAGGACATTGAGGACACAGAGTGTGTGTCTACCCCAAATTTGCAGCATAAAGCAACGAGGTTGCTTTACCACATTGACCATGCTGCAATTTTGGGAACTGCTCCCTCTAGTGGCCAGCACATGGAAATGTTATAAATTAGAATCTAATTTATAATATTTCCTGACTTGTGAAAAAATTAAAACAATGTGTAATCACTTAAATATTAATTGTTTAACTAAAAAAAATAAAACATTTTTTATAGCGACACATTCCCTTTCATTTTCTATTCAGGAATGCAACGCGTTTCGACCATGCGCCTGATTAAGACCTTGGTGCAAGGACGAAACGTTGCATTCCTGAAAATAAAATAAAGAACCTTTTTAGATGAAGTTTCTTTTTTCCGTTTTCTCTGGCTCT
The DNA here is from genome assembly GCF_050947455.1 of Rhinoderma darwinii. Taxonomy (NCBI): domain Eukaryota; kingdom Metazoa; phylum Chordata; class Amphibia; order Anura; family Rhinodermatidae; genus Rhinoderma; species Rhinoderma darwinii. The sequence goes on from NC_134687.1 coordinate 504,686,492, forward strand.
GTCAAGATATAGTACAAGCAAGAAAAAAAGGGTCTAGCAAGATGCGCCAAATTTATCACACAGCGTGCGCCACTGTGAGCAATTCGTTGCTTCATCTGACCGCCTTGTCTAGGTTTATGTTTGTCTAACTCATTCGTGTAAATCGACAACCAGTGGCCACCACTCCAGGCGGGACCGGGCCATCCCCGTTCTTGATATAGGTGCGAGTCCCAGAGCTGACCCACATCTAGTGGACATTTATGACCTATACTGTGGCTATGTCATAAATGTCTGTGATGGGAATAACCCTTTTCACACGCTTAACAAAAAACGACTGTAAAATACAGAGCCATTTTCAAGGGAAAACAGCCTCTGAATTTCAGCCATTTCTTATGCATCATTCATTTTTTGATGCGTTTTTTTACGGCCGTTTTTGGAGCGGTTTATCTATTGACCCAATGAAAAACGTCTCCAAAAACGGCTCAAGAAGTGACATGCACTTTTTTCTTACGGGATGTTTTTTTACACGCCGTTTTTAAAAATCGCGCGTAAAAAAATGCCCCGTGGGAACGAAACACAGTTTTTCCCATTGAAATCAATGGGCAGATGTTTGGAGGCACTTAGCCTTCGTATTTTTAGCCATTTTTCGGGGCATTTACGGCTCAAAAAAGGGCTGAAAATAACCCGTGTGACTATAGCCTCAGGGTTCCCATACAACAACTTATACCTATAAAGAATTGATAAAGGAGTATATTAAAAAATGGTATAACTTTTCATTATAGGATGAAAACATTTTTTCTTCCCATCTCTCTGACAGCTCGTTCAGTGTGTCATTTGCTGGTTCTACTTCTTCACCTCAGCTGTCTCTAACATCATGTCCTCCCTCTATCGGAAACTGAATCTTTCGAAGACTGAGCTCTGTTTCCACCATCTACTAACGTACCTAAACCTGATGTCCCCATCCTAGTGTGTGGTACTACCATAACTCCTAGGCAGCATGCCCACTGTCTTGGGGCTATCTTTCCTTTACACCTTGTTTTTTAGGTAAAGGTGACAGGTTTGTACAAGTGATTGAATACACCTCCAGAATATGCCTTTTTCTTACAGTGGAAACCATGAAAATGCTCACTGTCGCCATGATTACCTCTCGTCTTGACTACTTTAAGGCCTCGTTCACACAAGCGTGATATACGTCCGTGTGACGCGCGTCGTACAGACCTATGTAAGTGTATGGGGGCATGCAGACAGTCCGTGAGTTTTGCTCAGCGTGAGTCTGCTGAAAAAAAACCTCACGACATGTCCTATATTTGTGCGCTGTTCGCGCATCACGCACCCATTGAAGTCAATGGGTGCGTGAAAATCACGAAGGTCACACGGAAGCACTTCCATGCGAACAGCGTGATTCGCGCAACAGCTGTCAAACTCTGAATGTAACAACCTACAAAGCGCAAAAGCGCAAGGGACATAACATCCCAATAAAATATGAAGATAACTACCATGAATAGTAAAAAATATACATCTTTATTATTACATAACGATACATGGTATTACAATAATAAATACAACAAAAGTAACGGATCATATGTCAGGAGAAATAGCAGTCAGGTACAGATGACAACATACCATGAGGGAAACAAGAGACAACCAAACTCTGAAACACGTCCCAATACTGCACATACCAAACACACAAGTATCATATAATGCCAATAAGGTATACATGTTTGGTATGTGCAGTATTGGGACGTGTTTCAGAGTTTGGTTGTCTCTTGTTTCCCTCATGGTATGTTGTCATCTGTACCTGACTGCTATTTCTCCTGACATGTGATCCGTTACTTTTGTTGTATTTATTATTGTAATACCATGTATCGTTATGTAATAATAAAGATGTATATTTTTTACTATTCATGGTAGTTATCTTCATATTTTATTGGGATGTTATGTTCCTTGCGCTTTTGCGCTTTGTAGGTTGTTTCTGAGTAATATTTGGGATTCTCCTTTTCGCTTTACCCTGTTTTGAGGTTCTTTGTAGGTTTACTAAAACACTGAATGTAAACAGAAAAGCAACACGTGCATTCTATTTACAAACATCCAAACGGAGTGTCATAATGATGGCGGCTGCACGAAAATCTCGCAGCCGCGCATCATACGCTGATGATGACACACGGAGCTGTAAAGTGCCTTTTGCGCACGCAAAACGCGGCGTTTTTTGCGTGCGCAAAACGCACATGCTCGTGTAACCCAGGCCTAATTCATTACTAATCAGTCTTCCACTCACTAAACTCTGCCCTCTCCAATGTATCCTGAATTCAGCAGCCAGGCTCATCTTTCTGACCAACAGCTACATTAGCGCCTCTACCCTGTGCCAGTCACTGCACTGGTTGCCCATTCCATTCAGAACAAAATGTAAAACTTATAGCTCACCCACAAAGCTGTCAGTTTGCACCTCCTTACATCTCCTCCCTCATCTGTCTATCACCCTACCCGTGCACTACATTCTGCCAACGACCTTAGATTAACATCCTCCTTAGTCCGAACCTCACACTACCGTCTCCAAGACTTTTCTCGTGCTGCACCAGCCCTCTGGAACGCGCTACCCAAGAAAATCCGGTTGATTCCCAAAATCCAGTTTTAAGTCTGATCTGAAAACACATCTTTTTAGACAGGCCTATAACATTCCCTTATCGGATTCCTTTCCTTTACCACCCCCCCCCCCCTATTACATTAGTCATCAGAACCTGTCCCCTTCATTCAGAAATATTCCCCACACTTCTTGCATCTTAATGTAATGCACTTTATGTCTGTCATACACAGATACTGGCTGGTGACAGGCTCATGCAGCTTTATGTGCACTACCCTATGATTATAAAAGATGGCTGGACTATTATACTGAACCAACACTTTTTACCTCGTGTCACCTCTATTTCCTCATAGATAGTAAGCTCTTGCGAGCAGGGTCCTCACTTCTCTTGTCTGAATTGTTTATCACTATGCAATGTCTCATTGTCTGTACATGTTCCCTCTGAATTGTAAAGTCCTTTGGAGAATGTTGGCGCTATTTAAATAAGGATTATTTGCACATACCATCATACCTCTTTAAAGTTGCATATGTGGGAGTGACGTCACTCCACCTGTGGCGTCAGTGTCGAAACAGTGACATTATGGCCAGATGCTGGCCTTAAAGGGGAAAAAAAAAAGTTGCATATGTGATACGGTCGTCACATTAGTCAATACCACAGGTGCCCTCTAAGGAAAATTCTTAAGCCGTGACCTTTTGGGTTACTTGAGAAGATTTGCGAAACACTGGTCCAGAGCAGGGTTTCTCTATATTTTTAAACTGGGGCCTCACCAACCAGAACATGGTGATGTCTGGGCAATGGTTGCAATCCAAGCAAAAAATTACCTAGTCTTAAATGGTGTCTCCTGAACGGAGTACATAAAAAAAAAACAAAAAAAAAAAAAACACAAAACGTTAATCAATATACATACACACTTCTTTCAAAACCGCCTGCCCATCCGCACCTGGAGAAGCATTGGTCTATAATATTAGGCCGGATTCACACGGGCCGAATACGCTGCGTAAAGATCACAATGTAGTGCGGTTTTTCAGATGGAATTTTCGCTGCACAAAAAAAAAGCGCTCATACTTACCCAGTCCTTTGCCATCCGCTCCAGCCTCCTACGAGGAAGTTGCAGGCCATATGACAGGCTGCAGCGGTCACATGGGATGAAATGTCTTCCTAGGCCAGACTACAGGAAGGAGGAGAGCGTTCTGGGTAAGTACGTTTTTTTTCCCCAGAGTTGCGATTTTTGTGGCGTAATTGCTGCGATTACACTGCAAAACTTGGCTTTCCGTTGCGGGTTTTGCATTCCCAGTGACTTTATTGGGGAAAACCTACAACAGAAAGTCAACAAAAGCGCAGCATAAATTGACATGCTGCGGAATTAAAAAAGAAAAAAGGTAAATTAACGTTTACGCTGCGGTTTTTTTCCTGCAGTGTGGGCATGAGATTTTCTAAATCTCATTAACTTTGCTGCTACTGTAAATGCTGCAGAATTTCCGCACAGAATTCAGCAGCGTTTACGCTAAGTGGGAACCCAGCCTGAACCCCTTCCCGCTCCTTGACGTACTATTAGGTCATGGCAGCTGTATCGTTCGCGCTCCATGACCTAATAGTACGTCTCGGGAGTAACGACCGTTTCGGCCTTCCTCCCGACACATACAGGAGATGTGACAGCTGCTGTCTCGTACAGCGGCTGTCACAGCTCCTACAGCGGGGACCGATTGTGGTGTCCCCGCTGATTAACCCCTTAAAAGCCGCGTTCTATAGAGAGCGCAGCTTTTTAGGGGTTAAGCGGTCATCGCCGGCCTGCTACACGATAGCGGCCGGCGATGGTGACTATGGCAACCGGACACCAAACAATGGCGTCCGGCTATGCCATAGACGGAAGCCTAGTGGGTCCTGACAAAGTCAGGATCCACTATGCTTGCGGTCAGTGAGTAGCTGACAGTTCTAATACACTGCACTACGCATGTAGTGCAGTGTATTAGAATAGCGATCAGGGCCTCCTGCCCTCAAGTCCCCTAGTGGGACAAAGTAAAAAAGTAAAAAAAAGATGTGTAAAAATAAGAAAATAAACGTTTTAAAAGTAAAAATCCCCCTTTTAACCTTATCAGTCATTTATTATTAATAAAAATATATAAACAAACAAACGATACATAATTGGTATCGCCGCGTCCGTAACGGCCTGAACTACAAAATTATTTCGTTATTTATCCCGCACGGTGAACGCCGTAAAAGAAAATAATAATAAACCGTACCACAATCACAATTCTTTGGTCACTTCACCTCCCAAAAAATGGAATAAAAAGAGATCAAAAAGTCGCATGTACCTAAAAATGGTACTGATCGAAACTACAGTTCGTTACGCAAAAAATAAGTCCTCGCACGGCTTTATTGATTGAAAAATAAAAAAGTTCTGGCGCTTAGAATAAGGTAACAAAAAGTGAATGATTTTTTACAAAACGTATTTTATTGTGCAAACGCCATAAAAACTATAAACATAGGGTATCGACATAATCGTATAGCCCTGCAGAATAAAGTGAATATGTCATTTATTGCACACGTTGAACGCTGTAAAAAAAATAGAATAAAGAAACAATAGTAGAATTGCTGTTTTTTAGTCACCACGCCACTTAAAAATAGAATAAAAACTGATCAAAAAGTCGCATGCACCCCAAGAAAACTACAATGGATTCCTCAAGGGGTCTAGTTTCCAAATTGGGGTCACTTTTGGGGGGTTTCCAATGTTTTGGCACCACAAGACCTCTTCAAACCTGACATGGTGCCTAATAAAAAAAGAGGCCTCAAAATCCACTAGGTGCTCCTTTGCTTCGGAGGCCGGTGCTTCAGTCCATTACCGCACTAGGGCCACATGTGGGATATTTCTCTAAACTGCAGAATCTGGGTAATACGTATTAAGTTGCGTTTCTCTGATAAATCCTTTTGTGTTATAAAAAAAATGGTATAAAGAGGATTTTCTGACAAAAAAAAAAATGTACATTTCACCTCTGCTTTGCTCTAAATTTCTGTGAAACACCTAAAGGGTTCATAAACTTTCTAAATGCTGTTGTGAATACTTTGAGGGGTCTAGTTTCTAAAATGGGGTGTTTGATAGGGGTTTCTAATATATGGACCCCTCAAAGCAACTTCAGAACTGAACTGTAACCTAAAAAAATAAAATAAATGAGGCAATACTTCGCTTCTTACATTATACTGATAACGAGCAGCGCCCACACCGAGATGACGCCAGTTTTGACCGTTTGTATAAACGGAGACCCCTATTAGACCGTTTCAGTGCCCGGTTTTCCCAAGCATACACCCCCGAGAAGTGTATTTCTATTGATGAGTCCCTGGTACATTTTAAAAGGGAGGGTTCAATTCCGCGAGTACCTGCCGGGTAAGAGGGCAAGGTATGGCGTGAAGATGTATAAGCTGTGCGAGAGTGCATCAGGGTATACCTACAGATTTAGGATATATGAAGGAAAGGCCACCCCCAAACCAGACTGCATCCTGGACTACAATAGGTACATGGGAGGGATGGACTTGTCAGATCAAGTCCTGAAGCCCTACAGCGCCATGCGGTGTGGTATAAGAAGCTGGCCGGGCACATCATACAGATGGCTTTGTACAATGCGTACGTGCTACGTCGATGTGCAGGCCAGACGTGAACTTTCCTGGAATTTCAAGAGGTGATTATCAAGAACCTAATCTTTAGGGACCAAGAAGGGGGGGGGCACCCAGTACTTCTGGAAGCAGGGCCACACACATCGTACCAGGGCGGCAACACTTTCCAGGAGAAGTTCCCCAAACTGGCAAGAAGGGAAAAAGTCAAAAGAGGTGCAAAGTCTGCTATAAGAGGGCGATAAGGGATGCCACAATATATCAATGTGACACGTGTCCCGAATAACCAGAGCTCTGTATGAAAGAGTGTTTTAAAGTTTATCATACATCCCTTGGTTTATAATTTACCCCAATTTTACTTAATCTGATGCACTCCGCACAGCTTATCCCCCTAGTCTTTCCCCTCTGGATCCTGCTGTGTGCCCAGGCATCTGATAACAGCCACATGTAGGGTATTGCCATACCCGGGAGAACCCACATTACCGTTTATGGGGTGTATGTCTCCGGTCAAAATGCTCACTACACCTCTAGATTAATGCCTTAAGGGTGTAGTTTTTAAAACGGGGTCACTTCTTGCGGGTTTCAACTGTACTGGTACCTCAGGGGCTTCTGCATACATGACTTCGCACTAGAAAATCCCCAGTAGGCCAAATGGTGGTCCTTTCCTTCTGAGCCCTCCCATGGGCCCAAACGGCAGTTTATCACCACAAATGGGGTATTGCAGCACTCAGAACAAATTGCGCAACAGAATGGGGTATTTTGTTTCTTGTGAAAATAAGAATTTTTGAGCTAAAACGACATATTGGAAAAAAATATATTTTTTAAAATTCCCAGCCCAATTCAAATTAGTTCTGTGAAGAAACTATGGGGTCTAAATGGTCACATTACCCATAAATGAATTCCTTGAGGGATGTAGTTTCCAAAATGGGGTCACTTCTGGTGGGTTTCCATTGCTTTGATACCTCTGAGGCTCTGCAAATGCGACATGGCACCCGAAAACCAATCCAGCAAAATCTGGACTCCAACAAACACATAGCGCTACTTTCCTTCTGAGCCCTCCCATGGGCTGAAACGGCAGTTTATCACCACAAATGGGGTATTGCCGCACTAAGGCTAAATTGGGCAACAAAATGGGGTATTTTGTTCCCTGTGAAAATAAGAAATTTTGATCACAAATGACATTTTATTGGAAAAAATGACATTTTTTTCATTTCACAGCCCAATTCAAATACGTTCTGTGAAAAAACTGTTCGGTCAAAATGGTAACAACCACCATAAATGAATTCCTTGAGGGGTGTAGTTTCCAAAATGGGGTCGCTATTGGGGGATTCCTACTGTTTTGGCACCTCAACACCTCTTCAAACCTGGCATGCTGCCTAAAATATATTCTAATAAAAAAGAGGCCTCAAAATGCACTAGGTGCTTCTTTGATTCTAGGGCTTGTGTTTTATTCCACGAGCGCAGTAGAGCCACATGTGGGACATTTCTAAAAACGGAAGAATCTGGACAATACATATTTAGTAGTGTTTCTCTGGTAAAACCTTCTGTGTTACAGAAAAAAAAATGTAATAAAATTGAAATTCAGCAAGAAAAATGAAATTTGCAAATTTCACCTCCACTTTGCTTTAATTCCTGTGAAATGCCTGAAGGGTTAAAAAAAACTTTCTAAATGCTGTTTTGAATACTTCAGAACTCAAGAGGTACCTTAAAAAAAAGGCTTTTGAAATTTTCTTAAAAATATGAGAAATTGCTGTTTATGTTCTAAGCCTTGTAACGTCCAAGAAAAATAAAAGAATGTTCAAAAAACTATGCCAATCTAAAGTAGACATATGGGAAATGTGAACTAGTAACTATTTTGGGTGGTATAACCGTCTGTTTTACAAGCAGATGCATTTAAATTCAGAAAAATTCAATTTTTTCAAAATTCTCTAAATGTTGCAATTTTTCACCAATAAACACTGAATATATCGACCAAATTTTACCACGAACATGAAGCCCAATGTGTCACGAGAAAACAATCTCAGAATCGCTTGGATAGGTTTAAGCATTCTGACGTTATTACCACAAAGTGAAATATGTCAGATTTGAAAAATGGGCTCTGAGCCTTAAGGCCAAAACTAGGCTGCATCCTTAAGGGGTTAAAGGGTTTGATACCAATATCACTGGTTATTTAAGGCAGTAAATCTATGAGAGATTTATGACAGAATCTGTGCTGGTCTCAGTCAGAGAAGAGCTTAATGTCAGTGTAAAGACTGCAGAATTTCCACAAAGGAATGCTGTGCCGAAGAACCACATAATTTACAGTAAGTAGATGAGGTATCTACAAAGCACAGAGACACAGCAGAAAAAAAAAATGCAGAAGAGTCATGCGGAAAGTGTCCTGCAGTATTCTGCGTATTCTTAGCGGAGATGCTGCATGTTTGGGCTTTAGACTTAAATGGGGAGCATTACGCAAATTACGCAAGTTGTGTGTTTTGTTGCATTTTGTACAGCGTTTACACTGTAAAAAAAACTTTTGAAATCTGCAGCTGAATAGAACTCTTGCTTCACACAAAATCTGCAGCTGTACAGCTGTGTTTTTTTTTTTTTTAAAGATTCTGCTGAGTTTCTGTTGCAGGAAAAACGTCAGCATATCTGACCTGTGGGAACATACCCTAAGACCCCATACACAACCGTAGAATTCATCAGTAATTACAGACCAATTCATTTCTATTGACCATGGACACCTTCCCATATATTTACAAATATACATGCCGTAGAAAGGCTCCGCAAAAGATAAAACATGTCCTATTTTTTGCTTTTAATGGTCGTGCTCCCATACTTTATAAGGGAGCACAGCTTGCAAATGCGGGTGGCTGTGTGCGGCCGTGCCATAATCACGGACACTCATGTACAGGGGGCCGAATAGGGCTCGTCATAAAGGGGACTCCCCACTCGGGACCCCCTCTATGAGGCAGAACAGAGAGACTTTCTGCACGGACTCGAGCTCTCCATGTATTACATGGACAAGCAATTATCTGAATGGCCGCCATTTAATACAATACTTAAAATGTTTGGCCAGAGAAGGCTTCCCTGGTAAAAAACGGACATTCGTGGTAGCTTTTTAAATGTACTGTATAACATTACTCATCTTGTGTTGATCCTGAGTTACAGCCAGTATTATAGCCCAGAGCTGCATTCAAAGTTCTGCAGGCTTCAGACTTGAAATGTCCCAGCATTCTTTGCTGGTCCAATACCTGTTTAGAGCTTGCACTGGTGACTTGCATTCTGGGAAGTGTCATTTTTGCACAAGAAACGTTCATTAATCTGAAGTTGGAAAACTTGTTTCACTGCATTATTCAGTTAAACTGATCAGGTAACAGCAGGATTGTTGCCTATTCCCAATAACAAGCAGCAGTAATCTCATGCCAGCGCCAGTGAGACACTGCCTCCTTCCGGACAAGAACCAGTGCCTTCACCTCTAAAAGGGGTAATACCCCAATCTCCTCAGTCTGTGCCAAGAATCCTGGACACCAATAGGTGTTATTTATTGTAAGAAAGGAGAAGAGATGACCCAGCACTGTATAGTTTTAAAAGGGAAGTTCTGTTCCCACTTTTATTAGCAAAAAATGATTAAAAATAGAACAGAGACGCAGTGTCAAGGCGACGAGTAGTGCGGGTTGGTACCCGAGCCTACGCGTTTCGAACACGTGCAGTGTTCTTATTCATGGCAGAGAATGTGCACACTCTCTGCCATGAATAAGAACACTGCACACGTTCGAAACGCGTAGGCTCGGGGACCAACCCGCACTCCTCTTCGCCTTGAGACTGTGTCTGTTCTATTTTTAATAATTTTTTGCTAATAAAAGTGGGAACAGAACTTCCCTTTTAAAACTCTATACAGCGCTGAATCATCTCTTCTCCTTTCTTGCATTACTTACCGTGGGCCGGCGCGGGGATCCGAGCGAGGTGTCTGGAGACGCAGAACCGGTGAGCTGGAGGTTTCCTCCCTACTCTATTCTTTCCATGTTATTTATTGTATCTTGATAAAAAAAAAATCATATACAAAAATGTAAACGTATCAGCCATTGTGAACAGGTGTATAATCTTCTAACTAACTAAAAAGGTTGGGAATAAAAGGTAGTGTGGTCATAAACTCATGGAAAACCAATTACCGATAAGTATAATCTTAGGATTTCCCATATTGCCCATGACCACACCAGTGAAAGAATAAAACTAGATAAATCTAAGGTGCTAAAGCTGCCTGAAGCACTTTTCTTCCAATGGCTAACTCGGTTATTAGACTGTAGGTCAAGTTTGCAATGTTTAAAGAACGTATTCGGCGAACTCCAGGTAGCAGACACAAGTCTGACCTATTGAGGAGGTAGCTCTCTATGCCCAGGAAGTGGAAATTGCTCTTGTAGAATGTGTACCAAGCCCAGAAAGGGGGGGGGGGTGTCTAACCTTGCTGAGGAATAAGCCAAGCTTAGTATCCACCAAGCAACAATCAAGCTAGTAACCTTGTTCCCCCTTTTCTAGGGCCCTGAAACCATATAAACAGCTGAGAAGAATTTCTCTACCCTTTGGTGACCTCAATATATGTAGGCAGGGGCCCTCTAACATCAAGACTGCGAGATCTCTCTATCAATTCTGGGGTATTGGCATAAGGAGCAGAGTTAATTTTCTAGGTGCAATGGAAATCGGAATCCACTTAGGGGAAAGGTTGGAACTGGTCTAACTCTGTTTTCCAATGTTGGTGTACGGATGTGAGGCACAAATAGCAGAGATCTCTCTGACTCTTTAAGCCAGGAGTCAGCAAACGGTCACCGGTGCCACAGCCGGCACTTAGGGCATGGTTTGCTGGCACACATCCTTCTCCCAGTGACCAGTGCTTGGTGGCTCTGAACTCAGCGAGAGATAGCAGCACTTCATTATGCGCTTGGTGCCGCTGATAAAAAGAGATAGTGACAATGCAGCACTGCTCTGTCCTGGTGTTCAGCGTCACCAAGTGCATAATTACGCGCTGCTCTCTCCTGCTGATCAGCGCCGCACCGATGGAGTTCACTAACTGCTCTGTAAAAGATAGCAAAAGTTTACAGCTCTATGTGCGCCCAAGCTGGTGTTCAGTAGCAGCAGCCTTGCCTATGTGCCCCCCACCAAGATGGTGCACAGTAGTCGCTCTCTCTCCTGTGTGCAGCGCCCTCAAGCTGGTATTCAGTAGCCACGGTCTCTCCTGCTGGCTGTTCCGCCTAGCTGGTGTTCAGTAGCCGGTCTCTATGTGCACCCCCCCCCCCCAGATGGGTGTTCAGTAGCCTCGTATACACCAAAGATGGATGATCTTTGCAAAGAAAGTCAGGGACAAGGGTCACACTGAAGTGCAAGTTTAATTCACTGATTAATTGATTTATATGTGGTAAAAGTTGGTCTTATATGACATTCATGTTTGCATGGCTCATTTTTTTTTTCTTTGGCAAGCCATGCAAAAGAGGTTGCCTACCCCTACTTTAAGCGAATGTTATGGCAATTAAAAAAGCAAGGGCAAGATTTTTTAGAGGGATACTTTTTAGAAGTTTAAAAGGTGGTTTCACAAGACTGGATAATACTACGTTTAAGTTCCAGGGGGGAGTTCCAGGGGTCTACATCTCTCTGCCGCTTTGATAAATCTTTTAATCCAAGCATGTTCACACAACCGGACTTCAAACAAAGCACGAAGAGAAGAACATTGCACTTTGATAGTACTAGGGTTTAAGTTTGTATCAAACACCTTCTGTAGAAAGTTTAAAATCATTGAAATGTCTAGACTTTTTGGAATGTCAATTGATTCTGCAACAAAAAAAATTTTCCACACTCAGAAAAATATCTGAAGTCCGCTTTTATCTGCTTGCTAGCAGGGTAGATATTACCTGAGGAAAAAGCACCTTACTACTCAAAATTTCCCTTTCAAGTTTGAGGCAGTAAGATGAAGTCTTCCCACCCCCAGATGAAAGAGTACTCAGAGAACAAATTCTATCGGGGAGCACCCAAGGGTCTGTTCGGGATAGCTTCCAAACCCCTGGGCCAAAATGGTGCTATTAGTATAACCCTGGCTCTCTTTTTTTATTACCCTGGGTAGGAGACACAGATGAGGAAATGGATAACATAGGAGACCCTTCCAGGACTGGGAAAGAGCATCTATTTCCCTTGGAAAATTCTTTGGTTTTAAAGAAAACACCACTGGTATTTCCGGTTTACCCTGGTGGCAAATACACTTAACATTAAAATTGCAACGCCAAGAAGGGCAAGCCGTAAGGTTATGCAAATTGAGGAAGTAGGTGTCACTAAGATTTGCAATTTATCAAATTTTCATGCATTTAGCGTCAACCAGTTGCATGTGGGAGGGGCATAAAAGCCAGATTGAACGCAAAGTAATTTTAGCCACATAAAACCTCAAAAATCGTATTAAGTGGTGTGGGATGATTGTGTGATGCATCCTGTTCGTGGACGTGCCAGTTATCGCCACTTATCGCAAACAGAGGGACAGAATCCTTCAACTGAGAGAACTTGGTTAATCCCCCTGGCAGATAACTACGCGCCTAGGCCGAGATGTCAGCACTGTTCAACGTTGCGTGTTCCGGAGGTTGGGAGAACAGCAACAAACAGTAATGACAGCAAGAGGTGCTCGGAGGTGAACCTCTGCACGAACAGATCGCCGATTGGAAGAATGGCAAGTAATGATCCATTGTGTAATGCAAGTAAAATTGGACATCACATCCCAAGCCTAGGACGGCAACCCGTGTAACAATCAGAAGGCGTTTGCACAACATTAGGCTACGAGCCAGACATCCAGCTACAGGTGTTCCATTCACCACACGCCACAGATCTCAAAGGCTATCATGGTGCACAGCAAAATGGCAATGTAGGCTGGAATGGTGTCAATCCTCTTCAGGGATGTGTCCCGCTTTTGCCTCGAATGCAATAATAGCCGGAGATTGGTCTAGAGACCACGTGGGCAACGCCATGATGAGGCCTTCACAAGGGAGCTTCACACCAGTCTTACTCCTGAGATTATGGTGTGGGGTGGCATAATGTATGGTAGCCGGACCCCTCTAGTCTTCATTTCAGGTACACGAACAGCTCGGCGTTACATTAATTTGCTCGTGGAAGCAGTGGTACGACAATTTCTACAAAGTGTCACAGTAGCAGTTTTTCAACACGACAAAGCCAGGCCGTTAGCTCGTGCTACTGTGAGCAGCCTGCGTGGCCTAAACATGCTACCATGACCTGCAGCGTTTCCAATAGAGCACATCTGGGATGTCTTTAGGTCGGCAATTACAAAAGGAAGCTGCCAGCAGCCAATCTTGAGGATTTGAGTGCCCAAGCGCATTCAGCATAGCATAACATTTCACAGACAACCATTAATAACCTCATTGATAGAACAACAAGGCGTGTAAGTCCATGTATTTCTTTGCGTGGCACTCATACTCTATACTGAATTAATAAACTTTGGAATATTTCTTTTTTTTTTTAATCATTTGCATATTATTAACAGGTCTATTGATCTTGTGATTTGCAGAATTCCAAATCTTTTCCTTATTGGTGTTGCAATTTCAATGTTGAGTGTAGAACCAAAGACAGATACCCCATAGAAGAGAGATATGCTCGAATATTTCCTGATTTAAAGACCATTCCAACAGTTTTGCTTGAATATTCTGAGTCCTACAGGAAAGTGGGCGCCCTACCCTGAAGGACTAGCGTCCGTGGTCACTATAAATGGATTTGCCATTATCCATTAAACCCCCTTAAAATATTATTTGTAACCACACCCCCCACCCCCCTAGAGAGAACTTTACATGAGAGTGTGAAATGGGAAAATCTAGGGAAGGGGTTTCCCCCCCCTCATCATAGACGAATAAAATCTCCTCCTGAAGAACTCTGGAATGGAATTGCGACCATCTTACAGCGGGAATGCATGTATTCATTAGACCGAATGTCGACATGGCTCTTCTCACGGAGACCGTTTGTCCTGATCAGGGAGTCTATCTGCTAGACCTAAAGCGGTCTCTTTGGAAGTTTGTTTGGTAACAGCACCCCCAGAAAAATATGTTGGAAATTCACTACTAAGGCCAACTTTTCCCATTTCACTGCCCACCGCAGGCTGGGCCGAATTTCTAACACTATGTTTTTCTGATTCATGTGTTTCCTTCGAGTGACTTACAAGAAGGAAGTCGTCTAGGTACAGTAGAATAATTATGTTATTTTTCCTTATAATAAGCAATCACCACCTCCATCAATTTGGTACACTCTTGGAGTCAGTGCTACCCCAAAGGGAAGAGCCTTATAATTAAGATGTGCTACTGAGTGATTGTTTCCCACTGCCACTTGCAGAAATCACTGTGGAGGAACGAATCGGGACATGAAGCCATCACACAGTCTATGAACAGGTAAACGAATGTCCGACAGTATAGACTCTATCCTTAATTTTTGGTAAGACGGATACTGGTTCAGTGCTTTTAGATTTATTATTGTACAATGGGCACTGAAATTTGCAACTCTTGCCATGGGCTGTGTCTGGTACTGCAGCTCACTCCCTTTCAATTAGTTGATCTACAATATTGTGAAGCAAGAAATGTCTCAATGACTTCATTAATGGCACTCATATGCCATTTTAAGTTACACCCACAGATCCAAAAACTGTTGGCCAAGGGTGGAAAAGGGAACAATCATGGCCATAAATTATACAATTATGGTGCTCCTATGGGTGTATTTTTTTTACCCCACTTTATCTGGGTTTTATAAACAGTCCCATGTAGGTGCAGGGAAATCGGAATGCCACCCAAAAGTTTCCATTAAAAGAATCAGAACAGGCAATCATAAGAGTCAAAAGTAAGATTACAATCTTAAGAGTACAAAAAAAAATCACCACAATCTCAACTGCGAAAAAATTTATATATTTTCAATAAGGAGATGGCGATTGTGCATCAGTAATGATGAGGACAGCCAATTATTAAGTGTATAGTCTTATAAGAACATAAAAAAGAACGGCAAGTTAAAAAAAACTACCTTTATTTTTTATTTCTTCAGTTACATACTTTTTAAACAGGGGTGTATTTGATTATTTTAACATTCAGGCAATGTTGACTTCATTAGTATAGACAGGGAAAAAGCATATAAATGCAAAACATTGTTGGCTTAACCTGAACATACCTGCATTACCTATTATTGACCAGATTTGTGCTGCCAAAGAGAAATTCCCCTTTTTACGGCAGTAAATGGAGCACTTAAATATTGCTAAAAAGCAAAATGTCTACATACTGGTCATTGCAGCAAATAAAGGGTTTTGTATTTTAAATATTTGAAGTCCACAATTGGATTAATATACACATTTCCTTGTTATGTGTGATGAGCTCAGATCATATAAACACTCTACAGGCCAAATAGCTTCTTCTCTCCACACAAAAGGAAGATCTACCAAGAAACAAAATAAACAGATGTATAAGAAACACAAGTTGCTGCATGTATTTACAATATGGTGCAACAAAATTTGGTCAAATACTGTAGAGACAGAAGTGATTTCACATTAGAATGGCCACAACTCATCTTTCATAACGAAAAAAAATATATATGTATTTATATATATATATATAATTCATTCTTGAGATTAAGACAATAACACAAACAAGGCAGACTGAGAATTGCAGTATGAATATGGTAGTTGACAGAGGGTTGAATTCATGTATTTGACCAATGTAAAAAATTTTTTACAGCGAGTGTGAAAATAAACAACCATCAGATCAGTAATTTTCAGCGTTTTATGTGAGCGCATAAACCATCAAAAATTAAACACTGCACTCTTGGTTGTTAACCAAAATAAATTACAAATTACAATTAAAATCCCTGTAAATGCAATAATGAACTCAAAGATGTGCATTTATTTATCTGCAATACACATTGTTTAATGTTACCACAAACCAGACTTTAAAAATAAATAAATTAGCCATAGGGCGTGCACGGAAAGACAAGAAAAAAAGAAAAAAAAAAAAAAAAAAAAAGAATACAGGTTCGATCTAGGTGACTTTTTTTTGTCTTTTTATTTAAATTAACCAGCGTTTGGTCAAAATATTTGTTCTAGCCACTTCCCTTCAAAAATCTCATGAAAAAGTCGGCCACTTTATCAGCGTAACAAAAATAATCTTCATGGCTTCAGCACTCGGAAGCTACAAAGTTCTGTACCAGAACATTACTGCTGGACTTCGTAACAATTTTGAGATTAAATTATGACACCCATTAGGAAAAAAAACAAAAAAACAGCCCTTTCCCCATTACGTAGACCCTTCTTCCATAGCAGAAGACGACGATGGAGAATGAAGTGTCCAGTTATGCTTTCCACATGCTCTACAACAACTGTAATGTTGGGTCAAGGTGAGAACAATTCTGAAAGCACCAACTATCTGTAGGCATATGGAGGGCAGTGAAGCATCCATCAAGGTAGCTGCTCCTTGCCAGAGTAGAATGGTTTACACTCCAACCACTTGACCACGTATCCAGAGATTTCTACTAACGGAGTAATAAGCTCTTCTGCATCAAGCAGTAACAAAGTGCTCTCCAGCTAGACTATGCATAATTCACTAATGCTTAACCCCCCTCTCCTCCATGTAGTGTTTAGTTTCTTACATCAGTTTAATAGTTTCTTGACAACGAACGTATCATTTTTCTAGACATTACCAAGAAGCACAAGTTCTTTTTTTTAATATACATTAAAGGACTGCTGTCCCTGCTGCTTCTACTTCTCTCTATCACTGCAAGAGGTACAACATTAAAACAATTCCTATTTTCCTTCGGAGTCCGTAGCTGACTGCTTTGAACGTCGTACTAATCCCCGATGACTCCCAGAGAGGTTCGTCCTCTGTACCTCTGGCCAGTGGCTGTACCATTCACATGGCGGAGAGAAAGGTAATGTTGATGATTGATAAATGCAGTACCATTTTAGTAATACTGTAAATCTTTGTCAATATCAAACTGCAAATCTCCAAGGGTAAGACTTTTAGTGTGTTATATTAAAGCTTTAGCAAACAATCCTTATCCACTATTTGCATGTAAAATGGCCTCTTGCCGAGTTCTCGAACTATTACCAGCTCGCAGTTCCCAAGGGTGGTGTAACTACATTTGGCTGAAGACAGGTATTCATGTCTGTACCACTTCATTGGTCCATTGAAATAATGCTAACATGACAAAACTTTAAAGCTTCTAAAAGGTTGGACATA
Organism: Rhinoderma darwinii; assembly: GCF_050947455.1. Taxonomy (NCBI): domain Eukaryota; kingdom Metazoa; phylum Chordata; class Amphibia; order Anura; family Rhinodermatidae; genus Rhinoderma; species Rhinoderma darwinii. The sequence goes on from NC_134687.1 coordinate 504,703,872, forward strand.
AAAAAATGTAAGACAAATCAAACAGAAGCATGGGAACATGATATTTTGTAAAGGGGAAAGACATAAGAAAAAAACAACATGTGGTCGTTGTGGAGATGATTTTTGTAATCACAGGACAGCAGATGAACAAGTGAGTAATTCCCCATGGTCTGCCCTTCTCCAGAGTCATTTGTGACGTTGAATAGTTTTCCTTTTCCTCCTCTTGAAAAAGCAACAGCACCTACAAAACATTAAAGGGCGATTAATAAGCGGACGTGCCAAGTCACGGTTACAATGCTGGATTTACATCAAGTGGACATTGCATGCACTACAAACAGAAAATCCAGTGAATGACACTATGGTGAATGCAAACCAATGTACTCCGAACACAACTTGTGGACAAAAAAAAAAACCCAAAAGACATCTTGCCCTTTCTACGTTTCTAATTCAGCCCTTTGTCCTTAGTACACATGCTGTTGGTACAGCAGGACTGGCCCCCGTGATGTCCTGTGCTCTTCTACAGTAGGGAGCAACTGGACCGTTCACAATTATCCGTTCAATTGTTATTTTTCCCATTGTGATCATTTTCAGTTGTCAGTTTTTATATCAGTTTGTTGCATGGCCCTCATCTGCCATCTGATTTGCCTGGGCACATCAAATTACATTGAAGTCAATGGGACAACAGATTTTTAAAAAAAATTTACAAAAAGGATGGAAATTTAGGACAATATTTATTTCCTTCGACTTCAGTGTGTAAAGAAAGAAAAAAAAAATATCTGTTGAGACTCAGTCACAATATATGGATGGAAACCAGAAATGTGAAGAGAGCCTTAGAAATAAACCTTTCACAACCTAGTAACAATGTGACATTGCTGTTAGTAGAAGGAGCAGCTTTGGGAGACTGTAAAACGTCTTGTTACATGCAGCTCTCCACTAAATTAAAAAAAAACAAAAAAAAAACCTTGCTTGCACCAACCGCCCCTTTATTATTAATAGTAATAATAATAATAATAGTAATAATAAAAATAAAAAAAGCCTAAAAAGCTACAAAAAAAACAAACAAAAACCGTTAAATGTAGCCCTCTGCGGAGTCACAGCACTACATTTTGTTTGGAAACATTTGTCCTCTGGTCAATATAAGATATCAACAGGACTGTAGTACAAGACTTTGTTCTTACTGTTTTTTTAGCCAGTCTGTTGGCGCTTCCAGGAATTTTTGTATTGGTAAATATAGCACAGTCTGCAATGTTATTTTTGCAGTCAAAAATACTGTAACCCCAATGGAAACCTGATGAACCCCACTAGAAGTCAATGGGGCTCTTCAGGGTTCATTGATATTCGTTTGACCATAGCAGTCATGTATCTCTTCTAAACAGAAGCCGTGATGCTAGTGTGAACAGAACCTTACCAGTCTCTGCCTTTTATACATTAACAATGTTTGGATCATTGACATCTTGATGGATCCTGTTATTACATGCATTATGGATATTTCTATGTCAGTTCTATAGTCATCTCTAACCGTTTATTATACACCCTGTGATTTTTGTTGCTTTCTGAAATCAGCAAAGGCTTTAGCCTACAAATTATTTTACGTAACACAATAAGACATAAATGTGAGGATGACAGTGGTTGTGATTGCTGAATGCTATGGTGAAGTGACCGTCGATAGCAGGTCTCTCAACTTGAGGAAGAAAATGGACTAATAAATCAAGAATTTACATATACAGCATGCAATCCACGTCTAGAAATTCCATGGCAATGCGGTGCTCGCCATGATCAAAAGTTTATTTTTTTAAATAAGGGCGCCACAGTCTTATTCTGTTCATTACATGTATTTTAGAGGTGACTTATAGTAATAGTGGCGGCATTAAAATGGCTTGAACTAAATATGGTTGCGGAATTAAGGGTATGTGCACACACACTAATTACGTCCGTAATTGACGGACGTATTTCGGCCGCAAGTACCGGACCGAACTCAGTGCAGGGAGCCGGGCTCCTAGCATCATACTTATGTACGATGCTAGGAGTCCTTGCCTCGCTGCAGGACAACTGTCCCGTACTGTAATAATGTTTTCAGTACGGGACAGTTGTCCTGCAGCGAGGCAGGGACTCCTAGCATCGTACATAAGTATGATGCTAGGAGCCCGGCTCCTTGCACTGTGTTCGGTCCGGGACTTGCGGCCGAAATACGTCCGTCAATTACGGACGTAATTAGTGTGTGTGCACATACCCTAAAAGTTGCCCGGAGAGCACAGATAACTATATTGCTTACACACATAAAAAAATAATAAAAAAGTTGAGAGCATTGCTTTTGGTTAGAATAAGTGGGAACGAGAACAGGAGGCAAAGCCAATGTCGTTTTGATCTGCTACACAAGTTAATTCTAGTGCAAAAATGCCGTTTATATTGTATATAAGTATTATATATTATAGATCATATTAAATATTGGGCAGTTACAAACTGAATGGAAATCCGCCCACCACCAAGTGGTTCCAAGCACAACTTCTAGGAAGTGTTCTAAGTTTTGGGCTTTGTGGATACATCTTCTGTACATCACGAGTAAAACAAATCTTTAGTGAGGATTACAAAATTGAGTAAATCGCACAACTACAATGTAACCTCTTTGGAGACGACCACTCACAATTACAGTGAAAAATGGTCTGTTAGAGGGATTGTCCTCTTTAAGAACGGGCCAATATACTTTGGATATAAAGCAAAAGATAAAAATCGGGTAAAGGTCTAGATTTTTTTTGGGAATGATTTCACTGGCATGAAATAACAATGTTCCCCAGTCATTTGAAATACAGCCGAAACATACTGTAAAATAATTACAGCTGTTCTGCTTTTTGATGGACGGTTTTAAAAGAAATAAAAAAAAAAAAGCAGCTGTATTCTATCCAGTAAAAAAAAAAACAAACAAACAAAAAAAAAAAAAAACGCACCTAAAGGCCCTGTTAACAGAGGTTTTTGGCACTGATTTTGACGTGGAAACAGTGTCAGAATAAGCCCAAAGAAAACAGCCTAAATTGCCACCCATTGATTAGAATAGGAGGCAGAGGCGGTTTATTTACCGGGCGGCTTTTAGATGCTTGCGGTAAAAAAAAAAAAGGCATGTCCTTTTGTCATTTCCGAGCGTCTTTTGTCCACCGTCCTTATATTAGCTTCGATTGTTGCCGGCAAAAAACACAGTGAAAACCGGAATTCTGAGGCAGATTTTATTTTCTGCTTGCAAAAACACTTTGTGTAAACAGGGCCTTAAAACAAACAAGAAAAAAAGAAAAAAGAACCAAAACAACTTAGCTGACCCAAGGAGGGTAGGGTAGTGGTGGTAATGGGGAGGGGGGGGGGCGCGAGACAATGTATACCTAAATGCCATGGATCCTGTACAAAATGGATGTTATAGCACCAAAGCAAGCAGAGTCTTAGACTGCAGGTAACTTATTCACCAACACTAGGCAAAACAGCTCTACAGCCATGTTCTACAACAAGATAAGAAGTCGATACTTTGCAAACTGGACGGCTCACTAACAATCTGGGATAAACTAAAAGACAAATGGTCATTGGGGAGACTGCTACAGGCACCATACCCCTCCAATAATATCCACGTTAAGCTTGCTAATTGTGTTTTCCTCAATATCAGAATGTCTGACAGCCCCTAGATAAGAATAATTATCATATTTTAATTAAGAAAATGGAGGAAAAGGCAGTTGAATTTGGAATAAGAAAACCTGATTGGATACTACAAAGCAATGAGATTCTAAGTAAGTGAATACATTCTGTACCTGAAGACTCCAGTGTCTATAGAGTCTGCAGGATTCAAAATCAACTGTCAACTCTGTGGCCACACATTATAGCGGTAGCCATTTTTTGTCTAGAAACAATTGTTTTCAAGGACGTATCTTATTAAATTTTTAGCATCTGGAATATGATGCTCCTAAAGGGACTCGATACTAGCTAGTAAAATAAATGCTGACCTGCACTCTCTATAGTTAGAAATAAAATGATAGTGTAGTGAGGAAAAGGCAAACCCAAAAAAATCTACACTATAAAATGAGGACGGCCATTTTGAACTACAAATTAACCTGGCTGGCAGATCAAAGAAGAACACAGATGAAGTTGTAATAGAAGGACATTACGTGTGACAGTTGTGCACAAACTACTCCACTGACACAAACACAAAAACTGTGGCAGGCAAAACAGCTCCTGACACGTAGAATAGAAAGATATTAATGCGATAAATTTTAGATATTAAGGCCAACAACAGAATTCATCCAGGGATGTTTCACAATGAATATGTGAATTTTTTTTTTTTTTAAATGGAGCCTGTTCTGCCTGCCTCTGCATATGGACAACTCACCACATGTTCAACACTTTCTGGCAGCTATGCACGGGGAGAACACAAGGGAAAAAGGAGAAAAATCAGACAAAGCCACATAGCACCCCAACATATTCAATTATTGTGTGCTTTATAATATATGTTATATATAACATATACTTACTCCGCTTAAATCGGTTTGATTTAGGCCAAACCTTACGATATTAGTTTCTTTATAATAATGATTGGTCAATTAACACTGAAGAGAACATTGTCAATCCAAGAAAATTATCATCGTAAATAGTAAGAAAAGCAAAGTAGTTTAATCAAACGCCACAAGATGAGATACAAGGGAATTATTACCATACACACGCAAGGAGGTTCTGCCTACAAATGTGCAACCTAAGGCTACGAAGATCAATTGTCAAATGACAATCCTCTTCAAACTTTAATATGCCGTACAAAATACAGATAATCCCGGAAGATGCTTTTGCTTGAGAAAATTAAGATTGCACTCAATTACGCAGCAGTACAGGAATTAAAAAAAGTTAAACTTTTTATATTTCCGGATTACATTTAACTTTGTAACATCTGTGTCACCAGTTAAGATTCCCATAATTTCGAAGTGAATTTCGAATGCAACACATTTGTGATAATTTATTCCCAGCTAGTCTTCCTGACTGCAGAGATTGGAACAGAATGAGAAAGACATTAAAAAGGGTTTTTCCCACTATGGTAAGTAATGGAATGTCACTATTATATGTAATTACTTACTGATCGTAGGGGGTCAGACAGCTAGAATCTCAATGACCTTTAGGGTATGTTTACACGGCTTATTTATAGCCATTTTTCTGGCCGTAACCCCCCGAAAAACGGAAGCTGAATGCCTTCAAACATCTGACCATTGATTTCAATGGGAAAAACTTTGTTTCGTTCCAACAGGGACGGTCTTTACGTGGCCGTTTGTAAAAACAGCACGTAAAAAAACGCCCTGTAAAAAGAAGTGCATGTAACTTCCTGGGCCGTTTTCATGGTCTCAATAGAAAAACAGCTCTAAAAACTTGCATAAAACATGCATCAAAAGACGCTTGATGCTTTAAAAACGGCTGAAAATCAGAGGCGGTTTTCCTTTGAAAATAGCTCCATATTTTACAGCCGTTTTTAGTTTGCCGTATGAAGATTAGACTGAAGCTGGTTGAGCTCTGCTGCGTGCCTTTACAGATTTTTTACTAGCACAGCAGCACCCCGGGTTGAATTCACTCCCATATAAGGGCTCGGGTCCCTTCATTCTTATAAACGGTGGGGGTCCCAGAAGTCGGACCCCCAGCAATCTTAATTATTGGCATATTCTTGCAAGATGCCATAACAATATTAGAAGGGGAATATGCCTTATTATTTGGCCTACACTTTTTAATGGGCACAACAGTGAGGAATAGTTGCAGGGTTATTGCACTGTGCAGGTGATCTGTATCCCTAGCGTGTACACAGTGGGCTGTGAGCACTGCGGAACAATTCAGGGGTGTCAATAGCTCTTAGAGAACACATGGTTGTCTTGAGACTATATTGGGTTTGAAGGTGTGGAGAGAACAAAAAGTGGGGAATATATTGGAAAAATATGCGGTCACATCCTTCATGCTTCATAATGGAGTCTCCTGAACGACAGCGAGACAGTATTGTGTTTCCGAAAAGGAGGTAAGCCCGACTGCGGTCATATAGGTTTAAAAGAAAACCTCTCTGCCCCAAACCAACCTCACTAAATGTACTTGCATGCCTCAGGTTCAACTTTTCATAAAGAAGTCGACTTCCATAAAAAAATTACTAAGAAAATGTTTATGTTGCTCATATTCTGCTTCTTTACGACCTCATCTAATAACCGGTAATAGAATTCAATATTCACCTTTTCATACTGTCAAGCAAGAAAAAAAAACAAAAACTTCCCTTAATTTATATTAAATGATGCCGCTAGGAATAACTAGTAAGACTTTGCTTGCTATTGTGCTCTAGCATATATCTAAGGAAACTGTCTAACCAACATAAATGTGTGAGTGACTACCACAGGGTAGGACATACTTTGTTTCATCTAGGACTTCAACTTCTGCGGGGGCCGTGATGGGAGCATTAGAATGTCCAGCGGTTGGGTCGTCCGTGTTCAGCTCACCATTTGTTGAACTTACAACCTGTAAAAAGACAACAGTTGACATAAACATGTAGCTCTGAACGTGCACAATGGGCATACTCCCTGGGTACGCCAAATTTAATCATGTAAGAAAGGTTTGTGCATCGAAAAATACATGGTCTTCCTGTTTTTGAGAAGGCAAAAATATTGGGATTCACCAAGTTTTACAAACTCACAACATGTAAAAAAGGAAACAATTAGGAAACCAACAGAAAACAGTGGAACAAGGAGACAAAGATGTGCTCAGTCCTAGAGCTATTCTGTAAGCAATGCCAGTGTCCAGGTGACTGTTAGTGCCAGTCCTGACCAAATTTAAATGGATTTTCACTATTCCAGTTATAAAGATGAACAAGGAACTGCTTTCTACTTTGCCCTAATAAATTGCAAAGTTGCTATGTTAAGACCCAGTTATATTACAAATACATAGAACATAGCAGAAAAAATAAAAATAAAAATCACAAATCTTTTAAAGGGGTTGTCCCAAAGCCACAACCCCTGTCCATATGCACTAGAAGGGCATATGGGTGTCCTAGAGGAAGGAGGGCCCCACTTGGGACGCATTGGCAGACGCGGCACATCTATGCATTAACATAGGCGACCATTTATTTGAATGGCCGGCATGTAGTGCTAAATTTGAATCCCTTTTCGACAACCGCAGATCGTTGGGGGTTAGAGAAGCCAGACAATCAGCTGTCCTTAACCCCTTCGCGCTCAGGTCAGTAATAGTACGTCCTGCTAAGTAGAACGTTCGCGCTCAGGTCAGTACTATTACTGACCTGAGTAAACACGGCGCCATTTAATCCCGGCGCGTGTTTGAGCTGTGATACCTGCTGTTTCCGACAGCAGGCTATCACAGCTTAGTGTGCAGGGACCGATCGCGGTGGTCCCCGCCGATTAACCCCTTAGAAGCCGCGTTCAATAGCGTTCGCGGCTTCTTAGGGGTTAAGCTGCCATCGCCGGCCTGCTACACGGGCCGTGATGGCTACTATGGCAACCAGAATCCTAACAATGGACTCTGGCTACGCCATCGACGGAAGCCTAGTGGGTCCCGACAAAATCAGGACCCACTATGCTTGCTGTCAGCGAACAGCTGACAGCTCTAATACACTGCACTACGCATGTAGTGCAGTGTATTAGAATAGCGATCAGAGCCTCCTGCCCTCAAGTCCCCTAGTGGGACAAAGTAAAAAAAAAGTGTAAAAAAGTAAAAAAAAGTTGTGTAAAAATAAGAAAATAAAAGATTTAAAAGTAATAAAAGTAAAAGTCCCCCTTTTTCCCTTATCAGTTCTTTATTATTAATAAAAATATATAAATAAACAAATAAACTATACATAATTGGTATCGCCGCGTCCGTAACGGCCTGAACTACAAAACGATGTCGTTATTTATCCCGCTCGGTGAACGCCGTAAGAGAAAATAATAATAAACCGTACCACAATCACAATTGTTTGGTCACTTCACCTCCCAAAAAATGGAATAAAAAGAGATCAAAAAGTCGCATGTACCTAAAAATGGTTCTGATCGAAACTACAGTTCGTTACGCAAAAAATAAGTCCTCGCACGACTTTCCTGATGGAAAAATAAAACAGTTATGGCTCTTAGAATAAGGTAACACAAAAAATAAATTATATTTTACAAAATGTATTTTATTGTGCAAACGCCATAAGACATAAAAAAAAAACTATAAATTATCTGGTATCGCCGTAATCGTATCGCCCCGCAGAATAAAGGGAATATGTCATTTATAGCGCACGGTGAACGCTGTAAAAAAAATGGAATAAAAAACAATAGTAAAATTGCTGTTTTTTTAGTCACCACGCCACCTAAAATTAGAATAAAAACTGATCAAAAAGTCGCATGCACCCCAAGAAAACTACAATGGATTCCTCAAGGTCTCTAGTTTCCAAAAAAGGGTCACTTTTGGGGGGTTTCCACTGTTTTAGCACCACAAGACCTCTTCAAACCGGACATGGTGCCTAATAAATTAAATTAAATGTCACCTCTACTTTGCTCTAAATTCCTGTGAAACGCCTAAAGGGTTAATAAACTTTTTAAATGCTGTTGTGAATACTTTGAGGGGTCTAGTTTCTGAAATGGGGTGTTTGATAAGGGTGTCTAATATATGGGCCCCTCAAAGCAACTTCAGAACTGAGCTGGAAACTAAAAAATAAAATAAAAATGAGGCAATACTTCGCTTCTTACATTATACTCATAATGAGCCGTGCCCACCCCGAGATGACCCCAGTTTTGACCGTTTGTATAAACGGAGACCCCTATTAGACCATTTCAGTGCCCGGTTTTCCCAGCATTCACCCCCGAGAAGTGTATTTCTATAGATGAATCCCTGGTACATTTGAAAGGGAGGCTTCAATTCCGCGAGTACCTGCCAGGTAAGAGGGCAAGGTATGGCGTGAAGATGTATAAGCTGTGCGAGAGTGCATCCGGTTATACCTACAAATTTAGGATATATGAAGGGAAGTACACCAGTTCTCAGCCCCCAGAATGCCCCCCCTTACTGGGAGTTAATACAAAAATTGTGTGGGATTTGGTGCACCCACTGCTGGACCAGGGTTACCACCTCTACCTGGATAATTTTTATACCAGCGTCCCACTCTTCAACTGCCTCGCTTCCAGAAGTCCTGCGGCATGCGGCACTGCTAGAAGAAACCTGAGAGGCCTCCCTACGACTCTGCTTGGGCAAACACTCAGAAGGGGTGAGAGCAGGGCACAATCTAGCAGCAACATATTGTGTGTCAAGTACAAGACCAGGGAGATGCCACACCAGTACCCATGTACCTGTACGAGGTACCAGTACAGGGACCCCCAAACTAGACTGCATCCTGGACTACAATAGGTACATGGGAGGGGTGGACTTGTCAGATCAAGTCCTGAAGCCTTACAGTACTTCTGGAAGCGGGGCCACAGGCATCGTACCAGGGCAACACTTTTTAGGAGAAGTTCCCCAAACTGGCAAGAAGGGAAAAAGTCAAAAGAGGTGCAGAGTCTGCTATAAGAGGGGGATAAGGAAGGACACAATATATCAATGTGACACGTGTCCCGAAAAAACAGAGCTCTGTATGAAAGAGTGTTTTCAAATTTATCATCCATCCCTTTATTTTTAATTTACCCCAGTTTTACTCGCTCTGATCCACTTCGCACAGCTTACCCCTCCTCATCTTTCCCCTCTGAGCCCTGCTGCGTGCCCAGGCAGCTGATAGCAGTTACATGTAGGGTATTGCCGTACCCGGGAGAGCCAACATTAGTTTATGAGGTGTATATCTCCGGTGGTGCATGCTGGGCACAATATATCGGACACTGAATTGGCATATATGTATAGAAAATTGCAAATTTCACTCTGCACCAACTGCTGCACATTATCTTTTACACAATACCTGTGGGGTCAAAATGCTCACTACACCTCTAGATGAATTCCTTAAGGGGTGTCGTTTTTAAAACGGGGTCACTTCTCGGGGGTTTCAACTGTACTGATACCTCAGGGGCTTCTGCACACACGACTTAGCACCAGAAAATTCCCAGTAGGCCACATGGTGGTCCTTTCCTTCTGAGCCCTCCCATGGGCCCAAACGGCAGTTTATCACCACAAATAGGGTATTGCCACACTCAGGACAAATTGGGCAACAAAATGCGGTATTTTATTCCTTGTGAAAATAAGAAATTTTGAGCCAAAACTACCTCTTATTGGAAAAAATATATATTTTTTTTAATTCACAGCCCAATTCAAATAAATTCTGTGAAAAAACTGTGGGGTCTAAATGGTCACAACCCCCATAAATAAATTCTTTGAGGGGTGTAGTTTCCAAAATGGGGTGACTTCTGGTGGGTTTCCATTGCTTTGATACCTTTGGGGCTCTGCAAATGCAACATGGCACCCGAAAACCAATCCAGCAAAATCTGGGCTCCAAAGAACACATAGCGCTCCTTTCCTTCTGAGGCCTCCCATGGGCCCAAACGGCAGTTTATCACCACAAATGGGGTATTGCCGCACTCAGGACAAATTGGGCAACAAAATGGGGCATTTTGTTCCCTGTGAAAATAAGAAATTCTGATCAAAAATGACATCTTATTGGAAAAATTGTCATTCTTTTAATTTCACAGCCCAATTCAAATACGCGCTGTGAAAAAACTACGGGGTCAAAATGGTAACAATAACCATAAATTAATTCCTTGAGGGTTGCAGTTTCCAAAATGGGGTCAGTTTTGGGGGATTCCTACTGTTTTGGCACCTCAACACCTCTCCAAACCTGGCATGCTGCCTAAAATATATGCTAATAAAAAAGCACCACCAAAAAGTCACTAGGTGCTTCTTTGCTTCTGGGGCTTGTGTTTTAGTCCACGAGCGCACTAGAGCCACATGTGGGACATTTCTAAAAACTGAAGAATCTGGACAATACATATTTAGTTGTGTTTCTCTGGTAAAACCTTCTTTGTTACAGAAAAAAAATAGAATAAAATTTAAATTCAGAAATAAAAACGAAATTTGCAAATTTCACCTCCACTTTGCTTTAATTCCTGTGAAATGCCTGAAGGGTTAAAAAACTTTCTAAATGCTGTTTTGAATACTTTGAGGGGTCTAGTTTTTAAAATGGGGTGCTTTATGGGCGTTTCTAATACATAGGCCCCTCAAAGCCACTTCAGGACTGAACAGGTACCTTAAAAAAAAGGCTTTTGAAATTTTCTTAAAAATATGAGAAATTGCTGTTTATGTTCTAAGCCTTGTAACGTCCAAGAAAAATAAAATAATGTTCAAAAAACGATGCCAATCTAAAGTAGACATATGGGAAATGTGAACTAGTGACTATTGTGGGTGGTATAACCGTCTGTTTTTCAAGCAGATGCATTTAAATTCTGAAAAATGCTATTTTTTCTAAATTTTCTCTAAATTTTGCAATTTTTCTCAAATAAAGACTGAATATATCGACCAAATTTTACCACGAACATGAAGCCCAAAGTGTCACGAGAAAACAATCTCGGAATCGCTTGGATAGGTTTAAGCATTCCGACGTTATTACCACATAAAGTGAAATATGTCAGATTTGAAAAATGGGCTCTGAGCCTTAAGGCCCAAACTAGGCTGCGTCCTTAAGGGGTTAACCACCTTTAAACATTAGAGCAATCCTTAATGTTATTCTTCAATCTATTTCTTTTTCTTTTTTTTTTAGAACAAATTCCACCAGTAGATAACTGGAGATATGAAATTCTTTTTTCATGGTTTAATAGAATAAATTAGGGTTAACACACATAAAAGTTGCACAGCTCTAATTATCTTTGGGTCGATGGACTCCAGTAGATAAAAGGGTTTCAGATTCTTGCATAGGGCTCAATTTATGTTTGGTCAAAAAGTGCTTCCAAAATCAGTAACCAATCTTAGCCAGTATGAGGTTACAATAAAATGAGCATAAGAAGCTTTTCATAATTGTATAATTGTACGATATGTGTAAAGGATCTGCCAGACACAGCTTCTGTGTCGACGCCCGTGGTTAATCAGTCTGCACCTGCTCCTAAGTCTGAGAGAGTGACACGATCTGCTACCACTCAGGCTGTGCCTGTGATTCTTTCCTGTTTCCTGGCTCTGCTGCTCCTGCTATTATTATTGACCTTGCTTCATTTTGACCCTGGCTTTACGGACTACTCTCCTGCTCTGCGTTTGGTACCTCGTACACTCCTGGTTTGACTCGGCTCGTTTACTACTCCTGTTGCTCACGTTGTTGGGGTGGGCAACTGCCCCATTTCCCTTAGTTTCTGTGTACCCTTGTCTGTTTGACTGTCGTGCACATATTGAGCGTAGGGACCGTCGCGCAGTTGTACGCCGTCGCCTAGGACGGGCCGTGCAAGTAGGCAGGAACCGAGTGGCGGGTAGATTAGGGCTCACCTGTCTGTCTCCCTACCCAGTTATTACAATATGTTATACATGCTAACCTAGGTAAAGTTAGGAAAAGCAACCATTTACAGTAAGACACGATCATTGTGTTATGCTACATTTCTGATTTTTTTTATATTTTTTTCTAAAAAACACTGGATTGTAAGTGATCTGCAAAATGTAAACTGCCACCAACAGCGAGAGTATTACAATGCATATCACTTTTGTAGAAGCGATTATTTATTTAGTAAGGTAAATATGCAAAAGGAGAGGAAAAATACTATACAAGTCAAAATACGTCAAGAGCTTTCCAAATTATTGCAATGTACTCTTCATGGAAAACAAAAGCATTCGTGGAGAAGGTATACTGGTGTTGGTTTTTCATAACTTAAATTTTAAAGTCTTTTCCTTAACATTTCTATTTGGAGTTATAATGGAATTATCTAGATCTCAGAAATAGTAATCGTTTAACATTTTATACAAGGTCATTGTCAATGGCACAGTTTGATGCAGTTTTAGGTTCAGTTTTTAGAGCCAAAGCCAGAAACGGATCCTGAAGGAAGGAAAGATCGAAAAAAAAAAAAGAGCTGCGTCAATATTTTCTTTACGTGTCTACTCCTGTGTTTGGCTAAAACCACCAAAAGCTGCATCAAAACTGCGTATGTGATCGTGGCCTAAAGCTTGGCCAGAAAATCCTGCATTTTTCATCCTAAACGGCAGCTATACACACATTTCATTATTTGTAATACAAGTGGATTTATTCTCCAGCTTCGTCATGTATTTGCAACATGTCCCAACTTGATCGATTGGTCTGAGACTTGTTCTTTTTTTGGGTCTATTTAATAGGCTTCCATTATTACACTTCGTACAATAATTCTCATGCAATCGTGAAGTGTTAAAAAGTTGTGTCCTGCTGGGAAGTATGTTTTTTAAAGGGGTTACCTGCATTGGATAATACCTTTTTGTTAGAAGGGCCCCCAAAAATACAGTTTATCACAGTGTGTCCTGCGACCAGGACGCTCTGCATTATGTTATGTTGAATTCTCCGCAGTGCCACCGCAGGGGACATAAAGAATTACATGGTGCACAATTAAATCAATGGTCTTGTCCATGTAATACATGAACAGGCTGGGTCCTCCAGAGCCAGAGACATGGTTTGTAACTGCCTTCTGCTCAGACAAACTGATAGAAATTCAGAACAAGGGACGCTGCCCCCTATGAGAAATCTGTAACATAAATCAGACAAAACCTTTAAACGGTTACATTTTCGTATTTTTTTCTTCGCCATTGCTTGGCAAATATGTACATTTAAGTAACTTAATAGAGCAAACCATATATAAAGCAATACACAGACTTATACATGGCATAACCAATTAAATATAAAACTTCTGAACCAAGATAAGCACACAAAATGTAACAGTAACTGGAGGTATGAGATCCTTTTTCCGTGGTTTCATAGAATAATTAGGGTTAACACACATAATAGGTGCATAGCTTTAATTAAATTATCTTTGGGTCAATGGACTCCAGTAGATAAGGGTTTCAGATTCTTGCATAGTTCTGTTTTTTTTAATGGACCCTTCACACGGTCCATTGAAACAGCTGTGTGGACAACCCCATTGAATTCCATAGATCCGTGTGACGTCCGTTGTTTTAACGGCCGTCAGATGGACGTAATTAACGCTCATGTGAATAAGGCCCAAGGATCATCATTATTTAATCTTCGTATTCAAAAACGTTTTTTAAACATTAAGGCCCGATTCACACAGAGTTTTTTTGCCGCGGTTTGTGCCGCAGAAACCGCAGCACAAAACAGTCGAAATGGACTCCCATTGAAATGGGATGTGGAGCCATTTTTTTTACCGCGAGCGTTTACCGCGGGAAAAAGCGACATGCCCTATCTTGAGGTGTTTTCCGCCTCAAAAACCCCATTGAAATCAATGGGAGGCAACTTTTTTTGCTGCGTTTTTTGGCAAAAAAACGCTCGCAGTTATTCCATCTTTCTGTTAAAGAGATAGCTATAAAAAAAAAAAAGCCTCCAAAAAAGGCGTCAAAAAACATGTGTGGTGCAACTCTGTGTGAACAGAGCCAAATGGTAAATAGCAACCAAATACTCAAGTGTGTCACAACACTATGTTCTCAACACGTCTTAAGAATAGCATTGATGCAAATAAAATTATTCCAAAACGATTGATGAAGAAAAACAAGCAAACACAAAACCTAAAGACGCAAAGATATAAGATCCATATGAAATGATTGGTGACCAGGCATGCCACACAGCACTTCAGAAACATAAAACTTACAGCCCCCATCACAATGCGTTTAGTAGTTTTCATTAGGTGTATTCGCCAGGAAAAGCACCTGATGTATACGTTAATGGAGGCATGACAGATGCCTAATGGTGGCATCAGTCACCCATAGGCTGTGATAGTATATTTTTAACGGATAAGTCATGCTCTCATAACACTTTTCATGCCATAACCATGGATTGCTATCCACCATTACGGGTGATGAATGCCATGGTTAGGCATCTGTCCCTCACAGGTTATAGCGGCATATGTTTAACGGATGTTATGACAAGCTAGTGAAAAGTTCATGACGTTTGCATTTAACGGATGCCTGTGACTGATGCCATACGGTGGTATCCATTATATATAGGCTATCATGTTAAAAGTAAAGTATAAGTAGAGTGCATAAATATTTTTCCTGGATGCCTCTGGATAAAACAGCGTAGTTTACTACGCTATTTTATTCAGCCAAATACGCAACGCAATTATACCGCCTGACGGAGGCCAACACCACTCTTTTGGCCCCCATCAATATAATGGAAGCCTATGGGTACGTTTGACGTATGCGTCGGGAAATTAACCAGTGCATAGTCAAACGTACAAAGAAAACGCAGTGTGATAATGGCCTACCATATACGGAGAAAAAAAAAAAAAAAAAGATGAATGTAACAATTAATCAGATGGCTGCCTTCATATCCTAATCTGCACTAGAAAATGAAAACTAGAATCTGATTGGTTATTGCTGGTAACTCCACCTGTGGCCTGGTTTTAATCAATAAGTAATCTACAAATCCATGAGCGCGCCACCAATTTCTCACTCTGGCAACTATCTGCCATCTCAGAGAGGTTACATAAAAAGAAAGTGATGGGTGTGGTGCCAACAATAAAACAAAGGACAGTTCTCCGTACTTCTTGATGAAGCTTAAATCAATAAATATCCTTCACATATTGCTGCGCGTGACATGCAGTTAAATTACTGAATGGGTGTATTCACGATCCCTAAAACCAAGCGATTGATGTTTCATGTCATGTGAAATATTTTAAGAACACCACCCACGAAGGAAAAGGCAAAATGGCCATTTATAGTTCTACTCAGCTGGAAGATTCACATGCAGAAAAATATACGGTAAGTAATCCAGGACTGAACCAATCTCAGGAGCCGGATAGCCAATGCCCAAGAGAAATGCCACTGTTTGGGTGGTTTTCTGTTGATGTCATACCAATAGGCCAGTTAGAAGTCTAACTAGCTTTGGGAAAGAAGGGAGGAAAAGGCGGGGCAGGGGGAAAGGCGGGAAAGGGGGGCAGGGGGAAAGGCGGGCAGGGGGAAAGGGGGGCAGGGGGAAAGGCGGGCAGGGGGAAAGGGGGGCAGGGGGAAAGGGGGGCAGGGGGAAAGGGGGGCAGGGGGAAAGGGGGGCAGGGGGAAAGGGGGGCAGGGGGAAAGGCAAGGCAGGGGGAAAGGCAAGGCAGGGGGAAAGGCAAGGCAGGGGGAAAGGGGGCAGGGGGAAAGGGGGCAGGGGGAAAGGACGGGGAAAGGCAAGGCAGGGGGAAAGGACGGGGAAAGGCAAGGCAGGGGGAAAGGACGGGGAAAGGCAAGGCAGGCGGGGAAAGGCAAGAATAGTTTTCAGTAGCAGTGTTTCTAAAATGTGTCAGTTCAACATAGATATGTACACTGCAATGTAAAGCACAAATGCTATTACACTCCTATGGTTATAACTGAAGTTTTTTCAGCGAAGTGTGAATTTAGGGAGTGATCATTCATCCAAAACAAAAAAAGCTGGATGTGTTATATGACGACATTTATTCCAAGTCTCTAAAATGATGCAGTGTTTAGATGCATTGTTTAGTATTACCACAGAACAAAGCAACGCATTTAGGAACACACTAAAAGGCATCACATTGGCTAAAAACAAAATGCATGCTACGGGAATGTGGGGTTGGGGGGGTACGCGGGGGTTACGGAACGCGCAAGTAGTCAGTCATGCAAAGAAGCAGAAAATACCTGTACCGAGCCACCATGTCTGTCAGCTGCTAGGTGGGCTCTTATGTGATGGGGGTTGGCCTGCTGGGAGTCCCAAGCTGCCCTGTGTTCTGCCGACTGCGCATTATATAAATGCATAAAACATGCATGGAAAAGGAGGGAGAAAAACCCAAAACATATTAAACACCTCATGCATCATCACAACATGTGAAAGTAAAGAAAGAGAGCAAGCAAATTATAACGGAATATGTTGAGATACAACTACAGCACACACTACACTTTAAAGCAAATATGGCATGCAAAGTAGATAGGCAGAAAAGAACAGAATTAGTAGAGTCCAGTGGGGTCAGACTTACTGTAGCTATGGGATTGTGCAACAAGCTGAATGTAAAGATGCAGTTTTAATATTTGACTGAGTTGTATGCACAAACACAAATATATGCATGCATCACACACTCATGCATCTGTACACATGAAGTACGTACGTACGTATATATACACACATACATACACAAATATTTAATGTGGAAGAAAATAAAAGTAATGAATTCTAAATATTCAACCATTTGCTATTTTGGTGTGTAGAATGTGTACTGCATCAAAGACTATGGGGGTGGGATTTGTTAGAGGCTGTACGCCAGTATTCTGGCGTAAAAAAAGTCACAAGTTTGGCTTTTTTTGCTACTGTAGTACATTTGCTGGGCCATGGGTGGGTCTTCCCCATTTTGATAAGCCACGCCAACTTTTTTTATACAGTACATAACTCCAGAAAGTGGCGTAAATTATAACGGCATTCCAAGGCTCAATGCACAGGATGCGCATTACATGCGGTTTTGCCGCGCGTATTTGCGTGCGGAAAATCCGCAGCGTAATACAGTACCAGCAAACTAAGTGAGATTTCATGAAATCTCATGTACACGCTGCGGTTTTTTTCCGGCACGTAAATTGACCTGCGGTGCGTATTTTAAAATCTGCAGCATGTCAATTCATCTTGCATTTCTACTTGCGAATTGTATCTGCCTAATTTGAGGAAAAACATGCCAAAAGCCACAGCATGAAAACGCCCAGAATAACGCAAAACTGTAAAAACTGCATTAGTTGCCATGGGATACTACAATTAGTAGAATAGGGACCCACTTGAAAGAGGTCGGCGTGAAGTGGCAAGTGGGCTTATATAGTTTGATCAAAAGGCTTACCAAGAACCTCATGGTCGTACATTTTATTTTGCTGAGCCGCAATAGATCAAGTATAGCAAGTGGATGTGCGGTCCAGGTTTTCTTTTCTCCCTTATGGAAGCCTACATTCTAAGACTGGCGTATAAAACGCAAGTCTTAGTAAATCTGGGTCTATACGGAGTCTATTGCAGGTAGCGTCGCTAGCACCAGGCATACGAGGCATAAAACTGGGATTTTTGGTCCAGTGCCTCAGATCCCCCGGGCGACTGCCACATTCCATTGTATCTCGTCTTCAGGACGCAGATATATTTGAATACTATGCTGGAGCAAAGCTCCCTGCTCCACCATTCCGTTTTGAGATTCTGCACCTCCTTAGCGGACAGCCGCATTTGCTCCAGCACACTAATACCCAGTATACTCTAGTGCCTGATGAAGGTCTAGGATTAGACAAACATTCACAACGGCATGAAAATAAAAATAAAATTTTCTCCAAACTGGTGTGCACAGTACTTCTTCACAATGGATATCTGGTTGGGCCCCTACTTATGCACCCATTGCGCCTAGTGCTGTCTGAACCTTGACAAAATTGAGTTTCTGGGACAGTTACTGCAATGCGCCGGCCCACGCAAGGGTCCCGTCTCAGTGTCTCACGGGCTGCAGCCTGAGAATGTGCAGCTACGTTCGACCTGGGAATGGGGCTAGGTGCTAATACGTTTTATTATTGGTTGAGAAGCACTAAGGGGCGATAATACTTCATGGGGGCCACAAAAGGGCACAATTACTGAGTAGCGACCATTAAGACAGGCACAATTAATAATATTCGGTTAGTATTACTGAATGGGGGCCACTAAGGGGCACTATTTCTGAATAGGGGCTATTCAGTGGGCACCATTACTAAGTGGGCAGTACTAAGGGACAGAATTACTGTGTGGAGGACACCAATTAATACCAACACTGTGGGGGGACCATTATTACTGTGTATGGGGGGGCTATTACTGCGGTGAGACTTAATGGAGAATGGTTACTATTTGGGGACATCATTACTGTTTGTGGGGAACTAACGGGGGCAGGCACCATTATTGTGTGGAAGGCACAGAGGGGGCACCATTACAGTGTGGGGATACTATTGCTGTGTGGGACGAACACAAAGGGAACACTATTGTTGTGGGGGACACCTACTATGGGGAGTCAGTAGAGTAATACTGAGGAGTCCGTATTACTGTGGGGGGCACAATCAGTGGGTGGGGATGTCGCCATGTTGTCTGGGCCAGATGGAGAAGAAAAGAGAAAGTGAATTACTCCAATCAAAAGACGTCACCTTTGAGTCCCTGGATGTATTCACTTAAATGGTCTGCAGCGTGATAATACTCTGAAGAGTCCAATTGTATATCTGGTATGTGACCACTGTATGGTGATATTGGTAATATTGGTCTTTGTGGTGGTAAAATGTGGTCCCATTGTGTAGGTATAATTAGAGTCTTAAATAGTGGTATTATTTGGCAACTATATGACTGTATATATTTTATGATACAGTGGTGTTATTCAGTAACAGTGTGGTGTGGTAGCTATATGTAGCAATGGAGTGGAGGTATCATTTGCTATGTAAGTGACTATTATTGAGAGGTAAACTAATATATATATACATATATATACACACACACACACACACACACATATATATTAGTATATACACATATATTAGTGTTTATGACTGTGCAAATTACTTGGGGGCAGGGCTTATTAATTTATAGATACAGGTTCCAGGCACCACAATGCTGATTTTTATTATAAACGTATATCTAGGGACAGCGTACTGTTGAGACGAACTAGATAAACCTATCATGAGATCGAAAAGTTGTCTTATAGCTATACGGTCTTCAATAAATATTGTTTTTGGGAGGGGGGGGGGCGACAACAAAAAAACGTTGCCTTGGGGCTTGTGCCCATGATCTTTCTACACTCTAGCAGCTCCTTTAGTCTAATGCAAGAAACCCTAAAGACTTTGGCTAACATTAAGTACTATTTTACTGTGTCAATGTAACAACCACCAAAAAAAACTACATCCATGAACAAAAGTAGTGTTTTCCTGTACACAATGCATGCACATAATTAAAGACTCCAGCTGTACAATAAGTACTATTTTACTGCATATAGTGCAAGAACCTCACAACTATGACTTTTTAATCTTTACTATATGTGACTCCGACAACTACGTCGATCCAATAAGCTTTACTTACTGTGTGGAATGAAAGAATAAACTTTTTACTGCATATTATACAGGAACCCCTAAGTCTACATCTGTACAATAAGTACTAAGTAGCTGCATGTAATGCAAGTATCCCTTGAGACTACAAACCACAAATTGCTCGTTAGTGGGATAGAACAACCTTCTTCAGCAGTGGAGAAAAACCAGGCTGCACTACCAAGCTGCTTAGACAACTATTTATTGGACCACCAAGTATAGAATAGGGCACAAGGTGGTAGACCTTGACGACATAGAGGGTGTAATGAATAATATAAAAGTATGTCAACAAAAGGCAAAAACGGCTAGAAACTTTAGTTAATCTAAAATAACACATCAGGGAGGTGAATGAAGAACAACTCTCTAATAGACATTAGAATTACTCTCTTTATAAAGTCGATAATATGTTGTTCAATAAGCAGATTCCAGATTGAAAAACAAACAGTACGGCTAAAACGATAGTCTTGAAATAATTATAAAAGCCCTTAGACAAATAGTAAATATAATAAAACCTGCAAACATAAGCACATTAATAAAAAAATTAAATATATAAAATAAATTATATATATACATATATATATAAAAAAAAAGTAGCAACCCAAACCAACAAGTTACATGAAATGTCTGAGCGTGCCTTAAAAAATATGAGCATATGTGCTTAGTTGGTTTACACTTGCTCAAGAACAAAACCCCAGTGTGTTTGGATTGGGCCACAGAGTAGAGATGAGGGAATCTGAAAGTCTGCTATGCCAGCATTTTGCAATGTGTGTGAACCCATGCCCCTGCAGCGCCACCACAGGGTAAATGGAGCATTACATTGTGGCCATTAAACGTGCTGCCCATAAAACTCATAGACCTGCCGAGTCCTCCAGAGCGGGAGACGTTTTATGTAGTCGCTCTGTGCTCTAGTAAATGGACGAAGGTCCGGAATGAGAATTCACCAATAGGGAATTTGAAAATCGGTTTTCTAAAACAAAGACAAAAAAAACTGCAGGCCACAGCCATATTCCACCCCACAATCAATATTTATGTTGCTTGTCTGGAAAGGGAAGGAAGGAAGGAATTCTTTACAATATGGAAGCCATTTTCCATGGGAAAAATCAATCCCATCCTTGTAAATATTGATTCTTTGCATTATCCCACATTTAAAATTGTGAATTGCGCTGTAATTTTACGTGTCACTTGGCAAAGACACACGGACAATGAATGTCACTAAGACTAATCTGCGCCTTTTAATAGAATTACCACATATTTAAATTGTAGCTAAACATTCGACAAATTTCTGACATGTCATAGTAACAGGTCATAAGTTTGTATTGGTGGGATTCCGAGCACTGAGACCCCCACCAAATCGCTAGAACGAAGCAGCTGAAGCGTTCGTGTGAACGCTCAGCCGCTTCGTGTCTGTTCGGCTTCTTCCGGAAAAAGGAAGGCCGGACTTGAGGAAGAAGCAGGTAAGTTAACTTTTAATACTATTAACTCCAGCGGTAGTCGCAGTCCTTGGTGCTGAAAGAGTTACTGCCGATCAGTTAACTCTTTCAGCACCCTGGACAGTGACTATCCCCTGACGTCGCCTAGCAACGCTCCCATAATTACGGGTGCACACACACGTAGCCACCCGTAATTACGGGAGCCCCATAGACTTCTATGGGCCTGGCCGTGCCGTTATTACGACCTGAAATAGGACATGTTCTATATTTTTCAATGGATCCCGTGGCCAATAGAAGTCTATGGGCCCGTAATTACAGGCGTTTTTACGTTCGTGTGCATGAGGCCTTACTGTGCTGGGGGCTGCCATGTTTTATTTCATCTGTGTATGTGTCTCTTAACGAAACATACACAGATGGAATACGGCAGCACAGTGCATTAGACACAATGAACGGCTCCCATCCATTGCCTCTGCCATCTGGCTCTGTACTGCGCAAGCGCAGTTCAGAGCGACCCAGAGTAGAAGCTGGTTTGTAGGGGTAAAGCCGGCACCATTATGAAGACTGGCCACACTCCAGGTAAGGTGTGTGTCTCTGTCTGTCCCTCTTTCTCTCTCACAGCCACCCTCCTGAACCCCCGCACACCTGCTGTAACTGCGTGTCTGTGTGTGCGCACGCAGCAGAGCTGTGTGGGTGTAGTGTGCGCAGAAGAGCTGATCCTTCATAGCCTCTTATCAGCTGTTTTGAAGAATCAGCGACGAGAGCGCAGACACACACACACACACAAATCCCCCCAAACATGCAACTGCGCCACACATAACCCCACCCCAGTTCTTTTTTAACGTAACAAGTTATTTAAAAAGCTGTGTAAAAAACTAATGGCTCGCTTTCCTATTGATATAAATGGAAAACTTAAAATCAAGCGTTTGACAATTTTTTCACGTGTTTTTTTACGCATTGTGTGCGCGTTTTTTGGCACATAATTAAGACTCCCATTGACTATGGGAAGATTTGGAGTGTTTTATGTGCAAAGGAATTGACTCGACACTTATTTACACAACGCGTTTTTTTTAAAACACGTATGTAAAAAAAGTGCAGTGTACGTACTAACAGCGCACTTGACCAATTATGTAAATGAAAAGCATAATCAAGAGTTTCTTAGCACGGAAAATGCGCAAAAAAAACCGCATCAAATACATGCAGTGTCAACCTGTCAATTGAAAAGTCTACTTCACTTTCATCATTCTTAGGGCGGATTTATACGAGCGTGTGCGTTTTGCGCAGTGTTTTGCGCGCGCAAAAGGCACTTAACAGCTCCGTGTGTCATCATATAGGATGTGCGGCTGCGTTTTTTTCGCGCAGCCGCCATCATTATGACACTGTTTGGATGTTTGTAAACAGAAAAGCACGTGGTGCTTTTCTGTTTCCAAACATACTTTTGACTGCTGTTGCGTGAATCACGCGCTTCCCACGGAAGTGCTTCCGTGTGGTGCGTGTGATTTTCACGCACCCATTGACTTCAATGGGTGCGTGATGCGCGAAAAAAGCAGAAATATAGGACCGGTCGTGAGTTTTTCGCAGTGGACTCACGCTGCGCAAAAATCACTGAGTCTGCACGGCCCCATAGAGTAGCATAGGTCCGTGCGACACGTTGCACGGACGTATTACACGTTCGTGTAAATCCACCTTTAGGGTATGTGCAAATACAAAATCAAAAACGTCTCAAAATACGGAGCTGTTTTAGCAACTCCACGTCAGAACAGAACGCCGGCGATCTGCTTCCGATTTTTCGACCGTTTACGGCCTGAAAAACGGCCGAAAATAAGCCGTGTGAACATACCCTTAGGGCATGTGCACACGTAGTGTTTTCAGCCGTTTTTCGGGCCATAAACGTCCGTGAAAAATCAGAAGCAGAACGCCTACCAACATCTGCCGATTTACTTCAATAGGAAATACAGCGTTCTGATCCTACGGGGCATTTTTTTACACCTAATTTTCAAAATACGGCACGTAAAAAGGACGCCCACGAAAAAATAAGTGCATGTCACTTCTTGGGATATTTTTGTAGCAGTTTTTCATTGACTCTAGAAAAACAGCTCCAAAGACGGCCGCAAAAAACGCAGCGAAAAAACGCGAGTTTGATTAAAAAAACAGCTGAAAATCAGGAGTGGTTTCCCCTTGAAAACAGCTCCGTATTTTCAGACTTTTTTTTAGTAAGGGTATGTGCACACGGTGAGAGGCTTTTACGGCTGAAATGACAGACTGTTTTCAGGAGAAAACAGCTGCCTCGTTTCAGACGTAATTGCTCCTCCTCGCATTTTGCGAGGCTTCTCTGACAGCCGTAAATTTTGAGCTGTGCTTCATTGAGTTCAATGAAGAACGGCTCAAATTACTTCTGAAAGAAGTGTCCTGCACTTCTTTTGACGAGGCTGTATTTTTACGCGTCGTCGTTTGACAGCTGTCCAACGACGACGCGTAAATGACAGGTTGTCTGCACAGTACGTCGGCAAACCCATTCATATGAATGGGCAGATGTTTGCCGAAGTATTGGAGCCCTATTTTCAGACGTAAAACGAGGCATAATACGCCTCGTTTACGTCTGAAAATAGGTCGTGTGAACCCAGCCTAAGCGTGTGAACATACCCTTAGCCTTTTGGTGTGTCCTATAGCTTCTGCCAGCTGCCGTTTGTACAATTACTTCCAAAATGGGAGCAGACAATGCTTAGCAATTTGAAGACACTTCTTCCTGGCTTGTAGCCAAAAAAAGGGAGGGGGTGAGATATTCCCTCCCCCCCCCCCCACACACATTTACAGCAGCTGTGAGTCAGGTTGCTTTGCCTTATTCACCTTGCTGTAATACTGGGAAGTGCTCCCTCTGTTGGCCAACATACGAAAACATGTCAAATTATTATTTAATTTTTAATACATCCCACCATGTGGAAGGAAAAAAAACAGCCAAAAATGTAAAAAATATAATAGAAATAAGTAACTTAAGAAAAAAAAAAAAAAAAGTTTCATACGCGACACATTCCCTTTAAGGAACTGGTTAAGACGTTTCCAACATTTACCTGGTTTTTGGCTTGCTGCATCTTATCTCTGTGTTGATGTGCTTCTCTGTTTGATGAAAGAGCTGGATCAGCATGAATGGAGCCAACTGGTGTGGGCTAAAGTCAATGAAACAAGGTTCACAAAACAAAGAGAATGTGAATAATTCAGACTAGCTAAAGACCTACTGGACGAAAAATTATTTTGCTCAAACCAATATGGGATCTGTTATGTTTGAGTGTTATGGGTGAATAAGAGGAACATTTGGGCTAACGTTCTAAGTAAAAGGTTATTACAAACTTTAATTTAAAAAAATTCCAACAGTGTTCTGGCATTCTGCTTTTCATTAACCCTATTATGACCAGGGCTGTTTTGGCCTTTCATGCTCAGAGCAAAATTTTGCCTTTTGAAATTCAGCATCCTAAAACATAAATTGTTTATTAATTATTTTTTTTGTCTACCCCAACATTTATTATTTCAAATTGAAGCAGACATTAATCTTGTAGGTCTTAGAGAAAAATGTTCAGAAAATGGAAAAATACTGGTTTTCCTAATTTTTTCATTAAATGTCAAAATTTATTTTCAGACTCTCCCGCATATTGATGCCAAATGTATACATTGTGTAACTTAAAACGTTGCTATAGCACCTAGAACAAAACCCCTATTTTAGTCTTCAATGTATCTCCCTCCTTTAGCATTAGACACCGCCTTGGTACATCCAGGCACAGAAATGTTTTTATTAAAGGCGCAAAAGTAGATCGGGCCAGGGTAGAACAGACAAATTGGTAGCAGGGGGTAATAACTATGTTTAGGTTATTGTACAGTCCGTGTGACCGGAAAATATTAATGCCTGAGCAACTTAAGCCAATGCATAACACATTAGTCTCCTGGAGAACGCCTAAAATTGGTAAGTATGGGCTCGGACAGATCCGCAATTTTTTTGGTGTATTTTTTTCTTTTACTGTATTATTTTTGTGCTATAAGGACACATGTACACATATACAGATCACTGATAACCGTGATCTAATGGTAACAGTCCATTAGATCACAGTCACCAAGTAATCTGTATACAGAGACATGTGGAGCGCAGAGTACACACAGGCAGCGTCTTCTCTGAATGCCTTCAAACGTTCTCCGCACATGGGGTTCCCCTGCAATAGCCCGAATGCAGAGGCAGCTTAATAGGAGTGCTGTGTGCAGGGTTTTTAAGTGACAAGGAACGGATTATTTCAGTTGTCTGCCACAGTACAGGATTGGGCTCGGTGTGTCCACCCCATCCTGTCGATGGCACTGCGCGCAGAAGCGCTGTGCCATCAAAGTCAGCACATAAATTACAGAGCTTCTGGCACAGGGACCAGTCTATTAGCCCAATTTATGTAGTGAGGGAGGGAAAGGGTAAACTGCTCAGCGGATATATTCAAATCGATAATGCAAATTTCAAATATCAGGAAAAATAAATTCTCTTTGGGAAAATCTGCCCCCAGAAGAAAGGACATGGTCCGCAAGAAGCCATTTCAAGGATACTCTAACAAGGAAGCTCTTACTTCAGTTTTAAGACATGACAGGGGTTTTCGTTTTCCAGAGAAACCCATCTATGGACAGATCTTTCGTTTGGACCTCATTAGTAGAGTGCAGGGTTCTAGGCGAGAAATAATTTAACCGGCCTCATTGGCATGCTGATCCTTTCTAGGTGTAACTATCAGAAAGCAAGGGCGACTTCAGGAAATAGTCATGGAATTACCATATTCTTTCTATGGAGTATTGCCTGAAGTTGTTCGACCTACTGGTTTACCATGAGAAGAATTAGTGTTCCACAGAGGCTATTCCCTTACCAATGTACTAATACCTCAACCCTCTAGTCAAAATAATGTGTTATGTTTTAAAGGAAAACTGGATTTGCCCATTGCAATTATTGAGTCCAACAGACTCCCTAAAAAATAATCTATAAGAAAAAAATAAAAACGAAAACCTTGTGGAAAGATTTTAAATGAGCTCACAAAAGAGATACCAACCAAGAACAGTAGTCTTATTATGTCACCAGTATATTTGTGCGAGTCCTGATCGGTTCAGTGTCCAGTATAAAGTCTTCTGGATTTCAATAGAGCACAACCTATATGTACAGTACTGCAAATGTCGTCAACATGTACATCGGTAAGATTTATCAAGACTAGACAAGATTCTGAATATCCATCGGGATTCTCTCCTAAAGGTGGAATGAATTCAGGACTTACCAGTTGCTTACCAATCCAGTCATACTCATAGTCAAACATGTATCCCTTTCGATCAAACAAGTCTGTAAATAATTTCCGTAAGTAGTCATAGTCCGGTTTCTCAAAAAAATCTAGCCGTCTTACATAGCGCAAGTATGTAGCCATCTCTTCTGCAAATAAGGGAAAAATACACTTTAAATGGAATTCATAAAAAGCATATATGTAAGTAAGGATCCAATACCTTATTTTGAAAAATAAATAAAAAAGTAAAAGATTTTTTTTTACATTTTTCTGCCTCTTGATGGGATGAGAGAAAGCGGGAGCTCAATTTTTGAATGACTAAAACCAGGCAGGAGCCTTTTAGGATGAAATCTCCCAGAATTCACGGATGATTTAGAGAAGTCTTTATACCATAGAGCAGAGGTCACAAATCTTTCTAGCTCAGGAGTCACTTTCAAGTATGACAAGTGGTGGCCTAGAGGCCCTTTTACACGGGCCAACGATCGGGCAAAGTAGTATTCATATGAACACTCCTACCTGTGCATTGCCCTGTATCAGCCAATGAATGGAGAAACTCATTCATCGCCGGATCGCATAATTTCTGCAGACAAAAAAAATTATCGCTAGTTGGAAGCACATCTTCCTGTGTAAACAAAGATGTGCTGCCGACATGATGCACATGCATGGGGACAAGCGACCGTAGTAACGATCATTCGTCCCTGTACTAAACGATCATGGTTCAGCTTAAAAGGGAGCAACGACCGCCAATCGACAAGCTGTATTGCCGATTGGCACGCATTTTAAAAGTGGTGAACAAGGAAGATTATCTGCCCGTGTAAAACCACTTTTAGAGTCAGAGGACTCGAAGGTCACTTTCACACTTGTGTACAATTGGGCAGTATTGTGCAACAGTTTTTGTAAGCCAAAACCAGGTGTAGGACCTACACAGAGAACACTATAAGAGGATTTGTATCTCTTCCATGTTTTGGATCCACTCCTGGCTTTAAATGCACAAAACAAAGAAAAAAGCCCAGTAGGCGGTGGGTAGAACTAGAAGTACACCAACATATTGCCTACGGCAAGAAAAATACCCTAATTCCGCACTAGCGATCAATAGAGCCAGTATGGATCTATAGAGTGAATTTTTTATGCAACTTTAATATATTTAGTGACCTAATACTTATTATAAAATCTATAAGGGTTCTGCAATATAAAATTTAACCCTGTAGTGTCTTGCGTTCTCTGCACTACAGTTTTTAGATATTGTACAGTAGCTCAGTGCTTGATAAAAGTATAGTTTAGTACAGTCAGAGGGGTGCGTGGGCAGCACGCTACACTCTATGGCAGTACACAACCACTTATTAGTGATTAAAAACACTAAGTCAGTGCTTCAGCTGATTTGTTTCGCTATAGACACGCTGTTCTTAGAGGTAAATAGGGCATCGTATTCTGAACTGGGAGAGGGGAGTAAGGGCCCACCTACATGGCCCGACGAGTGTCGTTTAAACAAGCTCCGATCAAAGACACAGCTCGTTGATCGGCACTCGTTTGCTCCTGTCACACGGAGCTATGGATGGGGACCGCTAGTCCCCATACATTTCTATCATGTCGGCAGCGCATCTCCCTGTTTACACAGGGAGATGCGCTGCAGACAACGATAATATTTTATGCTGCCTAAACTATACAATCAGCCGATGAATGAGCATTTGCTTGTTTACACAGGGCAATTATCGGGAACGAGTGTTTAGTGAACGCACGTTTGCCTGATAATTGGCAGGTGTAAAAGGGTCCTAAGCCGGTGCCAGACACCTCTGGCAAGGGTTTATCTCCCCTGAGAACAAAACAATCAGGCATGTTGAAATCCAACTACCTGCTCCTTCTCTCCCCAGATATCTGCCGTCGGGAAGAGGTGGCATATTAGTCAGCCGATCCTGCCAAAATCGTATGGCCACCCTAATGCAATGCATTTACTCAGGGTTATATGTGAATTTCATATATACGTGTAAACCTACATATTAAATAAATCGCTTTAATATTAAACTACGGTCATCAACAAAGAAGCTAATGCAGAAGTGACAACTAATAGTAGCAGATTTGGTAGTTGCCACTGCAAAAACGACTGCCACGACGGAATAGAAAAATACCAATAATCGCCCACGATCAGGTAGGAGGGGGTTTTGTATAGTTATTACGGTATCTGACAGACAGCCTGATTGTCTGGTGACTATAAAGGTCCAATGACACCAGCCGATTTTGGCCGTTGCAGCGAGCGCCGATCAACGAGACAGCTTGTTGATCGGCGTTTGTCTGCTCCTGTTACAAGGAGCTATGTATGGGGACAAGAGGTCGTTACTCCGATCGCTCGTCTCCATACATTATTATGAGGAACATGAGGGAGATGTGCTGCCAAAAACGATAAGGATTTACTTTTTTAAAACGATACAATCAGCAGATACAATCTGCTGATCGCTGCCCTGTTTACACAGGGCAATTATCGGCAATAAGTGTTATATGAACGATCATTTTCCCGATAATTGCCCAGTGTAAAACCCTTTTAAGGTTCCTTTTACACCGGCCAATTTGGGCCATAAAAACAAGTGACAATCAATGAGACAGTTCGTTGATCGGCACTTTGCTCCTTTCAGAAGGAGTTATGATCAGTAATGTATGGGGATGAACGATTGTTACTACGATCGCTCCTCCCCATGCATTTCCTTCATATGCAGCCGACAACAATAACATTTAAACGATACAATCCGATGAACAAGCGTTCGCTCGTTCATCAGCTCGTTCCCGATAATCTGTTTAAACAGGGCAAGGAACGAGCTTTTATATGAATGCTAGTTTGCCCGACAAACGGCCCATGAAAAAAGGGCCTTACCTCTACTTTTTTAATGATCTCATAAGTCTAACTCATATTTGTTCTTTGTACCGGATCGGTCAGCACAGGAAATGTTAAGCTGTCAGGCCCCCCAAGAAAATCAGTAGAATTGTTTTATTTTCGTTAAAGGATATAAATCCCACTATAGCCATGTAGGTAGTTACAGTAAGCTATATGAATTACAAAAAATATTTTCCCCTTCTTGATTTTGTTTTTGAGTGACTTTTTTTAGCCGACCTGCAATAAAAACACCTCAGTATGTTAACGGTCAGTAGCTACCGGTCTTCTGGTATTTGTCCATACCAGCTTGAACCTAAAGGTTTGCACAAACAAAAAAAAAAAAAAAAAAAAAAAGCATAGGAATCTAAAAGGTATTTTGAAGTAACACCTAAAATCACTTTCAGGCAGCAACGAATGAAATCTTAACAAAAGTATAAAAAGAAAGACTTCTAGGTCATTCCCTACTACTGGGAACCACTTCTTATTTTAGCTTTAAAAAAAAAAAAAAAAAAGAATCCAATGCAAAAACTGCACCAAAAGCGCATCCGGTGAACAATACCAGGGACGATCGATCAGCCGCATTCTGGCCGATCAAAATCTTATGTGTATATCTTTACACATGGAGCATTAACAAGTAGCTTTCCAAGACTCACAGCAGTACCCAAGTAATACAACACAATAGCAAACAAATGTTTTAGAATACATGAACAGTCTTCTGGATGGCAGAAATACACATACACGGCAAAGCATTGGCAAATTTACTATCATTTAGTCTGCAATTGAGAACACAATAAAAGCAGACTATAAAACGCCTTCATTGCAGATATCCGCAAACTTGATAAAATCTTCTGCCTGCTCTCAGAAGCTGCAATTTACATACAGATGAATAAGGCATCGAAATAAAAACAAAACCAGCATTTCAATGAGGCTGTAGTGGTTATTCAGAAGGCATTGTTCATTCATCAGTCCGCTCTACATAGAAAGACAATAGGCAGCAGTAAGATACCTGGGAAGTTCTCGCAGAGTACTTCAATTGGAGTCGCTCGTTTTGTGTCTCCAATTTTTTGATACCTTTCTTTTAATGTGTCAGCCTACAATAAAGAAAAGACTTCGCATTAATATAGGACTACAATAACACAGCAGGTTCACACTTTGTAAGTAAACTATCCAAAAAATAATAGAATGGCTCAAATGAACAGGTTACGGTGGTATTAGGCTATGTTCACATCTGCGTTGGAGGCTCTGTTCGGCGCATCGGACGCAGATTCCATCAAATTAAACGGGAAATCTATCTCTGCATGTCAAATCAAAACGACAGACACCTTGGATGTACTTTATTTAAAGTCAATGGGGTCAGTCGCAAGCCATGACGCATAGGTGAACAGAGCCTTACCTGTAATAATGTGGCCGCCTAACCGTCCTTTATCCAAATGATATTTCTAGTCATAAAAATATAAAATTATTAAAATCTGGACACGCTTTTCCATACCATGATGAAAATGGGCATCAGTCATTAGATTCCAGGATGCCCTAATAGAATTCAGCAAGCAAATCCACTAAACCGTACTTAAAGAGCCAATCAATTACCTATAATATAGTGTGTGCCACCACATTTGACCATGGGATGTGTTTGGTATTGCAGCTCATCCCTAGTCCAAATCAATAGAACGGAGCTGCAATACCAGACACAGCCCATGGACAAGAGTGGAGCTGTTCCTGGAAAACCCTTTAAAAGAGCCTAGGTGGCAAGGAAGCACTTACACAAAAGTCTTCTCAGCACTTTTGCCCTGGTGAAAGAGTCTTAATAAGAAGTGGGTTTATTAGAACACAGTCTCCGAACATGAAGCGTGTTTGTTTTTAGTGGTAAAAGCATGACACCTCTTGCCACGTACCTGCCAGCTTACCTCTTCCATTTGTAAATGTCGCTATAAATGGGTTTCCAGTTTACACAGGCCATTATTTTATTAGTAGGTTTAAAATGCAAATACAGATATTTCGGAACAATTTGATAAATCTTTAGCGAAACATTTTACCATAAGGCCTTGTTTACAGAGGGCAATTTTAACGTGTCTGTATTTTAACCAAAACAAGGCATGTATATAAATTAAGATTAGTAAAAGTCTTTCCTTAGGCCATGTTCTCAGGTTGTGGATTCGGTCAGGATTTAGACATGGATTCCGCACCTAAATCCAGACCGAATCCGCAAGCATTCCGCCCTCAACGCATGTGAATGGAGCGTTATAGGCCCCATTCACATGCACCGGAAAAAATCTGCGCGGAATAATGACCGCTGCGCAGATTTTTATAATCTGCAGCATGTTCATTATTGCCGATCATTCCGCGCTGAAAAGCCGCAGACTAGCTGCATTAAAACTTCAAAAGGAGCTTATCCGCATGCCACGCCACAGCAAAAATCAAGAGTTTCAGCTGCGGATTATCTTCCAAATTCACAGCGCATTTGCCTAGTTTCAGCCCCATATTGAACTGTGCTTTACCTTAAGTCCTTGCCAAGGTAGGCTTCCTCGGAGAAAATACATAAACATATGCCCTAATGCTTCTAAGTCATCTCTTCTACTTTGCTCTAAAAACAAAGAAAAAGTAAGTTACTCAAAAAAATGGACATCCCAACATAACTGATGACAACTAAACAATCACAGCAGGTATAAAATCATAAGTCCGAGAAGAAAACGTAGAAATGATAATGAATTGAACACATTCCAAGGGTGACGGTCTGTAAGTCATGGGAAGTCACATTTCAATAGTGTGGTGGGGGATTTACATGGAGCAATAACCTGCAGAACGAGCATTCTTACAAACTCTCTTTCCACTGATTATTGTCCCATGTAAACATGGCAGCGATCAGCCGACACACAAGCAAATGCTAGTTCGCTGGCTGATCCCATCTTATACAGTGAAGGAAATAAGTATTTGATTCCTTGCTGATTTTGTAAGTTCGCCCACTGTCAAAGACATGAACAGTCTAGAATTTTTAGGCTAGGTTAATTTTACCAGTGAGAGATAGATTATATAAAAAAAAAAACAGAAAATCACATTGTCAAAATGATATATATTTATTTGCATTGTGCACAGAGAAATAAGTATTTGATCCCCTACCACCCATTAAGAGTTCAGCCTCCTCCAGACCAGTTACACGCACCAAATCAACTTGGTGCCTGCATTAAAGACAGCTCTTACATGGTCACCAGTATAAAAGACTCCTGTCCACAGACTCAATTAATCAGTCTGACTCTAACCTCTACAACATGGGCAAGACCAAAGAGCTTTCTAAGGATGTCAGGGACAAGATCATAGACCTGCACAAGGCTGGAATGGGCTACAAAACCATAAGGCCTTATTCACACGACAGTGAAAAACGGCCATGTGATGGCCGTCCTTTTAACGGCTTTCACATGGCCGTTTTCAGAACAATGATATTCTATGGGTGCATTCACACGGCCGTTTTTTTAACGGCCCGTGAATAATGGCCGTCAAAAAATAGGACATGTCCTATTTTTGGCCGTTTTAACGGCCTGACGGCCCCCATAGAAGTCAATGGATCCGTTTTTAACGGCTGTCAATACATGTAACAACCGTTAAAAACGGATCTGTTACATGGGGACTGGCAAGGGAACTACTAGTTCCCTTGCTGGCTATCGTTGGCATACTCACGTTTGCGGCGCTTCTTCACGTGTGGTCACTCGTCTTCATGGGTTTGAAGGCGCCTCGATGACGTCATCGCCCCGTCGCGCTGCCTTGCCAGATCCCGTGCAGACGAGTGACCACAAGTGAAGAAGAGGAGAGACGGCGCTGCTCTCGTGAGTATGTGGCACAATCTACAGGGAGGCTGGTGTGGCATCTACAGGCAGGCTGGTGTGGCATGTACAGGGAGGCTGGTGTGGCATCTACAGGGAGGCTGGTGTGGCATCTACAGGGAGGCAGGTGTGGCATCATCTACAGGGAGGCAGGTGTGGCATCATCTACAGGGAGGCAGGTGTGGCATCATCTACAGGGAGGCGTGTGGCATATACAAGAAGGCTGGTGTGGCATCATGTACAGGGAGGCTGGTGTGGCATCATGTACAGGGAGGCTGGTGTGGCATCATGTACAGGGAGGCTGGTGTGGCATCATGTACAGGGAGGCTGGTGTGGCATCATCTACAGGGAGGCTGGTGTGGCATCATCTACAGGGAGGCTGGTGTGGCATCATCTACAGGGAGGCTGGCGTGGCATCATCTACAGGGAGGCTGGTGTGGCATCATCTACAGGGAGGCTGGTGTGGCATCATCTACAGGGAGGCTGGTGTGGCATCATCTACAGGGAGGCTGGTGTGGCATCATCTACAGGGAGGCTGGTGTGGCATCATCTACAGGGAGGCTGGTGTGGCATCATCTACAGGGAGGCAGGTGTGGCATCATCTACAGGGAGGCAGCTGTGGCATCATCTACAGGGAGGCAGGTGTGGCATCATCTACAGGGAGGCAGGTGTGGCATCATCTACAGGGAGGCGTGTGGCATCATCTACAGGGAGGCGTGTGGCATATACAAGAAGGCTGTGTGGCATCATATACAGGGAGGTGTGTGGCATCATATACAGGGAGGTGTGTGGCATCATATACAGGGAGGTGTGTGGCATCATATACAGGAGGCGTGTGGCATCATCTACAGGGAGGCTGTAAATATTGTCTAGGTGAACATGTGACCTTCCTTTGGTTGTTTTCAGGGGGCTGGGACAAAAAAAGCCTGACCAATGAAATTCATCAGTTTTTTTAACAGCCATGAAAAACTGATGCAAAATGGATGTCAAACGGCCATTAAAAACGGACAGATGGACTTGAAACGGATGAAAATTTAGAGACACACTGATGCAAAATGGCCATGAAAAACTGACAGTTGATCAGTTTTAAATGGACATTTTTTTTCACTGTCGTGTGAATAAGGCCTTAGTAAGACGCTGGGTGAGAAGTAGACAACTGTTGGTGCAATAGTAAGAAAATGGAAGACATACAAAATGACTGTCAATCGACATCGATCTGGGGCTCCATGCAAAATATCACCTCGTGGGGTATCCTTGATCCTGAGGAAGGTGAGAGCTCAGCCGAAAACTACACGGGGGAAACTTGTTAATGATCTCAAGGCAGCTGGGACCACAGTCACCAAGAAAACCATTGGTAACACATTACGCCGTAATGGATTAAAATCCTGCAGTGCCCGCAAGGTCCCCCTGCTCAAGAAGGCACATGTACAATGTACAGGCCCATCTGAAGTTTGCAAATGAACATCTGGATGATTCTGAGAGTGATTGGGAGAAGGTGCTGTGGTCAGATGAGACTAAAATTTAGCTCTTTGGCATTAACTCAACTCGCCGTGTTTGGAGGAAGAGAAATGCTGCCTATGACCCAAAGAACACCGTCCCCACTGTCAAGCATGGAAGTGGAAACATTATGTTTTGGGGGTGTTTCTCTGCTAAGGGCACAGGACTACTTCACCGCATCAATGGGAGAATGGATGGAGCCATGTACCGTCAAATCCTGAGTGACAACCTCCTTCCCTCCACCAGGACATTAAAAATGGCTCGCGGCTGGGTCTTCCAGCACGACAATGACCCGAAACATACAGCCAAGGCAACAAAGGAGTGGCTCAAAAAGAAGCACATTAAGGTCATGGAGTGGCCTAGCCAGTCTCCAGACCTTAATCCCATCGAAAACTTATGGAGGGAGCTGAAGATCCGAGTTGCCAAGCGACAGCCTCGAAATCTTAATGATTTACAGATGATCTGCAAAGAGGAGTGGGCCAAAATTCCATCTAACATGTGTGCAAACCTCATCATCAACTACAAAAAACGTCTGACTGCTGTGCTTGCCAACAAGGGTTTTGCCACCAAGTATTAAGTCTTGTTTGCTAAAGGGATCAAATACTTATTTCTCTGTGCACAATGCAAATAAATATATATAATTTTGACTATGTGATTTTCTGTTTTTTTTTTAGATAATCTATCTCTCACTGGTAAAATTAACCTAGCCTAAAAATTCTAGACTGTTCATGTCTTTGACAGTGGGCAAACTTACAAAATCAGCAAGGGGTCAAATACTTATTTCCTTCAGTGTATGCAGCCTGTAAAATCATCGTTGTTGACAACACATCTCCCCGTGTAAACAAGGCATGTGATGCCGACAATGACGCAGACTGATGGGGACCCAATGGTCATCTTAATGATCATTCGTCCCCAATACAGTAAAAGCATCGGCCTGTGAAAAAGTGCACAGCTCACTCCCTCTGGGCAGAAATATGCCCGTGTAAACCAGCCAGTACCACTTATCTTGGGAAGACAAAAGGATTGGACAGGTAAAAACCCAGCCTGTTGGATCCTTGTTTTGTGGAGGGACTGTCTGGGGGTCCCATAGACATTAGTTAGCATCAGCTAACAGGAATCTAATGACCATTGGCACTTGAAGTCCACTCGTGTAAAGATTCAGGTGTTTCTCCCATGAACCCCAACATCCCACTCCCCTTCATGTCATACTCACAGGGGTCCAGGAAGCTGAGATATGAGGAGTAGTTTGGTGGTGTCCTCAGATTGTAGAGCTGCTTTTGCTATACATCGGCCTGCAGAACTGACATGGAGGGAAAACCAAAGTCACCGGAGATGTCATTGGGTAAATGACAACAGTGACTCTGCAGGGTTAATGAAAACTTTAGCAGGAGACACAAAGTCCCCTAATAAATAATATAAAGGACCCATTGCACCGGGTCCCAGCGGCCATATTCCTCTTACAGGTGGCTGGAAGGTGTATAAGCTGTGCGTATAAATACACAGCACAAGATCGTGGAGATCTGGTGGCAGTCGCAGACGCCGTTACATAATGAGGGCACTGCCGAGCAAATACCTTCTCTTTTTTACGCCACATTTCTCCCTCCATGTAGCAGCTATCCAGTGTGAGGATCCTGCATAAAAGCACCCCAGATCTCAGCTTCCTGGACCCGTCTGTACGGCATGGGGAGATGGAATGAACAGCGGCTACTAACCTTATTAATAACGACACAATATTTCAGCTCTAAATGTAGTATTAAAGGGGCATTGATGGCGATCAATATTGATCGGGGGAGGGGGGTTACAATCTCCATCGATCAGATACTGGTGGCATAGGTCTTAAATATCACTCATCGGAATACCCCCTTAATAAACGCTAAGGCCTAGTGGAGTGGCAAGGACAGAATTCAGATTATCCGCCAACATGCTGACATATCTGAAAGCTAAAGAACTGGGCAGACCACATTTAAACGTTTCCCACACAACAAATATATTCTCTAGAACTCTATATCCAGTGAGCAAGTCCACTTACAATATAATTGGCACGGACGCTTTGCATTCTTTAGTGGGTGACAATACAATAGCATTTCTGTGCAAATGGCACAGAAATTTCAAGTATTGACGCTCCTAAACAGGCGGAGAGAAATGCCTTGGGCTATTTTTATCACACTGCTCTTGGCCATCTTATCGACTGAAACACGAGATGCTGTTTTCATGATACTGTAATGTTTCTCAGCCACCTGAAATCATCCTACATACACTATACACACTCAATTCCCCCAAATTAATAACTATTCAATCCTCTACCAGCAGGTGGCAGCAATAAGCTACTAAGAGGTTCAAGTATTCACTGAAAGGCGGAAGAAGTTCTGCATTTTCTTTACCCCCTATTTCGGCAACTTTACTTGCGCTATAACTGTAGAGTGACCGGACGCAGGATGGAGGCTGCAGCGGAGTATTTCCAACCATGTCAAGCAATCCATTAATGAATCTGAAAATTCTGAACAGATGCAATGATAGAAACAGGAAAGTGGAAAGACCGGACAGATCAATTCCATTTTCCTTGCTTTCAAACTGTAGGTCTACTTAAGCGGCACAGTTTTATTTTTATGTCTAGCCCTGAGATTCTTGAATTCAATTTCTATATTGACTTCAGGTCTAGGGTACTAGGATTACTGCCAACTATAGAAGATGGCACTGCCTTATATGCCAGGCGCCGAGTCGCACAGAAAATGGCATATTCAATAAATATGAACAGCACACATTTGTTCATGTTCACTGTTCTACAGCATACATGTAGTTTTAGTTTTATCTTTAGGTGGCAGATTACAATACATTCACTATAGATCATACATATTCTTTGTATTCTCAAAGAGAAAATGGGGACTTCTGACCAGTGCGACATACCTAGCCGAATAGACATGAAGCAGCTGAGCGCACACACGACCGCTTCAGCTGCTTCATTCTAGCGATTGGTGGGGGTCTCCGTGCTCGGACCCCCACCAATCCAAGCTTCTGACATGTCACTATGACATGTCAGAAGTTTGTTGAACGTTTAGCTACACTTTAAGGGTCACTGGCGGTGGTGTCAGCGGTGCAACGGAACCGGCGTTTCCGGTTATTCCTTGGTTTTGCTCCAGTGACGAAGCAGAACAATGGAATGGCAAGCGCAGGTGTGAACCGGCAAAACCGTAAATCATAAAATCACCATGTCAGTCATACCGGTTTATATATTTAATTTTCTTTTTCTTATACAATGAAAACACATTCAACAGCGCTATACAGAATTGTCATCACTCACATTAGACGCCATGCTAGTTTCCCACTTCAATTAGGAAAATAGTGGGGGGGGGGGTCTCAAGGAACAGATCATTATCACCTGGAAAAATTATAGTTTTTTTTACCCTGAGCGATCACTACACTTCTTATGAAACCAGACTCTCCTTTTTACAAACCAGTTGCGGTCATGCCCATAATAAAACTACAAGCCAGATAGATGGCCTTGGTTAGTCGGGGCATAAAGCAGACCCAGGGGTTATTTCTGTAGCATGTACCATTCAGATGTAAAGGGCAGTCACAGAAATTTCTGCAACAAATTTGCAGCATGTGAATAAAGCCTTAAAGATTAGTGCTTTTGGAATAACTTTTATTATGTGCGGAAAACTCGAAAACCTCCTCCCGCTATGGATCCGGACCCTAGTTCAGAAATACAGACCTCCGGACCTCATGCTCGACGTCAACAAATCACAGATCCAGAGGTCAGAATCTTCAGACCAGGGCTAATATCCAAGGTGGGAGACAGGGTCTTCAGTCCTGGAGGCACACGCTTCACTAATAGATTTCCATTGTCTCATTGAAAAGGATACCCTTTAACCCTTTATGTTTTTGCAAGTTTTTCACTTTACTCTATAACAAAGGAAGTGGTGTGATCTAAAAGTCCGGCTTGACATAGCAATGCATTGTGAATTCTAAATTACCATAATTAGATTAGAAAGAAAATTATAAGCAATAGCCATAAAATATATGAGCATGACAGGAGGAATACGTTCACTGACCGCAAGAAAATAACGTTTAACTCAACGGTCGTTGCATAACTGACCATTCACCGCCAGGCCATGGAACGAAGTTGCGAGCATCCTGCTGACACCTTTCAGACACCACTTCTTTTGAGGTTATTGGAAGGACATCTCCACTCCATGCTTAAAAGAATAGATGATCAGTTTCTGATCATGAGAACGGGGGCCCCGAACCCAAAGATCCTCCTTTGAACGGAACGGTGGTCAAGCATGAGCACTGCCACTCCATTCAAAGCCTATGGGAATGATGGAAACAGTGGAGTACTGAAAGTAGTGAAAGCCATAGCTCAAGTGATAAAACTACTTTGCTGCTCCCCCTTCCACAGTGAACAGTGCAAATAACACAACGGGCTTCAATATAATGTAATGCAGACATCTTTTCAAAAAACAAAACGGGATAACCTGTAGGAAGTTAGAGAGTCTACAGAGAGAAACTCGCAAAGACGTGTGAAGAAGTAGCCGGTGAGCCAATAACATCACTGCTTTCAAGGCGATGTCAACATTAGACAACTTTCAACAAATACCCTTTATGCGACATGCATGTAATGGATGGGGGGGGGTCCCTCTGGAGGCCCCAGCTCTCCAAGGAGCGTTCTATAGAGCACCTAAGCGGTGGCAGTTTGAGACTTTGCCAGCAATCTTCTAAAATGTCAGATGTGAGAATATCATTCTGACTGCATTTGGCTTCTAAAGTTTAACAGTTGATCAGCCAGCCAGCGATCCTGTACTGTGCAGCCTGTAGCAGACGGAACACTGACATGGCCCACCAAGGGTACATTCCCATATATCGGTCATGTCCAGCCACTTCTTTTTTTGACCTGAGCTGGATACCAATATAAAAAACGGTGCATTTTGTGCACCTGTCCGGTATTCAGCTTGGTGAAATACCAGGTTTCACAACGGATGGCACCAAACACAAAACCTATAGGAAACTAAGGGATCAGTCTTGCCATCATTTTTCTTCTGCCGTTTTTGTACTATGGAGGGAAGTGTGCCTGGAGGGCCGGACATATGTGAATGGGCCCTTACTGTGTATATCCTTTATTGTACAGCACAGATAACCATCAATGGTCACATTCGCTCCATTAGGTGTAATGAACTGGAGTAGCAACACTGGGTACTTAAAACATCAGAATGAATGGTTCTCTCTTGCGCCAACATTTAAGGCTCGTGACCTACCTTTTCCTAAATGCGTGTTTATACTCATGTATCTAGCTGTTCCTGTAAGGCTCTTGTGTTCTCTGTAGGGTATGTGCTTCTTTGTTTCTGGGTCTATGTATTCTTTTGCCAAGCCAAAATCTATTATATGAATTATTTGCTGGTTCTTGTTTCCTGGACGACCTATCAAAAAATTTTCAGGCTTTACATCTCTATATATCAAGTTCTTCGAGTGAACATATTCCATGCGGGAAATCTGTAAGAAAAAAAATGTATACATTAAAAATTAAGAAAACAAACAGCAAATCAGTAAAATGATTATTTAACACGAAAGCATGTTCACACAGCTCACAACATTGTTAAAGGAGGTACTCGACAACCACAGTCCATATGCACCGATACGGCACATAGATGTCATTGATGACAGTGGTCTCTCGATCAGCCACATCGGAGAAGTGGCAGCACAGGGCTCCCGCTCTAGACCAGGACATCGGTACCCATTGACTACACTGGCGCAGTGCAATACTACATTTTCTCTGCAGAACACATCAGCGGATGGACATTTGAGATATTTTCTATTAAATTAATAAACATAACTATTACAAGACCGTTATATCGCATTGCATTTGGCAATATGCTGCTCGGTTCCGGCTTCAACGCGTTTTTGGAGCTTGCAAGCAGATTTCTTTGTAGTGTCAATGGAAAAATCGGCTCCAAAAAGTGACTCAATAAGTGACATGCTACTTCTTTTTATGGGGCTTTTTTTGACTCCTCAGCATGAAAAATACCCCTCATATAAACTAGACCGTGTATTTCCGATTGAAATCAATGGAAAACGGTTTGCTGGCGTATATTTTTAAGTGTATTTTGGAGCATAATACAAGCGTTTTACACTCCAAAATACGCCTAAAAATCAAATATGGGTAAATTCACACATGTCTAAATGGAACTTGCAGAAATCCATGCACCTAATGCGGAAACAACCCAATTCTGATAAATGGAACGGATTTTCACAGAAATTTCTGCAACAAAATCCTCCACGTGTGAATATACCCTAAATCTACATTTCAAACACTGTGCACAGTTGTACTGTAAAAGGTTCACCATCTATGATATCAGACATGGCATTAAAACAACTGATCAGCCGTGAACACAACTAGACAAGATGACAAATTAGATTTTAAAAAAAAGTGAGGAGAACACAGATCCACGTTACTTACCAGCTGTATGGCTATCATAAGAACGGTTTTCAGGGAGAACGTTCTGTCACACAAGTCGAATAAGTCTTCCAAACTTGGCCCCAGTAGTTCTAGCACCATGGCGTTGTATTTACCGCAAGGACCGAAGTAATAAACCTGAGGTACACCATCTAATGGAAGAGAAACGAGAAAGATTACAAAGTATGCCTGAGAATCATAATGGAACATCTGCTAAAATTAAGACATTAATAACTTATTATATGTAAGTAGTAGACCTATCGGATGCCAAAATTGTTATCGGCAAACCGGCACGATTTTTTTCCCCCCATTGCAATAGATATTGCTGCAATCGAAGACTAAAGCAGGGAAGGCACAAGGCCGATCAACTAAACGACAGAGTATTTATGAGTTTCTGTCACTTATTCTCCATAGGCAAATTATACGACGGTTATAAATGGGCTGTCGGCTCCAAGGCCAAATAAAAGGAATTTGCAGACAAAGAAATTGCGTAAGCCGGTGCACCTCCAAAGCAAAGCTACATGTCAAATGAGTTTCAGCAAATAAATGTTATTCGTTCTATAACGAAAAGTTACAGGATTTCAGAAAATATTTTCTCTATCAATTCCTCCGTTTTCAATAGGAAGCCATTGGCCACATTACCCCGGACCTGATGACGCCTCGTCAGGGAGTGTCATTGCAGTGGTTTTTATTTCGGCACCGCCATTCACTGTGTACTAGAAGCCCATGTGTATACATTGATAGACTGCAGCGAAGAGATGGATAAAAGAATACCCCTACAATAGAGCTGTGAGAGGTCAGAGGTAGAGAGGAATACATCAGCCTCATTATATACAAATAGGACAATAGACATGTTTGGGGAGCAGAAAGAAACATTGTAGCAAACTATTGTAATAAAAAACACCTTCACAAGTATCTGGTCGTTAAACATTTTGTTTTTTTATTATTTCTGAAGTAGAATTTAGTTAAATAATAAAAGGTTATATTTTAATAGTGATAGGTAGCACGGGGGCACTATTTGTTGCCCTATGGCAATTTGTGAGAAATTGTAATGCGCTATGAACCTGTGCCCCCATCACATGACCAGGACAGATTTGTATCCGCTGGAAGTAAACAATGTAAGTTTCTATAAGCAGAGATCTTTATAAATGTGAGCAAGCAAAATAAAGCATAACTTTTCATTATTCAAAAAAAAATAACCTGTACTTGCTGAAATTGTAATACACCTTTAAGATTAGAGGCACTGGAGCGGGCACAAAGAACACAAACCAAATCAATACTGGAAACGTAACGCAAACAGGGTGGTTCCTTCCAATAAACATTTCCCGCTCTACCACACAAGTGCAGATGACCGTTCTAGATGAACCACGGAAGCCGGTTCCTAATATATTTCATTCACTTCTGGTAACAGAACATGTATAGCAATGTCACATCAGACACACGGCTGAGGTAAAAATCACAGTTTGCTGAAATTGTTCAGATTCCATTTCAGTTTGCACAAAACCAACACAGGCTTAGCCATGTTTTCATGAATCCAGTTTAATATAGTGGATTAAGCAGGATTACGCATATGGAGAATGGACAAAAAAGGATTTATCTATGACATATTTTCAAATAACAGCCTGAAGAATTACAATCCAATAGAAGCGTATCTGTACAGGACAAGCTTCTTATAAACATACAATGCCAGTCGTCAAGCAAACACATTCTGTAGAACTCAGGCTCCGTTCACACGTTGCAGTCAATGTGCTTTTCTTGCCGTGATTCTCACAAAAGCGCAGCAAAACCACACCGCAAATGGACTGCAACGTGTGAACACACCCTAAGACTTCATTTACACGTGCAGCCTAGAGAGATGGTCGTGGGTTGGTCTAAGCTACGCACCCACGTGGGTTTTTAAAAGAATCTGTGGCAGAAATCATACAATTCTGACCATGTAAACATGGCTACACAGCAACTTTGGCAGCGTCACCCGGCCAAAGATCGCTGCATCACGCTTTGTAACCCATAAGTTGCAGCTAAATAGTCGCAAGAAATCCAAACCCACTGGATTCCTTTAGACAGTCGTGTCGCGCGCTTTCGCGGGTTGCAAAGCGACCATGTTCACTTTCATTACTTGCGACGCAGGCAGCGCGACAGTGATCCTTGACTGTGCGACGTGTGTCGTAGTCAATGTCGCGGTGTTGTCTTATCCTACAGGTCGTCACATACAGCAGACAATTCTGCAACTGAAAATCAGTTCCGGACATGTAAATTGGGTTTTTTGAAGCACGTCCGTGGTTTTCTACAAGCCCCATTCAGATAAACGGGACAGTTTCAGAGCTTTCTACAACAAATGTGCCCCGTGTGAACATGCCTTCATGTGGCTTCAAGATCGTACCAATAATTGATCACACTGTATACAAAAAAATATATGTCTATGGGTCACACACTGAATAGGTTTGTTCTAAAGTCTTGTTCCAGACCGCACATCTAGATTTTCTCTAGAATTATGAATAGGATTTAACAAGTGAAAACCTTGCTGTGTGCCAATCTCCCATTGCCCTGTGCCAATCTCACATTGCCTGTACATGAGCACGGCCATCAAGCCTCCGATAAAGCAGTCGCTGCAGCCATACTGGCTTATATACACCGAAGACTGATAAATTGATAATAATGTTGTTCGTCTAGGGAATAGTAAAGG
The DNA here is from genome assembly GCF_050947455.1 of Rhinoderma darwinii. Classification (NCBI taxonomy): domain Eukaryota; kingdom Metazoa; phylum Chordata; class Amphibia; order Anura; family Rhinodermatidae; genus Rhinoderma; species Rhinoderma darwinii. Next base: position 504,747,906 of record NC_134687.1, read on the forward strand.
TGGTAACTGGGAGTCAATACTAAATAATTTATAGTTCAGGTTATGGCAGTCTTACAGCACTTATAAAGAGCGAGTAGCAGGGAATACATTATTAAAACCCGGCCCGGGGCATTTATGGAGCCAAAACATATCAGAATTTATTCAGTGGAAAGTAAAGGGACATTTAAAGGGGGAGGGGGGGGGGCGGGTAACACAAAAAGACCATAACCAAACTGGCTGAAAACGACCAGCACATTATACCCAGCGAAAGCTTAGGTCACATTCAGTATCCTACAAGCCAGGGCCATGTCAACAATCGTCACCGTAAAAAGTGAATCTGCTGCTTGATGGTTTCAAGGAAGCAAAATAAGAAGAACAAAAAGGTCTTCATGATTGTTTACAGAAGAGCTAGATTTTACATTCACTGACTGAGCTCCACTTTAAGGCCGGGTTCAAACAAAAAAAAAAAAAACGCGAAATACGCTATCTCTGCCTCCCATTGATGTCAATGGGAGGTCAGAGGCGTAAACGCCCGAAGATAGGGCATGTCCCTTGTTTTTCCCGCAAGCCGTTTTTTCCGCTCGCGGGACAAAAAACACCTCCGCCTCACATTGAAATCAATGGGAGGCATTTTCGGACGTTTTTTTGGCACCTTTTCCGCGTCCAAAAACATGTAAAAAAAACAACTCAGTGTGAACTGACCCTAAAGGGGTTGTGTCACGACAGACATTTATGGCATATCCACAGAATATGCCATAAATGTCTGACAGATTTGGGACCCGCACCTATCTCCTGAACGCTGCTGCACAGCAAAACAGGTAAATGCCAACACAAGCCGTTTAACACTCCGTTTAGATACACCCACACATATATGCAGAACATTAGAAAAACAACAAGTCAGTTTCACCAACACACAATTTCCTATGAAAGGAGCGCTGGTTGAATGGCACAGGACACTGAACGCCACCGTACAGCTGGTTTCAGCAGCTGTCAATAAATCTGCTTAGATTGGTTTATCCCTTTATGTTGTCCCAAGGATAAAACCTGTTTTTTTGGTTCAAGATAGACAGATCCTTAATAGCCATTATAATATCTGTATGTTGAAATGAAAAACTGAAAAAGTGAATATCCCCATCTCCTCAGCATTATGCCATTACAGATTATACTATCAAGTGAATGGCGCGGTGTTGCAACGCCCTGCACAGCCGGTGGACGGGAGCGCCCTATCAAGGCAAAAAAAAAAAAAAATGGAGGTGTTGACACCTGTTCCATTTAGTCATGACGAGGTGCTGGATCAGTCGACATAATAGAACGTCAAGGTTTCAATCATGTTGCGTGCAGCGTTATTCTTCCTGTTAAATCTGACCAAATGCGCGACGAAGACTCCAAACGTCACTCCAACTTTTAAGAGAACGTCTACATGTAGTGGTAGTGTGCAGGGCGGGCAAAAAACACACAACATAACCGTATTTTGCTGCAGTTTTTGCGATGCGGTAATCGGCCGTGCAGTTTGCACAGGCTGCACACTTATTTTTTTAACATGTTTCACCTGTACATTTCCGCATTGCAAAATCGTAGCAATTTGTGGTAAAACACATGCAGTACTTACATGCGGTTTTCAACACGACTTTGATGAGGTTCTCAACATTACCATGACCGGAACATGTGAACATACCCACAGGCTCTAGCTTCGTTTAATAATAAAGAGTTAAAGTAGTGACTGTCAAGAGTGCGGTCTACACAGTTCTGAGACTATTGGGGGGAATAGAATAACGTTTCTCTGCCAATTTTCTGGCCTAGAAAAGTCGCAAACCGCCCAAAAGTCATAAAAATTGCGACTTTTGGGCCGATTCAGTCACTTGCCAGTATTGGAAGAAAGAAAAAAAAGTGGGCAGAGCTCAGATGAATGGGATAACCACCCGGCGGTCCCACCATATTTACTTAAAGAGAACCTTTCACCTCCCCATACACGTGCAGCTGAGTGCAGCATGTAATGGGGAGGGCTCCTCCGTTATTTAGATATCGGTGCAGTTATATTTGGCGCCTGATATTTAAATAAACCCCCTGAACAGTCAACGGGGCGTGTACTGGCAAGGGCGCGTGTTACTATGGCTGTGACACTGTCCAATCAGATATGGACAGTGTTACATGCAAAGCGAGGAGAGAGAGTGTGTGCGCCCACGCGCACACTCTCACTCTTCAGCTTTGAAGATCAGTCTTCTGCCGAACTGGCAATGGGGCGTGTCACTGTTATGGACAGTGTAAGAGCTCCCCAGCCCTTTTAACACTGTCCGTAGCAGAGACACGCCCCCTTACCAGTTCGGTAGACAAAGTAGAAGACTGATCTCTCACAAGAGCTGAAGAGATGAGAGCGCGCATGCCCGATCTCCTCTCCACAGCTCTTTACACTGCCCCCTTGCCAGTTCGGCAGAAGACGGAAGCTGAAGAGTTAGTCATCATTTACACGAGCGTAATATACGCGCGTGCTTTTCACGCGTGTCGTACGCACCTATATTAGGCTATGGGGCAGTGCGTGAGTTTTGCGCAGCGCGAGTGGGTTGCGTAAAACTCATGACATGTCCTTTCTTTGTGCGCTGTTCGCGCATCACGCACCCATTGAAGTCAACAGGTGCGTGAAAACCACGCAGCCATTGAAGTCAATGGGTGCGTGAAAACAACGCAGGTCGCACGGAAGCACTTCCGTGCAAATTGCGTGATTCGCGCAACAGCTGTCAAACTCTGAATGTAAACAGAAAAGCACCACGTGCTTTTCTGTTTACAACCATCCAAACGGAGTGTCAAAATGATGGCGGCTGCGTGTGTGATGACACACGCAGCTGTTAAGTGCCTTTTGCGCACACAAAACGCCACGTTTTTTGCGTGCGCAAAACGCACACGCTCGTGTAAATCAGGCCTTAGAGTGTGTGCGTGCACGCTTGCACACTCTCCTCGCTTTTGCTGTAACACTGTCCATATCTGATTGGACAGTGTCACAGCCATAGCCATAGTAACACGCCCCGTTGACTGTTCAGGGGGTTATTTAAATATCGGGCGCCAAATATAACAGCACCGATATCTAAATAATGTAAAGTGCCCCAGAGTTTGTGCAGCCCTCCCTATTACATGCTGCACAAGTTACACCAGTTAAAAAAACAGCTTGTTTTAAATTTACCCCAGAAACTGGCGGAAATTATAGGAGAAAGCCATTTTCACAAGAACCGCATAGAAAAATACATCAAGTCCCAGTAAAAACACGTGGTAGTCGGATCTGTTTTTTTTTAAAGCGGTTTTAACCACACCTCTACATCTGAATACAACCTAACAATTGCACACAGATAAGGCTTCTATAAGTGAGCCAGTCACGCGGTTACATGTAGTGCACCATGCTGGCTCCCAGCCTATTAGTAACACCCATACTATTAGATCAGTGTACAAAACACAGTACTGACACTATTCTCCCCCAACACTACAAGGTCTGGCTGCATCCTGAAAAAAAATAACAAACAAGAGGTATTCGTTGATATTTTGTCCAAAATACGCAAGCTCGCAAAACGCCTTCTAGGATCCTCATCCTCTAATAGCGTGAATGCAGTGGTCGCTATTGGCTGCGTTATCCAAGTGGTTTAACAGCCTGGATCAGAGTTAGTTTTGATCCTGGCCACTAAAGTGAAGTGTCGGCTGTAACAGCTGACACCTGCTAAGTATGGAACATGCTCTGCTTGTGAGCCCGCTCCATACCCCCTTCTTTACAGCCATGACCTACAGTTACATCATGCGTAGCCAAGAGGTTACGTACATCTTTGTACTGAGTTTTTGCTTCCTAAATGCAAAATTAAGAAACTTTCTACAAATTCAACGTTCTACCATTTTGGTGCTGTAGAATCAATGTAATTCCTGTTTAAAAGCTGGTTGTCCTGCAAATTCTGACAAATCACCAGACGCTCTCCCCCCATCCCTTCTCCCAGTGTTAGAGAAAAAAAGCAGTAAGGGGGAGAAGGTTGTACACGACAGATCAAAGTGTGGTCAGGGGGAATCCCACAGGTTGTTAGTGTAGAGAGAAAGCAGTACAGGAATGAAGCTTTGATAAAAAAAAAAAAAAAGATATCATGAAGGCAGCAGCATCCTGGACACACACAACTCACATCTAGATTGTATTACGAAAAGTATGAAACTAGGGGCAGGTTGCAAACTGCATATCAGAATGTCTGAATATTAATTAAGGAATTCCCATGTCAATTTTTATTTTTCTTTACCCGTTTTTAATGGGCATCTTGCACACATAAATAATATTTATTTGCTCACAGAGTCTATTATACAAAATGCAGGAACTGTAAACGGACTTCCGATTCACACAGCGTCTTATGTGTGATGCGGAAGCCAGTTTCTCTATGTAAGTCTATAAGACTCAGTATGTAAATTGTATAGAATTGCAAAGAGAAACAGGCTTCCGGTCCACACATCAGACCCTGCGTGAATCGGCGAGTCAGTTTACAGATTACATGACCGCACGGGGGAGCCGAACGGAGCCTGCATTTTGTATAATAGACTCTCAGTGAACAAATAAATATCATTTACATGTGCAAGATGACCATTATAAACAGGCAAATAAATACATTTCATGGGAGTTCTTCTTGGAATGGAAATCGCAGAAAAACTTAGTGGAACAGTTTTTTTTCCATTCAACTACAGGTAACCACTGACCCATGTAAAAGAAAAAAAAAAATCATTCTTTCCATGTCAAAGGTGTCCATAGCCTTTAACCCCTTCGCGCACCCTGACATGCCATTACATCCGGGTGCAGGGGATGAGGATTGGCGCGCGCTCACGCGCGGATCGCACTCCATATGCTGTGGGTGACTGCTGTATTTTACAGCGGACACTCGGGACTAACAGCTGGGAGCAGCGATCGCGACTGCAGCATCTTAGGCGTTAAAAAGAGGGGGGGGTGGCCCCCTCTGACAGCTCATCGCCCCCCGGAGTGAGATCGGGGGGGGGGGGGTGACGCCGGTTGTTATGGTAGCCCAGGGGCCTTAAAAAGGCCCCCAGGGCTGCCTTCGCTGTGTCTCTGCTAAGCCCTGCCTGTGGCAGAGCTTAACAGATGCCTGTAAAAATGATGATATACTGCAATACGTTAGATCTAACGATCGCTGGTTCAAGTCCCATAGGGGAGCTAATAAAGTGTGTGAAAAAAAGGTTTTAGTAGTGAAAAAATAAAATAAAATATTGAAAGTTAAAAAAAACAAAAAACCCTTTTCCCATTTTCCCCCTAAAGTAATGTAAAAAATATATAAAAAAATAAACAAAATTGGTATCGCTGCGTGCGTAAAAGTCTGAACTATTACAATATAGCGTTCTTTAACGTGCATGGTGAACGCCGTAAGAAATGAAAAAAAAATTAAAAACCCGTCAAAATCAGTTTTTTTTGGTCAACTTCGCTCTAAAAAAATATGTCATAAAAAAAGTTTGGATTAAAAAGTTCTACGTACCAAAAAATGATACCGATAAAAACTACAGATCGTCCCGCAAAAAATAAGCCCTCACACCGCTCACTCGGTGAAAAAATAAAAAAGTGATGGCTCTCAGAATGTGGCGACAAAACATTTAACAAAAGTTTATTATCAATAAAAGTAGTAAAATATAAAAAAAATAAATAAACTATATAAATTTGGTATTTCGTAATCGTATAGAGCCACAGAATACAGTGAAGTTGTCGTTTTACCGCACGGTGATCGCCGCAAAAACGAAACCCAAAAAACAAAATCCACTTCAGCCCGTAAATAATTTCTCCGTTTCCTAGTACATTATATGGAACTATAAATGGTACCAAAAGAAAACTACAACTCCACCCACAAAAAAGAAACCCTCACACCACAAAAGTTATGGCTGGAATGCGGGGAGTGAAAAACAAAAAATTAAAAAATGGCTCCGTCCCGAAGGGGTTAAAGGAAACTTCGTGTTCCAGACATGCCCACGTCAAAACCGGACGTTTCTGCAATAGTTAGTGAAAGAAATAACAATTTACCAAGAGAAGTCCAGCGGTGTTAGACGCGTGTGCATTGCACAGATGAAGTAGAGGATAGTTTACCTTGGCTGTCCTCCGATCATCTGCGCATTGCACTACCGCCTGAAGCCACTGGATTCATCTCAGGACTCTACTCCATAACCTGTAAGTTATTTTTACTAACTATTACCGAAATGTCCGGTTTTGACGTGGGCATGTTTGGAGCACCAAGCTTCATAATGGCATGCTTGTGGTTTAGTGGCTCCAAACCTAGTGACAGGTTTCCTTTATGAAGTATTTTACTAATGAGATTGGTTGGATTGTGTTGACTGCAAATGTAAGGGTAATGCAGAGGAGTACACTTCTGCTTGGGTAGAGTAATATTCTACCCCAGATCTTGCAGACTAATCTAGACTTCAGCCTTTCTTTATATAAATAACTTAAATAATCAAACAAATATACTGGTTTGTGGTAAAGCCAGTCTAAAAATCGAAACTGCCTGCTTTATATTAAAGAGGCTCTGTCACCACATTATAAGTGTCCTATCTCCTACATAATGTGATCGGCGCTGTAATGTAGATAACAGTGGTTTTTATTTAGAAAAACAATCAATTTTCACCAAGTTAGCACCGATTTTAGATTTATGCTAATGACTTTCTTAATAGACAACTAGGTGTGTTTTTACTTTTGACCAAGTGGGCGTTGTACAAAGGAGTGTATGAGGCTGACCAATCAGCGTCATACACTTCTCTCCATTCATGTACTCAGCACATGCGTTGTTCACTATGTGCAACCACATACACCCACATTAACGTTACTGAAGTGTCTTGACAGTAAATAGACATCACCTCAAGCCAGGACGGGATGTCTATTCACAATCCCGACACCTCTGTAACGTTTGTGTGTGATTTACAGCACAGCAAGCTTAATCTCGCGAGATCTCACTGCAAATGAGAGCACAGCGTGATCTCGATGTGCTGTGTGAGTAAGTCACACACAAACGTTACCGAAGGGTCGGGATTGTGAATAGACATCCCGTCCCGATTTTACCACTCGCAGGAAAACGACGCCTCCGCCTCCCATTGAAATCAATGGGAGCCATTTTTGGGCCGTTTTTGACGAGTTTTGCGGCGCGGTTTCCGCGTCAAAAAAGCTCTGTGTGAACTTAGCCGAATACATAATATATATAATATTTATGTTACAGATTATAAAATGTTATCGATTAACACACAGAGCTGCAAGGGGTTTTTCAATCCCTGTGGCTTTCTAGCAGACTAGTGAGTAGCCTACACTCGGAGTTGTATAACAGTCAACAACCGGACATTTAAAAAAAAAAAAAAAATACGCCATACAGTAGTAATTGTATATATGACTCTTACAGCCTGCATGGTGATCTATATGCACTCACAATGATCCCCAAGAACAGTATATTACAATGTTCAGGTAGCCCCAGAACTGCCTACAAGAAGTCACCAGTCGCTCTCCACATATCACATGGCGGACATGGGTGCACCTACCGTAGACACAGTATTACTTCTGTAGTAGGTTCAGGAGGCTTTGATACTGCATCACAGATACAGGACAAGACTGTTCCTACATGGGTGTACACAGCCACAAGGGTAGTGCAATGTTCATACCTCCTAAATAGTTCAACAGTAAGAGGTCGTCTTGTTAATGTTTCGCAAACTTTGTAGGTGTTCAGCTCGGACCTTCCCAAGACCCAGGTGAGCGGACTTTTACTAAAACTAGAGGAGTATCCCTGGTCTATAGGAACCTAACCAGCTGCCTGACTTACTACTATGTAATCTACTGCCACACCCCAGAGGAGCAGCTACTCCTACTTTACGAAACAGATGACTTGGAGCCTTGACTACTATCCCTTTAATGGCTACAAAGTAAAATCGTGAACTTCTGAAGTAACCCCAGCTAACTTACGGATTGTTTCATCCCACCTCCTAGTTGTATGGGTTGCTATATCCAACAAAAACAGTAGGTCCTGCTGTACTTACAAATAGGTGAGAAGTGCCATTTATGATGACCACCCCTTGAAAATTAGCCCAAAATGGATACAAGGCATTACAGTAAACCAGAGAACGATGACAGCACAGAACAGCTGCAGTTCTTCTACCAGGAGTCTGGAATACAGCAATAAGAATGTCTGTTCCTTGGAGCTAAAAACAAAGGAAAATTAGCTCAGAAGAATTTAGGGGAAAAAGGTAGTTTGGTATAAAGGTGGCACCGGGCCAAATAGTTCAAATGCTTGAGCTATGGCATATGCTACTGAGACACCACATGTAAGTCATGTAATTTAAGTCAAAATGTAGAAACAACACTCCCTTTTAGTTAACCATGTCTGAAATGCTTGGCAGCAGGAAAGAGGAGATCTGTTACATCCAAAAGGATATAAATCAGGACTGAAGAAATTGAGCAAGAATACCACAACGGGAGAACCACAGGTTAACTGTCAGGATGTACTGTCAAGCTTGGCTGGCAAGGCATCCCAAAACTGCGCTTTAGAAACGTTGCCATTCTCCAGTCTAAGGCTTTATTCACATCCGCGTCAGGACTCCGTTCACAGGTTCTGTCGGACCTTTCCGTCAGGGGAACCCATGAACGGAATCCAAACTGAAACCATAAGTTTCCGTTTGCAGCCATTTGCACTGGATCTGTCACCATTGAAATCAATGATGATCCAAACGGAAACCTATGGTTTCCATTTGCTTCAGTTTGGATTCCGTTTGTGTTTCCCTGACGGACATGTAAGACCGAACACACGAGCGGATTGCCGAAGCAGATGTGAACGAAGCCTTAAAAGAGAATCTGTCACCAGGATTATGCTGTCCTATCTGAGTGCAGCATAAAGTAGGGACTTGTATGGGACCTTGATTCCAATGCTGTATCACTTGTCAACGATAACGTGATTTTAAATAGAAACAAATTCTCATGCTGCCCATATTTCTGAACAGCAGCTAGCCCCGCCCACTGGACACTGATTGACAGCTCTCTCCTCATACAGTCCACCCACTGCTGATATTCCGGTGGGCGGGCCTCTCTCCCTGTGCACATTATGGGGAAAAAGCTGCCAATCAATGGTGAGTAGGCGGGGTTAGCCATAGCTCAGGAATATGGGCTGCATGGGAAAAACTGATGTTTATAAAAACTACTAATCACTGAATAGTAATACAGCGCTGGAATAAAGGTCTGTGGCACTACTTTATGCTGCCCTCAGATGGCAGATTGCGGCGCTCAATGGCCACGGCTGAAAAACGCAGAAAAAGACCTTAAGGAATTTTGAGGCAGATTATTCTGCCTGCAAAAAAGTGTGAACCCCTTAATAGGGGTTTTCCCAGGATTAACATTTATGGCGTATTAATTTAATATTTCATAGACATTAGATCAGTAGGGTCTGACCGCAGGGTCTTCCATAGATCTTAAATGGAGAATGGGAGAAATTTACAGAGTAAGGCCTCATGCACACGACCGTATTTTTTCCCACCCGTAAATACGGGTCCGGTGTCACACGTATTCCACCCGTTTTGCACCAGTATTTACGAACCCGTGCTCGTAAATATGGGTCCGGTGTCACACGTATTCCACCCGTATTTATGAGCACGTTTTTGGCGGCAAAATAGCACTGCACTAATCGGCAGCCCCTTCTCTCTATCAGTGCAGGATAGAGAGAAGGGACAGCCTTTTCTGTAATAAAAGTTAAAGAAATTCATACTTACCCGGCCGTTGTCTTGGTGACGCGTCCCTCTCTTCACATCCAGCCCGACATCCCTGGATGACGCGGCAGTCCATGTGACCGCTGCAGCCTGTGATTGACCTGTGATTGGCTGCAGCGGTCACATGGCCTGAAACGTCATCCAGGACGTCGGGCCGGATGTCGAGAGGGACGCGTCACCAAGGCAACGGGCGGGAGACCGGACTGGAGGAAGCAGGAAGTTGTCGGTAAGTATGAAAGTCTTTTATTTTTATTTTTTACAGGTTTATACTGATCGGTAGTCACTGTCCAGGGTGCTGAAAGAGTTACTGCCGATCAGTTAACTCTTTCAGCTCCCTGGACAGTGACTATTTACTGACGTCGCTTAGCAACGCTGCCGTAATGACGGGTGCACACATGTAGCCACCCGTCATTACGAGAGCTCCATAGACTTCTATGGACTGTCCGTGCCGTTATTACGGCCTGAAATAGGACATGTTCTATCTTTTTCAACGGCACGGGCACCTTCCCGTGAGAAAACGGGAAGGCACCCGTCGCCAATAGAAGTCTATGAGCCCGTTATTAGGGGTCGTAATCACGACCCGTAATAACGGGAGTTTTTACGGTCGTGTGCATGAGGCCTAACACCATTATAATCTTTAGGAAAATACAGAAACCTGCTCAACTATTTCCCTATCTCCTCACCAGTTTGAATCCTCTTGGAGCTACTTAACACAAATCCATCCCATGTCCTGACAGTTTGGTATACCGTATCTGTGCTTAGCTCAGGGAATTGACTAGATGGTATAAAAATGTAATTTGCAGTTTTTTTTTTACTGACAGTTTGATAACAATGGGAACAAGGAGAAAAACAAAGTACATTAACCCCTTCCCGCTGCAGCCACTTTTGACCTTCCTGACAGCCTCATTTTTCAAATGTGACTTGTCACTTTATGTGGTAATAACTTGGGAATGCTTTCACCTATCCAAGCCATTCGGAGATTGTTTTCTCGTGACACATTATACTTTAAGTTGGTGGTAAAATTTGCTCGATACATTCAGTACTTAATTGTAAAAAACACCAAAATTTTGCGGAAAATAGCAGAAATTAGCATTTTTCTAAATTTAAATGTATCGGCTTGCAAGACAGACCGGACAACGGAATTGCTAATGAACATCCCCCATATGTCTACTTTAGATTGCCATCATTTTTTGAACATCCTTTTATTTTTCAAGGACGTTACAATTCTGCTGAAGTTCTAAGCCTTGTAACATTTTCAAGAAAATTTCAAAAGGCTATTTTTACAGGGACCAGTTCAGTTGTGAAGTGGCTTTGAGGGGCACATATAATACAAACCCCCATAAGTCACCCTATATGAAAAACAGCACCCCTCAAAGTATTCAAAACAGCCCTTGGAAAGTTTCTTAACCCTTTAGGCATTTCACAAGAATTAAAAGTGGAGGTGAAATTTACAAATTGTATTTTTTTTGCAGAAATTCATAGTTAAAATTTTTTCTGTAACACAGAAGGTTTTACCAGAGAAACGCGACTCAATATTTATTGCCCAGATTCTGCAGTTTTTAGAAACATCCCTAGCGTGCTACTGGACAAACACAGGTTTGAAGAAGTCTTGTTATGCCAAAACAAAGAAACCGCCCCAAAAAAGACCCCATTTTGGAAACTTCACCCCACAAGGAATTCATCTAGGGATGTAGTGAGCATTTTGACCCCACAGGTGTTTCATAGATTTTTAGAATTTGGACGTGAAAATGAAAAATGAAATTTTTTTTAGAATAAGATGTAGCTTTAGCTTAAAAAAAAAAAGTCCACAAGGAATAAAAAAAGAAAAAGCCCCCCCCCCGACAATTGTAAAGCAACTTCTCCGGAGTACGGAAATACCCCATAAATGGACATAAACTGCTATTTGGGCACACGGAAAGAATCAGAAGAGAAGGAGCGCCCCATTAGGCTTTTGTAGCGCAGATTTTGCTAGATTGGTTTCTTGGCACCATGTCGCATTTGCAAAGCCCCTAAGGTACCAGTAAAGTGGAAACTATCCAAAAGTGACTTCATTTGGGAAACTATACCCCTTGAGACATTCATCTAGTGGTGTAGTGAGCTTTTTGAACACACATGTGCTTCATACATTTAATTTGAATCGGGCAGTGAAAATAAAAATTTAATTTTTTCCCAATAAGACGTAGCTTTACCTCAAAATTTTTCATTTTCTCAACAAATTAAAGGAGAAAAAGCACCCCCACATTTGGCGATTTACAAAGTATTGGTTCACAATTGCAGGGTTCTGAGGTGAAATGTAAGTAGTACACCATTTTGGAAACTACACGCCTCGTTGCATTTATTAACCCCTTCGGGACGAAGACATTTTTTTATTTCATATTCCACTCCCCAAATTCCAAGAGTGGTGTGAGGGCTTATGTTTTGCAGGAGGAGTTGTAGTTTCTTTTGGTACCATTTATAGTTCCATATAAATGTACTGGGAAACTGAAAAAAATATTATTTGCGTGCTCAAGTTGGAAAAAAAAATGTGATTCCGCAATAGTTTTTGGGGTTTCGTTTTTACGGCTTTCACCGTGCGGTAAAAATGACAACTTATCTTTATTCTGTGGCTCAATACGATTACGGAGATACCAAATTTATATAGGTTTTTTTTTTATATTTTACTACTTTTCATAAACTGTTAAAAAAAATGTTTTGTGTTGCCACATTCTGAAAGGAGATGTCGTTTTTATCGGTACTAATTTTTGGTACGTAGAAGCTTCTGATCACTTATTATATTTTTTTTTAGAGCCAAGTTGACCAAAAAACAGATTTTGGCGTTTTACACGGTGTTCAAGTTAAATAACGCTATATTGTAATAGTTCAGTTGAGACTTATGAACGCAGCGATACCAATTGTGTTTACTTCTTACATTTCTTTCAGGGGAAAAATATAATATATTTTTTTCTCACTACTTAAAACGTTTTTTTTTTACATACTTTATTAGCCCCCCTAGGGGACTTGAATCAGCAATCGTATTGCAGTATATTATAATTTCTACAGCCTTTTGAGGCAGAGTGAAGGCAGCTCTGGGGGCCTTAATTGGGCCCCTGGGCTGCCATGACAACCATAGTCACCCCGCGATCTAGTTGCAGGGGGTGGGGGGGGGGGATGAGCTGTCGGAGGGGGCCGCCCCCTCTTTTCAACGCCTCAGATGCTGCGGTCACGATTGACCACAGCATTTGAGGGGTTAAACAGCCAGGAACAGCGCGATCGCTGCTCCTGGCTGTTAGTCCCGGGTGTCCGCTGTAAGATACAGCCGACATCCGCAGCACATGGAGCGCGCTCTAAACATCACCACCCGCAACCGGACGTAATAGCACGTCTGGGTGCGCGAAGGGGTTAAGGAATGCAGTGAGCATTTTCACAAACAGGTCTTTTGCATTAATGAATGTGCTGCGGATGGTGCAAAGTAAAATTTTAAAATTTTCCCTAGTTATGCCATTTCAGTGGCAAACGTCGTGCCCAGCTTGTGCCACACACCCCAAAAATTGTTTAACGGGTATGGTGATTCCTTATATGTGGAAGTAAACAGCTGTTTGGGCACACAGTAGGGCTCAGAAGGGAGGGAGCGCCATTTGGTGCCAGTAATTTTGTTTGTGTATTGCTGGGGTTTCCATTTATAATGTGGGGCTACATGTAAACTGGGCACAGTACATCAGGGGCATAGTCCGGTGGTATAACAATGGGGTTAAAAAAAAAAAAAAAAATCCATAGATATGCGTTACGATGTAAGGCAATCCTTTATGCACAGGCCAGTGTCGCACTGATAAATAGTGTAGTTTCTTATCCCCTCTTGGTCCACACTCCGCACCGTTGCAGCTCCTGAGCCGGTGCCATCGGCTACAGAAGCCTTTCAGGCCCCACCTCCGGTCGGGGCCTGGAAGGCTTCCGTACTAGGCAGACAGGGAGGCCAATATTAGGCCTCCGGTTTCCAACCACCGGCACCCCAGATGAGCTGCAAACCCCTTAAATGCAGCGATCGTTTTTGACCGCTGCATTTAAGGGGTTAATGGCAGAGATCGGAGCTAATTTCGGTCCCCGCCATTACAGCAGGGTGTCAGCTGTAACATGCAGCTGGCACCCGGGGATGATGGCACCGACACCACTTCTGAGATGGTGCCATACATTTGTCGTAAGTATATGACAAATTGCGGTAAGCACTGGCTTTCCATGACGAATAGTTACGACAAATTTCGGGAAGAGGTTAAAGTTGTAGAAATTTTCATTATACAAAGACTGAATGGGTATTCCCATCTTAGACATTTATGGCATATCCACAGGTACGGGTCACACCTCTGGGACCTGCACCTATCTCCCAAATGATTCATTTCTGTGGGAGTTAAGGAAACAGCTGAGCACAGCCCGACTACCTCTTCACTGGATTCTCCACCTTATCAGGTGTTTGGGACCCCCCCCCCCATCTGACAATTATGGCCTATCCTGTGTGTTGTCTAAAATGGGAATACCTATTTAAGCTGTATTAACATAAGCCTAGTAAATTCCTTTAAGGAATGAATTACAAAGCCAAGAAATAACCGAGAGGAAGGTTACTGTACCAATCCATAGAGCGAACGCCCTGCACTGGAATTTTCTTAGGCGGAATCCTTTAGAATTCCACACATAAATCCGCCTAGTAACATTACTTCAGTTGTGGTGATTTGTAAAAGATTGTTAAACAATTTTTATTACAGTCAAATAAGTGTGTGGTTGTCGAGCATGTGATACTCAAGAATGCCGACTTTCTACACAAAACTATGTTAAAGATGAAAAACTACAAACCAGTTTATCAACATCATGATGTGACAAAGAAACTGAATCCCGTGGTGCAGAACAGAATATAGTTGTTGTGTACTACCTGGGTGGGTTTTTGCTTCTATTCTCAGATGGAGAGAGGAACTCTTAGCAGATGAACCGGTTAACTTCACCTCCGACATTTAGCCACATTACTATATACTATAAGTTTCCTTTTGCTTTGTGTGCACGGAGCGGAAAGTATTCAGAAAATCTTTCCTGGTAAGGGTAAAAGCAGATTACCACTTTAGCACAGAATACATTATATTTTTGGTTGACTGCAACAATAAATGAAAGAAAATCTGTGTGACATCAACACCAGTAACTGGTTTACCTTTAATGGGGTTGTTGGCTCTGGACAATTCCCTTTGTTAGCAGGGTCGCCAAACAATAGACTTTACAAGGTGTCCTTTTGGTGGGCACCCCCCGAGTGATCAGCTGTAATCTAGGAGGGTACCCAGCAGCCAATTTTAATTCCATTACAGCCCCACCGATTGGAAAAATTGAGCATTAGGGCTTGTCCACACGTAGCAGAATTGCTGCGTATTTTCAGTCCGGAATTGCGGATGGAAAATACACAGCAGAATACAGTAGCAGCAAAGTGGTGTGATTTAACAAAGCTCATCCATACACTGCGTAAATATTCAGAGCAGAAATTGACCTGCGGTGTATCGTTCGGACCGCAGCAGGTCAATTCCTGTTGCAGAAAGTGGACAGAATTTCTCCGTTTTTCAGAGAAGATGTCTCCATTCTTCAGTATTGTGAAAAACGCTGCAAAATACACACCATATCCTGCAGTCAAAACCAGACATTTTCTGCAGCAAAGATACGTGTGGACAAGCCCTTACACGGTTCCTATAACATTCAATGGGCTGTTTATATAATGTATGGACATGCTCTTTGTAGCGGATGCCTGCTTTGGCCAAATGAGGAGGGTCCTGTATGAGAGGGCACCCTCTTTTAAATGTAGAGCTGCCCTGAAATGGTACCCTCATAGCACATAATGTACTTTATTTCTTAAAACATGTACTTGTGCTTCTCTAAATAAGAGGTTTTTTTTGCTTTTGAGCTCTGTCTAGACTACAGCTTTATAAGTATAACAGAGATCGCTGCAGCCCATGTTTGAGCACGCTGTAAATCACTATCAACTGTATTTTGTAATTCTTGTGGTAAATGTAGACAAATATAACCATGCAAAAGCCACTATAAATTAGCCAAACTTCAAGAGGCGTCCATGCTGGTACAAATATAACCGGTGTATTCCTATGGTCTTGCTCTAGATCAGGGGTCTCAAGCACGCGGCCCACGGGATACAGAGCCGCTAGTATCAGCTCTGCTCCGAGACTCTGGAATTCCCTGACATCGCTGTCCGCATATGAACAGCGATGTCTGGGGCTTCCCCAGAGCCGGAGTCCCGTGCAGAGCGCTAGTACAGGCTCTGCTCCGGGACTCTGTGGAATTCCCTGACATCGCTGTCCATATATGGACAGTGTGTCAAGGTCTTTCCCAGAGCGTAGTCCCGGACAGAGCGCTAGTATCGGCTCTGCTCCGGGACTCTGTGGAATTCCCTGACATCGCTGTCCATGTTTGGACACACGATGTCTGGAGCTTCCCCAGAGCCGGAGTCCCAGGCAGAGCGCTAGTATCAGCTCTGCTCCGGGACTCTGGGGAAGCCTCTGACATCGCTGTCCATACATCGACAATGATGTCAAGGGATTCCCCAAAGCAGGAGTCCCAGTGATGTCAGGAGCAGAACTGGAATCCAAGGCAGAGTGCTAGAAGTGGCTTTGCTCCGGGACCCCAGATCTGGGCAGCATCCACCGAGGGCACTGCGGCGGCATCCACCGAGGGCACTGCGGCAGCATCCACCGAGGGCACTGCGGCAGCATCCACCGAGGGCACTGCGGCACATGTGTCTGCCAAACGCTGCTAACTGAGCCGCCGGACTGCATTTAGCGACACTTAAACTGGAAAACTGGATTGGTGACATAAGCATGTGGAGAAATATCTGAAATTTTAA
Organism: Rhinoderma darwinii; assembly: GCF_050947455.1. Classification (NCBI taxonomy): domain Eukaryota; kingdom Metazoa; phylum Chordata; class Amphibia; order Anura; family Rhinodermatidae; genus Rhinoderma; species Rhinoderma darwinii. Next base: position 504,764,461 of record NC_134687.1, read on the forward strand.
ACCTAGCGGTATTATTATAGTAATATCGTGTTATAGTAGTTCAAATAACTAAATTTATTAACAATAATTTTGTATTGTATCAAATTTGAAAGTAATGCGGCCCGACCACTTCACATTTTTTCTATATGTGGCCCACTTACCCGGCCCAGTTTGAGACACCTGCTCTAGATGATCAGATAAAGGCGGAGTTCTCACTAACAGTCATTGGCCGAAGACTCCATTTTATTTTGAGGGTAGTACAGTCTAGAAAACAACTCCACACCAATGCAAGATGAATCCGGTCAGTTGTAAATCTCTAGACAGAAGCTTTCCCAGGGAAAGTCTGAGAATGATTAAATGAAAAGCTCTCTCAATAGATGATTTACATTCCGTGGCTGCAATAGATACAGTACACTATATAAATGAAAACACTACTTGTTGCAGCTGTACTATACATACAGGAAACTAACAAGGTGACTGGAGCACCGACACAGACGTCCTTGTGAAGCTCCGGCTGACACAATGAGAACAAGGCCCAGTAATCCTCCTTCACCTTTCTGCATTTCCTCAGATTATATGCAGAAGAAAAAGCACAAGCAGCATCTCAGCACAAGCAGCATCTCCCACACTTGGACACCAATAATATACTTGTGAATCCGTAGACTAAAGAGAGTTTGTACTAGAATAAGGATAATGCTCATTCAAGATGGTACTGAAGCTTTGTGGTGGAGGTCTTTCTGAAATTCATCTTTAGAGGGGGGCTCCCCCCAGCACTTAGTTTGGGGGGGGGGGGGACACATAGAATCACAGCGTTATTCAGTTTTTACATTAAAGTTAAGTGCTTTCTTCCAGGCCCCAAAGAGAAGACCCTCGTGGATAGCGTACTTTAATACATCGGCACTGCAGGCTTTAATTTATTTTGTTTCATTTTAGTTTTATTCCTCTAAATTTTTCCGTCTACATAGCCGTATGAGGGCTTGTTTTTTGTGGGACAAGTTGTAGTTTTTATGGACACCGTTTAATATATAATGTACTTGGAAACTGAAAAAAACAAAACTATGTAGGATGAAATGGAAAAAAAAAAAATCCTCCATTGGTTTTTGGGTTTACGCCTTTGACCGCGCAGAAAGAAACGACATGTTAACTTTATTCTGCAGGTCAATTCAACTACGGCGATACAAAATTAATATACGGTAGTGTTTTTCCTGATGTACTACTTTTACAGAGTTTTTTAAAAAAATGTTTTGTGACGATTTTGAGGGGTTGTCTGGTCACAGGGCGGTTTTTCATACTGATGACCTATCCACAGGATAAGTCATCAGTATATGATCGGTGGGGGTCCAACACTCAGAAGCCGCACTGATCGGCTGCCTACGGCACCATAAGAAAACAACATCTGTGTATATGGAGGTCTGTTCTCCTGTGACATAAGGGCACAATCTCCTTCTCCTGGCACTGATGCAGGGATAAAATCTCCATATCTTTTGACAGTGGTTATACAAATAAGACTCTGCTCATATCACGTTTTGGCCCTATGTTGAGCACCTGTAGGCCCGACATTGGCCAAAAGAGTGTCCTTTTGTAATAAGTCAACAGGTATTAGTCTGCATACTCTTTATGGTATGGAATACCATAGTAGACTATGCTATTCCATACAAAAGGTAACCGTATATATATATATATATATATATATATATATATATATATATATATATATATATATATATATAAAAATAAAAAAAAAAAGTGGTACACTTTTTATTTCACAACGGCAGCCTATTCGCGACATAGCCCCCTGTATGCCTGAGAAGGGGGATACATTGGGATATCTTAGCGACATGTACCTCTGTCATGATGTGAACAGAGCCTGTATCCTCAGAGAGTCGCTATCTTGAGTCATAATCAATGTTTTAAATATAGTATCAGGGGAGAACGTGTTTGGCTGGGTTGAAAAAGGTTTTTCGGTGGTTGGCAACAGCTACACGTATGTGGCATGATCAGCCGAATTCGGGTGATCATTTGCCACTTTGCGCAAGCCCCCAAAAAAAAATTACACCCTGATCCGCTAGTCTAGACACTTATGTTTCTGAAGCTTCAGTCATGGCTTTGACCAATCACATGGACGGTTGAAACAGAAATGAATGGGTGGTCACATAAAAGGGTCAATCAGCTGTCATCATGTAGAGAAAGCTGCTAAATTATGTATTATAAAAAGGGCAGAATCCCTAAAGATCACAGACATTCAGGAGTTCTATGAGGACAATAACCTCCTCACAGTGCAGTATAGATTATATAATTCTTACATGATCCGTGCAAAAACATAAAACAGGAGCAGGTTGGTGACAGATCGAGCTTCCATGTATGTAACACGTCCTGACACATGCAGAGTACTTGGTTGGTCCTTTGCATATTTGGTTCTGAGCACATCTATCATGAGGCAACAGACTTCCCCGTAAGGATAATTCTTTGTAAGACAGCCTCTCTAATCCTACATCATGAAATTACTAGTACAGTAAACCTTTTTGAGACGAACACCCAAAATTGTAGTGATTATATATTATTTTTCTTCTCTCTCTGTACTTGTAACACAGTGATCGGTGCTTTTCTCTGCCCACTCAGTAAAAGTAGAAAAACAATGGTGTGCCTCAGAAAAAGCAACATTAAAAAAGAAAAATGCGCACAACAAACTACTGCAACAGATATGGATGCCGATCCTCCGGTTATATTTATATGCCCCCAGATATAAGCAGGTAACCACTGAAACGTTCCCCAACATATGCTTCTATTAACGTCAGATTGTTATTAAACCAATGTGAAGCCCACGTCCTGCATGTCCTCAGTTAAAGAGACTCATGGCACTTATAATGTGGCGACAATCTCCTACATAAGGAGATGGGCGCTATAATGTAGGTGACAGCAGTGTTTTTTATTTAGAAAAACGATCTATTTTTAGCTTTATGCTAATGAGTTTCTTAATGCCCAAGTGGGCGTGTTTTTACTTTAGACCAAGTGGGCGTTGTACAGAGGAGTGTATGACGCTGACCAATCAGCCTCATGCACTCCTCTCCATTCATTTACACAGCACTAGCGATCTAGTTATATCGTTATGTGCAGCCACATACACAAACCCTAACATTACTGCAGTGTCCTGATAATGAATATACATTACCTCCAGCCAGGACGGGATGTGTATTCAGAATCCTGACACGTCTGAATCTTTTCTGTGAGATTTCCAGCAAGGCAAACGTAATCTCGTTTTAAATGACAGTTTACATCGTAATCTCGCGAGATTACGTTTGCCTTGCTGGAAATCTCACAGAACAGATTCAGAAGTGACAGGATTCTGAATACACATATCCAGGCTGGTAGTGATGTATATTCATTATCAGGACACTGCAGTAATGTTACGGTTTGTGTGTGTGGCTGCACATAGCGATAGAACTATATCGCTAGTGCAGTGTAAATGAATGGATAGAAGTGTATGACGCTGATTGGTCAGCGTCATACACTCCTCTGTACAACACCCACTTGGTCTAAAGTAAAGACACGCCCACTTGGGCATTAAGAAACTAATTAGCATAAAGCTAAAAATCGCTCATAAAGTGGTAAAAATAGTTTTTCTAAATAAAAAGCATTACCGTCACCTACATTATAGCGCCGATCTCCTTATGTAGGAGACAGGGCACTTATAATGGGGTGACACTCTATAAGCACTTCTAGAAGGCCTGGCAAAAATGCTATGGAATTTACAAAACTTATATTAATTCATTCAGCAAAAAAAAATAAAAAATTAGAGGAGGCTGTAAACCGGAAACGCATGGCGAGAAAGCGAGAGAGAGAGAGAGAGAGAGACAGAGACAGACAGATCTTCTGGGACCCTCAGAGCAAAAGATCAATATGGATAGCAAATGACAACAAGTAGAAGATCGCATATCCACTCGCACGGTCACTAGTGTTTACGTAGCATACGAGACATTTTCCTAAAGGTTAATGAATTATAGGTCACTATAGAAAAATCTGTGTTTCTGAATGGCTATTAATAATAAAAGTAAAAAGAGTACAGAAACTAAAAGAGAAATGTATAACCGTAAAGGGCGTTTATTCCTATGGTAACCTTGTACTACCGGTTTTCTGCTTAAGGGGAATGTATTATCTTTATTCATTTTATTGTATTTACAGGATTAGGAGTGTCGTCGTCTTGCTCGGAGCTCCAGAGATCTGTTTACAGCAGGAATCTGGACATAAAACGAAGGGCTCATTCAGACGAACGTGAATAACGTCTGTGTGCTGCGCAGGGAAATCACGCACAGCACATGGATCCATTGATTTCAATTAGGCTGTTCACACATGCAGGAGTTTTCACGCAGTGTGTGTCCGTTGTGTAAAACTCACTGCATATCCTATATTGGTGCGTTTTTCACGCACCTATCACCCATTGAAAACCACGCACCGCACACGGATGCACATCCATGTGCGGTGTGTGATTTGCACATCAATTCAATTGAAAATAATTGAAAAATAAATAAAAAGATGTGCTTTGCGAGTGCGTGAATAATGCATGCCACTCGCAAAGCCCTCTGATGTATAACGGACCAGATTCAGGCATGTGAAACTGATACGCTCGTGTGAATGAAGCCTAAGACAAAAAAATGACTCATTGATTTCTATGGGAGAGTGTGGTGGGCATGCTCTGTGACATGTGCAGAGGTCACAGTGCATCGAGGAAGAGCTGAGTGTCCCCATCCCTCATTGATCCTGTGGTAGCTGCATCCAGCTGTATAATAGAGACCTACCAATTCTAATGCTGCCTGTCGTGAGGAGATGACTGATATCCTATTGTAAAGCCTAGTGTAAAAACTGGAATATTTCAGGGTGACTTTTTTTTGTGTTCCATATACATCTGGAACAAATCCAGAATAAATTTGCCATTTAGAGATCCACAGCGCTCCCTCAAATCCAGACAGACTCCCTCTGCTGCAAATGCATAATGTTTTGTTAAACCCCATTCACATGGATTGTATTATACTTTAGATGCGGATTAGTAGCAGATAAATCTGCATTGTTATACACCATGATATTCTTCCCTCTTACTTTTTACCCCCACTGATCTGTCAGTGACACTTCACTGTGGCTCTGGCATTATATTCTTACAAAAGGAAAGCCAGAACGAGACTTTCCTATAGGAGCTTTATAAGAGTGTTCAAAACATCTACAGGGCACGGAACTGGAGGGCAACAAAACGTGTAACATCTAAAATCTGTGCTATCTAAGGGGCCTCCTGGAATAGCTCTTCACCATTTACGTCCATTCCAGGTGGTCGTCATGCAGATCTTCTGATTACAATATGCAGCATCTTCAGTAACGGGGGTGGAATATATATTTCCTAGATCCTAGCGCGCTTCTTCCTGTAAAGATATTTTTAGTGCTTTTGGCGCTCTGTCCTCTTGTTGGTAAAGTGGATTCACCTTCAATCCTTTCATAAAGTATCTCAGGGTGTACTTGTTAAAAGCGTCTGAAAAGCAACAGAACGTGTAATATAGCACTGCTAGAGCTTCATTTCTATGATATACAAAGGGTACAGGCTGAACGAAAACCTCCAAGATGAACCTTACACCAACTTTCACGCAAACCTACAAAGTACCGCTAAACTTGGCATCGCAGTCATTTTTGAATTTTTGTTTTTTTCCTCCCCGCTGTCCAAAAGCCCTAACTTTTTTATTTTTCCCTCAACATAGCTATATAAGAGTTTGTTTTTTTGTAGAGTGAGCTGTGCATTTAGTGATACAATTTTGGGGTACGAGACTTTTTGATCACTTTTTAATAAAACTTTTTGGGGAGCAAAGGTGACCAAAAAACAGCAATTCTGGTATTTTTTTTTTTTTTCCTTTACAACAACTTTAGCCGCGCGGGTTGTAATCTTTATATTAGAATAGTTCAGACTAATACGGACGCAGCGATACAAATTAGGTGAATTGTTTTTTTTTTACATTACTTTAAGACAAAAATGGGGAAAAAGCGTTTGATCGCTGGTACCATGCATTGCAATACGTATGTATTGCAGTGTATGGTACTTTTTACTGGCTCCTATTAAGCTGTACCTCTAGGAGGGTTTAAAAGGAAGTGAAACAGCAGACCTGGGGGCCCTTTATTAGACTCCCAGGCTGCCATGACCACCATCGTCCCCCCGTAATTGTGTAACTGGAGGCTGATGAGCTGTCGGAGGGAGCAGACCCCCCTCTTTCGAAAACAAGTTAGATGCCACGGTCACCATCGTTGTAGTGAGGTGTAGGCAGTAACATACATCCTGCACCCGCTGAGTAAGGAGTGCGCTCAAGCCGGTGGGCCCGCTCTATACTCCCCTTGGAGGCCATGACGTACAGTTACATCACATGTCGTAAAGGGGCTAATATCATGATCCATCTAAACCCAAGATATTACAGATAAAGTAGTGATCACAGGGGTAGACAATTTTTAGAACTGTCAGCCATACCACAGAAGAACACATAAGCCATATGTTCACACTTTGCAGAGTCTTTCAGGAATTCCTCACCCAAACCCTGACAGAATCCGCCAGCATTCTGATGCCAATGAATGTAAATAGGGCAAATAACGCCCCATTTACATGCTTCGGGAAAAGAAAGCGTGGAATTGCGAATGCACAACAGATTTTAAAATCTACAGATTGGTGCGAATTCTGCACTGAATAGCCATGGATTAGTTCTATTGAATGACAATGAAGATAATTCGCGTGAGGATCCACATTCCAACCTGTGGCAGAAATCAGAGTTTTTAGATGCGGATTATCTTTAAGATTCACAGCGGATTTGCCTAAAGTAAATCTTGACTACGTGAAACCGTACCCTAAAGATCTGGTCTGAAATGGCAGCTTACAGGGAACAATAGATAGAATTAAACTGCACAACAGATGAGAGAACATATCATTTATGTTTAATATTTAATTCCAGTAAAACGATTTCACATAAATATTTATTAGGAACATATTATACATTACAGCGAACCTCCACCCAAAATTGAATACCCGACTTCTATCTCCAAGAGCAACCAGCAAAAATTATGAACCACTACAGTACGTACATTAACGGAGAAAACACATAATTGGTATGAAAGTTGACTTTGCAGTTTACATTTTGCTTTACTATGTTGATACTGTAAAACAGCGTAAAAGTGGAATTACACTTGTTCAAATGTCATCCACATGGTTGGGACCGTAATCCGTTGCGGATTTTCGGCACAGAAAATCTGCAGCATTTCCGTCTCTTGTGAACACCGTCTAAACTAATCTTGAAAAGCTGTTGATGTAGTTGGACAGCACTCTGGTAAGGAGAAGAAGAGGTGCATCATCCCTGGATCCAAAATCGTAGCAATCACAGCACACTCAGAGGAATTTAACTTAGTTAATTTTACTTCATTTAGAAATCAATGAATCCAATTAACATGAATATATAAGAGTGTGTGACAATGGTACAGAGGTTTCGGTCCACAATACTTATTGTTTTTATTTGTTTCATTTTAAATTCCAACCTTAATAAAATGAACTTTGTTTATGGTTTTACTAAAGCTGCACCCGCAATGATCAGCTGATCACCGGCCCGGATTTGTTTGATGAACAGGTTGTTGAGATGACACAATCCATATAAAGACCAAATTTGCAGTATGAAAAACAAAGAAAAAATAGTTTGGGATATAGTTAGACTATAGCAACAACATATACAAATAAGAACTCCGAAAAAAATATTTTGTGAGGAATCATCTTGGTAGATCAAGGCAGACTCCTATTACTGTTCAGAGACATCAAGGACAAGGCTCTAAAAGCCTATCATTCCGATTCAGAGGAGGGAGGGTTGATGCCATTAAAAATGGAATAGCTGTATACACTATACTATGCTGTGGATAAAGTCCATGAAATGATGATCAAAAGTTCAACACGCTACAATAATCCAGGCATGTGGAGTCGTGCATTGTGAAGCTAGTTACTTGTAGTAGCTAGTGTGGCAAAAATAAGTAAGTGATCCCTTTGAAATTACCTCAATTTCTACATTGATTACCAATGGCCATCAGTCACAATTATAGAAAACACAATGTAATCAAACAAATAATACACAAACAGTTGTACGTCTTTTATTGAGCACATCAGAGTTAAATTAGACACTGCAGGGAGAAAAGTAAGGCTATGTTCACACGGAGTATTTTGGGGGAGGAATATCTGCCTCAAAGCTCCAAACGGAATTTTGAGGCAGATATTCCTCCCCCAAAATACTCCGTGTGAATAGCAATGATCGCGCCGTTTTTCGCCCGCGGCCATTGAGCGCCGCGGGCAGAAAACACGCTTTCTCCTGCCTCCCATTGAAGTCAATGGGAGGTCGGAGGCGGAAGCGCCCGAAGATAGGGCATGTCGCTTCTTTTTCCCGCGAGGCAGTTTTACTGCTCGCGGGAAAAAGACGCCGACGCCTCCCATTGAAATCAATGGGAGGCGTTCTCGGGCCGTTTCTGCCGAGTTTTGCGACGCGGTTTCCGCGTCAATAAACTCGGCAAAAGACCCCGTGTGAACATAGCCTAAGAACCTCTGTGTTAATGATTTCTCAAAGTACTAATTGGCAAAAGCTATTTAAATTTAAAAAAAAAGGAGATTAGAAGTGTGGGTTTCTCATTAAATAGAGGCACACAAAGCCTGGTTACTGACAAACCTGTTGTTCTCAAGAAAGATTGGTTAGTGTGAATCATGCCTGGATGCAACCCACTTTCAGAAGACCAGTCAGATGATAATTTGTTTAAAAAAAAAAACCTGCTCACTCTACTACCTAACATATGGTGCTTTACTGCTTTTCAGAAACATGCATAGGTTAAATTCACAGCAAATTTCATCATGCCACGTGTCATCTAAGACCAACTGGTACGACTCGATTGCGTACCCAAACCATCAATTTAAAACGAACTGCAACCACATGTTCAGACTACTTGTGGCAGCAGCTCAAAAATGTTACAAGACAACATCTTACATTATGCACTAAAGAGAATCTGTCACCATGTTTAGGCCGCCCTATCTGAGGACAGCATAAAGTGGTGGCAGAGGCCCTGATTTTAGCAGTGTCACTTACTTTGTAATGTTCAGTAGTTTTCAGAATATCCCGGTTTTATCTCCTGCAGCGCTAGCCGAGCAAGGAGTTCTCTTAAAGATGTGTTCGCGCTCAGGAGTCCTTGATATTCATGAGTTGCGGCTGACCCCCGTCCACCCGCTGTGGATTGGCAGCTTTCTCCCCATGCACAGTATGGGGGGAAAAGCCAACCGGTGGGGCTAGCTGTAGCTCATAATTACAAGCTTTGAAAAAAGTTAAGTGATACAGCACTTGTTTCAGGATCTCTGACCCTCGGATAGGGCAGCATAAACCGGATGACAGATTCCCTTTAAACATTAAAATGACAAAAGCAAAAGTACATGCAAAAGTAACCAATAAACTATAGGTCCAGACAAGCGTTATAAGGGCGCATTAATGTGCCCGTATTATGGCAGCAAATCCTGCATCACAGGGATCAACTTGACTCTCATGCTAAGCAATCGGTACCCCGCAATCAGGTCATGGGGGCACTGATGAGTGGTTAGATGCCACAGTCAATAGCTATAGGGTCAAATCACAGTCAGGTTCCTGCGATGATCGAACAAACAGGAGGAACGGTTTCCTATTACGGAGAGGAGGCCACAATTAGGACATAACAGTACGTGGGAAGGAGTTAATGGCATTTGTCAGGGTTTTTTTCCTTTCTGCATAGTAGAGAGGAGCATTGTGGTGCAGTTTTTGCTTGAAGGGAACTGATCTAATGTGTGTTATTCCTGGAGCCGGAGGAGAAAGGCTATATCCGCTTTCCATTGCATTATATAGACCATGGGCAAGCGCAACAAGTGTATAATATTGCGGGTTTTCTGGAGGAACAAGGACACGTCCTTTATATTGATTGCTGCACCCAGGAGTTCTATTTGTGGATGCACGAACATCCTTTTATTTATCAGAAGGGAGCACACTTCTCTGGATTAGAGTTTCATGAATCAGTTTGCAACTTGCTCGACATGACGACGCATTAATTGAAACAATTTGCCAGGTTCTAGAACCGCTTTTGGCAAATTTAATAAGAATGATAAGCAAATCGACTGATTGCTTGATTCATCAATTTGCAGATATTCCAAACACAGATTTCCTGGTCTCTATTGGCTAGCATAGCATAGAGGGATAAACACATATCAGGCTACAATTAGAAAAATGGACTTAAATTAAGGAACATCAGCAAAATTAACCTTCAATATAAACCGTATACAGCTGAACACAAATCAGCCACATGCAACAGTTTCCCGGTTCTTACAGAAGCCTTGACAGAAGTATCCATAGAGATGTATAGAACACAGAAACCATAGAGACCATACTCGTGGGAGCTGTACGACAATGCATACAGGGCCTGCATCCCCTTTGCGGGGACTTATACACAATATACTGCGTTATCCTTTGCCAAAGAAAATCTGATCAGCTTTACTTTCCACCTAATATAAATAGATGTTACAGTTATGTAAGGCCAAAGCTTCAGCACTAGGAAGCAAGTGGGAAATGAAAGCGAAAAACTTACCAACAGACCCCAACTGCTTGTAGAATCGGTATTCCAAATGCAGCTGTGGTGCTCTGGATTTCATAGGTTCCTGTAAAGAATAAACACAATTTCAATATTTATTTATTATATCACATGCATATAAAAAGAGGACTCTTTAGGACCAGAATATCTCTTTTTTTCTCTCTCTTTGCATCTCGGCATAATAATTGTATTGTTCGCTCTACATGGCAGTAGTTTTTGCAGGACGAGTTGTAGGTGGCATTTTATGGTGCATATATATTCGCGTTTAATTTACATTCATTTTTATTTTGGAACAAATGCAGGAAAAAAAAAAAAAAAAAAGGTAAATTCTGCTGTGGTTTTGTAAATAAAAAAATTAAAAGATGGCAGTTTATGTGGTTGTTTTTATACTGCTTTGGTTATTTTCCCCTTAAAACATGACTTTTAGGTGAATTTTTAAATATACTTTCCTGGGTGGTGTACCTACGTATGCCCTAACAGGAAATCTGCTCAGACAGCTCTAGGGTCCTTTAAATGGACCTTGGGTTGCCTGCTCAAAGCAGGTATGGGTCCCCGATCATGGCACAGGAATTTCCGGTCATGCGATCAAAGGTCCCCCCCTCAGTTTTTCCCTTTGGATCCCACAATCATTGTTGGCATTCAAAAAGTTGAATGGCAGAGATGGTGGGTTCCTTTGAGCTCCACCATTAGACCGTGGCTACAGCTGTATATTACAGAAGTTATCAACACTCCTGATCGTGCAGCCACACCAGCAGTGCCCACGCGATCAGCGTGACAAATAGACTCATCACGATGCAGCAACTCCCTGCCACTCATGACTAGCATTCTCACCATGTGTCATCAAGTGGCTAATGGAATCTGTCAAAAGACAGATCCTTTCAAGTTAGGACATCATGAAAAATGCATTCAGAAAAACAAGCAAATGGGTGATCAGGGACCCACTAAGTGGCCTTTTAAAGTCTGGGCCCAGCTAAAAACACACGCCCTGTATGCGTATTTACTATAGTCTGTAAAGTGCCGGCTGGCGATGTGCTTTGCCGATTGGGGTCACCAAATTAATATCAAGGGTGTACTTGTTTTTGCACATCAAAAGGTGTTAACCATTACAGAAATGCCCAAGAGTAGAACCATGATTTTAGCTTTTATTGGGGTGCCAGTCATCTTTTCTAGGCTCTAAAATGACAATTATAAATTAGCTATGCAGTGATATGGGCAAGTGGGAAAGCACCAATACACGACGAGACATTCAGGAGTCTGGCAAAACTTTCTGACAACCCATGTGGGACTGTTCATATAGCGTTTTTTACTCTACAATCGGCATATGTGCCAGAAAAGCTCCAAACAGATGCGCCGAACGCATCCATATGGCCCCATTGACCGGACATATGCCAAAGAAGTGTGAACGTGCCTTTTTTTTTTCTTCAACTGTCCTAAAAAAAAAATCGACTACTTTAGTGCAGAGGGATACGGAAAAGAAACATACTGCATGGTATAGGTTTCATTTGCATGGGTTCCTAAGGGTGACATGTGCCACTGTATTGTATACAGTAGCATATGTCAGAGCTTTACAATCTGTGCATACATAGGGAGATTTTCCCGGCATATGCACCAATCATAAAGCCCGAACACGATGTAAACAGAGCCTCATGGAGATCATCTTGGTTTCTAGCTTTATTGAAAGAAAGCAATAATTAACAATTTTCTGGTCATCATAAACCAATGCAAATATTCAATTTATATTTGTTGAATTCTTGGATGGGGTACATGCACAGATCTTTTTGCTCCATAGCAGAATAAATATAGGTTTAGATTTTAAAGCTTGTGGGAAGGTGACATGATGCTGGGCTTCAAATTATTCTTGACGACTAGTTTCGGTGATCTAGCACTTACGGACATCATAGAATTGTAGGCCCAGAAAGGGAGGTTTAACCCTCGGACCGTCAAGGATGTATGTAATAGGTCATGACTTCAAACTCTTGACAGGACTAGAAAACAAGGACTAGATCATATATCTAGAGGATATTAAAGCCCATAATCTTATCTTTCAAATGATACCAGGCACAAAAGCTATTGGGGTGCAGCCCTCCTTTTAAGTCAGGGAGCCAGTTTTAATTCCTGGTTTTGTGGAGGGACGGGAGGGGAGAATCTGCAAGTGACAGCAGGAAGAAAGATCATAGCCTGTTATGGGCCGTGGAAACTAGTGCCGGTCAATGAGACAGCTCGTTGATCGTCACTCATTTCATCCTTTCTCAAGGAGAAGTGATTGCGAGGACGAGTGTTCATTAGTACTATCTCTCGTGCCCATACATTTCTATCATGTCGGCAAAAACGTCTACCTACAGACAACTATAATATTTCTTGTAGCCTAAACGATACAATCAGCCGATGAACTAGCGTTTGCTTGTTCAGCGGCTGATAGGGAACGAGCGTTCTGTGAAGGCTCGTTTCCTGATAGTTGGCCCATGTAAAAGGGCCTTTTCGGTCATCTCACCCCCTGCACAGACTTCCAGTGAGCCCAGGGGGAGATACTGGAACTATTCTTCATGTTATCACTCCTCTACAGACAGGATATGTGCTCTCAGTCACATTTAGGGGGGGGGGGGTCTTTTCTACTATACGGGTCAGAAGATGAGCATTTGAACATCTCATCACCCCCAGCAAATATTCATACTATTGATCGATTCGGTTAAAATTTTTAACCGCCATCTGGATTGCAGATATTTATTTTCTATTCCGCTCTGGTGAATATGTGTAGAATATCTGCATGTAGACATATACTTAGGTGGCATGTATGAACACTGCACATCTTAAACTTGTATTTTTAGGAGGTGTTGTGCATCTAAGGTTCTCATTGGGTCAGACTTTTCCGCTTTTATTTTCACAATGTTCCACTTTAATGTGGAAATTGCAGAAAGGTGCACACAAGGGTAAAGTGCTGGGTGACGTTTCTACAATGTGTAAGCATTGAAACTGCACGGAAGGTTTCAGTCCTTCTGGGGTTTGCCTTCTTTGCCAGTCGAAGTTCGGGTCCAGGTGTGACCAAGCACCCACAAAATAATTTGCATTTAGCATAGTAAGGGCTAACAAAATGACTAGGTTTTTGGGGGCAAATTCATTGTTACCGTAGCAATCTACACCAGTTCGAACCATCCTCTTTTAGAAGCAGAATATCTTAGGATGTGACTAATATCTAGCGTCACTAAGCATGTATGAACATACAGATTGGTATTGCAGAATAGTGCAAATATTTAATGTCCCGAGATTATGTAAAACAAAGAAACTTACCAGTTTAATTGCCACATATTCATTTGTGTACAGATTTTTCCCTTGAAGAGAAGAACAAAAACAAAAATGTTAGATGTTGCCAGGACTGGGTTTACAGCAAAGCATTGAAAAGCAAGTGAGCAATGTGCCAGAAAACAAAGTCCACATACATCATTAATGAAGCCCCAACTAATGCCTTTTATTTAAGACGTTTGCCAAAAAGTGACACAGTGACAAAGCAAAAAATTGGCTTCCTACTTTAGGCATTGCGGTTAAGAGAACGGCAATTGCTAAAATTACACCGTGATTTTAGCTGGTATTTCAATACTTAAAAGGGAATGTGTCGCTAGAAAAATATATATATATTTTTTTTGTTAAACGGTTAGTATATAAATGATTACACATTGTTCTAATTTTTTTAATTTTTTCACAAGTCAGGAAATATTATAAGTTAGATTCTAATTTATAACATTTCCATGTGCTGGTCACTAGAGGGAGCAATTCCCAAAATTGCAGCATTGGCATGTGGTAAAGCAACCTCATTGCTTTATGCTGCAAAATTGGAGACGACACACTCGCTCTAGTGTCCTCACACAATCCCCCCTCCTTTATCCTGGCTAGTGCCCGGAGAAAGGAGGGGGTTGAATGTTCAAACCTCCTACACTGTGTGCCGCCATTTTTTGAGCGAATGCACAGTGTAGGAGGATTAAGATCATGGCAATCAAACAGTATAACACGAACACACACACACACACACACAAACATAATTTACCTGCTCCTGCCGCCGCCGCTCCTGCCGCCGCCGCTCCCTCCGCTCCTAGTCCTTGCTTCTGAACATATGGACGGAAGCCGCGACAGGAAGTAGTCATCTTACTGTCCGGCTGCGGCTTCCGGTCCACATTCTCTATGGGGATGTATGTGCCGTATGCCATCTCTGAATGTGTCGTTAATCGACACATACAGAGATGAAAAAAAAAATGGCAGCCCCCATAGAGAAGTAAAAAGAAAGAAAAAAGAAAAAAGTACAACACAAAAACACATAAATAAAATTTATTTAAATGACATACTAAAAGCAATAACAAAAAAAAAAAAATTCGTGACACCTTCCCGTTAAGAAGACCCTTTCACTACATGAAAAATTATGCATTTCATTCAGCCTTTTTTTTTTATACCATTCCCACCACAAAATATCACAAATTAAAGCCCTGTTCACACGGCAGGGTTTCTCAGCCGTGTGACGGACATTTTTTTTTTTTTAACCGGTCGTTGCACAGCTGTCGAAAAATAATTCACCCCAAGTTACACTATTCATATGCCCGATTTTTTGATGGCCCGTTTAAAATATGGAACAAACCCTATTTTGGGTCGTTCTCATGGCCACACGGCTCCCATAGTCTCTATGGGGCCGTGTAAAACACAGCCAGCCATCACTTAGATGTGATCAGAGTGATGGCCGTGCTTTCTGCCGCTCGCTCACCCCTCCTCATAGCGCAAAGTGCGTGTAAGGAGGAGGAGATTTTTTTTTTTGCCAGATCCCCTGTCTAGGAACGGAGCCCCTGTCTAGGTGCGAAATCCCTCTCCGGAGCTCCAGGAGAAGCCCCTGGCATCACAATCCATGTACGGACAATGATGTCAGGGGCTACACCAGGCGAGAAATCCCCGGCCAGAGCGTCAGCAATGCTCTGGCTACGGATACCACTCCTAGAGGAAGCCCGTGTGGCGCTACCTACAAGGGCATAAACATCTGCGATAGCTGTCCAAATTGCCGAGAAATTGGTCAAAGCTGCAGTACATGGTTCAATAGTTGTGAGCACACGGAAGTAAAAAAAAAAAAAAAAAAAAAAAAAAAAAAAAAAGAGAAAAAGCTAGAAACCAATGCAAAGAATCTGAGAGATTAGACAAAGTTTTATAGATTCTGAAAGAGAAAATGGTGACTGGGTGATCATGTGACCTTCCGGTTGGTGTTTTTAGTAGGTTGGGACCAAAAAAAAATTGACACATAAAATGCATCTGTTTATAAAAAGGGAAAGTGAAAAATGGATGCAAAACGGGTCACCATCAAACAGAAACGGCCCGGAATGGAAATGAAACTCATGCAAAACGCCCTACGCTATTGATTCAGTAAAAAAAAAAAAAACGTAACCCTTTCACAACGGTGACAAACAAACCGTTTGAGATCAATGGTGATGCAAACGTAAGCTATGGTTTCTGTTTGCCTTTCTGTTAAGGGGGTTCCCCTGACGGAAAGCTCCGACCGAACCCCTCAGCGGAAAGTCAACGCTGATGTGAACAGACCTAACTGTAGATATTGGAGCCAATTGGGCCACTCCAGAAGACAATCTATTTGTATCGTAATGGCTATGAAAGGAGAAGTTTTATAGCATTAAAAAATAAATAAATCCTAAAGAGCTAAGCACCAACAGTGAAGTTCTAGGCACACTGGCTACCTGGAATATGTATCCATGAACCGTTAATCCAATCTCAAAGTGTATTAGGCTTGGACTACATGGGAGACATTGTCACCCCATCCCTGGCCTCCTCTAAAAGGGGCAGTAAGAGACCACCAGATCATTTATTGCATGAGGTTTATTCATTTGAATGATCACGTTATGCTGCATTTCCCTTGTAGAAGCTGCTGCAGGGAGTAATGACCAGACAATGTCAACCTCCATCAGGAAAATCCGTGGTTTGCCGGGGTGTGGGTTTTGAGAGCCAAACACGCAGCGATCAACTGATCATTGCAGATGCTCGCATATTAAAGTCAGGGATTGAAAAAATCCAATGAGCCAGTTTAGGCCCCTTTTCACACTGCGTTTTCCCTGTACATTTGACGCATGCCACTCTCGGGCATCTGTCAGTCTCCATTTACCATATACGTGGGAAGCTTATCCTAGCATGAACGTTAAATGGAGAGAACTAAACGCAGTGTGAAAAGTTTTAGCTTGATAGAATAGAGTAGTCGATTACTCCATTCTATGTGAAGGCATTACGCAAAAAAACGTATACGAATAAAAAACGTATGCGAATAAATTCGCACAATAATATTATACATTCTCGTGTGTTTATATACGTATACTTTATATGTATCATGAACAACTGCATACGACTTTGGAATATATATATATATATATATATATATATATATATAGCGGGCCCTGATCAAGTGCGCATGCGTAGCGTCCAGAGCATCTCACTATGAGGCCTCATTTACACGAGCGTGTGCGTTTTGCGCGCGCAAAAAACGCTGCGTTTTGCGCGCGCAAAAGGCACTTGGCAGCTCCGTGTGTCATCCGTGTATGATGCGCGGCTGCGTGATTTTCGCGCAGCCGCCATCATAGAGATGAGGCTAGTCGACGCCCGTCACTGTCCAAGGTGCTGAAAGAGCTAACTGATCGGCAGTAACTCTTTCAGCACCCTCGACAGTGAATGCCGAACACAATATACACCAACCTGTGAATAAAAAAAGACTTTCATACTTACCAAGAACTTCCTGCTTCCCCCAGTCCGGGCTCCCGGCCGTTGCCTTGGTGACGCGTCCCACTCTTGTCATCCGGCCCCACCTCCCAGGATGACGCCGCCGCCGCAGTCCATGAGACCGCTGCAGCCTGTGCTTGGCCTGTGATTGGCTGCAGCCTGTGCTTGGCCTGTGATTGGCTGCAGCTGTCACTTGGACTTAACTGTCATCCCGGGAGGTCGGACCGGAGTTATCGGTAAGTCAGAACTTTTTTTTTTTTTTTTACAGGTTCATGGATTTTCGGAGCGGAAGTCACTGTCCATGGTGCTGAACCAGTTTAACGCTTTCAGCACCGTGGACAGTGACTGTCTCCTGACGTCGCGTACCCGAACATTTTTTACCGGTTTCGGTCAAAACGAGTTTGGCCGAACCCGGTGAAGTTCGGTGCGCTCATCTCGAATTTGACACTCCGTTTGGATGTTTGTAACCAGAAAAGCACGTGGTGCTTTTCTGTTTACATTCAGGAGTTTGACAGCTCTTGCGTGATTTTCGCGCATGCAACGCAGGACCGTCAGTGTGGCATGCGTTGTTTTCACGCACCCATTGAAGTCAATGGGTGCGTGTTGCGTGAAAAACGCAAGAATATAGAACATGTCGTGAGTTTTACGCAACGCACTCACGCAGCGCAAAAATCACGCATCGTCTAAACAGCCCCATAGACTATTATAGGTGCGTACGACACGCGTGAAAAGCACGCGCGTCGCACGCGCGTATAATACGCTCGTGTAAATGAGGCCTGAGTCGGTATCTGTATGTACATGTGATGAGATGTGTGGCGATGATGTAATCACGCGGTCAGGACGTCGATGAATGATGGAGGTATTTTGTTTAATATATTTTCCCACATGGGTAGATCGTTCTGAAATTGGTCATCACATAGGATAAATAGGTAGTACGAATTGGTAAGTGCCACGCCCAGACGAAGGTGGAAACCGAAACGCGCGTCGCGGCAGGACGCCAATCTTGAGATCTAGCAGCATGGGTTAGTATGGCACTCTCTCTCTCAGATTTCCTTTGAATCATTTGCACTTCGCACTTTATATTAAGAACACGGAACTTATTAGAGCATTGGTATACTACTATACTATAATGTTTTATACTGGATCCCCTAGGGGGACTATTGATAGGTCTGGAGAATATCTTCTCAATGGGATGCACAAATGTCTGATGTTTACTCTGCACTTTGTGTTCTTTGTAACACGCGTTCTGCTGCATATGGATATTGAATATTTATGCGTTACTCTCTCTTGCTTGAAATAAAAAAAATTCAATTTTATATTTGACTTATAGACTCAGCGGTCTCTCTTTTTGGTATTAAAAATAGGACATGTAATTTTTTCCCCGGCCGTTAACATGGTCCGTCATGTGAATAGCCCCATAGAGATGCATTGGTTTTAACGCAGCCATGTAATCACCGAAACGATTATCCCCGTCATGTGAATAAGGCATTAGGCATCTGTCACAGCGCTATTTTAGCTTTGTATATATACGCAGTATGAATGATGCCTAACGAGCGCATCTAGAAACTTCAGAATTTCAGTTATTTTCTATTGGGGTTTGTGAAAATTCTTGGTTGGGCGCTAAAGATAAAAAAAAAAACTAAAAAAACAAAGCTGGATCCTGTATTCATCTAACTAGCTCCAAACACCTATGGTATTTTGATCAAAACACTGATGAAGCGCATGATAGCAGTAATAAGAATTATAAGAAAATAGAAATGAGCTTTAAATCCGGTGACCTTGTGTTCTCATATAGTGAAAGGTCTGCAAGTCACTAATAGCCTTCAGTTGTAAATATTTTATATGTACTATCCAATATCTAGCAGGGAACATGGAGAGTAGCACATTCAGGAACACAGAGATACCCCAGCACCAATACACACACAGACCCCAAGCAAAATTAAACAGCAGCTAAGAGAGTCACCAAAGCCACCAGAGCGTTCCATTAGTGGACAATTATTTCAATCAGCCCACGCAGAGAAAAATAAAACAGTATTGTCCTGGGAACGCTGAAAAATCCTGGATCAATTCCAGAAAGCGGCTACATACGCAAGCAGTAATGGAAGGATTCTTCTAAGGCCCCATGCACACAAACAAAAAAAACGCTCGTAATTACGGGCTGTAATTACGGCCCCATAGACTACTATTGGCCACGGGTACTTTCCCGTTTCCTTACGGGAAGGTGCCCGGGCCGTTGTAAAATATGGAACATGTCCTATTTCAGGCTGTAATTACAGCACTGGCAGGTCCATAGAAGTCTATGGGGCTCCCGTAATTACGGGTGGCTACGTGTGTGCACCCGTAATTACGGGAGCGTTGATAGGCGACGTCAGGGGATAGTCACTGTCCAGGGTGCTGTAAGAGTTAACTGATCGGCAGTAACTCTTTCAGCACCCGGGACAGTGACTACCGCTGGAGTGAATAGTATTAAAAGTTAACTTACCTGCTTATTCCTCCAGTCCGGCCTCCCGCGATGACGTTTCATCTCATGTGACCGCTGCAGCCAATCACAAACTGCAGTGGTCACATGGACTGCTGCATCATCCAGGGAGGTCGGACTGGATGTCAAAAGAGGGACACGTCACCAAGACAAGGGCCGGGGTACGTATAATACTTCTTTTGCTTTCAATCGCTGCGGAAACTCTGCCTGAAAGGGCTGCCCCTTCTCTCTATCCAGCACTGATAGAGAGAAGGGGCTGCCGATTAGTGCAGAGAAAACGGATCCGTAAATACTGGTGGAATACGTGTGACAAAGGACCTGTATTTACGGGAGGAAAAAAAATAAGTTTGTGTGCATGAGGCCTAAGCCATTACTACACGCTGGAAATCCAGGCAAAATCAGCTTTACATGAATGCCAGTAACGAATGTCAATTAGTAGGCAAATCTGAGGTTACAAAGTGTGTACACATTAAGTGAAATATAGTCTGTGCAAATATATAGCTTGTGCTAAAGTTCTACTACTGAGAACGGGTACAGAATGCGGGTTGTAGGAGGGTGCAGCAATACAGGGACGTCCGTGCTAGCAGATGCAAGGGCAAGCCTGCTTCCATAGAAGTCTGAAAAGACTATACTGCAAAGTGTGAGCACATACATGGATATCACCAGACAGATCCCTTAAAGAACACGCAGCAGAATACAGTCAGCAAAGTGGGTGAAATTGAACAAATTTCACCCACACGCTGCGTAAAAGTTCCGACCAGAAATGGACCTGTATTTTTCGTACCCCAGCATGTAATTTCCTGCTGTGGAAAGTGGACTGAACTGCTGCGTTTTTCAGAGATGTCGTCTCCATCTCCAAATATTATGAAAAACGCAACAAAATACGCACCATTTTCTGCAGTTAAAAAACGCAGGAAATGGTGCATTTTTTTCCACAGCGGAATTTCTGCTACTTTCTGCAGAATCGCTGCAGAAATTTTCTGAAGCAGTTCCTTTACGTGTGGACAAAGCTTTACACTGCGGTACTACCGCACCGAAATGTTGCAGAATTTACGCATACGTGTGAAGGGCCGAATATGTGCTATTGCTCAAAAGCGTGTGCTGTATACCAATTACGGCTGCAACACCTTTCGGCACCACAGCGACTCTCAGAATCACTGTAATTATATTATAACGCTTGCTAATCATATGATGGAGTGTATCCATAAAGATGCTCAGAATAAAGTGATGATAATCACTTTAAAGACGATTTCCAGACAAAAAAGTAAAAATTGGCCATAGATTACTAAACCAGAAGTTTGAGCAGCAACCAAAAATTTGGTCATTTAGTTTTATTTACAGAAATATTAGCATTTTCTGTTTGGTTATGGCAGACATTTTTTGCCAAAGTAACAACTGGAAGTGCAGCTATATTAGTGGTCACTTTTAACCCCTTAAGAACGCAGCCTTGTTTTGGCCTTAAAGGGGTATTCCGGAACTAAAAAATTACATTTATTTAAATAAAACAATGAAAATGATATAACTTTACAATGTACTTACGTTTCATCAGATGGCTGTAGCGTCGTATATCCTCCTCCGTCACCGCCCCCTTAGTGAAGCAAAATCTGCACTTCCTGTGCAGACCCGTCCATTTAGTCTTCTGCCTTGCTTCCGGTTTCCGGCTTTCACACTGTACGGTTACGTCACAAATGACGTAACCGTACCACGTGCTTCTTTATCTCAGAGCATGCGTGGTTAACACACTCCACCTCGCATGCTCTGTGAAATTATAACCCCTTATAAATTACCGACGGAATACGAAGTTGCGGGAATAACGGCCGTTTCGGCCGTCTTCCCGACAGGTGCAGGAGCTGTGACAGCTGCTGTCTCGTACAGCAGCTGCCGCAGCTCCTACAGCGGGGACCGATCGCTGTGTCCCCGCTGTCTAACCCCTTAAAAGCCGCGTTCAATAGAGATCGCGGCTTTTTAGGGGTTAAGTTACCATCGCCGGCCTGCTACACGATAGCGGCCGGCGATGGTTACTATGGCAACCGGACACCAAACAATGGCGTCCGGCTATGCCATCGACGGAAGCCTAATGGGTCCTGACAAAGTCAGGACCCACTATGCTTGCTGTCAGTGAATAGCTGACAGTTCTAATACACTGCACTACGCATGTAGTGCAGAGTATTAGAATAGCGATCAGGGCCTCCTGCCCTCAAGTCCCCTAGTGGGACAAAGTAATAAAGTAAAAAAAAAAAAAAGGTGTAAAAATAAGAAAATAAAAGTTAAAAAAAATCCCCTTTTTTTCCCTTATCAGTCCTTTTTTATTAATAAAAATATATAAATAAATAAAATATACATAATTGGTATCGCCGCGTCCGTAACGGCCTGAACTACAAAATTATTTCGTTATTTATCCCGCGCGGTGAACGCCGTAAAAGAAAATAATAATAAACCGTACCAAAATCACAATTGTTTGGTCACTTCACCTCCCAAAAAATGTATTAAAAAGAGATCAAAAAGTTGCATGTACCTAAAAATGGTACTGATCGAAACTACAGTTCGTTACGCAAAAAATAAGTCCTCACACGGCTTTATTGATGGAAAAATAATAAAGTTCTTGCTCTTAGAATAAGGCAACACAAAAAGTGAATGATTTTTTACAAAACGTATTTTATTGTGCAAACGCCATAAGACATAAAAGAACTATAAACATCTGGTGTCACCGTAAGGCCGAGTTTACACGAGCGTGTGCATTTTGTGCAAGCAAAAAGCGCGGCGTTTTGCGTGCGCAAAAGGCAATTAACAGCTCCGCATGTCAGCCCTTTATGATGCGCGGCTGCCTGGTTTTCGCGCAGCCACCATCATTATGACACTCCGTTTGGATGTTTGTAAACAGAAAAGAACGTGGTGCTTTTCTGTTTTCATTCATCCTTTACAGTGCTGTTGCGCGAATCACGCACGTCCCACGGAAGTGCTTCTGTGCGACATGCGTGGTTTTCACACACCCATTGACTTCAATGGGTGCGTGATGTGCGAACAGCGCACAAATATAGGACGTCGTGCGTTTCACGCAGCGGACATACGCTGCGTGAAAATCACGCCCACCTGGCTGCACGGCCCCATAGACTAACATAGGTCCCTGCGACGCGCGTTGCACGGATGTATAACACGCTCGTGTAAATGAGCCCTAATCGTATTGCCCCGCAGAATAAAGTGAATATGTCATTTATAGCGCAGGGTGAACGCTGTAACAAAAATAGAATAAAAAAACAATAGTAGAATTGCTGTTTTTAGTCACCACGCCACTTAAAAATAGAATAAAAACTGATCAAAAAGCTGCATGCACCCCAAGAAAACTACAATGAATTCCTCAAGGGGTCTAGTTTCCAAAATGGGGGCACCTTTTGGGGGTTTCCACTGTTTTGGTACCAGAAGACCTCTTCAAACCGTTTAACCCCTTAATGACCGGGCCATTTTGCACGTTAATGACCGAGGATTATTTTTGTTTTTTTCACGGTCACATTCCAAGAGTCGTAACTTTTTTTTTATTCCGTCGACATAGCCGTATAAGGGCTTGTTTTTTGCGGGACGATTTTTATTTTGTAATTCCACCAGTTTTAGATGCTTTTAATATATTGATTAACTTTTATTAACTTTATTTTAGGAGAGAATTGAAAATAAGCAGCTATTCCAGCATTGATTTTCACGTTAGAAATTTACGCCGTTTACTATGCAGCGGAAATAACATGTTAACTTTATTCTATGGCTCGGCACGGTTACGGGGATACCAAATATGTAAAGGTTTTATGTTTTCCTACGTTTGCACAATAAAAACCCTTTTAGAAAAAAATTACTTGTTTTTGCATCGCCGCATTCCAAGAGCCGTAACGGTTTTATTTTTCCGTCTATGTGGCCGTACGTGGGCTTGATTTTTGCGGGACAATGTGTAGTTTTCATTAGTACTATTTTGGGGTACATAGGACTTAGATTAATTTTTAATGGTGGGAATGGGAGAAAAGAGCGAATTTTGCCGTTGTTTTTTTGGACGCCGTTCATCCAGCGGTTTAATTAATGTGTTAATTTTATTGTTCAAGTGGTTACGATCGCGGGGATACCATATATGTGTATGTGTGATTTGTTTTGACACTTTTACTTTCAAAAAACAACTTTTTGGGCAAAAAAAATAGTTTTATTTGATTTTCACTGTAATTTTTTTTTTGTTTTTTCACCAACTTTATTTAACGGATTGACATTTTTTTTTTAGTCCCACCATGGGACTTCACTAGGCGATGTGCCGATCGCATATATAATGCTTTGGTATACTTCTTGTTATTATTGCCTGTCAGTATAAAACAGAGGGAGCTCCCTCCCTCTGTCAAACACATTAGATGCCGCTGTCACTATTGACAGCGGCATTTAATGGGTTAAATTGCCGGAATCGGAGCGCGCTTCGATTACGGCAGTTGCAGCAAGAGCCAGGCTGTGTATAACAGCCGTGCTCCTGCCGCTGATCGCGTGGGTACACTGGCAGTACCCGCGCCATCACAGGACGGATATATCCCTCCTCCTGCGCGAACTAGCAGCTGCAGAGCACTGATATATCCGCCCTTCGGCGTTAAGAGGTTAAAAACGCAGATATCCAGTGATTTCAGCTTGTGCTATCAGTAATAGAATGAGAGCACCAAAATGAAGACTGAGATTGCAGAAGTTAGTAGAGCTGGGTGTAGTAGGCGGAGCAAGTGCACTGCTGCATGCACATTGCATGCTGGGACTAGAGCAGTGCATGCAGGGAGGAGAAACACAGGAAGAGAAGAGGAATGAACTTACTGAGCAAAACAAACCTCTCAAGGTAAACAATAGGGAGTTATGTTACTAAAACCATTTATTATCAAGAAAAAGATAGTCAGAGTGCACTAATATATTAATAGAGGAACATTGCACTGATTTAAAAAAAAAAAAAAAGGATTGGAAAACCCCTTTAAGGCTCAGAGCCCATTTTTCAAATCTGACATATTTCACTTTATGTGGTAATAACATCGGAATGCTTAAATCTACCCAAGCAATTCTGAGACTGTTTTCTCATGGGACATTGGGCTTTATGTTAGTGGTAAAATTTGGTCGATATATTCAGTGTTTATTTGTGAAAAACTGCAAAATTTAGAGAAAATGTTGAAAAATAGAATTTTTCAGAATATAAATGCATCTGCTTGTAAAACAGATGGTTATACCACTCAAAATAGCTACTAGTTCACATTTCCCATATGTCTACTTTCGATTGGCATAGTTTTTTTAACATTCTTTTCTTTTTCTTGGGCGTTACAAGGCTTAGAACAGAAACAGCAATTTCTCATATTTTTAAGAAAATTTCAAAAGCCTTTTTTTTAAGGTACCTGTTCAGTTCCAAAGTGGCTTTGAGGGGCCTATGTATTAGAAACCCACATAAAATACCCCATTTTGAAAACTAGACCCCTCAAAGTATTCAAAACAGCATTTACAAAGTTTATTTAACCCTTCAGGCATTTCACAGAAATTAAAGCCAAGTAGAGGTGAAATTTGCAAATTACATTTTTCTTGTTGAATTTCAATTGTATTAAATTTTTTTCTGTAACACAGAAGGTTTTACCAGAGAAACACTACTAAATATGTATTGTCCAGATTCTGCAGTTTTTAGAAATGTCCCACATGTGGCTCTAGAGTGCTCGTGGACTAAAACACAAGCCCCAGAAGCAAAGAAGCACTTTTTTTATTAGAATATATTTTAGGCAGCATGCCAGGTTTGAAGAGGTGTTGAGGTGCCAAAGCAGTAGAAATCCCACAAAAGTGACCCCATTTCGGAAACTACACCCCTCAAGGAATTCATCTATGGTTGTTGTTACCATTTTGACCCCACAGTTTTTACACAGCACGTATTTGAATTTGGCTGTGAATTTTAAAAAAAAAGACATTTTTTTTCCAATAAGATGTCATTTTTGATAAAAATGTCTTATTTTCACAGAGAACAAAATACCCCATTTTGTTGCCTAATTTGTCCTGAGTGCGGCAATACCCCATTTGTGGTGATAAACTGCCGTTTGGGCCCATGGGAGGGCTCAGAAGAAAAGCAGCGCTATTTGTTCTTTTGAGTCCAGATTTTGCTGGATTGGTTTTCGGGTGCCATGTCGCATTTGCAGAGCCCCAGAGGTATCAAAGCAATGGAAACCCACCAGAAGTGACCCCATTTTGGAAACTACACCCCTCAAGGAATTCATTTATTGGTGTTGTGACCATTTTGACCCCATAATTTTGTTTGAATTCCCAGCCCAATTCAAATAAGTTCTGTGAAAAAACTAATTTTTTCCAATAATATGTAGCTTTGGCTGAAAATTTCTTATTTTCACAAGAAATAAAATACCCCATTTTGTTGCCCAATTTGTCCTGAGTGCGGCAATGCCCAATTTGTGGTGATAAACTGACGTTTGGGCCCATGGGAGGGCTCAGAAGGAAAGGACCACCATTTGGCCTACAAGGGATTTTCTGGTGCTAAGTCATGTATGCAGAAGCCCCTGAGGTACCAGTACAGTTGAAACCCCCAAGAAGTGACCCCGTTTTAAAAAGGACACCCCTTAAAGAGGCTCTGTCACCAGATTTTGCAACCCCTATCTGCTATTGCAGGAGATCGGCGCTGCAATGTAGATTACAGTAACGTTTTTATTTTTAAAAAACGAGCATTTTTGGCCAAGTTATGACCATTTTTGTAGTTATGCAAATGAGGCTTGCAAAAGTCCAAGTGGGTGTGTTGAAAAGTAAAAGTCCAAGTGGGCGTGTATTAGGTGCGTACATCGGGGCGTTTTTAATACTTTTACTAGCTGGGCGCTCTGATGAGAAGTATCATCCACTTCTCTTCAGAACGCCCAGCTTCTGGCAGTGCAGACACAGCGTGTTCTCGAGAGATCACGCTGTGACGTCACTCACAGGTCCTGCATCGTGTCAGACGAGCGAGGACACCGGCACCAGAGGCTACAGTTGATTCTGCAGCAGCATCAGCGTTTGCAGGTAAGTAGCTACATCGACTTACCTGCTAACGCCGATGCTGCTGCAGAATCAACTGAAGCCTCTGGTGCCGGTGTCCTCGCTCGTCTGACACGATGCAGGACCTGTGAGTGACGTCACAGCGTGATCTCTCGAGAACACGCTGTGTCTGCACTGCCAGAAGCTGGGCGTTCTGAAGAGAAGTGGATGATACTTCTCATCAGAGCGCCCAGCTAGTAAAAGTATTAAAAACGCCCCGATGTACGCACCTAATACACGCCCACTTGGACTTTTGCAAGCCTCATTTGCATAACTACAAAAATGGTCATAACTTGGCCAAAAATGCTCGTTTTTTAAAAATAAAAACGTTACTGTAATCTACATTGCAGCGCCTATCTGCTGCAATAGCAGATAGGGGTTGCAAAATCTGGTGACAGAGCCTCTTTAAGGCATTCATCTAGAGGTGTAGTGAGCATTTTTACTGGAGACATACATCCCATAAACTGTAATGTGGGTTCTCACGGGTATGGCAATACCCTCAATGTGGCTGTTATCAGCTGCCTGGGCACACGGCAGGGCTCAGAAGGGAAAGATGAGGGGGATAAGCTGTGCGGAGTGCATCAGGGTAAGTAAAACTGGGGCAGATTAAAAATCAAGGGATGTATGATAAATTTTGAAGCACTCTTTCATACGGAGCCTTAGTTTTTCGGGACACGTGTCACATTAATATATTGCGTCCTTCCTTATCTCACTCTTAGGCCTCATGCACACGACCGTAAAAACACCCGTTATTGCGGGTCGTTATTACGACCCGCAATAACGGGCTCATAGGCTTCTGTTAGCCACGGGTACCTTCCCGTTTGCTCACGGGAAGGTACCCGTGCCGTTAAAAAAGATAGAACATGCCCTATTTCATGCCGTAATAACGGCACGGGCATCCCATAGAAGTCTATGGGGCTCCCGTAATCATGGGTGGCTCCGTGTGTTCACCCGTGATTACGGGAGCGTTGCGAGGTGAGGCGAGGTCAGGGGACTACCCGGTCTGCAGGCCACAGCCCAGTGGCGTAACTACCGCCGGGACTACAATGAAAACTATGGCAGAGCGGGGAGGTATCTCCCCGCTCTGCCATAAACAAAAGACATGTATCCCCTATCCTGTAAAAAATAAAAATAAAAGACGTTCATACTTACCGACAACTTCCTGCTTCTCCAGTCCGGTCTCCCGCCCGTTGCCTTGGTGACGCGTCCCTCTCGACATCCGGGCCGACGTCCTGGATGACGTTTCAGGCCATGTGACCGCTGCAGCCAATCACAGGTCAATCACAGGCTGCAGCGGTCACATGGACTGCCGCGTCATCCAGGGATGTCGGGCTGGATGTGAAGAGAGGGACGCGTCACCAAGACAACGGCCAAGTAAGTATGAATTTCTTTAACTTTTATTACAGAAAAGGCTGTCCCTCCTCTCTATCCTGCACTGATAGAGAGAAGGGGCTGCCGATTAGTGCAGTGCTATTTTGCTGCCAAAAACGTGCTCGTAAATACGGGTGGAATACGTGTGACACCGGACCCATATTTACGAGCACGGGTTCGTAAATACTGGTGCAAAACGGGTGGAATACGTGTGACACCGGACCCGTATTTACGCCAGTATTTACGGGTGTGAAAAAATACGGTCGTGTGCATGAGGCCTTATAGCAGATACTATGTACCGCTTTTGACTTTTTCCTTTCTTGCCAGTTTGGGGAACTTCTGGAAAGAGTTGCCCTGGTGCGATGCGTGTGGCCCGCTTCCAGAAGTACTGGGTGCCCCCCTTCTTGGTCCCTAAAAATTAGTTTGATAACCACCTCTTGAAATTCCAGGAAAGTTCCCATCTGGCCTGCACATAGACGTAGCACGTACACATTGTACAATGCCATCTGTATGATGTGCACGGCCAGCTTCTTATACCACACCGCATGGCGCTGTAGGGCTTCAGGACATGATCTGACAAGTCCACCCCTCCCATGTACCTATTGTAGTCCAGGATGCAGTCTAGATTGGGGGTCTCTGTACTGGTACCTTGTACAGGTACATGGGTACTGGTGTGGCATCTCTCTTGTCCTTGTACTTGACACACAATATGTTGCTGCTAGATTGTGCCTAGCTCTCACCCCTTCTGAGTGTTTGCCCAAGCAGAGTCTTAGTGAGGCCTCTCATATTTCTTCTAGCAGTGCCGCATGCCGCAGTACTTCTGGAAACGAGGCAGTTGAAGAGCGGGACGCTGGTATAAAAATTATCCAGGTAGAAGTGGTAACCCTGGTCCAGCAGTGGGTGCACCAAATCCAACACAATTTTTGCATTAACTCCCAGTAAGGGGGGGGCATTTTGGGGGCTGAATACTGGGGTCATTCCCTTCATATATCCTAAATTTGTAGGTATACCCTGATGCACTCTCGCACAGCTTATACATCTTCACGCCATACCTTGCCCTCTTACTCGGCAGGTACTGGCGGAATTGAAGCCTCCCTTTAAAATGTACCAGGGATTCATCTATAGAAATACACTTCTCGGGGGTCTATGCTTGGGCAAACCGGGCACTGAAACGGTCTAATAGGGGTCTCCGTTTATACAAACGGTCAAAACTGGGGTCATCTTGGAGTAGGCAATGCTCATTAGGAGTAGTGAAGTATTGCCTCATTTTTTTTTTTTTTTTAGGTTCCAGTTCAGTTCTGAAGTTGCTTTGAGGGGCCCATATATTAGAAACCCCTATCAAACACCCCATTTTAGAAACTAGACCCCTCAAAGTATTCACAACAGCATTTAGAAAGTTTATGAACCCTTTAGGTGTTTCACAGGAATTTAGAGCAAAGTAGAGGTGAAATTTACATATTTTTTTTGGTCAGAAAATCCTCTTTATACCATTTTTTTTTTATAACACAAAAGGTTTTACCAGAGAAACGCAACTTAATACGTATTGCCCGGATTCTGCAGTTTTGAGAAATATCCCACATCTGGCCCTAGTGCGGTAATGGACTGAAGCACCGGCCTCCGAAGCAAAGGAGCACCTAGTGGATTTTGAGGCCTCTTTTTTTATTAGGCACCATGTCCGGTTTGAAGAGGTCTTGTGGTGCCAAAACAGTGGAAAACCCCCAAAAGTGACCCCATTTTGGAAACTAGACCCCTTGAGGAATTCATTGTAGTTTTCTTGGGGTGCATACGGCTTTTTGATCAGTTTTTATTCTATTTTTAGGTGGCGTGGTGATTAAAAAACAGCAATTCTACTATTGTTTTTTTATTCTATTTTTTTTACAGCGTTCACCGTGCGCTATAAATGACATATTCACATTATTCTGCGGGGCGATACGATTACGGCGATACCAGATGTTTATAGTTTTTTTTTATGTCTTATGGCGTTTGCACAATAAAAGAAGTTTTGTAAAAAATCACTTCTTGTGTTACCTTATTCTAAGAGCCAGAACTGTTTTATTTTTCAATCAATAAAGCCGTGTGAGGACTTATTTTTTGCGTAACGAACTGTAGTTTCGATCAGGACCATTTTTCGGTACATGCGACTTTTTGATCTCTTTTTATTCCATTTTTTGGGAGGTGAAGTGACCAAACAATTGTTATTGTGGTACGGTTTATTATTATTTTCTTTTACGCCGTTCACCGTGCGGGATAAATAATGAAATAATTTTGTAGTTCAGGCCGTTACGGACGCGGCGATACCAATTATGTATCATTTATTTGTTTGTTTATATATTTTTATTAATAATAAATGACTGACAAGGTAAAAAGGGGGATTTTTACTTTTAAAACTTTTATTTTCTTATTTTTACACATCTTTTTGTAACTTTTTTTTTACTGTATTACTTTGTCCCACTAGGGGACTTGAGGGCAGGAGGCCCTGATCGCTATTCTAATACACTGCACTACATGCGTAGTGCACTGTATTAGAACTGTCAGCTACTCACTGACAGCAAGCATAGTGGGTCCTGACTTTGTCAGGACCCACTAGGCTTCCGTCTATGGCATAGCCGGACGCCATTGTTTGGTGTCCGGTTGCCATAGTTACCATCGCCGGCCGCTATCGTGTAGCAGGCCGGTGATTGCAGCTTAACCCCTAAAAAGCCGCGATCTCTATTGAACGCGGCTTTTAAGGGGTTAATCAGCAGTGATACAGCGATCGGTCCCCGCTGTAGGAGCTGCAGCAGCTGCTGTACGAGACAGCAGCTGTCACAGCTCCTGTATGTGTCGGGACGACGGCCAAAACGGCCGTTACTCCCGTGACGTACTATTAGGTCATGGAGCGCGAACGATACAGCTGCCATGACCTAATAGTACGTCCAGGAGCGGGAAGGGGTTAAATTAACTTCTCCGTGATTTGTCACTTTTTTAAAGTGTGGAAATACCGTCAAAATGAACATTGGTCACCAGCTTCTGAGAAGCGAATGACAACCTTTGTAAGTAAAACAAGCATCACAAATCAGAGTTGCAGCTGCAGATATCGCCAAAATCTGCAACGGAATTGCCTAGTTCTTATACCTAAGGGTATGTTCACACGGCTTATTTTCTGCCGTTTTTCGGGCTGTAAACGCCTTGAAAACGGCTGAAAAAAAACGGAAGCTCAACGCCTCCAAATATCTGCTTATTGATTTCAAATGGGAAAAACAGCGCTTCGTTCCGACGGGGCCATTGTCTCAATAGAAAAGCAGCTCCAAAAACGTCCGTAAAAAAAGACTCTTGAAAACGCTTGAAAACAGCTCCGTATTTTACGGACGTTTATAGCTTGCTGTGTGAACATAGACTAAGGCCTCATGCACACGACCGTGCTCGTAATTAAGAGCACGGCCGGCCACGGGCAGCCGGCCGCTTTTCCGAGCCGTGCTGCCATTATAAAGTATAGCAGCACGGCCCGTAAAATGAAAAAATAGAACATGTTCTATTTTTTTAACGGCACGGGCACCTTCCCGTGAGAAAACGGGAAGGTACCCGTGGCTAACAGAAGTCTATGAGCCCGTTATTGCGGGTCGTAATTACGACCCGCAATAACGGGTGTTTTTACGGTCGTGTGCATGAGGCCTAAGGGTATGTTCACACGGAGTGTTTTCAGGCCGTAAAAGTCCCGAAAAACAGCTGAAAAAAATCGGAAGCAGAAAGCCTCAAAACATCTGCCCATTGATTTCAAATGGGAAAAA
The DNA here is from genome assembly GCF_050947455.1 of Rhinoderma darwinii. Classification (NCBI taxonomy): domain Eukaryota; kingdom Metazoa; phylum Chordata; class Amphibia; order Anura; family Rhinodermatidae; genus Rhinoderma; species Rhinoderma darwinii. The sequence goes on from NC_134687.1 coordinate 504,796,459, forward strand.
CTGCATTCTGTTCAGACAGGGCGTTTTTTGACGCGGCCGTTTTTCAAAAAAGCTGCAGAAAAGAAGTACATGTCACTTCTTCAGCCGTTTTTCATAGACTATAGAAAAACAGCTCCAAAAACAGTCGCGAAAAACGCGACTGATTAAAAATAAACGTCTGAAAATCAGGAGCCGTTTTCCCTTGAAAACAGCTCCGTATTTTTTATTTTGTGTGTGCAGATACCCCAACAGTTTATAAAGCTAGCCATAAACATAAGACTTTAAATCAAAATTTTACTTTGACAGAGAAAAATTGATAAGTGACTGTCAAAACCTTCAAACTGTCAGATCCTAGTTACCCCATAGTGACAGGGGGACACTCACGGACATTAAATATTTGGCAGCTCGAGTAAGGCCGGATTCACACGAGCGTGTTTAGTCCGTGATATACGGGCCGCATTTCCCGGACTGAGCACACTGCGGGGAGCTGGGCTCCTAGCATCATTGTTATCTATGACGCTAGGAGTCCCTGCCTCTCCGCAGAACTACTGTCCCGTACTGAAAACATGTTTTCAGTACGTAACAGTTTTCCCGCAGCGAGGCAGCGGCTTCTAGCGTCATAGATAACGATGATGCTAGGAGCCCAGCTCCCCGCAGTGTGCTCAGTCCGGGAAATGCGGCCCGTATATCACGGACTAAACACGCTCGTGTGAATCCGGCCTTAGGCGGAGTTCACACCAGCATCAGGTCTATCCATTGTGCTGTTGTCAGAAGATCAAAACAAGGCAAAACCGGAAGAGACTGTTCCGTTGCACCACAGATACCACTGACAGCCGGCGGAACTCATTGACTTTAAGGCTATGTTCACACAGAGTTTTTTTGCAGGCGGAATTTCTGCCTCAACATTCAGTTTGGAAGTTTGAGGCAGATTTTCCTCTGCCTGCACGCCGATTTTCGCTGCATTTTTTTCGCCCGCAGCCATTGAGCGCCGCGGGCATAAAACACAGCGAAATACACTTTCTCTGCCTCCCATTGAAGTCAAAGGGAGGTCAGAGGTGGAAACACCCAAAGATAGGGCATGTCACTTCTTTCTCCCGCGAGGCGGTTTTACAGCTCGCGGGAGAAAACCGCCCCCGCCTCTCATTGAAATCAACGGGAGGAATTTTCGGGCCATTTTTTGACGAGTTTTTTGGGGCGGTTTCCGTGTCAAAATTACTTAGTGTGAACTTAGCTTGATGGGTTCCATCAGGTTTCCATGGTTTTACCAAAAACAACAGCGCAGCATGCTATGGTTTATGGTATTCTCAGCCAGAACTGCAATAGAGGCCACTCTTCAGTGCAAATGTGAACGAGACCCCTATTTTTAATGTGATTTTAGGAGTACAAATCAATGGATAGTAGATCAGTGAAAAAGATGTATAATAGAACACAATCCAGGAATAAACGCATTGCTGCGGTCAGAGAGACAGTAGCCGGTAATACGTATAAAATATTTATGTATTGACCTGTATTCCATTAACCCTTTCAGAACCAGGCCAGTTTTCCTCCCCACCTTCCTAAAGCCATAACCATGTTTTTCTTTTTCCGTCTATATAGCCATACGAGGGCTTGTTTTTTTGCGAATGAGTTGTAGGTTTTTCACGGCATCACTTATTGTACCATATAATGTACTGGGAAACGGTAAAAAAATCTTTGGGGTGGAATGGAAAAAAAGAACCGATTCCCCCATTCATTTTTATGGCGTTCACTTTATTCTGCGGTTCAATAGGATTACGGCAATATCAAGTTTCTAAATATTTTTTTATGTTCTATTACTTTTACAAAACTAAAAAAAACAACTCGTTTAAAAACAAAATTTGCTCTGCGTCATAGTCCCTTAATTATTTCTTGGGGCTTTTCGGCAATGGAGCGTAATAACATTATAATTTAAATTTTATTATTCATTTAATTAATATTTGACTGGTTTTAGATGCGGTAATACCACTTCCGTTTTTTATTTACATTATTTTACACAAAAAATGGGAAATGGACTCGTATGCTTGCTTGATCGCTGATACAATACACTGCAATACTTCTGTATTGCAGTGTATGGTACTTTTAACGATCTCCTATTAAGCCCTGATGACCAAGATGGCATACATGGGGGCCTTTATTAAGCCACGGGTGCCATGACAACCCATCTGCACCCCACAATTGCATAGCAAGCAGGGCGATGGGATGACAGAGGTAGCCCCCTCCCCCCCTCCTGTAACAGATTAGATGTAGCGGTCACTATCCATCAAAGTGGTTAAACGAGTTAGAGCGAGGTGTCAACTGTAATAAACAGCCAATACCCGCGGCGTATGGAGCAAGCTCAGCCGTCAGCGTGCTCCATACCCACCCCTGCTAGGACATATTTACGTCCTTTTGCGGCAAGGAATTAGGGATGAGAAATGCCGTACAGATGCCTATAAATTAAAAAAGTTTCAAGAACATGAAATAAAACGGAAACTCCAACAACAACAAAACCCTACATTTTACATGGGAAACGTTCGTTACAGACCATCACCCTTCTCAATGAATAATCTTGAGCCGAATGTTGGCGCTTAGCCAAACAGACTGCGGGAGGCACATCTCAATCCCCACAGGGCTGCGTCATCCAGATTGACTGCAAGTCCTGGTGCCATTTATTAATACATGCAATTGGTACTTCCAGTCCGGTGCCAGGAGGGGAGGAAGATGTATGTTGCTGCCCATCACTGGAACATGGAGCTCTTGGTCAGTATCCGTAATTTTGTTATCTCGGTTTAGTACTGCGTGTCTACAGGGAGCAGCGTAGAAGTGGCTTTTAACAGGGAACACAAGGGGTGCTTACAAGAGTTCTTAAAATAAAGAGAACTCTATCGGATTCAGTCCTGCAAAATATATTCACCACTTCTACACATACAATAATGCTTTTTATGTGGATTGGACAGGATAAATGTACCGGTCTGATCAAGCATAAAGACAACGCAGGAACAAAAACTATAGGAATATCCATTTCCCAGAGCAATTGGCAGATGGTGAATGTGCACAAATAATAAAACATTAGTTTACTGTCATTTTAATTTCAGCTCGAAAATAAGTAATATATTACTTATCATAATTTGGGATTGAGAATAGCTTGTGTTAACTTCTCTGAAACAACTATTTATGTTTAACAAAATAAAAGCACTAAAAGTCGAAATAAACCTTCACTTACCTAATCGAAGCTCTCCAAAATTTCCACATCCAATCTTTTTTCCCACTCTAAAATTAGGCCCAACCATCAATACTCCAGAGTTCGAGGAACCAGTACGTGTACCATGACCCGACCGACCACTAGGTCGGGCCATCCTCTCATCAGGTTTGTCCTTGTCTTTCTTTTTGCCATCCATATCAAGTTTACGGTACTCCACTTTGAATTCTTTTTTAAAGACAAGCAAACTCAAATGGGGTGTTGTAAAAATGGAAACATAACTAGAGAAGCTCCCCTCTGGATACTGTTATTCTTTCAGCTGATGATGAGGGCTCAGCAAAGGCGGATTCATCCCATTCGCAAATAGTTTCCACTGAGGACTTCCTTGCAGCAAAGAATGTCCTCCACGTTAATCCGTCAGTCCAAATGGTCTGGGCTGGACACCTAGAAGAAAAAGGCTTGGTAAAAATTATAACGTAAAAAAAAAAAAAAAAAAAAGGATCAGGCAGGCGAGACTTAAACCGCTAATAGATGCCGGTGAACATAGAATTCCCTATAAGTAGGGTACCCTTTAGCCTCCTCTAAAATGTGAGGGTATGGAGGTCTCCATATACCCACCTTCATACTAGGAAGTCATTTTAGGACCACTAACCCCACTGAAATGCTGCACCAAAAGACCCTAGTGGATCCTATTGTAATATGTTGCCTCGTCCTGTTGGCTTCACCTCAAAGAGAGGGGCGCTGCCCTCCGCACCTGGGACTAATTTTCAAATTGGCAAGTTCCTCTAGAAGTTTGTCTGCTTAGGCTCAAGGAGGGGGGGGCTGTGATATTTTGTGACTTTATTTAATACTTACCTTGCATGTTTAAAGGTCATATTGCATAAGGCACCATAGTTTTCTAGTGAGAATCTCAAAATGCGTACATGGTGGTCCACCTGGTATTCTTTTCTCCCACATCTCCATGTTCGTATAGCCCTCCCCTCTATAATGGAAACAGAACTTCCTCCACATACTGACCATTGTTTCACTGAAATGGACGTAGTTTGTCGGGTCATCTGTAGTTTGAAGTTGCTTGACTACTATATTGACTAAAGGCATTTTTCTGTAGGAGATATTTATGGCATATCCAAAGGAGGTGTGGATCCTAGAGATAGAATCCGTACCTATCGGGAGAACAGGGTTTCGTGAAACACAGTTCTGTAAGGTAAAAAGGCCACATCCGCTATCAAGCCAATAGTGAGGTGATCGCCATCACTATTCAGCCTGTGCTGGATGTGGCCTAGACTGGTCAGTGGGCCCCTTTCTATCAATATGCGGGGGTGTCACCTATCAGACATTTATGGTATATCCTGTGGATATAACAGAAATCTTAGATAGGAAAACCCCACATGACTATTACATACAGTGTGGGTATTATGTATAAAAATGTGGCCATGTAGTCCATACCAAGCAAAGTTCAACTTTTATTTTTTGAACTGCACTGGAAAAAAAAAAAAAACTTTTGTCCTTGCATACATATACAATAAGGTCAGTCCACTATACACTGGTGACAGTACGTCAAGTGAAGAAGCAATGTGCATAAACCACAACAACGCGCCACAAAAGGGAACTGCAGTCATGGCCGCTGTAGAGTACATTTTAACCAGTGTAGGGGGGAGAACACTTAAAAGAGGCTCTGTCACCAGATTTTGCAACCCCTATCTGCTATTGCAGCAGATCGGCGCTGCAATGTAGATAAGAGCAACGTTTTTATTTTAAAAAAACGAGCATTTTTGGCCAAGTTATGACCATTTTTGTATTTATGCAAATGAGGCTTGCAAAAGTACAACTGGGCGTGTTTAAAGTAAAAGTCCAAGTGGGCGTGTATTATGTGCGTACATCGGGGCGTTTTTAATACTTTTACTAGCTGGGCGTTCTGACGAGAAGTATCATCCACTTCTCTTCAGAACGCCCAGCTTCTGGCAGTGCAGACACAGAGCGTGTTCTCGAGAGATCACGCTGTGACGTCACTCACAGGTCCTGCATCGTGTCGTGACGAGCGAGGACACATCGGCACCAGAGGCTACAGATGATTCTGCAGCAGCATCGGCGTTTGCAGGTAAGTCGATGTAGCTACTTACCTGCAAACGCTGTTGCTGCTGCAGAATCCACTGTAGCCTCTGGTGCCGATGTGTCCTCGCTCGTCTGACACGATGCAGGACCTGTGAGTGACGTCACAGCGTGATCTCTCGAGAACACGCTCTGTGTCTGCACTGCCAGAAGCTGGGCGTTCTGAAGAGAAGTGGATGATACTTCTCGTCAGAACGCCCAGCTAGTAAAAGTAGTAAAAACGCCCCGATGTACGCAAATAATACACGCCCACTTGGACTTTTACTTTAAACATGCCCAGTTGTACTTTTGCAAGCCTCATTTGCATAAATACAAAAATGGTCATAACTTGGCCAAAAATGCTCGTTTTTAAAAAAAAACAAAAACGTTACTGTAATCTACATTGCAGCGCCGATCTGCTGCAATAGGGTCTGGTGACAGAGCCTCTTTAAACTTAACCCCTTAAGGACGCAGCCTAGTTTGGGCCTTAAGGCTCAGAGCCCATTTTTCAAATCTGACATATTTCACTTTATGTGGTAATAACGTCGGAATGCTTAAACCTATCCAAGCGATTCTGAGATTGTTTTCTCGTGACACTTTGGGCTTCATGTTCGTGGTAAAATTTGGTCGATATATTCAGTCTTTATTTGTGAAAAATTGCAAAATTTAGAGAAAATTTACAAAAAATAGCATTTTTCAGAATTTAAATGCATCTGCTTGAAAAACAGACGGTTATACCACCCAAAATAGTCACTAGTTCACATTTCCCATATGTCTACTTTAGATTGGCATCGTTTTTTGAACATTATTTTATTTTTCTTGGACGTTACAAGGTTTAGAACATAAACAGCAATTTCTCATATTCTTAAGAAAATTTCAAAAGCCTTTTTTTGAAGGTGCCAGTTCAGTTCTGAAGTGGATTTGAGGGGCCTATGTATTAGAAACCCCCATAAAACACCCCATTTTAAAAACTAGACCCCTCAAAGTATTCAAAACAGCATATAGAAAGTTTTTTAACCCTTCAGGCATTTCACAGGAATTAAAGCAAAGTGGAAATGAAATTTGCACATTTCATTTTTTCTGCTGAATTTCAATTTTATTCAATTTTTTTTTAGTAACAGAGAAGGTTTTACCAGAGAAACACTACTAAATACGTATTGTCCAGATTCTGCAGTTTTTAGAAATGTCCCACATGTGGCCCTACTGCGCTCGTGGACTAAAACACAAGCCCTAGAAGCAAAGAAGCACCTAGTGCATTTTGAGGCCTCTTTTTTATTAGAATATATTTTAGGCAGCATGCCAGGTTTGAAGAGGCGTTGAGGTATCAAAACAATGGAAACCCACCAGAAGTGACCCCATTTTGGAAATTACACCCCTCAAGGAATTTATTTATGGTTTTTGTTATCATTTTGACCGCACAGTTTTTTCACAGCACCTATTTGAATTGGGCTGTGAAATGAAAAAAATGATATTTTTTCCAATAAGATGTCATTTTTGAACAAAATTTCTTATTTTCACAGGGAACAACATACCCCATTTTGTTGCCCAATTTGTCCTTAGTGCGGCAATACCCCATTTGTGGTGATAAACTGCCGTTTGGGCCCATGGGAGGGCTCAGACGGAAAGGAGCGCTATGTGTTTGTTGGAGTCCAGATTTTGCTGGATTGGTTTTCGGGTGCCATGTTGCATTTGCAGAGCCCCAGAGGTATCAAAGCAATGGAAACCCACCAGAAGTGACCCCATTTTGGAAACTACACCCCTCAAGGAATTCATTTATGGTTTTTGTTATCATTTTGACCGCACAGTTTTTTCACAGCACCTATTTGAATTGGGCTGTGAAATGAAAAAAATGATATTTTTTCCAATAAGATGTCATTTTTGAACAAAATTTCTTATTTTCACAAGGAACAACATACCCCATTTTGTTGCCCAATTTGTCCTTAGTGCGGCAATACCCCATTTGTGGTGATAAACTGCACTTTGGGCCCATGGGAGGGCTCAGAAGGAAAGGACCACCATTTGGCCTACTGGAGCTTTTCTGGTGCTAAGTCATGTGTGCAGAAGCCCCTGAGGTACCAGTACAGTTGAAACCCCCGAGAAGTGACCCCATTTTAAAAACTACACCCCTTAAGACATTCATCTAGAGGTGTAGTGAGCATTTTGACCCCACAGGTACTGTGTAAAAGATAATGCGCAGCAGATGGTGCAGTGTGAGATTTGCAATTTTATATATATATGCCATTTCAGTGTCCAATATATTGTGCCCAGCATGCGCCACCGGAGATATACACCCCTTAAATTGTAATGTGGGTTCTCCTGGGTACGACAATACCCTACATGTGGCTGTTATCAGCTGCCTGGGCATACGGCAGGGCTCAGAGGGGAAAGATGAGGGGGGTAAGCTGTGCGGAGTGCATCAGGGTAAATTAAAAATCAAGGGATGTATGATACATTTTAAAACAATCTTTTATACAGAGCCCTGGTTTTTCGGGACACGTGTCACATTGGTATATTGTGTTCTTCCTTATCCCCCTCTTATAGCAGACTCTGCACCTCTTTTGACTCTTTCCCTTTCCACCGGTTTGGGGACCTTCTCCTGGAAAGTGTTGCCCTGGTACGATGCATGTGGCCTCGCTTCCAGAAGTACTGGGTGCCCCCCCTTCCTGGTCCCTAAAGATTAGATCTTGAAATTCCAGGAAAGTTCCCCTCTGGCCTGCACATCGACGTAGCACGTACGCATTGTACAAAGCCATCTGTATGATGTGCCCGGCCAGCTTCTTATACCACACCGCATGGCGCTGTAGGGCTTCAGGACTTGATTTGACAAGTCCATCCCTCCCATGTACCTATTGTAGTCCAGGATGCAGTCTGGTTTGGGGGTGGCCTTTCCTTCATATATCCTAAACCTGTAGGTATACCCTGATGCACTCTCGCACAGCTTATACATCTTCACGCCATACCTTGCCCTCTTACCTGGCAGGTACTGGCGGAATTGAACCCTCCCTTTAAAATGTACCAGGGACTCATCAATAGAAAAACACTTCTCGGGGGTGTATGCTTGGGAAAACCGGGCACTGGAACTGTCTAATAGGGGTCTCCGTTTATACAAACGGTCAAAACTGGTGTCATCTCGGAGTGGGCACGGCTCATTATCAGTATAATGTAAGAAGCGAAGTATTGCCTCATTTATTTATTTTTTTAGGTTCCAGTTCATTTCTGAAGTTGCTTTGAGGGGCCCATATATTAGAAACCCCTATCAAACACCCCATTTTAGAAACTAGACCCCTCAAAGTATTCACAACAGCATTTAGAAAGTTTATGAACCCTTTAGGTGTTTCACAGAAATTTAGAGCAAAGTAGAGGTGAAATTTACTCTTTTTATACCATTTTTTTTATAACACAAAAGGATTTATCAGAGAAACGCAACTCAATACTTATTGCCCAGATTCTGCAGTTTAGAGAAATATCCCACATGTGGCCCTCGGGCGGTAATGGACTGAAGCCCCGGCCTCCGAAGCAAAGGAGCACCTAGTGGATTTTGAGCCCTCTTTTTTATTAGGCACCATGTCCGGTTTGAAGAGGTCTTGTGGTGCCAAAACATTGGAAACCCCCCAAAAGTGACCCCAATTTGGAAACTAGACCCCTTGAGGAATCCATTGTAGTTTTCATGGGGTGCATGCGGCTTTTTGATCAGTTTTTATTCCATTTTTAGGTGGCGTGGTGACTAATAAACAGCAATTCTACTATTGTTTTGGTATACTTTTTTTTTTACAGCGTTCACCGTGCGCTATAAATGACATATTCACTTTATTCTGCGGGGCGATACGATTACGGCGATACCAGATGTTTATAGTTTTATTTTATGTCTTATGGCGTTTGCACAATAAAATACGTTTTGTAAACAATCATTCACTTTTTGTGTTACCTTATTCTAAGAGCCATAACGTTTTTATTTTTCAATCAATAAAGCCGTGCGAGGACTTATTTTTTGCGTAACGAACTGTATTTTCCATTAGTACCATTTTTAGGTACATGCGACTTTTTGATCTCTTTTTATTCCATTTTTTGGGAGGTGAAGTGACCAAACAATTGTGATTGTGGTACGGTTTATTAATATTTTTTTTTACGGCGTTCACCGTGCGGGATAAATAACAAAATAATTTTGTAGTTCAGGCCGTTACGGACGCGGCGATACCAATTATGTATAGTTTATTTGTTTGTTTATATATTTTTATTAATAATAAAGGACTGATAAGGGAAAAAGGGGGACTTTTACTTTTATTTTCTTATTTTTACACATCTTTTTTTAACTTTTTTTTTACTGTATTACTTTGTCCCACTAGGGGACTTGAGGGCAGGAGGCCCTGATCGCTATTCTAATACACTGCACTACATGCGTAGTGCAGTGTATTAGAGCTGTCAGCTACTCACTGACAGCAAGCATAGTGGGTCCTGACGTTGTCAGGACCCACTAGGCTTCCGTCTATGGCATAGCCGGACGCCATTGTTTGGTGTCCGGTTGCCATAGTCACCATCGCCGGCCGCTATCGCGTAGCAGGCCGGCGATGGCAGCTTAACCCCTAAAAAGCCGCGATCTCTATAGAACGCGGCTTTTAAGGGGTTAATCAGCGGGGACACAGCGATCGGTCCCCGCTGTAGGAGCTGTGACAGCTGCTGAACAAGACAGCAGCGTCACAGCTCCTGTATGTGTCGGGAGGACGGCCGAAACGGCCGTTACTCCCGAGACGTACTATTACGGCATGGAGCGCGAACGATACAGCTGCCATGACGTAATAGTACGTCAAGGAGCGGGAAGGGGTTAAAATTGCAATTGGTTGGCATAATATCTATATGAAAAAATCTAATGTCAACAAGGCCTTGTACTATCTACATGGGTGCTGTACCTCTCTTTTCTATGATCCGCATTGGGGGTGAAGGTGGTCATTTGTTAATAAAATTGCAATGAAATTAATCTATGAATGGCGCATAGAGCCGTTATTTTGATATAATAGGTGTTTTAAACTGGTTAGTAATTTTCTAGTTCCTTATATTCAGCCAGTGAACATGGCTTGTCATGAAAAGTTTATATCTAAAGGCAACGTTCTCTACATATGCCACATACGTGACAAAATTTAGATGACTTAAATTTAAAAAAAATAAATAAATAAATTTTTTTTAAAAACACACTATTAGGAAACCTACACAAGTCCCAATTTCCAGCAGAACATCTGGAGGAAACCGCAGGGAAGTCCACAACAAAACGTGAAGATTTTGGTGCAGATTTCCCTGCAGTGTCTGAAAAAACACACACACACACGCACGCACACGCAATCTTACGGCAACACCTGTCGGTTTCTGTGCACCTGGCACTCAGCAATGACGTGTCATCACATGTGACCACTTCAGCGGTCCCATGTTGACATGTAATCGAGGCAGGGGACTAGGAGAGTGATGCCATGGGAGCACCAGGGAAGGAGAGTAAGGCCGGGTTCCCATGGGTCGGATACACTGGGTAAAAACCATGTAGCGTAACCGACCTGGAATCCACAGCCCCTTCCGTCCGGAAAAAAAAAGCCTGTGATTGGCTGCAGCGGTCACATGGGATGATGAAAAGTCATCCCAGGAGGCCAGACTGCAGGAAGAAGGACATTCTGGCAAAGTATGATTTTTTTTTTGGCTTTCTGGTGCGGTTCTAGGGAAAACCCACAATAGAAAAAACGCAGCATGAATTGACATACTCCGGAACTAAATTCCGCACCGCAGGTCAACTTATTAACATTTACGCTGCGTTCTTTTTCCGCAGTGTGGGCATGATTTACTAAATCTTATCCACTTTGCTGCTACTGTAAATGCTGCGGAATTCCGTTGCGGAAATTACGCAGCGTTTACGCTACGTGGGAACCCGGCCTTTTTCCTTTATTATTTTCAAATTTGTTTTGCTGCAGATACGCATGTAAACTGCAACACTTGGATTTTGTTGCAGATTTCATCAGAGCCTTCCAGAATGATTGGAAACTCGCACGGTACAGCATACAACATTAACCACCACATGTAGACAGGCAGTCCTGCCAAACGCTCGCTTCATTTTTAGACAATAGTTCTAGGAAAATGTCCTATAAAAAACCACAAGTGCAGTTTTTACATGCAGCTTTCAATGTAATGATGGAGACAACACCATAAATCGCTCCCAATAGAGAATGCAGCGATTCACTCCAGCGTAACGTCTGGCCACTACAGTAATATACTGCAGCACAAAGCCACAGTGTGAATACAGCCATTTATAAGAAAAGCCCCTTAAATCACTAAAATGAAAAGCTGTAATATACTTTCCGTTTTAATTGCTCGACATTTTCTAGATCCCGGTTGTGAATGAAAGAGAACATTTAGGCTATGTTCACATGAAGGATAATCTGCAGTGTATTACAATAGCAACACAGTGGACGAGATTTAACAAATTACATCCACACACAGACGAAAATGTCCATGCGGAAATGGACGTGTGGTACAGATTTTTAAATTATTGGTATTTGTTGAAAATTTTGCCCCTCGAGTTCAAGCGGGATGTAAAAATCGACACAAAAATGAAAATGAAAAATACCATCCTCCCCTTCCGTGGCGACATTTCCCTGCTCCCTTGATTGGTCTCAGTTTAGCTGGTCTCCTGGCACGAAATTTTGTCCAATTTGACTGCTGCAGCCAATCAAAAACTGCCGAATCACATGGGACGAAATATGATCCCAGGAGGCTGGCTCAACAGAGACCAGCCAATGAGAGCAGGGAGCGGTCGCTACGCTATGCTTTTTTCATCCCTTCTTCTCTGCAGTGGCAAATGGGTCCGTAAACCGGCACCAAATCAAACATCGGATTTGCTGCCGACCGGCCCAGATTCCACAGGGAAGTCCAGCAGAAATTCAGCACGAAATCCAAATCGTGTATGATTTGGTGCAGATATTTGTCCAAATTTGCCACTACAGAAAAAAGAGGGAGTTTAAAGGGGGTGGGGGGGGGGGGGGAACACACACACACACACACACACACACACACACACACACACACACACACACACACACACACACACACACACACACACACACACACACACACACACACACACACACACACACACACCTGGAGAAAATTTTCCAAAAATATGCAACCATTCCGTAGTATAAATGGGGACGCTATTTAAAAAATCCAAACCGCAGGTCAATATCTGGACAGAAATTTTCTACAAAATGTGAATGAAATTCGTTAAAATCCCATGCACTTTGCTGCTACTAGGATACGCTGTAGATTTTCCTGCTGCAAATACGGATGGAAAATCTGCAGCAATTTAGGTACGTGTGAAAATAGCCTAAGGCCCTATTCACACGACAGGGATTCCCGGCCATGTGACGGACATTTTTTGAACAGCCGTCACACGGCCGCAGTAGGACAGTGTGGCACTAACCCGCAAGGGGGGGCGGGCAGTGTGGCACTAACCCGCAAGGGGGGGGGCGGGCAGTGTGGCACCACCCACAAGGGGGGGCGGGCAGTGTGGCACTACCCGCAAGGGGGGGCGGGCAGTGTGGCACTACCCGCAAGGGGGGGGCGGGCAGTGTGGCACTACCGTTAGCTTCCGTTTGCATCACTATTGATGTCAATAGTCGACTGCACTATTGTTTTCGTCAAAAAAACGGAAACCGGAAACCTGACGGAATGGTGACAAACTGATACCATTCGCAATGTTTCCGTCACCATCGATATCAATGGTGATGCAAACGGAAGCTATGGTTTCCTTTTACCTTTCCGTTGAGGGGTTACCCGACGGAAACCTCTGACAGAACCCCTCAAAGGAAAGCCAACGCTGATGTGAACAGACCCTTATGGTGAACATGCAGACAAATCGCTATCCTGTCCTGACAGTTTGCTACAATGTACCAGTGTACGCAAAATGTAACAGAACAGTATTAGGACTACGGTTTTAGCCTCTGGTTGCTCCCATTCATTTACAGCAGGCAGAGTTCTTGGTGAGGAATTAAAACAGCGTTTATTAGAAGTTGTGTAACACTTGTTATACAATGATCAAGGTCAAGTTACATAAAACCGGAAAAACTCTTTAATACTGATAGACAAAGGAATATGAAAAGAAAAACATGAGTTATTTTGTCAATACCCTCCAGTCATGTAATATAGTATGGCAGGTGAAAGCAGCGCTTGTAGCGACAAAGCGAGAATGTGCTGCCGAACCGACATGACCACATTCTGCTCTATAAAAGACTTCAGAACGGCTTGACCAAATAAACCGCAAACAAAACCTCCAAAACTGCAGCGTCAGCACAAGTCCCAGCACGAGTGCCAAGATGGGCCTGCTAAAAATCACAACATTATTCATAGTCTGCTGCCCAGCAGCCATTCCTCCAGAGATTCAGCCTTACATACCCATAGAATCACCCAGCCAGCATGCATGCCATACACAACACTCCGCGAAACGTCACATTTTACAGGAAAAGGAGAAGGCCCGGCAACTGCTGATCGGCACGCATTTTATAGGAGAAAATAATCCACTCACCATATAAAAAAAATGAAAAAAAAATGATCCTTTTCGGTGTCTTTTCACAATGCTTACATGCCAAGTCCTCTTACACTGTATGGAAAACTAACAATTGTGAATACGATCCTTCTATCCCCATACAGTTTGAATATTGTCGGTAGCCGACAACGATGATTCTTTGGGCTGGGTTCACACGACCTATTTTCAGACGTAAACGAGGCGTATTATGCCTCGTTTTACGTCTGAAAATAGGGCTACAATACGTCGGCAAACATCTGCCCATTCATTTGAATGGGTTTGCCGACGTACTGTGCAGACGACCGGTCAGTTACGCGTCGTCGTTTGACAGCTGTCAAACGACGACGCGTAAAATGACTGCCTCGTCAAAGAAGTGCAGGACACGTCTTTGCAACGTAATTTGAGCCGTTCTTCATTGAAGTCAATGAAGAGCAGCTCAAGATTTACGAGCGTCATAGACGCCTCGCATAATACGAGGAGCTTTTACGTCTGAAACGAGGCAGCTGTTTTCTCCTGAAAACAGTCTGCCTTTTCAGAAGTAAAAGACAGTTCTCGTGTGCACATACCCTTAAGGCTACCTAAAAGGTCCGATAAGCCGACGAGTTAGCGTTTGCTTCTTGGTCAGCTGATCGCTGCCACGTTTATACACAGGCCAACGTTGGTGGACGAGCGTTCGTACAAATCCTTATGTGTGCATGATCACTCATTGTATTCAATGGTTACCATAGAATTTCCTTTGCAGCAATCCAGTGGTGCTCTTGCCCCCAATCTCTCAGGTCATCTCATTTTAAGAGGGGGGGTACATTTATAATAGATTGTTCTCGTTGGCATCTCACCTCTACGATACGATATTTTAGCGCCATTAACTAGTGCAGTGGTTCTGGCAATTTGTACATTGTTCTATCTGGAGGACTTACGACATAACTATCAACAAGATGCCTCAGTGATCCCGGCTGGCTGCGGCACACAGCTTTAGTGCTAATATGCACCCGCTCTTAAAATTACCGGTTGTTTTTGGCAGTGGTTTTCCAATTGCTGATTTTTACAACCCTGCAATTATCAGGATTTATTTACTTTAACGATGTGAATTTGCAAGACCTGGCGAAATCTGGTTCAGAAGCAAAGTGAAATAAACAGCATGAATATGTTATTAATTAAACCGTACACGGAAAGTAAAGTAGGTAAAATAACCGCCGGCCTTTCTGTTTATGCCCATTTTTCATGTTGAGCTCTAGAACAAGGAAACGCTGTATGAGAAACTGGAGTAAAAAGGATCAGAAGTCCTGCAAAAATAAAATGTGTTTTCAAAGGGAAATTTGTATGAGAAAAAAAAATAAAAAGCCAAAAAGTACAACATTCAATCCAAACCAAAGCCTAAACTAAACTGCAGTGCCATTATTTTATTCAGAACCACATGATGGATTCCACACATAGAAATTTGTTTGGCCATGACGTTGTCCATCTGTCACCAGGGCAAACAAATTCCTCCTGGCAACCAGGTTGGTCTTGCAGCCCTGTGTGCACTTGGCAGCCGGCACCATATACTGCTAAACACTGAGTCAGATGCGGTCCGTCGTAGCCTGGTGTCATCTGTCCGGCAGAGAACGCACCATATACTGCTAAACACGGAGTCAGATGCGGTCCATCATAGCCTGGTGCCATCTGTCCGGCGGAGAACGTACCATATACTGCTAAACACGGAGTCAGATGCGGTCATACTGCTAAACACGGAGTCAGATGCGGTCCATCATAGCCTGGTGCCATCTGTCCGGCGGAGAACGTACCATATACTGCTAAACACGGAGTCAGATGCGGTCATACTGCTAAACACTGAGTCAGATGCGGTCCATCGTAGCCTGGTGCCATCTGTCCAGCAGAGAACGTACCATATACTGCTAAACACGGAGTCAGATGCGGTCCATCGTAGCTTGGTGCCATCTGTCCGGCAGAGAACGTACCATATACTGCTAAACATGGAGTCAGATGCGGTCCGTCGTAGCCTGGTGCCATCTGTCCGGCAGAGAACGTACACAGCAGCAGGATGATGGTGGTTCCGTACTCTCTAGGTGCACCAGACACAGCTAGCATGAAATCAACAGCAATAGCGGGCCACTTTCCCCTTGAAGGGGGAGGGGCTTTTTACACATTTTTTTCATGCCAATTCCTAAGAAAATGTGTTCGCATCCGCATGAAAATTCCGCCGTGTGAACAGAGCCCTATTCTCTATATCTTCTATTATGCTATTGTGTTGCAATATTAATTCTAAATAAATAAAATAAAAAAGGAAACTCACAAGTGTCGTCGTCCCCAAAAAATAAACTAATAGTAATTAATGGGCTTTTATACAGATTATACACATTACTAAGCAAAACTATATAAATGAAGATATAATATCAAGGCATCATTATTGAAAACGGAAGAGTGGTCTCATATACAGCAGGAAAGTCATTGTCATAGAGAAGTTGATCAACCACTTCAAGGTCAGCAGAGGTCGTTGTGAATAAAAAGTGATACTTGATCACAGTCACCTTGCTATTTGAAACTCAACCTGAACCTGCATTGTTTAACCTTTCCAAGAACCCATGAAAGCCCAAGCACAGGAACACTGCTCAACTTCTACATGCGGCTGAACTGGAGAAGTGATCACGGTCAGGGCTCCTGGTGGCTGCCCCTACTGCCACACACCAAAACATTGCATGCTCACGTTCCACATCAGTTTTGTCATCCACCGTTTTTGTACTACGCCGGAGGGAATGATAGAAGGGTCAGACATCTGTGAATGGGTCATTCCCTCTGGCATAGTATAAAAACGGCGGATGACAAAACGGATCAAGGTTCCCACAGAAAAAAAGTTGTGTCTCCAACGGCATCAGTTGTGACACCAGACAGTGCACGCAGCGCGTAAAGGGTTGCTGAACAACGTGGTCATCAGTTGTGTTCGGCTCAGGCATAAAACAACTGGTCGGACACAACTAATATGTATGTGAACACAGCCTTAAGAATAACGGCTCCAGAACTGTGGAGGCTAGACAGGTAATTCAAGGTGCCCCAGGGTCTGTGCAGCAGAGCCTATAACATGGTGCACTCATCTGCACATGTATGGGGTAGTGAAAGGTTCTCTTCAAGGGTATGTTCACACGCAGTGTTTTCAGGCGTATTCCTAGCTGCATCTAGCCATCATCCCCCCATCCCAAACAGGTAAATAAATGTATCATCCGCGAGCTGTCCGCAGATCGTGGGCCGTGCACATGACCGTGGTTTTTTTAGGGGAAATGCGGCCGCAAGAGCACGTTCGTGTGCATGGAGTCTAAGAAGGCCATAAAATGTTAGTATAATAGAGCGTAGACCCCTAATAGAGGAGACATTTTGAATTAAAGATGCAGACTGTTAACAAAGTCCGCTTCATTTCCCGCTATGACTGCTTGAATAAAAGGTGTAGGCCATTTAAAAAAAAGAGAATGGTAGCAAAGTGTTAAAATGTTAATTATCTTACGTACATAAAAAGTTAGTATAGAGCACACTTAGGCCCAAAAAATGCTGCGTTTTGCGTGCGCAAAAGGTCCGTGTGTCATCAGCATATGGTGCGCAGCTGCGTGATTTTCGCGCAGCCGGCATCATTATGACACTATTTTTTTTACAAACAGAAAAGCACGAGGTGCTTTTCGGTTTCCATTTATTCTTTTTACTGCTGTTGCACGAATCACGAGCGGCACCCGGAACTGCTTCCTTGTGCCGAGCGCGATTTGCATGCACCCATTGACTTCAATGGGTGCGTGCTGCGCGAAACACGGGCAAGTATAGGACATGTGGTGAGTTTTACCCAGCGCACATACGCTGCGTGAAAATCACTGACAGTCTGAACGGCCCCATTCAGTAACATAGAGCCGTGCGACGCGCGTGAAAATCACGCACGTAGCACGGACGTATAACACGTTCGTGTGAATAAGGCCTTAGGGTCAAGCTAACTTGATAAATGAGTGTGACTGGAATAACTGTTCTCCTCAAACTCCTGATGGGAACTATACTACGTGTTGGAACAAGGGGAATTCGATTTCTAATAAAGGCTTGCTTCGATTGGATGATATGACCTGGATACCTGCATAGCCTTACCCATCAATGGCTCTGAGGAAATCCTGCTGTGATGGGGGGCTTGATACCCTGAAGCTACCATGGGATGATTGCTGTATGTACCCGGAGGTGTCGGAAGGAGCGATTACTCAAATACCAAACTGGAATCAGTACAAGGGTACGGGCACCCGGAAGAAACCCATGTGACAATCTCTTCAGCGGATGTTACCTCTATATAGAGATTATTTATCCATATTGAACAAATATTTAGCATTATTATCTCCTGACAAACCGCCCTTGCTCTGTTTGGCGAAAGAGGGACCTCTGAAATTGTGCAGGAGCCTTTGCCTATAGGATCAATTGACTTATTGAAGACTATTCAAGCCCTTCCTGTCCGCACAATGTTTGTATGGACCTGTTGTGTGATTAGAATGAACACTATAAAGGAACATCTGCTCTATGTCGTATTGCTGCTTCCATTACTTTATTCTATACACCCTGACTAGAGAAATCGCCTTTAGCAACTGGTTTTTTTAATTAAGCTTAATAAGAAATGCGTCCTGTGTCTAGTTTTGAGGAGTGCCGTTTGTGTCCTGGGACCTTTTTCTTTTTTCCTGACTTGTTTATCCAGGATGACAACGTGTGACAGAGATTCAAGGTCTAATAACAGCCATTTGCATATATAAGTATAATACACGGCACTAGGGAAGTATTGCAGTGTATTAGAAGAGAGATCCAAATCGCATTGTAAAGTTTCATAATGGGATTTTAAAAAAAAGTTCATAGGAAAAAATACCCCTACAAAATTCTTTATTATGTAAAAAAATTAAATTAAAAAATAATTACACATTATTGGTATCGCAATGCCCGTCAACCCAAACTACAAAATGATCACATTATTTCTCCCACACAGTAAGCTTAGAAAAAATAAAAAAAATCTCAAAAACAATACTAGAATTGCCATTTTCTCTTTATCCCGTCTCCCCAAAAATCGGAATAAAAATCAAAAAAGCATGTTCCCCACACTACTGCACCAAAACACCTAAATTCCACCATGCAGCTATTTCATACTCCTTTGAAGTTAGCAGCGCCAGTAATTTGTCATCACAGAATTGACCATACCATGGTGTCTGCCACATAAAATTACTTATAAGCCGTGGTCACAAAATATGTCCAATCACATAGACGTGGCCACAGAGTAGTTACTACTATAGCAGTTCCCTACAAACGTGCCAGTCGCAGCAGCCACCTAACACGTGCCAGTCGCAGCAGCCACCTAACACGTGCCAGTCGCAGCAGCCACCTAACACGTGCCAGTCGCAGCAGCCACCTAACACGTGCCAGTCGCAGCAGCCACCTAGCACGTGCCAGTCGCAGCAGCCACCTAACACGTGCCAGTCGCAGCAGCCGTATAATACAACAGACTCCTCTCCTCCGTGGTTGTATATTGATCGCTATTCCTCTAAAGAGATCACATTCGTTCATGAGATGTATGTTTGGTTCGACCGACCGTTCATGTTTAGTTCAATAAGGTGAGGGAGATCATCCTCAGCCAGACACCTTTGGCAGCAGCTTATTTTCCTTGGGAAAGGATGGCGCACGTTGAAAGTCAAGATCCTTCGTTCTATCGATATTTGCTAGTAGGGGACAGTCTTGCTTCCACCATACACATTACGGTAAGCCGTAAAGTCAACATAACAGAAACTTGTATGCAAATAGCAAGTCAGCAGTTACTTGAATGTGAGGGTATGTTCACATGGATTATTTTCGGCCATTTTTCGGGTCGTAAACGGCCGAAATATCGTAAGCCGAGCGTCTCCAAACATCTGCCCATTGATTTCAATGGGAAAAACGTTGTTCTGTTCCGACGGGATGTTTTTTTACGCGGCCATTTCTAAAAACGCCCACCTAAAAAAAAAAAACACCCGTGAAAAAGTGCATGTCACTTCTTCAGCCGTTTTTCATGGACTATAGAAAAACAGATCCAAAAAAAGCGGTAAAAAACACGGGTTGCTAAAAAAAAAAAAAAAACGGCTGAAAAATCAGGAGCGGTTTGCCCTTGAAAACAGCTCCGTATTTTCAGACGTTTTTGGTTAAGCGTGTGAACATACCCTAACACTCTTCTTCTACCATTCTATGCAGCAGAGATCAGCAGACTCACTGAAGCCTAGACACTTCTTTCTTTAAAGAGGCTCTGTCACCAGATTTTGCAGCCCCTATCTCCTATTGCAGCAGATCGGCGCTGCAATGTAGATTACAGTAACGTTTTTATTTTTAAAAAACGAGCATTTTTGGCCAAGTTATGACCATTTTTGTATTTATGCAAATGAGGCTTGCAAAAGTCCAAGTGGGCGTGTTTAAAGTAAAAGTCCAAGTGGGCGTGTATTATGTGCGTACATCGGGGCGTTTTTACTACTTTTACTAGCTGGGCGTTCTGAAGAGAAGTATCATCCACTTCTCTTCAGAACGCCCAGCTTCTGGCAGTGCAGACACACAGCGTGTTCGAGAGATCACGCTGTGACGTCACTCACAGGTCCTGCATCGTGTCGGACGAGCGAGGACACATCGGCACCAGAGGCTACAGTGGATTCTGCAGCAGCATCTGCGTTTGCAGGTAAGTCGATGTAGCTACTTACCTGCAAACGCTGATGCTGCTGCAGAATCCACTGTAGCCTCTGGTGCCGACACGATGCAGGACATGGGGCAGGAAGTGACGTCACAGCGTGATCTCTCGAGAACACGCTGTGTCTGCACTGCCAGAAGCTGGGCGTTCTGAAGAGAAGTGGATGATACTTCTCGTCAGAACGCCCAGCTAGTAAAGGTAGTAAAAACGCCCCGATGTACGCACATAATACACGCCCAGTTGGACTTTTACTTTAAACACGCCCACTTGGACTTTTGCAAGCCTCATTTGCATAAATACAAAAATGGTCATAACTTGGCCAAAAATGCTCGTTTTTTAAAAATAAAAACGTTACTGTAATCTACATTGCAGCGCCGATCTGCTGCAATAGCAGATAGGAGTTGCAAAATCTGGTGACAGAGCCTCTTTAAGCGGCTTTTGACTTTTTAAACCCATGCATGCCCGAGTTCTCCTGATGCACTGAAGGCACCCCATCAATATATAAAAAACAACTTTACGTTATACAAAACTGCTGTATAGAATGCCCCACACGCACTCATTTTCAAACTACAAAAATACCTAAAACATTAAAATATAATAAGTTCAATAGGCAGGTCGGAAATTTAAAAACGGTTCTACAACATTTTATATTGATGGTAGGGGCCCGCCACCCAGCACCCGCTGCAGTTCAGCTCACTGAAGGGGCCACAGCTTCTACATAGCTTAGTAGGCCCAGAGCCATACACATTAGTAGCGGCTGTGCCTGGAATTGCAGTTCCGGTCACATTCAAGCCGCTACGAATGAGTAAGGCGCTTCATAAACGGCTGAGCGGCGGTGGTGCCGCAAGTCCAACCTCCACCAATCCAATATTGATGAGTTATCCTAAGGAAACAATTCCAAAACAAGAGGCAAGAATTCACGATCGCGTTTCATAGAAAATAAATGTTTGCCGGTAATAAGACCTTGTATCGCCAAGCTCACATCTGGCGTAGATGCAGATACGTATAAAGAAGCCTTCCTTGTAGAACGCAACCATTCCATTACTCTGTATTTGCATATAAAAATTAAAGAAAGGCTTTCTACACACAATATTTTGTTGAAACAAATCTATTTCCAACTGTTCACATAAATCAGCATTCCTGGTAAAGCATCTGTCACGTCCATGTGCTGCTGAAGAAACCAATGATCTGGCAGCGCTCAGAGAGTGGATCACGTAAACCAGAACAGAAGCAGCATCTGTTATCAAAAAATCACACACAAATTACTAGGCTGGTTTCACACACAGCGGTTTTATGCGTTTCAGTGGCTTTTTAAATGTTTTTTTTTGTGGTTAAAAAAATGCTGCAGACAGATGTTGTTCTAAATTTGATGGTGAAATATAAGAACGCCTGCTTTTACATTTTGGTGGCCTGCCCTATTTTTTTAAAACCATATCATGCTCTAATGCGGTTGTTTTTGTCCAAAGGACAAATAAGTGGTTTTGGGTACACATTGTAGATTTGCCATGATTGTGTTTATTTTTTTTAATGTATTTTTTAATAACACTTATAAGTCTCTTCTTTTTAGGCCCAGTTCCCACTGAGTTTTTTGACACATTTGACACGGAAACCGCGTCGGGAAAAAGCGCCAAAAATGCCTCCTATTGATTTTGCGGGAAAAAGAAGCGAAATGCCCTATCTTCGGGCGTTTACATCTGACCTCCCATTGACATCAATGGGAGGCAAAGAAAGTGTATTTCGCTGCGTTTTTGCCCGTGGCGCTCTATGGGCGCGAGCGAAAAACGCAGCAAATGGCGTGCAGGCAGATCAAAATCTGAATTTTGAGGCAGAATTTTCTGTGTGAACATACCCTTAGGATCCTGGTTTCTGCGAATAAAAACACTCATACAAAACTGCACCAAATCTGTAAAGTGGAAACTATGCCTAAAGCGGACTATAGACATTAGATCGTGGATTACAGCTGACAACCCAATGTGTATGAGGGGAGCCAGGAGAGACGCGCTGGGATATGCGATCAATGTCCAATTGGTAGGACGCACCCAGCAAACACTAGAATGAAGGAGCAGTGCTAGGAAGTCGCCTGGTAGCTGTGGTCAACCCCTTAAAGAGGCTCTGTCACCATATTTTGCAACCCCTATCTCCTATTGCAGCAGACAGGCGCTGCAATGTAGATTACAGTAACGTTTTTATTTTTAAAAAACGAGCATTTTTGGCCAAGTTATGACCATTTTTGTATTTATGCAAATGAGGCTTGCAAAAGTACAACTGGGCGTGTTTAAAGTAAAAGTCCATGTGGGCGTGTATTATGTGCGTACATCGGGGCGTTTTTACTACTTTTACTAGCTGGGCGTTCTGACGAGAAGTATCATCCACTTCTCTTCAGAACGCCCAGCTTCTGGTAGATCACGCTGTGACGTCACTTCCTGCCCCAGGTCCTGCATCGTGTCAGACGAGCGAGGACACATCGGCACCAGAGGCTACAGATGATTCTGCAGAAGCATCGGCGTTTGCAGGTAAGTCGATGTAGCTACTTACCTGCAAACGCTGATGCTGCTGCAGAATCAACTGTAGCCTCTGGTGCCGATGTGTCCTCGCTCGTCTCACATGATGCAGGACCTGTGAGTGACGTCACAGCGTGATCTGCCAGAAGCTGGGCGTTCTGAAGAGAAGTGGATGATACTTCTCGTCAGAACGCCCAGCTAGTAAAAGTAGTAAAAACGCCCCGATGTACGCACATAATACACGCCCAGTTGTACTTTTGCAAGAGTCATTTGCATAAATACAAAAATGGTCATAACTTGGCCAAAAAGGCTCATTTTTTAAAAATAAAAACGTTACTGTAATCTACATTGCAGCGCCGATCTCCTGCAATAGCAGATAGGGGTTGCAAAATCTGGTGACAGAGCCTCTTTAAGGCTTGTCCACACGTAGCGAAATTGCTGCGTACTTTTTGCCTGGAATGGAAGACGAAAAATACGCAGTAGAATACAGTAGTAGCATAGTGGTGAGATTTAACAAATTTCATCCACACGCCATGTAAAAGTTCAGAGCAGAAATTGACCTGCGGTGCGTATTTTTCGTACCGCAGCATGTCAATTCCTGCTAAGGAAAGTGGACAGAATTGCTGCGTTTTTCAGAGATGTCACCATCTCCCAGCATTGTGAAAAATGCAGCAAAATATGCACCATTTTCTGCAGTAAAAAAAAAAACCCCCCGCAGGAAACTGAATTTTTTCCACAGCGGAAAGTCTGCGACTTTCAACGTAATTGCTGCAGAAATTTTCTGCAGCAATTCCGTTACATGTGAACAAGCCCTTACGGGGGCAGAAAGGTCAGCCATTGACAAAATAAAAAAGGCAAGGTGTTTAACAAAGAGGCAATGGTGCTAGGTAAAGCGATTGGTAGGGGTCACAGTGGTCAGGCACCCACCAATAGGACATTCATGGAATATCCTCCCGATTTACTGAGATAACCCCTTTAACCTTAGGTCTAACCCTCACCTCCTTTGGGAAGGGCTTTACGGTTTTAACATAACAGTATCGGATACCGGGTTATGAACTACAGAGCTGTGAAGAAGGCCTTGGGACCCAAGCACAAGACCGTAGTTTTCACCCGTAATTACGGACCAATTCATTTCTATAGGCTATGGATACCTTTCTGTATATCTACGGATATGTGTCCATGCCGTAGAAATGATCCGCAAAATATAGATCATGTCCTATTCTTGTCCACAATTGCGGCACGGTCTCGCTCACAGAAGTCTATGGGAGCTTCCACAATTGCGGATGGCCATGGATGTGTATCCATAGCCGGCCGTAATTGCAGAAGCATTGCTATGCGACAACAGGGGATTCACAATGAAGACCTTTTCAAGGGTTTGACACATGTTGGTGACATAATATGTAGCCTTTTTTTTTGTGGATCTGTAAATACGGATGCCCTACGGACCGTATTTGCGGACAGCTTGCCAGATACGTGGATGACCACGGATCCATATTTGCTGACAGTAAAAACCCTTACTGGTGTGTGCATGAGGCGTTAGAGTGGCTCGCTGTGGCCGAGTGGTTTTCCTTTTTTTCCTCAGAAAACACTTTGAATTGCAGTGAAGTGAATTTCTGTAGCCCATTTCTTGCGGTGCGCTGTAATAATTGCACATTTTTGGGGGCATGTTGTTACTTTTTAAACAAGCATCATATCATGAAACAGGTCATTTTTTTCTGCAGTCAGATTAGGTTTTCACGAATGGCTGCGCAACTAATTACCGATCTTTAAAACCATGTGCTGCATGTCTAAAATCTGCAGCGCAAATCCACAGTAAGACAAGCGTGGTTTTGTGGAACAGTAATCAGCCACACGGCAAAAAGAATGTGTAAAAGCCCCTAGGCTCTGTTCATGCCTGCATGGGTGTCAGTGGGGGAGCCAACAAGTCACTTTGCCTTGGTGGGGGCATTTAGTTACAGGGCTAGGGCAGCAAACAGAATTTTTGACCTATGTGAAGAAAAGCCGAGCTACAACTCGGTGTGCATTTATCGGGGGTTGCAGAAGCTGGACACTTGGTGATCGGGTGCTAGCCGGGCAAGCTTCATTTGAAAAAAAGGGAGCGTGTGTCTTGAGACAAATTCCTTAGGGTCAGTTCACACAGAGTTTGACATGGAAACCGCGTCGGAAAACGGCCAAAAATGCCTCCCATTGATTATATCAATGGGAGGCAGGGGAGATTTTTTTCCCACGAGGAGAGAAAACAGCTCGCAGGAAAAAGAAGGGACACGCTTCAAGCGCTTACGTCTCTGACCTCCCATTGACAATGGGAGGCAGAAAAAGCTTATTTCGCAGGGCGTTTTTTTGGCCGCGGCGCTAAATGGCCGCGGGAGAAAAACGCCACGAAAATCGGCGTGCAGGCAGAGCAAACTCTGCCTCAAAATTCCAAACTGAATTTTGAGGCAGATTTTCTGCCTGCAAAAAACTCTGTGTGAACCCGGCCTAAAGGACCCGGCCTGAAAAGGCAATTTGTTTATTTTTATTTTTGCCACTCTGCCTTTTAGCAGCCATAACTTTTTTTTATTTACGTGACTGTAGGAAACGTTGTTTTATAAGGTAGAAATGGTCTTTACCCTGTGCAGTTTGGAGGTACAAATAGTGTAATTTTTTTTTGTGGCATGAAGAAAGAAAAGTGATTTCCAGAAAGGTTTCCTTTTTCTGTTTATGTTTTTATACAGTTTACG
The DNA here is from genome assembly GCF_050947455.1 of Rhinoderma darwinii. Classification (NCBI taxonomy): domain Eukaryota; kingdom Metazoa; phylum Chordata; class Amphibia; order Anura; family Rhinodermatidae; genus Rhinoderma; species Rhinoderma darwinii. The sequence goes on from NC_134687.1 coordinate 504,822,185, forward strand.
TATCACGCTAAATAACCTGTATAATTCTTCATCTTATTACATTCATGTAGATACTTAGTATGTGTTTTTTGTTTCTGTGGAATGTATGGGCAATAAAATGTGTTTTATACTAAATGACTTTTGTGGACATTTCTTTATGTTCTGATAAACAGATAACTTTTTATTGACTTAATTTTATACAGTGTCACTTTGACAGAGGCTACGATTTAGGCAACACACAGTGTGCCCTAACAGCAGGCTTACAGAACAGACAGCCCTGGGGTCCGTTAAAGGTCCCCAGGGCTGACAACAGTGTTCCTAAATCTGCGATCGGGTCACCGAGGAACGCGGTGACGCGATCAAACACGGGAGTCCCATCTCATCATGCCACCATCACGGAACGTGATGATCAAAGGGTTAAGCAACCGGGATCGGATTACTCGGATACTGGCTGAATTCAAGAAGCTGCTCTAAGTACGGGAGCTGTTCGTTACAGTAGAGTATATGGGCGCTTAGAAGTCTTTTCTATAGGGATGCCAAAAGAAGCCTCTGTAGATTAGTACCTGCACCGCCCGCCATTAAAAAATAGTAACGGGTTAAAAACGCAACACAAAAATACAGACAAAACACACGTTCTTTTTTATTAACACTTGTATCTTCTACGTGGCGGCTGTGACAGTTTAGCACGACTGTTTGTGAACACAGCCTTAGGCCTCATGTACAAGACCATAATCAGGATCCTTAGAATACGGATCCTTCAATCGAATGGCGTATTAACCTCTTGTTTATTCCGATATGTGATAGTTTAGAATATTAAAAGAAACAGGATTCAGTTCAATAAATCATATGCAGAAGTGGAAGTCCCTGTCGCCCTTCTCTATTCATATGAATAGTCAAACGTCATTCATATAAATGTAGATGACATTTCTCAATGTGTTTCAGTCATCTCCGTGTAGAAATATGCCCTGACTTGTTGGGAGAACAAAACCACCATCTATAGAGATAGTCGGAAGGAAAGTTTAAAGGAGAGGAATTAAGTAGAGCCGCAGCACCGCACAAATCCTAAACGGAGAGATAATGAGGGTCAGGACGACTTAATGAAGGTCAAAAGAAAAGCTCAACCAGCTAAAGGGGAAAGACTCGTACAGGGAACATCAGACATAAAACGGAGGGCACAGTCTGCCAGACTCGTACCAACTACATGACTTCAGAAAGGCCATGGGAAAAATACAACGAATAAATGCAAGTGTACATCAGACATGGAGATGTATAGAAGAGCAAATACTGACCGTAGGCCAACCGGCAAACCACTTACAGCCCTATGGCGACGACAACAGTGTAATATGCAAACCGTGCATTAAAAATACAGCTTACGACAAACAGGAAAATGGCTGCAGACTCCACGGAGGTTTCAGATAAATGCAGAGTAAAGAAAATTACAGAGAACAGCGACTAGTGAACTCTAAAAAGACAAGGAGCCAGAGCGGAGTTATTGAAGAAGTTTGAGCTTGCAAACAGATATTTATTATCTTAAAGTCCAACTTCACTCAAAACCCCACCCTGCCATGTCAGACCGAGATCCAAAAAGCCTAGATCTCTACCGGTTTACAGTGACAATACATCATTTTGTAGTACCCAATAATACCCAGCAGAGCCGCTCTTGTTTATTGAGAGAACGCTATAGTCTTTTTTCCATGAATGATAACAGCGTAAAGAGGCTGTCACCAGATTTTCAAACCCCTATCTCGTATTGCAGCAGATCGGCGCTGCAATGTAGATTACAGTAACGTGTTTTTTTTTTTCAAAAACAAGCATTTTTGGCCAAGTTATGACCATTTTTATATTTATGCAAATGAGCCTTTCTTAAAGAGGCTCTGTCACCAGATTTTGCAACCCCTATCTGCTATTGCAGCAGATAGGCGCTGCAATGTAGATTACAGTAACGTTTTTATTTTTAAAAAACGAGCATTTTCGGCCAAGTTATGACCATTTTTGTATTTATGCAAATGAGGCTTGCAAAAGTCCAACTGGGCGTGTTTAAAGTAAAAGTACAACTGGGCGTGTATTATGTGCGTACATCGGGGCGTGTTTACTACTTTTACTAGCTGGGCTTTCTGACGAGAAGTATCATCCACTTCTCTTCAGAACGCCCAGCTTCTGGCAGTGCAGATCTGTGACGTCACTCACAGGTCCTGCATCGTGTCGGCACCAGAGGCTACAGTTGATTCTGCAGCAGCATCGGCGTTTGCAGGTAAGTCGATGTAGCTACTAACCTGCAAACGCTGATGCTGCTGCAGAATCAACTGTAGCCTCTGGTGCCGATGTGGCCGACACGATGCAGGACCTGGGGCAGGAAGTGAGTGACGTCACAGCGTGATCTCTTGAGAACACGCTGTGTGTCTGCACTGCCAGAAGCTGGGTGGTAGCGAACAGAAGTGGATGATACTTCTCATCAGAACGCCCAGCTAGTAAAAGTAGTAAACACGCCCCGATGTACGCACATAATACACGCCCAGTTGGACTTTTACTTTTCAACACGCCCAGTTGTACTTTTGCAAGCCTCATTTGCATAAATACAAAAATGGCCATAACTTGGCCAAAAATGCTCGTTTTTTTAAAATAAAAACGTTACTGTAATCTACATTGCAGCGCCTATCTGCTGCAATAGCAGATAGGGGTTGCAAAATCTGGTGACAGAGCCTCTTTAAGTACAACTGGGCGTGTTTAAAGTTATGTACAACTGGGCGTGTATTGTGCGTGTGTACATCTGGGCGTTTTTACTTGTTTTACTAGCTGGGCGTTGTGAATAGAAGTGTATGATGCTGACGAATCAGCATCATCCACTTCTCTTCGTTACCACCCAGCTTCTGGCAGTGCACAGACACACAGCGTGTTCTCGAGAGATCACGCTGTGACGTCACTCACAGGTCCTGCATCGTGTCGGACGAGCGAGGACACATCGGCACCAGAGGCTACAGTTGATTCTGCAGCAGCATCGGCGTTTGCAGGTAAGTCAATGTAGCCTCTGTCGCCTGGTGCCGATGTGTCGTCGCTCGTTCGACATGATGCAGGACCTGGGGCAGGAAGTGACGTCACAGCGTGATCTCTCGGGAACACGCTGTGTGTCTGTGCACTGCCAGAAGCTGGGTGGTAACGAAGAGAAGTGGATGATGCTGATTCGTCAGCATCATACACTTCTATTCACAACGCCCAGCTAGTAAAACAAGTAAAAACGCCCAGATGTACACACACAATACACGCCCACTTGGACTTAACTTTAAACACGCCCAGTTGTACTTAAGAAAGGCTCATTTGCATAAATATAAAAATGGTCATAACTTGGCCAAAAATGCTCGTTTTTGAGAAAAAAAACGGTACTGTTATCTACATTGCAGCGCCGATCTGCTGCAATACGAGATAGGGGTTTGAAAATCTGGTGACAGAGCCTCTTTAAGTAGCTACTCACTCAAACAGCACCCTAGAGCTCAGTTTCCCTAAAGCACACAACCTTTTTAGAATGAGCAGTCATATGTGTGTACATGAGGAACAACGCTATTTCTGGTTTCTGCCCATTATATGTTTTCTCTGAGCTAGTGCGTGGCGCCAAACTGCTATCATGTGCTATATGACAGAGTGTGACATTTAGGGAACAGTCACTGCACACATAGAAGAGGAGGATCCCGCTCTCCGATCACATATATACAGAAGCAACAGCATGCAGAAGATTATACAGCAGTAAAGAGCAGTGTAGCTGTGAATCCAGAACTGGGGTTATATAGAAATCTTACTAGTAGCTGCAGTGTGTGTAAGCATCTCTGCTCCTGTTCCCCCCCCTCCCCATAGACTTCTACGGGAAGTGTGTATGTCTCAATCTCTTCCTGCTCCCTCCTTCCTTCTCCATAAACAATTGATAGGCTTTGAGGAGACACCCCCCCACTTCCTGTAGTCCATCTCCTTTGCTCTGTAACTAGAAATGCATTGTGCTTGACAACAGGGGAGTACAGCAGGTTACAGGAAAATAGACACCTAGTGGCAGTAACTTCACACAGAATTTGTATGGATAAAAACAACTACATTTTAACAGCAAGTAAAAGACAAAGTTGATCTATATCAGGTATACTATTAGATTAGCGTAACTTATTTTAAAAGTTATTGTCCATTTAACCTCTGAGTATAAGTAGAGGGGGTATTTTTGTATTGCGCTTAGCGCCACTCAAAATTGGATTTATAGTTCGGAGTAGAGCTAGGCATTAAAATAAAGACTTTACACATATACATTCACATTATCTCAGTATACACTGCTCTTAGGCCGGATTTACACGAGCGTGTGCGTTTTGCGCGAACAAATGTACTTAACAGCTCCGTGTGTCAGCAGCGTATGATGCGTGGCTGAGTGATTTTCGCGCAGCCGCCATCATTATGACACTCTGGTTTGTAAATAGAAAAGAACTTGGTGCTGTTCTGTTTTCATTCATACTTTCAACTGCTGTTGCGCGAATCACGCGCGTCACACGAAAGTGCATCCGTGTGGTGCGCGTGATTTTCACACACCCATTGACTTCAATGGGTGCGTGATGCGCGAACAACGCACAAATATAGGACATGTCGTGAGCTTTACGCAGCGGACACACGCTGCGTGAAACTCACGGACAGTCGTTGCACGGACGTATATCACGTTCGTCTAAATAAGCCCTTATGCTGTAACTAAAGTATACACAAGAAAGGTTAGAATGTTGTAAGGCCAAGACAACACTGCGACTACTGGAGACCTTACATTTTTCTACTAAGGTTGTGGAGCACGTAAAGGTTATGTTCACACAACGGATTAGGAAGCTGGGAAATCCATGTAAGAAACCCGTGCGTAACCCGCAAATTCGCACACTGATCAGCCCCGTCCACTGAGGACTATTGAAGTTACAGCAGGTTATAGGTGTGGATTTTTGTGGCAACCATCCCATTACTGAAAACTGCATGTGTGGCTTCAAGAAAAAAAAAATATATATATATATGTAGTTTAATTTTATTTTATTTGCAGCAGAAAAAAAAAATTCAGCAAAACTATTGCTCGTGTTCAGGAGCATGGCATTGTGAACGCTCGTTCCTGATCATTGCCCTATGTAAACAGGGCACGTTCATCGGCTGATGTGCTCTTTCATTCAGAATTAAAAAGGATCATTGACGTCAGCTCAGCTCCGTGTGTAATCATGATAGAAATGTATGGGGACGAGAAATCGCGAGTAACGAGCGCTCATCCCTATACATAAGCAATCATTGCCTCATATGAAAGCAGCACACAAGCGCCGATCAACGAGAAGTCTCGTTGAATGGCGCTCGTTTACATGGCCCACATCGGGCCATGTCATAGGACCCTCAGGCCTCATGCACACGTCAGAGATCTGGTCAGTATTTTGCAAGCCAAAACCAGGAGTGGGTCCAAAATACAGAAGAGGGCAAATCTTTCCATTATTGGTTTTCTCTGTTTATGTAACCCTACAGGTTTTGGCTTCCAAATACTGGACGTGTGCATGAGGCCTAAGGCTGGATTCACACATTCAGATCTGATGCCGAATTTTAAGCAAAAGCCAAGAGTGGATGCAACGAGCTAAAGGAGCTGTATCTATCTTTCCTTTGTACTTTTCCCTCCCTTTCTTTATCCACTCGCTGCTTTGGCTTACAAATAAAATTAAAGAAAAATTAATTTTCAAAAACTGCACCAAAACTACAAGGCCGCAATTTATTTCGACTGGCGTTTGATACACCAGTCTTAATAGTCATACTCCTGTCCATTTTTGACGGAACAGTCTCGGCCTTTTCATCGATTTGGTCCGTGAAACAAAGGACTGCACACGGAATACATCGTTGTGCGTTTCGTGTTTCACGGATCAGTCATGAGGCCTTAACATCATCAGTGCTACGTCACATAACACATCCTGACGCTGACTGGTGTTAGTTAGTACCTTGTATGAGCCACACTGGAATGATTAAAGTATCCAATGGGGAGAAGAGGTGAGGTGAGCATAGTTCATTTATTTAATGGTCCAACGAGGGGGCGCAAGGCATGGGCCCAGCACAGTCCTCCTCCACCTTGCTACACCCCATGGAGTGAGATCTATGCCAGACCGCCACTATAATTTACGCCAGTTTTCATAAATTTGTCTGGCCATTTTGGCCCGGCTCCTTTTCCAAAGTCACACCCCCAAAGTGGCGATGGGGGTGTTATCAATTACCCAGAGTGTGAATCCAGCCGAATGACTGCATACGAGCGGTTCTAGAAACACAGGTGATCACAGACAAACCATGGTAAAAATAGAATGAGGTTGGGGCTGGGTTCACACGTCGCGGTCAAAATGCATTTTTTGCTATGATTTTAGAAAAAAACGCTGAAAATGCATGACATTTAGCCACCACTTGCAAACGCAAATCTGCACGGAGAGCTAATTAAAGTGTAGAAGAATTCTGCAACGTGTAGATTAAATTACTTGACATCTCATTTACTTTGTGGTAGCGTATTACGCTGTGGATTTGCTGCAGGAAAATCTGTGTGGCAAAACCGCAAGTAATACGCATCGTGCGCAATAAAGGAGCTATCCAGCTTATAAAAATTGCCCGTTCAGCCACAGCGCTCGTACATGCACTGCAGCCTTTTCATCGGGTTTCAGGCTATTCGTACTTGCATGCGCCGTTTCTTTCGTAGCAGCTTGCATGGCATTGCAGCGTGGTCCCATTAGGGTATATTCACACGGCCGTAAAATCGGAAGCGGAACGCCTCCAAACATCTGCCCATCTATTTCAATGGGAAAACGGAATTCTGTTCCAACGGAGCGTTTTTTACGGCCGTTTTTCAAAATCACAATTATTTATACGGTGCTGTGGATGCACCCATGTGATTCCGCTTGGCCATTCAAGCAAGTGGGACGCTCAATTAGCACAGCAGCCAATCACAGCATACCTTTCTTATATCAGAGCAGTTGTCAGTCTAAAAATAAAGTGTGTGTGTGTGTGTTTTTTATTTAATTTAACTTTATTAACACCACGTGTGTGGGGGGGGGGGGTCACATGACTGATGCCATATTCAGTTAGGTCTGTTCACATCAGCGTTGTCTTTCCGTTGATGGGTCCCGCAGGAGCTTTCCGTCGGGGGAGCCCCTCAACGGAAAGGGAAACCTTAGCTTCTGTTTGCATCACCATCGATCTCAATGGTGACAGATACTTTGCTAATGGCTTCCGTTTGTCACCGTTGTGAAAAGGTTCTGTTATTTTGACAGAATCAATAGCGCAGTCGACTGCGCTATTGCGGCGCACAGGGAGAATACGCTGCGTGCTTTTGCGTAGCTGATCCGCCCCGTGTGAACTCAGCCTTAGGCCGGATTCACACGGGCGTGTGGGTTTTGCGTGCGCAAAATGTCCGTGTGTCATCAGCATATGATGCGTGGCTGCATGATTTTTGCGCAGCCGGCATCATTATGACACTGTCTTTATGTTTGTAAACAGAAAAGCATGTGGTGCTTTTCGGCATTCATTCATTGTTGCGCGAATCATGCGCGACACCCGGAAGTGCTTCCTTGTGCCGAGCACGATTTTCACGCACCCATTGACTTCAAAGGGTGCGAGCTGCGCGAAGCACGGCCAAATATAGGACATTTTGTGCGTTTAACGCAGCGAACATGCGCTGCGTGAAATTCACTGACAGTCTGAACGACCCCATAGACTAACATAGGGTCCGTGCGACGCACGTGGAAAATCACGTGCGTAGCACGGACGTATTATATGTTCGTCTGAATAAGCCCTCAATGTTAAACTCACATTTGGAAATAGTATACATAAAGTGGCCAACGCTTTTGATTGTGGCGAAGGCCTTATTCACACGAACGTGTGTTTTGCGCACGCAAAAATCGCAGCGTTTTTTGTGCGTTGCAGTGCAATGTGTCATCAGTAGTTGGTGCGTGGCTGTGTGATTTTCGCGCATATGACATCGTTATGACACTCTGTTTTTATGTTAATAAACAGAAATGAAGGAGGTGCTTTTATTTGTCCCTTCATGTCTTTAACAACTGTTGTGTGAATCACGCGTCCGTGATGCGCGTGATTTTTATGCACCCATTGACTTCAAGGGGTGCGTGATACGCGAAAAACGCCCAAGTATAGACCATGTCGTGAGTTTTACACAGCGGACACACGCTGCATGAAAATCACGGCATGTCTAAAAGGCCCAATTGAGTTACATAGGTCCGTGCGACACGCGTGATTTTCACGTGCGTATCACGGACGTTAAATACGCTCGTGTGAATGAGGCCTTAGGCTGTGAAATGATTTGAGCTGTACAGAGCCATAAAAGAGGACCTATAGCAGTCTACGGGTCCTGCTGTACCTCCACATTTGTCCGATTTCACACGGAGGCATGAACACAATCTAAGGGCCCATTCACACAAGCGTGAATAACGCCCGTGTGCCGTGCATGGAAATAACGCGCAGCACACAGACCCATTGATTTTCACGCAGCGAGAGTCCGTTGCATGAAACTCACTGCATGTCCCATATTGGTACGTTTTCACGCACCTACGCGGCCATTGAAGTCAATGGGTGCGTAAAAACCACGCAGCGCACACAGATGAACATCCGTGTGCGGTGCGTGGTTTGTGCATCAAATCGATTGAAATAAAAAACAATGCTTTGCGAGAGTGTGAAAAACGCATGCTACTCGCAAAGTACACTGATGCATAACGCAACACTCACGCGCGTTTTTTACGCACGTGAATCTGATACGCTCGTGTGAATGTAGCCTAAAGGATATAGTAGAAATGCACTTCGTAATACACAAGCCTAACGCATGTAAAACATGAACATAAAGGTCAGCAACCAGTTCTCCTATCTGTACTTTTAACACAATACACACACCCCTCTGTCAATGAACTATAGATCTACAAAAGGCTGTTATACGGTTACACTCAACCGTCAGTGTTTGCAGCAGCTGAAAAAGCAAGTAGGGCCCAATGTACACACCAATGACAAAGTTGCAGTTAGTCCGCACGTCTCAGGCAGTGTTCCTAGGAATGATTCTATTAAAACTGCATAAGGCTGGGTTCACATCGGAGTTAATTTTTCCGTCTTTTTATTCCGTAATAACAAAAAGGAAAAAAAAAACAAACACTGAAGTGCCGGATCTGTTGCATGATGCACACCAACAACGCCTGGTGAAATCAACGCCCGGTGAAATCTATGGACTTTAAGAAGCTTCGTCGGGTTTCCGTCATGGTGCCCATCATTTTACAGAATAAAATAGCACTGCATTCAGCACAATTTTTTTGGGCACTATGACCGGATCCACAATGGAGGCTGTGTTACGGAACAGATGTTATCTTAGACTAAGTAGTATGGCATTAAAAAAAACAGCCCATGTGGTTTTACCACATGGAAGTCAACTGGGGGGGAATCTACAATAACAAATCAACAACTAACCTAGCCCATGCTGCCGTGTGCCCCACAGACTAGTTGTCATCGGTACAATATGTGCGTCTCAAATCAACATCCAAATCAATGTGCAATTTACTATGATAAGCATAGAGAGGATAGGATAATATTAGGCCCCATGCACATGGGTCAGATTTGCTTTGGAAAACTCTGCAGCAAATCGGAACCAGATACCGCAGATAATTCCTTCCGAGAGTCCACACCAAATAGTGTTTCATTCGGCGCAGACTTTTGGCCAAAATAGCCGCTGCGGACACCAGATGAGGGGAGAATTAAATATTTTCCTTTCTCCCTGGTCTCCCATAGGGACGAGTCACTCCTCCCGGGGCTGGTCTCAGTGCTGCTGGCCTCCTGGGATGATTCTCTCCCATGTCACCATTGCAGCCTGTGATTGGCTGCAGTGGTCACATGGGATAAAATGTCATCCCAGGAGGCCAGCTAAACGTAGACCAGCCATGGCAGGAGTGATGTTTCTCAGGGTCGCTATGGGAACGCCAGGAGCAGAGAGTATTGAATTCTTTTATTTTTCCGTAGAACATTATACGTGCAATTTTTGCTGCGATTTCACAGCTTTTCCGCAGCAAAAACCGTAGGACTATTTGATGCGGAATTTCACTATCGCATTGAACTCAATGGGGAAAGTCCACAACAAATATTTAACTATTCTGCAGTATAAATTAACATCGGCACCGCAGATACATTTTTGCACATCTCATCCACTTACCTGCTATTGTAACACGCCGCAGATTTTCAATACACATATACGCATGGAAAATCTGCAGCAATTATGCTACGTGTGCAGGGGGGCTTAATGTAATTAATGAGATTTAATGTAAGCCCACACGTATACAAGAGGATAGAATGTAACTTTTAGGAATAAAAGCAGATCTGTTAACTCCTTAACGACCACCCACCGTCTTGACGGCAGGCGGTGCAGGTCCTTAGGCCGTAGCCCTTATTCACACGACAGGGGTTCCCGGCCGGATGACGGCCGTTCATAAAACGGCTGTCACCCGGCCACAGTAGAAACAATATACCCCTAATGGGGCTATTCACACAACCAATTTTTTGATGGGCCGGGAAAACCGGCCGTCAAAAAATGTGACATGCCCTATTTTCAGCCGTTCACCCGGCCCCCATAGAAGTCTATAGGGCCGGGTAATACACAGCCATCATTGGAATGTGTCCCGAGTGACGGCCGTGTCTACCGTCGCTCGCTCTCTCTTCACAGCGCAGAGTGCATATGAGGAGGAGTTTATGCCGTTCGAACAAATCGCTGTATGCTGGAGGTAAGTTTCTACAATGTGGGAGTGCTATATAAAGGGGTGCTGTGTGGCAGGGCCCGGGTGTACAGCAGGTGGAAGGCGGCGCTGGGCTGGCTCCCTTCCCGATTGTTTTAAAAGCGCCCTGCCTGACGACACCTCCCATGGCCGATGGCGCCGCTAGCAGCTGCTGCTACTGCTGTAGCGACGCCACTATAGCAGAGCAGGGAGGTATCTCCCTGCTCTATGTGCTATCCCCACTTTAGCTCCCTGAAGGAGCGGAATCCCCGTGTGTTCGGGGATTCCGCTCCTGGACAGAGCGCTTGATGTCTCTGTCCATATATGGACAGTGACATCAGGGGAAACTCCTGAAGCGGAATCCCCGAACACTCTGTGACCGGGGATTCCATACCAGGAGAAGCCAGTAACGTTCAGTGTCCATAAATGGACACAGACGACAGGGGCTTTTCCTGAAGTGGAATCACCGGCCACATGGGGATTCCACTTCAGGAGTTGCCCCTGATGTCAATGTCTAGATATGCCCGGCCCGGAACGGATGCAAAAGGGATGCAAACCGGCCGGGAAAAACGGCCGATTTTATCGGCCGACACTCGGACCCTGTCAGGACTCTGTCGTGTGAATAACGCCTCATTCACACGACAGGGTCCGAGTGTCGGCCGATAAAATCGCCCATTTTGGGCCGATATTCCCGACCGGTTTGCATCCGTTCCGATTTCGTTCCGGGCCGTGTTGCCGCTTTTAACGGACAATTTTGACCCGATTTGCATCCGGTTTTTTCCCTGACAGTTTTTAAATCGGATGAATTTCATTTGTCAATTGTTTTTTTGATCTACGTGTAGTTTATTGTGGAATGAATATTCCATAGAAACAGATACGTAATTATTTTCCTGTGCTTTATAAAACAGGAATGAATAGGATATAAATGCAGTTTATAGTGGAATGAACACATATTCCATTGAAACAGATGCCTAATTAAACTACACATAGATCCTGTTCATTCCAGGTCTATCAAGCACAGAAATTTCCAAAAACGTCTGTTTATATGGAATTTCTGTTTATTTCCTCATTACCTCCAAAGAAAATCTGTTCATGCCATGTATACCAAGCATAAAAAAATCATTATGCCCTTTTTTTATATTATCTTCACATTAGTAATCATGTTCATTCTTTTACTTTATTATTTTTCTTCATTCTTTAGTATGTCCCCCTGGACAGAGCACTTGATGTCTCTGTCAATATCTGGACAGTGACATCAGGGGCAACTCCTGAAGTGGAATCCCCATGTGGCCGGTGATTCCACTTCAGGAAAAGCCCCTGTCGTCTGTGTCCATTTATGGACACTGAACATTACTGGCTTCTCCAGGTGTGGAATCCCCGGTCACAGAGTGTTCAGGGATTCTGCTTCAGGAGTTTCCCCTGATGTCACTGTCCATATATGGACAGAGACATCAAGCGCTCTGTCCAGGAGCGGAATACCCGAACACACGGGGATTCCGCTCCTTCAAGGAGCTAAAGTGGGGCTAGCACATAGCAGAGCAGGGACGTCGCTACAGCAGTAGCAGCCGCAGCAGCTGCTAGCGGCGCCATCAGCCATGGGAGGTGTCGCCACTAGCAGCCGCTATAGCAGTGGCGATGCCTGAAGCACCCTGGCGGAAAGGCGGCTGCTGACTCGCCGTGCCAGGGCGCTTTTAAAACAAGAAGGGGAAGGGAGCCAGCGCAGCGTCCCCTTCCACCTGCTGTACGGTACCCCTGTATACAGCACCCCCACATTGTTACCTCCAGCATACAGCGCTTCTTCTGAACGGCATAAACTCCTCCTCCTCACATGCACTCTGCGCTGTGAGGAGAGAGCGAGCGACGGTAGAGACGGCCATCACTCGGGACACATTCCGGTGATGGCCGTGTATTACCCGGCCCCATAGACTTCTATGGGAGCCGGGCGGCCGGGTAAACGGCCGAAAAAAGAGCATGTCCCATTTTTTGACAGCCGGTTTTCCCGGCCCGTCAAAAAAAAAAAAAAAAAAAAAAAAAAAAAAAAAAAAAAAATCGGTTGTGTCAATAGCCCCATTAGGGGTCCATTGTTCCTACTGCAGCCGGGTGACGGACTATTTATGAACGGCCGCCACCCGGCCGGGAAACCGTGTCGTGTGAATAAGGGCTAAGGCCTTATTCACACGACAGGGTCTGAGTGTCGGCCAATAAAAAAAAAATAAAAAATAAAAAAAAAAAAATAAAAAATCGGCCGTTTTGGGACGTTTTTCCCGGCCAGTTTGCATCCGTTCCAGGCATAATGGAATAGTCTACAGCGACGTCTTTTGGCGTCGCTGTAGAAAAGGCTGATAAGCGCTCCTGTGAGTGCTCATCCTCTAAGCAGGAGATGTAACTTACAGCTCCTGATCTTAGAGCAGCCTGCTGAATACAGCTGGGGTCGGAAAACATTTGGACCCCAGCTGTTTAACCCTTTAATCACCGCGGACAGTGAACGCAGCAAGACGAAAGGGAAATCCCCGCTTTGATCTCATCATCGGAAACCCGGTGACGTGATTAAACACCGGGGAATCCCTCTGCAGTCAGCCCTGGGGACCTTCAAAAGGACCCCAGGGCTGTACACGAGCGTCATGGCACAATCAGACCGCTTTATGCCCATTTTCTTCATAAACTCATTCAGGACACCTTCACAATAACAACCGATCAACTTAAACATAAAGTGTCCATTTGATCTGTGGTGACTAAACAATTCTTTAGGGCAAACAAGGTTTTAAAAGTTGACATGTTTGAACTATCCTATCATTTGTGAAGGGAAGAAAATATAAATGCCGCCCCTGTGGCAGCATCCTTTATGCAGTTGTTTGCGGATAGGAGTCTTCACTACTATTTATAAGTAGAATTACTCAGACACATGGCAGAAGAAACATTTGGTTCAAAAAGACGTAAAAAGAAAAAAAACCACAATGGGAAAACGCATAAAAACTGGTAGTAGTAATAAAATAGGGCTATTCCCCATGGGAACCAATTAGATCTCAGCTGCTATTTTTGCAACACGGGATTGAAAATGAAAGCAATAATCTGACAGGTTGATATGGGCAGCTGCTTTACTTTTCACTGGTTTGCGTGTATCCTCATTTTTATAACAAGTCTATTATACATGGCTTTTTTCATGTAAATTGGTGAATGACAGAAGTGGTAAGATTATTAACAATAGATATAACTTACAAACAAGGCATAAACAAATTCCCAATACAGAGCACAAGACGCAGCAGTCTGTTGACCAAGTGACTCAAATATTCTGAAAGGGAAAAATCAATAGAAAGAAACGCTCAGATAGTCTGGGTTTAAGGGAAAGGTTCCTTCCATATTACCAGAAGCATTACTCGCTGGACACAATGGAAAATTGTTATATACATCAAATATTCTACTAATTATTTCTCTCCATAATCAGACATGTAGGACACACTTTCTTAAACATCTTCAAGACCAAAAAAGAAACAATCAATATCATCCTCAAAACTCATCACTAATGATCACTAGTACAAATGGAACAGGTTTCTAGCCACAAAAGAATACCCCTACCCAAAAAAAAAATAGTATATATATATATATATATAATGATACGGATAGAGAAGATCAGTCTCTCACCCCCCTCCCAAACCAGTCAAACTCACAAGGGTCCAGAAAACGGAGATCTGGGCTGCTGTAAGCAGAGTTCTTGCATTTAAAGAGGCTCTGTCACCAGATTATAAGTACCCTATCTCCTACATAATGTGATCGGCGCTGTAATCTAGGTAACAGCAGTGGTTTTTATTTAGAAAAACTATCAATTTTGACCAAGTTCTGACCTATTTTAGATTTATGCTAATGACTTTCTTAATAGACAACTGGGCTTGTTTTTACTTATTGACCAAGTGGGCGTTGTGGAGAGAAGTGTATGATGCTGACCAATCAGGATCATACACTTCTCTCCATTCATGTACTCACACACAGAGTGATCTCGCGAGATCAAGATTGCTGTCACTTACTCACACATTAACGTTACTGAAGTGTCTTGAGAGTGAATAGACATCACAACCAGCCAGGACAGGATGTTCATTCACAATCCCGACACTTCGGTAACGTTTGTGTGGGACTTACAGCACAGCACATCGAGATCACACTTGCTGTCATTAAAGGAACAGTGTCACCAAAAAAAAATTTGTAATATCAGTTTGATGTTAGTACTTTATTAAAAACGTTTGGATTAATTTGTGTGTTTGTGTGTTACTTTTTCTTATTTTTACACTTTTTCTTCCCTATGGGGGCTGCCATTTTTTTTTCCATTTCTGTATGTGTCGATTAACGACGCATACAGACATGGAATACGGCAGCTCCAGTCCCATAGGGACTGCGAACGGGGCCCGTTCCATCCACTATGGTGTACGCCGCTGTGTGGGAACGGCGCATGCGCCGCTCCCACACAGTTCAATTTGAAATGCGCGCCGTCCGGCGCCATTTTCCTGTGGACCGGAAGTCGCGCTCGGACAGTAAGATTACTACTTCCGGTCGCGGCTTCCGGACTTGTGCACATGGAGCAGCGGCAGCAGACGAAGCGGACGGACCGGAGGGAGCGGCGGCGGCGACTGGAGCAGGTAAGTGATTTCTATGTATGTTCGTGTTTCAGTGTGTGTTTACTACTGTATGTTAACCTACTACACTGTGTGTTAGCTCAAAAAATGGCGACACACAGTGTAGGAGGTTAGACCGTTCAATCCCCTCGTTTCTCCCGGCACTAGCCAGGATAAAGGAGGGGGGGATTCTGAGAGCTCACTAGAGCGAGGGATTTTTACCCAATTTTGCAGCATAAAGCAATGTGGTTGCTTTACCACATGCAATGCTGCAATTTTGGGAATGGCTCCATCTAGTGACCAGCAATGGGAAATATTATAAATTAGAATCCAATTTATAATATTTCCTGACTCGTGAAAAAAAAAATAAAAAAAATTAGAACAATGTTTAATCACCTACACACTAATTGTTTAACTAAAAAAAAAAAAAAAAACATGTTTTGCTGGCAACACATTCCCTTTGAAGAGGCTCTGTCACCAGATTTTGCAACCCCTATCTGCTATTGCAGCAAATAGGCGCTGCAATGTAGATTACAGTAACGTTTTTATTTTAAAAAAAACGAGCATTTTTGGCCAAGTTATGACCATTTTTGTATTTATGCAAATGAGGCTTGCAAAAGTCCAACTGGGCGTGTATTATGTGCGTACATCGGGGCGTTTTTACTACTTTTACTAGCTGGGCGTTCTGACGAGAAGTATCATCCACTTCTCTTCACAACGCCCAGCTTCTGGCAGTGCAGACACAGCGTGTTCTCGAGAGATCACACTGTGACGTCACTCACTTCCTGCCCCAGGTCCTGCATCGTGTCGGCCACATCGGCACCAGAGGCTACAGTTGATTCTGCAGCAGCATCAGCGTTTGCAGGTAAGTCGATGTAGCTACTTACCTGCAAACGCTGATGCTGCTGCAGAATCAACTGTAGCCTCTGGTGCCGATGTGTCCTCGCTCGTCCGACACGATGCAGGACCTGTGAGTGACGTCACAGCGTGATCTCTCGAGAACACGCTGTGTCTGCACTGCCAGAAGCTGGGCGTTGTGAAGAGAAGTGGATGATACTTCTCGTCAGAACGCCCATCTAGTAAAAGTAGTAAAAACGCCCCGATGTACGCACATAATATACGCCCACTTGGACTTTTGCAAGCCTCATTTGCATAAATACAAAAATGGTCATAACTTGGCCAAAAATGTTCGTTTTTTAAAAATAAAAACGTTACTGTAATCTACATTGCAGCGCCTATCTGCTGCAATAGCAGATAGGGGTTGCAAAATCTGGTGACATAGCCTCTTTAAGTCCCACACAAACGTTACCGAAGTGTCGAGATTGTAAATAGATACAGCGTCCTGGCTGGAGGTGATGTTTATTCACTCTCAAGACACTTCAGTAATGTTAATGTGTGAGTAAGTGACAGGAAGCGTGATCTCACGAGATCACGCTGTGTGTGAGTACATGAATGGAGAGAAGTGTATGATGTTGATTGGTCAGCGTCATACACTTCTCTCCACAACACCCACTTGGTCAAAAGGTGAAAAACACGCCCAGTTGTCTATTAAGAAAGTAATTAGCATAAATCCCAAATAGGTCATAACTGTCAAAAATGATCGCTTTTCTAAATAAAAACCACTACTGTAATCTACATTACAGCGCCGATCACATTATGTAAGAGATAGGACACTTATAATGTGGTGACAGAGCCTCTTTAAAGAGGCTCTGTCACCAGATTTTGCAACCCCTATCTGCTATTGCAGCAGATAGGCGCTGCAATGTAGATTACAGTAACGTTTTTATTTTTAAAAAACGAGCATTTTTGGCCAAGTTATGACCATTTTGGTATTTATGCAAATGAGGCTTGCAAAAGTCCAAGTGGGCGTGTTTAAAAGTAAAAGTCCAACTGGGCGTGTTTAAAAGTAAAAGTACAACTGGGCGTGTTTAAAGTAAAAGTACAACTGGGCGTGTTTAAAGTAAAAGTACAACTGGGCGTGTTTAAAGTAAAAGTACAACTGGGCGTGTTTAAAGTAAAAGTACAACTGGGCGTGTTTAAAAGTAAAAGTACAACTGGGCGTGTTTAAAAGTAAAAGTACAACTGGGCGTGTTTAAAAGTAAAAGTACAACTGGGCGTGTTTAAAAGTAAAAGTACAACTGGGCGTGTATTATGTGCGTACATCGGGGCGTTTTGAATAGAAGTATCATCCACTTCTCTTCAGAACGCCCAGCTTCTGGCAGTGCAGACACAGCCGTGTTCTCGAGAGATCACGCTGTGACGTCACTTCCCCAGGTCCTGCATCGTGTCGGACTAGCAAGGACACATCGGCACCAGAGGCTACAGTTGATTCTGCAGCAGCATCGGCGTTTGCAGGTAAATCGATGTAGCTACTTACCTGCTGATGCTGCTGCAGAATCAACTGTAGCCTCTGGTGCCGATGTGTCCTCGCTCGTCTGACACGATGCAGGACCTGTGAGTGACGTCACAGTGCTGCACTGCCAGAAGCTGGGCGTTCTAAAGAGAAGTGGATGATACTTCTCGTCAGAACGCCCAGCTAGTAAAAGAAGTAAAAACGCCCCGATGTACGCACATAATATACGCCCAGTTGTACTTTTACTTTTCAACACGCCCAGTTGTACTTTTGCAAGCCTCATTTGCATAAATATAAAAATGGTCATAACTTGGCCAAAAATGCTCGTTTTTTAAAAATAAAAACGTTACTGTAATCTACATTGCAGCGCCGATCTGCTGCAATAGCAGATAGGGGCTGCAAAATCTGGTGACAGAGCCTCTTTAAGGACTATCAAAGTTTTCACTAAATTTACCTGAGACTAAGCGCTAAAAACAGTAGTCAAAGAATAAAAATATATTATTTTGATCAACACCAATCCACTATTGCAATCATCAAAGAGGTTCACTGGTGACTACCTGACTCCCTCCATACCTGTTCAGCACGCACAAAAACTGTATAAAAGGGATGTTCTAATTAAATAGATCCTTCTCAGTTTTAAAGCGTACGGAACTTTTCAGAATAAGCTATCATATGTGTGTACATGAGGGGTATGCCATTATAGGACTTGTTATACTGAATTTTTTTAGCAGTTTTCCCCTCTGCAGGCTCTAATTCTATCTTCTATACACTGAATACAGGGAAGAGCATAATCCTGCTCACCTATATATATATATATATATATATATATATATATATATATATATATTTTTTTTTTTTTACAGCAGTAATGAGCAGTGTAGCTGAGAATCCAGGACTGGGGCGATATAGAAACCTTACAAGTAACTGCACCATGTCTGTGTGTATTTTTCTCATTCTACTTCTGCTCCCCCCTCTGCTCTCCATAGACTTGTATGGGCAGCATGTTTGGCTCTCTTTCCTGTTTCCCTCCTGCCCTTACCATAGACAGACTGTGAAGAAACGTCGTCGGCCCCCACTTTCTGTAGTTCGGCAATTCTGCACATTACTTGACAACAAGGGGTGGAAGGCAGATTACAGGAAGTGGGACACCTAGTGGCAGTAAGTTCACACAGAATTTGCATAGATAAAACAACTACATTTTAACAGTAAGGCCCCATGCACACGACTGGAGTTTTCATCCGTAATTACGGATGCAATTTCGGAACCATTCATTTCTATTGGCCACAGACACCTTTCCGTATATTTGCGGATGTGTGTCCATGCCGTAGAAATGATCTGCAAAATATAGAACAAGTCCTGTTCTTGTCCGCATCTGCAATTGCGGACGGCTACGAATGTGTATCCATAGCTGGCCGTGATTGCGAAAGCATGCTATGAGGCGGCAGGGGATTCACCATGGTGATCTTTTCAAGGTGTTGACATGCTGGTGACATCATTTGTAGCCTCCCTCTTTTTTGCGGATCCGTAAATATGGATGCACTATGGACCCTATTTTCGAACAGCATGCTGGATACGCAGATGACCACGGTTTCACGGACAGTAAAAACCCTTACGGCTTATTCAGACGTACGTGATATACGTCCGTGCAACGCACGTGATTTTCACGCGCCTCGCACGGACCTATGTTCGTCTATGGGGCTGTGCAGACAGTCCGTGATTTTGGAGCAGCGTGTCCACTGTGTAAAACTCACGACATGTCCGAGATTTGTGCGTTGTTCGCGCATCACGCACCCATTGAAGTCAATGGGTGCGTGAAAATCACGCGCAGCACACGGAAGCACTTCCGTGGGACGCACGCGATTCGCGCAACAGCAGTAAAAACTATGAATGAAAACAGAAAAGCACCACGTGCTTTTCTGTTTACAAACATACAGTGTCATAATGATGGCGGCTGCGCGAAAATCACGCAGTCACGCATCATACGCTGGTGACACACGGAGCTGTTAAGTGCCTTTTGCGCACACGCTCGTGTAAATCCAGCCTTAGTATCCATTTCCAATGTCCCAGTAAAAAGTCGATCACCGTGGGTTTGGCTGCTCTAACCACTAGCGACTGGCATCACAGGGAGGCTGTATGTGGTAACTCATTTAATAGTAAAATATGTTGGTGCTTGTAAGGAAAGCCAATGCGCGTGGCAGGATTGTTGCATATTATTCCACAGCAAAACCCAAATGTTACATGCAGATTTTGCTGCAGATTTCACCCTTTCTACATTGAAGAGGGTGAACTGCGCTGTGAACATCCACAACAAGCTGAGCATGCTCTGATTTCCATGCTTAAAATGTTCAGCAGCTTGTGGATGAGATTTGTTTAAATCTCATCCACATGCCTGGGACCGTAATTCGTGGCGGATTTACCTTGCGCAAAACTACAGCATTTCCAACCACATGTGAACATACTCTTAGGCCACATTCAGACGGCAGTATTCTGCTTCAGTACTTGTAAACCAAAACCAGGAGTAAAACAAACCGAGAAAGAGTATAACGGAAAGATTTGCACCTCGTCCGTGTTTTGGACCCACTCCTGGTTTTGGCTTATAAACACGGATGCAAAATACTGACCAAATACTGCCGTGTAAAAGTGGCCTTAGGCTGTGTTCACATCAGCGTCGGGTTCCGTTCGTGGGTCCTGCTCGACCTTTCCACCAGAGGAACCAATAAACGGAACGCCAAACGGAAACTATAGCTTCCGTTTGCATTAACATTTATTTCAATGCTAATTCTTCTGTTGCAATTGATTTCCGTTCCGCAAGGTTCCCGTTTTTTTCGCAAAAACTACGTAGTCGACTACACTATTGTTTCAGCTAAAAAACCGGAAACCTTACGGAACGGAAACCAATTGCAACGGAAGCATTACCATTGAAATCAATGGTAATGCAAACGGAAGCTATAGTTTCCGTTTGGCTTTCCGTTTATCGGTTCCTCCGACAGAAAGGTCGAACAGGGATCATTGGGAGGACAACGGCTGGTTCCCTCACCAATCAATACAAAGTCAGTTTCAAGTTCAGCGCAGCAGCCCTTTCCAGCCTTGCGCTACATTGCTATTTTAACACCGCACCTGCCGAGAAAAAGCCAAAGCGGCTGTGACCAATTCATTCTAGAGAGAGAGTGGTGCGGGTCCGAGCAAGTGATGGGATATGGAGAAGGTAAGTCAGAAGATGTGCCCAATCCCCAAATAAGGAAACAGCCAAGGCAGAACCGTATGTCCCTTTCATTTAAATGGATAGCTGGCCGGACCCACACTGCTTATTCTGTTTACATCTGCTACGTAATCATAATGGCGAACCACCACAAGACTATGGCGGCCAGTCACGACTAACGTTACATCACTTTGGATGGAACGTGACTGAGACGACCCATCCATATCCACAGTACTCTTGTGATGTCATTATGTCCCGAGTAAACAGAAAAGGCTGTGCAGGATCGGACATCGCTGGCGGGAGCAAAGAGCGTCTTTTAATTGGCAAGTAATGTGACCGCGTTTTTAATTTTACTATCTTAGACAGCTTGACTTATTTCACCCAGGAAGACCCCTTTAAGGTTATAGTATTGTTAGAATATTCAAAAACTTTATGACAAGACAATAGAACAATAAAAATGACAAAATGAAATCGGACATAGGCTCCCGCATTGTAACAAGGCATTAGGCCGCATTTAGGAAACGGTGCAGACAACGTAAAAGGTGTGAATGTATTCTCAGACGCGGAGCTATAGAAAGTTTTGGTAATGGGAGCGAGGACTTACTGGAGTGCCGATCAATAATTAAATCCAATAAAGAACACTACAGTAAACCTCTCACATGCCTGAAATGGCTGATAACAGGGAATAATAGATGACATTCAACCGGAGAGCAAATGAGAAAGACACTTTAGATCTAGTGTCCCAAACACTGGGCAACAGATTGGAGAAGTGTTTCATTCTCAGCCCCACATTGGGAGATGAAGTGACAGTGCTGTGCAGGACAAGGCGACATCACTAACAACACAGGTCTTGACCACAACAATGCAGTCTCCAGCCACTGTGACGTCATCGCCCCGTGAGGTCACAACATACAGAGCAGTGTATGACCTGGGAGTGACCTCACCAACTATACATACTGTACACAAGCTAGTCTCCCCACTCACTATAGTCTGCCCATCCATGTGCCCAACCCCTAGCAGGCCCGGCCAGCCTGCCAGGAAGAAGTCACAATAGGAAGCTAAGCGTCCAGCATAGTCCCTGTGGGATAGATGAGGATCCAGGAGGAGTCCCCGCTTCCTGTCACACCGCACATGGGTGGATAATATGGGGGATCCCCCACTGTAGAACACACAGCACCATATGACAGGCGATCAGTCACCCACCGAGCAGTCAGGGTATGATCGATCACACGTCCTGATCACAGCAGCAGCAGATCATGTCCCGGGATCCCGATGACGTAGAGTGCTGTAACCGCGTCCGGTGCCCGCCGTCTGCTAGTCGGATAACGGTTGCTGTGGGGAGCGCGGATACTCGGTGCTCTCCGGGGTAGTGTGTCGGTAAGAGGCAGGGCCGGCTCGCTCTTCCTTTGCGGTAATGAATGTAATAAAGATGGCCAGAGGAGGAGGGACCTCACACACACATACTGGAGGGAAATGTTCCGTGTCAGAGGGGAACGCGCAACGGAAACCACCCCCCCTGATACCAAGCCCGCCTCTTCCGCGACAACACAGGGGCTCAGGAGCAGAGCCGCGCTCAGCCCATTCCCCGTCCTTCGGGCCTGGACGAATTGGCAGCAAAAGTGACGACGACCCCTCCCTTTAGCCGCGACACCACCAGGGGGCAGCAGGAGTGTTGGAAACGGAGGCAGGAAAGCCCCGCCTACTGCCTTACAGTGCTGACCAATCACGTGACAGGCATTCAGAGGCCTCATCCCAGTCAGTGTACAGATCGGGGCGTGGTCACATCGAATAGTGACATAGTAATGGTAATAACAGACGATTGTGTTTCTAGTACAGCTTGTTCGCACGTCGCCACCTCCAGGTGGGGGTGGAGTTATCCGGCTCCAACTCCCAGCATTGGTCAGCTGCTGGTGTCCGTCTTAGGGATTCCCCAGGGAGGGCGGGGCAGGTTCGGCAGCTGGTGCTGGCCAATAGGATGGGGGTTGAGGCAGTCACCTCATAGGGATGGCGCTGCTGGGTTATGATGTTGTGCGCGTCATTGCTTGTGAGGTCATCGAGTGCCAGTGCCGGGTTCTAAGTAGTTTACTATGTTTTCATTTATGGGAGCTCATCTTATAGGATTTCAGCAATCTTATTTTCTTACACATTTATCAAAAACATTTTTTTGCGCCAAAGAAACCTCACATAGCAATGTTTATCAAAAATGGGAAAACTTTTTTTTCTTTAACCACTTAATGACCAGCCTATTTTAAATTAATGACTAAGCTATTATTTAAGTTTTTCCATCGTCGCATTCTAAGACCTATAACCTATAATATTTTTGCGTCTACATAGCTGTATAAGGTCTTGTTTTTTGCGGGACAAGTTGTATTTTTTAATAGCACCATTTTGGGGTACATATTGATTAACTTTTATTAACTTTTTTGAGTGGGGAATAGGAAAAAAAACAGAAATTTTGCCACACTTTTTTGCGTCCTAAATTTACGCCACTTACCGTGTGGTATAAATAACACAATAACTTTATTCAGCGGGTTGTTACGATTGCAACAATACCAAATTTGTATAGTTTTTGTATATTTTACTACTTTTACACAGTAAAAACGCTTTTCTTTCAAAATTATTTGTTTTTGTATCTCCATACTTCAAGAGCAATAACTGTTTTTATTTTTTGGATGATGCAGTTGTAGGAGGGCTTTTTTTTTTTGCATAACGACTTGTAGTTTTTATTGGTACCATTTTGGAGTAGATGCGACTTTTTGATCACTTTTTATCACATTTTTTTAACCCCTACCCGCACTAGGACGTAACTGTCCGTCGTTGCGGGAGGTTACTTCCTGCACGAGGACGTACAGTTACTGAGTTTTTCCCGGTGCACACTGTCGGCGACAGTGTGCAGCGGGAACCGGGAGGTCAGCTGTCACCGACAGCTGACACTCCCCTCTTGCCGGCCAGCGGTCCTTTGCCGCTGATTTCTGCGAATTAACCCCATAAATTCGGCGATCGGGTGCAATCGCCGAATTTTGGGGGTTTCTAACATATCGGCAGACCCCGGTCCGAAATCGCGGGGTTTGCCGATAGTTACTATGGCAAACGGAAGCCAAACAATGGCTTCCGGTTCTGCCATGGACGGTAGCCCATCAGGACCAACCTTCGGCTGGTCCTGATAGGCTTCCTGTCAGAGTGACAGGAAGTCACTGTGTCGTTCCCGATGCACACTGTCGGCAACAGTGTGCATCGGGAACTTGCAGATCAGCTGTCCCCGACAGCTGACACTCCAGTGTTGCCGATCAGCGGCTCATCGCCGTTGATTTCGGCAATTAACCCGTTACATGCGGGGCTCGTTTGCGATCTCCGCATGTAGCGGGTTTGTAGCGCATCAGCAGCCCCCATGCAATCGTGGGGGCTTCTGATGCTTGTGATGGCACCCGGGGGCCAGACAACGGCCCCCAAGTCTGCCATGTATGTCAGCCTATGAGGATCAGCCTCTGCTGATCCTCGTAGACCAACTGTCAGAGTGACTGTGACGTCACACTGACAGTTGGAACACATTACACTACCTAGGTAGTGTAATGTATTCTAGCAGCGATCAGAGCTGCAGGTCAAAAAAAGAAAGTGTAAAAAGTAAAAGAAAAGTTAATAAAAATGTTTTATAAAAGTGTAAAAATAAAAGGTTTTGTTTTCCTATAATAAGTCATTTATTATAGGGAAAAAATGAAACCGTTAAAAAAAGTACACATATTTGGTATCACCGTGTTCGTAACGACCCAAACTATGAAACTATAATGTTAATTTTTCCGCACGGTGAACACCGCAAACAAAATAAACGGAAAACTGTCAGCATCGCTATTTTTTGGTCACCATCCCTCCCAAGATATAGAATAAAAAGTGATCAAAAAGTCGAATTTACCCCAAAATGGTACCAATAAAAACTACAACCTGTCCCGCAACAAACAAGACCTCCCACAGCTTTTTTGACGAAAAAATAAAAAAGTTATGGCTCAGAATAGGGTGTCTCAGAAAATAAATAATTTTATAGAAACGTAATTTTATTGTGCTTTCGCTGCAAAATTGTAAAAAAAACTATACACATATGGTATCGGCGTAATCGTACCGACCGGCAGAATAAATTAAAACGTAATTTATTGCGCACGGTGAACGCTGTAATAAATAAAGAATTTAAAGCGCCAAAATCGCTGTTTTTTTGTCACCTTAG
Source organism: Rhinoderma darwinii (assembly GCF_050947455.1). Lineage (NCBI taxonomy): Eukaryota > Metazoa > Chordata > Amphibia > Anura > Rhinodermatidae > Rhinoderma > Rhinoderma darwinii. The sequence continues at coordinate 504,847,278 of NC_134687.1, forward strand.
CTCTAAAAAAGATCCAGAGGGGCCAAAATGCTCACTATACCCCTAGAAAAATTCCTTGAGGGGTGTAGACTCCAAAATAGGGTGACTTTTGGGGGCTTTCCACTGTTTTGGTCCCTCCGGGGCGTTGCAAACCCGACATGGCACTGAAAACCAATCCAGCAAAATCTGAGCTCCAAAATCCAAAAGGCCCTCGTTCCCTCCTGAGCCTTGCTGTGGGTCCAAACATCAGTTTACGACCACATATGGTTGTATTGCCGTAATCGGGAGAAATTGCTTTACAAATGTTGGGCGGCTTTTTCTCCTTTATTCCTTGTAAAAATGAAAAAATTCTATGTTTCCACAGAAAAATAGGTGATTTTCATCTTCACAGACTAATTCCACTAAATTCTGCAAAAAAACTGTGGGGTCAAAATGCTAAGTATACCCCTAGAAAAATGCCTTGAGGGGTGTAGTTTTCAAAATGGGGTCACTTTTTGGGGGTTTCGACTGTTTAAGGTACCACAAGACCTCCTCAAACCTGACATGGTGCCAAAAATATATTCCTAAAAAAAGGAGGCCCCAAAATCCACTAGGTGCTCCTTTGCTTCTGAGGCCTGTGTTTCAGTCCATTAGGACACTAGGGCCACATGTTGGATATTTCTAAAATCTTCAGAATCTGGGCAATAAATATTGAGTTGCGTTTCTCTGGTAAAACCTTCTGTGTTACAGATTTTTTTTTATTACAAATGAATTTTGGCAAAAAAAATGAAATTTGTAAATTTCACCTCTACTTTGCCTTAATTCCTGTGAAACGCCTAAAGGGTTAAAATACTTTCTGAATGTGGTTTTGAATACCTTGAGGGGTGCAGTTTTCAAAATGGGATGACTTATGGGGGCTTTCTAATATATAAGGCCCTCAAAGCCACTTCAGAACTGAACTGGTCTGTGAAAAAATGGCTTATTGAAATTTTATTGAAAATATAAGAAATTGCTGCTAAAGTTCTAAGCCTTGTAACGTCCTAGAAAAATAAAAGTACGTGAAAAAAAATGATGCAAACATAAAGTAGACATATGGGGGATGTTAACTAGTAACTATTTTGTGTGGTATTACTATCTGTTTTACAAGCAAATACATTTAAATTTAGAAAAATGCAAATTTTTGCTAAAATTTGAAGTTTTTCACAAATAAATATTGAATTTATCGACCAAATTTTTTCACTAACCTAAAGTACAACATGTCACGAGAAAACAATCTCAGAATCGCTTGGATAGGTTAAAGCGTTCCGGAGTTATTACCACATAAAGTGACACATGTCAGATTTGAAAAAATCATCTGTGTCCACAAGGCCAAAACAGGCTGTGTCCTAAAGGGGTTAAAGAGGCGCTGTCACCAGATTTTGCAACCCCTATCTCCTATTGCAGCAGATCGGCGCTGTAATGTTGATTACAGTAACGTTTTTATTTTTAAAAAACGAGCATTTTTGGCCAAGTTATGACCATTTTTGTATTTATGCAAATGAGGCTTGCAAAAGTACAACTGGGCGTGTTTAAAGTAAAAGTCCAAGTGGGTGTGTATTATGTGCGTACATCGGGGCGTTTTTACTACTTTTACTAGCTGGGCGTTCTGACGAGAAGTATCATCCACTTCTCTTCACAAAGCCCAGCTTCTGGCAGTGCAGACACACAGCGTGTTCTCCAGAGATCACGCTGTGACGTCACTCACTTCCTGCCCCAGGTCCTGCATCGTGTCGGCCACATCGGCACCAGAGGCTACAGTTGATTCTGCAGCAGCATCAGCGTTTGCAGGTAAGTAGATTTACCTGCAAACGCTGATTCTGCTGCAGAATCAACTGTAGCCTCTGGTGCCGATGTGTCCTCGCTCGTCTGACACGATGCAGGACCTGTGAGTGACGACACAGCGTGATCTCTCGAGAACACGCTGTTTGTCTGCACTGCCAGAAGCTGGGCGTTGTGAAGAGAAGTGGATGATACTTCTCGTCAGAGCGCCCAGCTAGTAAAAGTAGTAAACACGCCCAGATGTAACACACATAATACATGCCCAGTTGGACTTTTACTTTTCAACACGCCCAGTTGGACTTTTGCAAGCCTCATTTGCATAAATACAAAAATGGTCATATCTTGGCCAAAAATGCTTGTTTTTTAAAATTAAAAACGTTACTGTAATCTACATTGCAGCGCCTATCTGCTGCAATAGCAGATAGGGGTTGCAAAATCTGGTGACAGAGCCTCTTTAAAGGAACAGTGTCACCAAAATTTTTTTTTTTATATCAGTTTTATGTTAGGGTTTTATTAAAAACGTTTGTATTAATTTGTGTGTTTGTGTGTTACTTTTTCTTATTTTTACACTTTTTCTTCCCTATGGGGGCTGCCATTTTTTTTTCCATTTCTGTATGTGTCGATTAACGACACATACAGACATGGAATACGGCAGCTCCAGTCCCATAGGGACTGCGAACGGGGCCCGTTCCATCCACTATGGTGTACGCCGTGTGTGTGGGAACGGCGCATGCGCCGCTCCCACACAGTCCAATTTGAAATGCGCGCCGTCCGGCGCCATTTTCCTGTGGACCGGAAGTCGCGGCCGGACAGTAAGATTACTACTTCCGGTCGCGGCTTCCGGACTTGTGCACATGGAGCAGCGGCAGCAGACGGAGCGGACGGACCGGAGGGAGCGGCGGCGACTGGAGCAGGTAAGTGATTTCTATGCATGTTCGTGTTTCAGTGTGTGTTTACTAGTGTATGTAAACCTTCTACACTGTGTGTTAGCTAAAAAAATGGCGACACACAGTGTAGGAGGTTAGACCGTTCAAACCGCTCGTTTCTCCCGGCACTAGCCAGGATAAAGGAGGGAGGGATTCTGAGAGCTCACTAGAGCGAGGGATTTTTTCCCAATTTTGCAGCATAAAGCAATGTGGTTGCTTTACCACATGCAATGCTGCAATTTTGGGAATTGCTCCATCTAGTGACCAGCACTGGTAAATATTATAAATTGAAAAAAATAAAAAAAATTCGAACAATGTTTAATCACCTACACACTAATTGTTTAACTAAAAAAAAAAAAACATGTTTTGCTGGCAACACATTCCCTTTAACCTCTTAACGCCGAAGGACGGATATATACGTCCTCTGCAGCTGCTAGTTCGCACAGGAGGACGGATATATCCGTCCTGTGATGGCGCGGGTACTGAGACTGTACCCACGCGATCAGCGGCAGGAGCACGGCTGTTATACACAGCCTGGCTCCTGCTGCAACTGCCGGAATCGAAGCACGCTTAGATTCCGGCAGTTTAACCCATTAAATGCCGCTGTCAATAGTGACAGCGGCATCTAATGTCTTTGACAGAGGGAGGGAGCTCCCTCTGTCACCCCATCGGCGCCCCCGCAAACAAATCGCCGGTCGCCGTCGGGTTTCCATGGCAGCAGGGGGTCTAACAAAGACCCCCAGGTCTGCCTTCAGCATCTGCCTGTTAGGCGATGTCGGAGGCATGACCTAACAGTTTGCCTGTCAGTTTTACACTGACAGGCAATAATGCTTTGGTATACTAAGTATACCAAAGCATTATATATGCGATCGGCACGTCGCATAGTGAAGTCCCCTGGTGGGACAAAAAAAAAAAATGTCAATCAGTTAAATAAAGTTGGTGAAAAAAAATAAAATAATAATTACAGTGAAAATCAAATAAAAGTGTCAAAACAAATCACACATACACATATATGGTATCCACGCGATCGTAACAACTTGAACAATAAAATGAACACATTAATTAAACCGCCGGATGAACGGCGTCCAAAAAAACCGCAAAAAACAACGGCAAAATTCTCTCTTTTCTCCCATTCCCCCCATAAAAAATTAAATAAAAATTAATCTATAAGTCCTATGTACCCAAAAATAGTACTAATGAAAACTACACATTGGCCCGCAAAAATCAAGCCCACATACGACCACATCGACGGAAAAATAAAAACGTTACGGCTCTTGGAATGCGGCGATGCAAAAACAAGTAATTTTTTTCTAAAAGGCTTTTTATTGTGCAAACGTAGGAAAACATATAAAACCTTTACATATTTGGTATCCCCGTAATCGTGCCGACCCATAGAATAAAGTGAACATGTTATTTACGCTGCATAGTAAACGGCGTAAATTTGTAACGTGAAAATCAATGCTGGAATAGCTGCTTATTTTCAATACTCTCCTAAAATAAAGTTAATAAAAGTTAATCGATATATTATAAGCATCTAAAAATGGTACAATTACAAAATACAACTCGTCCCGCACCTTATACGGCTATATAGACGGAATACAAAAACAGTTACGACTCTTGTAATGCGACCATGAAAAAACAAAAAATAATCCTTGGTCATTAACGTGCAAAATGGCCCGGTCATTAAGGGGTTAAGGCACGATTCACAGAAAACAGCAATTTTTCCATTGTTTTTTTATATTATTTTTTTATGGCGTTCACCGTGCAGGTTAAATAATGTAATAGCTTTATAGTCAGGGTTGTTACGGATGCGGCGATATCAAATATGTGTAACTTTTTAACTTTATTTTGTTTTTTTAATAGTAAAGTATTTTGTAAGGGGAAAAACGGGGTTTTTCATTTTTGTTCACATTTTTTTTATTAAGTTTATTAAACTTTTTTTTTTTACTTTTTTACTAGTCCCTCTAGAGGACTTTAATATGAGATCATCCGACCGCATTTATAATACACTGCACTTCTGTATTGCAGTGTATTACTGCCTGTCCGTTTAAAACGGACAGGCATCTGCTAAGCCATGCCTCCGGCATGACCTAGCAGGCATTCACTACAGGCAGACCTGGGGGCCTTTATACGGCTCCCTGCTCTGTTTATTCTGATGCTACGCTGTGAAAAAGCTATTGCATCAGAATAAAGCCCATTAGTGGCCTCTGTGAAAAGGCGTATTGGTGGTCACTAACGGGTTAAAATTGCATAATTATATCACAAACAACATAACTCATCGTAACAATATGATCGGTTTACACCGATGTGTGCAAAAAATCTGTGATCTGTATGTTCATTATAGTGAATTATTATCGGATTGGCATTAAATGGGTTTTTCAGTCAAAAGGAACTGATGGCCTATCCTGAGGATACGCCATCAATATCTGATGGTGTGAGTCCGACTTCTGCCACCCCCTGCAATCAACTGTTTTAACCCCTTCCTGCTGCAGCCAGTTTTGACCTTTCTGACAGAGCCCCATTTTTCCAATCTGACATGTGTCACTTTATGTGGTAATAACTCTGGAATGCTTTTACTTATCCAAGGGATTCTGAGATTCTTTTCTTGTGACACATTGTACTTTATGTTAGTGGTAAAGTATGATCGATACATTCAGTGTTTATTTGTGAAAAAGACCAAAATTTAGAGCTAATTTGGAAATATTTGTATTTTTCGAAACTTGTATCGGCTTGTAGGACAAATAGGTATTTCACACATAATAGTTACTAGTTAACATTTTATATATGTCTATTTTATGTTGTCATCGTTTTTTAAACATCCTTTTATTTTTCTAGGACATTACAAAGCTTATAAGTTTAGCAATAATTTCTCACATTTTCAAGAAAATTCAAAAGCCTATTTTTTTAAGGACCAGCTCAGTTGTGTAGTGGCTTTGAAGGGCCTATACATTAAAAACACCCATTAATCACCCTATTTTAAAAAGTGCACCTCTCAAAGTATTCAAAACAGCATTTTTTAAAATTTTGACCAAGTGGGCGTTGTAAAGAGGAGTTTATGACGCTGACCAATCAGCATCATACACCTCTCCATTCATACTTAGCACAGCATGATCTAGCGAGATCATGCTGTGCTGTTACATGCATCCACATTAACTTGAGCTGTTGAATTCCGCCGCGGACAGTATGCAGTGGAAATCTGCAGCAGCCGTTTTTTACATTGGTTTCTATAGATTTTTAGCTAACTTAGGTCAGACGTTGCAGAAAATAACTTTGCAGAATTTAGGCTGTGGTGCAGAATTGTCACTGCAAATTTCAGCCTTTGCAATGCAAAAACTGAAATCTGCGGCAAGTCCGCTGGCATATCCGCAACGTCTGAATTACCTGTCAAATATGCGAAATGTTGCTGCAGATTTGTTGCGTAATTGCCGCAAATCTACAGCAACAATTGCAGCGGAAAAATTCTATCACGTCTGAACATGCCCTAAGTGTCTTACAGTTTTGAGCCAAGCAAGTTTGGAGCAACTCTAACACAGTTCCCTCTTCCAACCAGGTCTGAAATGGGGGAGTCTGTATCTGACATATCTGGGACAATACTGATAGAGTATGAGATGGTGGGTAAGCGAGAGACACTGTGGCGAATTTACTGATAATGGCTTACGGCAGAACACTGCATTCCCCAAGATGCATGTTTATTGAGGAACATGACGCAGCCACTGAACTATGCCAGGTTGTACCTGGCATGGTTCATTGACAATTTAACGCACCGAAAAGTGTAAATCAGTCACACACAGTGTAAACTTCAAACCCATACCCCTTTTTTTTATTTACTGCAAATACAAAAATGTTGTAGGTGTTAGAAAAATGCTACGGGGACTTGGTAAATTGGTATAATTGCATTGATTTATACGACCCACTGTCTTTAGGCCTCAATGACGTAACAAAGGAGTATAGCCCGTATTCAAACCAGGGAAGGTTCCTATCAATGCTAAAAAGTTTCTTTACACGAACAGATTTACTTTAAGAAGTTTAACATAGTTAAGATCACTGTAACGTCCAATGGGGTTGTGGATCCACTGGGCTACACCGCCGTGACGGAGTAGCTGCTGGCCAGACAGATGTTAAACAGTCACAGGTAGATGGTACCTTGGTGGCAGCTGGATACAGTCAGATAGTGGATACAAACTGGTGCCAGATAACTGGAAGCAGGCTGGTGCCAGATTACTGGAAGCAGGCTGGTGCCGGATTACGGGAAGAAGGTGGGTGCCAGATACTGTCTGGTCACGGACACAGGACGCAGGTTACCGACTGGCCACGGACACAGGATAGAGGGTACAGGATACCGACTGGTAACTGACACAGGATACGAAACCTTCGCAAGCTAACACTAGGTTAGTACAACATTGCTCAGGCACTGGAATAGTGGGCAGAGTTTCTTAAATAGTGCTGGAAGTTCAGGGATAGGCGGCAGGCACTATTCCTGGTGCACACGCTGGCCCTTGAAGAAATGGCCTGAGCGCGCATTCGTACCCTAAGGGTCCCAGGGGCAGGAGGCAGAGCGCGCCGGTGTCCCAGGTAAGGCAGCAGGGGATGCCTGCGGTGAGTATATACAGACTGTTGGCCACAGCCGCCTGGATGGGAGAGAAGCCGACGGTCCGCCGTCATCGGAGCTACAATCATACAAGATAGGAGTCATAGGACAGATCTGGACACAGATGTACTTATTTTCTGTATGCTGTCTTTGGAAAAAGATGTTTAACTTGAGATGGTCTACATTTAAGTGAGGGAGAGAGAGATATTGACAGTCGCCTACTTGGAACAATGAACTTCACTTAGATGACCGAACCATTCAAACTCATGAAAGATGGAGTGGAGTTGATGGAGATATAAATGGGATAAAAATATGTGGAAGAAACATCCAGTTGACCCAAACAAACATTCTTCTTGGCATCAATGGATATAAGGCAGAGAGAGAAGACTTTCGGTTGGCAAAAGAGTGAGATTGTTGTGGTCAAGTAATAAATTGTGTACGTGAGTATCATGGGTAGGGTAGTTTTCTCTACAGATTTTCAAATTTTACATTGAAAAGGGAAACTATGAGGATTTGCTTACTGACTCCTCATTTTCAATCTACACCATTTTAAAGAGAACCTTTCATCTCCCCATACATGTGCAGCTGAGTGCAGCATGTAATGGGGAGGGCTGATCAAACCCTGGGGCACTTTAAAAAAAAATTCTACCTCCCTCCGTTATTTAGATATCGGTGCCATTATATTTGGCACCTGATATTTAAATAACCCCCTGAACAGTCAACGGGGCGTGTACTGGCAAGGGGGCGTTACTATGGCTGTGACACTGTCCAATCAGATATGGACAGTGTTACAGCAAGAGCGAGGAGAGAGAGTGTGCGCTCTCTCTCTTCAGCTTTGAAGATCAGTCTTTTCACCCGAACTGGCAAGGGGGCGTGTCACTGTTATGGACAGTGTAAGAGCTGTGGAGAGGAGAGCGTGCATGCGCGCTCTCATCTCTTCAGCTCTTGTGACAGATCAGTATTGTACTTTGTCTGCCGAACTGGCAAGGGGGCGTGTCTCTGCTCTTACACTGTTCTTAGCAGAGACACGTCCCCTTGCCAGTTCGGCAGACAATACAAGACTGATCTCTCACAAGAGCTGAAGAGATGAGAGCGCGCTCTCCTCTCCACAGGTCTTAGGGCCTGTTCACATCAGCGTTCGCTTTCCGTTCCGGGATGCCGTCGGAGGTTTCCGTCGGGTGAACCCCGCAACGGAAAGTGTAAGTGAAACCACAGCTTCCGTTTCAGTCACCATTGATATCAATGGTGACGGAAACATCGCTAATGGTTTGCGTTCGTCACCATTCCAGCAGGTTTCCGGTTTTCCGATGGAATCAATAGCGCAGTCGACTCCGCTAGTGATTCCGTCGCTGCCAGAATGGTGACGAACGGAAACCATTTGCAATGTTTCCGTCACCATTGATATCAATGATGACTAAAACGGAAGCTGTGGTTTCACTTTCCGTTGCGGGGTTCACCCGACGGAAACCTCAGACGGAACCCCGGAACGGAAAGTGAACGCTGATGTGAACAGGTCCTTACACTGTCTGTAGCAGAGACTCCCCCTTGCCAGTTCGGGTGAAAAGACATCTTCAAAGCTGAAGAGAGAGAGCGTGCACTTTCTCTGCTCGCTCTTGCTGTGGCACTGTCCATATCTGATTGGACAGTGTCACAGCCATAGTAACACACCCCCTTGCCAGTACATGCCCCGTTGACTGTTCAGGGGGTTATGTAAATATCAGACGCCAAATATAACGGCACCGATATCTAAATAACGAAGGGAGGTAGAAAAAAAATGTAAAGTGCCCCAGGGTTTGTTCAGCCCTCCCCATTACATGCTGCACTCACCTGCATATGTATGGGGAGGTGAAAGGTTCTCTTTACAGATCTCTACTTGGTGGCAGTGAATGTGAATACTTGTTGACATCCAGCGGCTAAAACTGGTACAGAGCTTATGCTTCTCAGAGCTGAGTGTATACTACAATTGTATCATGTCTAGGCAATCATCTGTGAGTTAAAGGGGTTGTCCGTTTTCAGCAAATGAACATTATTTTTTGTGTTGTTAAAAGATATTTAATTTTCCAATATACTTTCAGTATTAATTAGATTTTTAAGATCTCGCCGTGTTGTCATTCAGTTAGGAATATTCATTGTTTTCTTCCAGTGGATACAATTCTGTCCATGGTCATGTGATGGACACACAAGTGCTGGGATCATTACAGTTACAGTATGTGTATCAGAGCTGTGTATTCTAAGGGTATGTTCACACAACAAATTAAAAACGTCCGTAAAATACGGAGCTGTTTTCAAGGGAAAACAGGCTCTGATTTTCAGCCGTTTTTTAAGCATTTAAGCGTTTTTTGATTTGTTTTTTACGACTCAAGAAGTGACATGCACTTCTTTTTACAGGGCGTTTTTTATATGCGCCGTTTTTACAATTTCTTCTTCTTTTACTGGATTACAAATTTGTCTGCTGTTTTTCTGTTTGCTACAATGTCCATGTAGAAGTGACTATGTAGATAGTGCCACACACGCTCCTGTAGATCGCGCCACACCCCCCTGTAGATAGCTCCACACACCCCAATGTACATAGCGCCACACACACCCCAATGTAGATAGCGTCACACACCGCTCTGTAGAGAGCGCCACACACCCTCCCCCCATAGATAGCGCTATTGGGTCTCCCTCTAGGAACGGAATCCCTTGCCAGAGAGTATGGATGGTGACATCAGGGGCTCCTCCAGGAGTGGAATCCCCAGTCAGAGCGTTGCAGATGCTCTGGCCTGGGATGGCGGCATCTCAAAGCCCCTAACGTCACTGTCCATATATGGATAGTGACATCAGGGGCTCCTCCAAGTGCGGAATCTCTAGCCAGAGCTTTGCTAAAGCTTTGGCCAGGGATTTTGTTCCTGTCCATATATCGACAGTAACGTCAAGGGCTTTCCCAAAACAGGAGTCCCCGGCCAGAGAGCTTGCGATATTGCGACTCCATAGTTGAAAGCCCTGACATCACTGTCCGAATATGGGGCATCAGGGGCTTACCCGGGCTCAGCGATTAAAGTAGCGCTGTGCTCGGGGAGTCCCCTTGTGAAGGCCAGGATCAGTTTTTAACGGCTTTCACAAGGGTTAATGTCTGAAAAACAGTTATCAAAAACTGATCCATTAGGGGGTGTAGCTAGCGCGCTGACAGAGATGGCCGCATAGAGAGTGAGCTCCTGTCAGACTGGAGTCTATCTGCAGCAATCTGCCTTTTATACGGGGGGCCCGGACACCACGGCCTTCATCATTTTGGAGCATTCCTCTCTTGCTAACCAGCTCCACTACCCATCTACTACAGTTATCAGGTGCACTTGTGCTTTTTACTGCTAGTCTGGTATACCAGATGAACTTCAGGCATTACCTCATTGCTTATACTTTGGAGGAGACCGCCGACTGAACAACGGCCTACTACGCAGCCGGGGCCTAAATTTCTGCACGCGTGCCACATTCTAGCGTAGCGGCGCTAGCAATATCTGTTCGGAGGACCCAGGAAAATCCTCAAATTGTGAGTGAAGTGCACATTGTTTTCCGCCTAATGTACACTACCGTTCAAAAGTTTGAGGTCACTTCGAAAATTCCTTACTTTTGCAAGAAAAGCACAGTTTTTTTCAATGAAGATAACATTAAATTAATCAGAAATACAATATATACATTGTTAATGTGCTAAATGACTATTCTAGCTGCAAACGTCTGGTTTATAATGCAATATCTACATAGGTGTATAGAGGCCCATTTCCAGCAACCATCACTCCAGTGTTCTAATGATACATTGTGTTTGCTAACTGTGTTAGAAAGCTAATGGATGATTAGAAAACACTTGAAAACCCTTGTGCAATTATGTTAACATCGCTATAAACAGTTTTGCTGTTTAGAGGAGCTATAAAACTGGCCTTCCTTTGAGCTAGTTGAGAATCTGGAGCATTACATTTGTGGGTTAGATTAAACTCTCAAAATGGCTAAAAAAAGAGAGCTTTCATGTGAAACTCGACAGTCTATTCTTGTTCTTAGAAATGAAGGCTATTCCATGCGAGAAATTGCCAAGAAACTGAAGATTTCCTACAATGGTGTGTACTACTCCCTTCAGAGGACAGCACAAACAGGCTCTAACGAGAGTAGAAAGAGAAGTGGGAGGCACCGCTGTACAACTGAGCAACAAGACAAGTACATTAGAGTCTCTAGTTTGAGAAATAGACACCTCACAGGTCCTCAACTGGCAGCTTCATTAAATAGTACCCGCAAAACGCCAGTGTCAACGTCTACAGTGAAGAGGCGACTCCGGGATTCTGGCCTTCAGGGCAGAGTTGCAAAGAAAAAGCCATATCTGAGACTGGCTAATAAAAGGAAAAGATTAATATGGGCAAAAGCACACAGACATTGGACAGAGGAAGATTGGGAAAAAAGCGTTATGGACAGACGAATCGAAGTTTGAGGTGTTTGGATCACACAGAAGAACATTTGTGAGACGCAGAACAACTGAAAAGATTTTGGAAGAGTGCCTGACGCCATCTGTCAAGCATGGTGGAGGTAATGTGATGGTCTGGGGTTGCTTTGGTGCTGGTAAAGTGGGAGATTTGTACAAGGTAAAAGGGATTTGGAATAAGGAAGGCTATCACTCCATTTTGCAACGCCATGCCATACCCTGTGGACAGCGCTTGATTGGAGCCAATTTCATCCTACAACAGGATAATGACCCAAAGCACACCTCCAAATTATGCAAGAACTATTTAGGGAAGAAGCAGGCAGCTGGTATTCTATCTGTAATGGAGTGGCCAGCGCAGCCACCAGATCTCAACCCCAAAGAGCTGTTGTGGGAGCAGCTTGACCGTATGGTACGCAAGAAGTGCCCATCAAGCCAATCCAACTTGTGGGAGGGGCTTCTGGAATCATGGGGTGAAATTTCTCCCGATTACCTCAGCAAATTAACAGCTAGAATGCCAAAGGTCTGCAATGCTGTAATTGCTGCAAATGGAGCATTCTTTGACGAAAGCAAAGTTTGAAGGAGAAAATTTTTATTTGAAATAAAAATAATTATTTCTAACCTTGTCAATGTCTTGACTATATTTTCTAGTCATTTTGCAACTCATTTGATAAATATAAGTGTGAGTTTTCATGGAAAACACAAAATTGTCTGGGTGACCCCAAACTTTTGAACGGTAGTGTATATTCGGAGATAATAGCTATATAACTATATGAACATAGCTTGAATTTTTCAGGAAGGCCCACTGCTTTCCACAACTTTACATTATCCTGAGTGCAATTCATAAACTCCTATGAGGCTTGAGGCCTAATTTTTACTGGGTCTGCTATCAAAATGACCCTGAAATGAACTGACTTGATTGACTGAGGTGAGACAGCAGATATCCTACACTTAACAACTACTCTGCATTATAGCAAGGACATTCCATATACATCACTGCTGAAGCAAAATGGTCAAAGGTAGCAAAGCTGAGGGTTGGGGCACTCCTAAACAGCAGAAAAAGGGGCAATCGGATATAGATAAATTTCTGCGGAAGCAGTCCCCTTCCTCAAAGAGAGACCCTAATAAAGCTCTGCCGGCCCCTTCCCAACAATCAGAACTCATGGAATCATCTGCTGACAGCTCGGGAGAGGAGGGTGCGAGTGGAGCTGGTTCCATGATACACTTGTCACAACATGCCATGCAAAAGATAATAGAAAATGCACTTAAACCTGTCATGAAACAAGTAATGAGGCAGATGCACAGTAGAATAGACACACTGGAAGACAACCAAGCTTCCCTTTTGGCATATGGGTCCTCCACAAGGACGGCCCTGGACAGCTGTCAAGTCCATTTCAATAACCTGCTATCCTTTGTTGAAGATCAGGATAACAGGGAAAGGAGAAACAATCTTCGTTTCAAGGGCATCCCAGAAACGATTGCTGCCTCAGATATACATGACACTGTATGTAATATACTGAAAGAATTGCTTTCTGACGATCATGCAGCAGCCTTGGTTGTGGAAATGGCACACAGGGCCCTAAAACCGAAACCAAAAGATGGAGATTCTCCACGAGATATCATCTGCCGGCTTTTGAACTCCACTCACCATGACATGGTGCTTCGAAAAGCCAAAGACGTCCAAAACTTATTTCATGATGGCCATAGCATTGCAATATTCCAGGACATTTCTCCTGTTACTTTAACCAAATGAAGGCAACTCAAACCTTTAACAGAAGCTATGAAAGGCCAAAAGTATTCCATATCGCTGGCTATTCCTATTTGGAATCGCATTTGTGCTAAATGGATTTATGAAAACCATACGTCGCCCAGATGATCTTATACCTTTATACGCTGAACTTGGCTTGGATTCACATTGTCCACTCTCGTGGTTACAGATTACAGATGTTGCAACTTTGCCAGACCTTGCTAGTTTCACTCCTTGGACCACGGTGAAAGAAAAGAATATCCGGAAGAGACTCTCCAATCCTGAGGGACAGGATCCGAATAAGTCATCGTGATATGATGGTTTCTTTTTGTTCGGTGATGTATACCGATGGAAGATTTTCTGTTATACCCTTTGATAAATGCCTTGCCTAGCTCTTGCTTGTCCTTCTAAGGGCACATATTAATATTAACCGGTTAAGGACTAGGCTGTTTTACAGCTAAATGACCAGAGCAAATTTCACAATTTTGCTATGCGCTTCTTTACATGACTATAACTCAGCAGGTGAATAAAGTTCATCTTTGAATTTTACACTCTTTTTAAAGGACAGATAGGGCTTTGTTTTAGTGGCATTTGTCAGTATATATCATTTTTTTTTTTTTCACTAAAGTGGGCAAAATTGGAAAAAAATGCAAGAATTTAACAATTGCGTCGGTTTATGCTAGCATTTTTCACACACGGTATGAACCACGGCCAAAATTAATCTCCTTTCACATTCTTCCACTTCTCCCGTGCATGGGGATACCAAATATGTGTGCCTTATTCACTGTGCGGGCATGTGCCAGGGCTTGGCATAAAAGGAGGCTTTTTGGCCTTTTCGGTCCAGGAATTTTGCATTTGATTTTAGAGCCGCATACTGTTTTCTGGGGGGTGTAATGCTGCTGAAACATTAGAATCACCCCATAAATGACTTCATTCGCACAAGTAGACCCCACAAGGTTTCCTTCAAGGGGTTTATCATATTTTTAGCAAGTCCAGTTTTCTTCTGAAAGTTTCTTGAATAAGATGGAACAAAATAAAATCAGCACTTTTTTAGCAAATGCGTCAGTTTAGGCTAGTATTTTTCACACACGGTATAGACCACGGCCAAAATTCATCTCCTTTCACGTTCTTCCACTTCTCCCGTGCATGGGGATACCAAATATGTGTGCCTTATTCGCTGTGCGGGCATGTGCCAGGGCTTGGCATAAAAGGAGGCTTTTTGGCATTTTCGGTCCAGGAATTTTGCATTTGATTTTAGAGCCGCATACTGTTTTCTGGGGGGCCTAATGCTGCTGAAACATTAGAAACACCCCATAAATGACTTCATTCACACAAGTAGACCCCACAAGGTTTCCTTCAAGGGGTTTATCATATTTTTAGCAAGTCCAGTTATCTTCTGAAAGTTTCTTGAATAAGATGGAACAAAATAAAATCAGCACTTTTTTAGCAAATGCGTCAGTTTAGGCTAGTATTTTTCACACACGGTATAGACCACGGACAAAATTCATCTCCTTTCACGTTCTTCCACTTCTCCCGTGCATGGGGATACCAAATATGTGTGCCTTATTCACTGTGCGGGCATGTGCCAGGGCTTGGCATAAAAGGAGGCTTTTTGGCCTTTTCGGTCCAGGAATTTTGCATTTGATTTTAGAGCCGCATACTGTTTTCTGGGGGGCCTAATGCTGCTGAAACATTAGAATCACCCCATAAATGACTTCATTCGCACAAGTAGACCCCACAAGGTTTCCTTCAAGGGGTTTATCATATTTTTAGCAAGTCCAGTTTTCTTCTGAAAGTTTCTTGAATAAGATGGAACAAAATAAAATCAGCACTTTTTTAGCAAATGCGTCAGTTTAGGCTAGTATTTTTCACACACGGTATAGACCACGGCCAAAATTCATCTCCTTTCACGTTCTTCCACTTCTCCCGTGCATGGGGATACCAAATATGTGTGCCTTATTCAATGGGGGGGCATGTGCCAGGGCTTGGCATAAAAGGAGGCTTTTTGGCCTTTTCGGTCTAGGAATTTTGCATTTGATTTTAGAGCCGCATACTGTTTTCTGGGGGGCCTAATGCTGCTGAAACATTAGAATCACCCCATAAATGACTTCATTCGCACAAGTAGACCCCACAAGGTTTCCTTCAAGGGGTTTATCATATTTTTAGCAAGTCCAGTTTTCTTCTGAAAGTTTCTTGAATAAGATGGAACAAAATAAAATCAGCACTTTTTTAGCAAATGCGTCAGTTTAGGCTAGTATTTTTCACACACGGTATAGACCACGGCCAAAATTCATCTCCTTTCACGTTCTTCCACTTCTCCCGTGCATGGGGATACCAAATATGTGTGCCTTATTCGCTGTGCGGGCATGTGCCAGGGCTTGGCATAAAAGGAGGCTTTTTGGTCCAGGAATTTTGCATTTGATTTTATAGCAGCATACTGTTTTCTGGGGGGTGTAATGCTGCTGAAACATTAGAATCACCCCATAAATGACTTAATTCACACAAGTAGACCCCACAAGGTTTCCTTCAAGGGGTTTATCATATTTTTAGACAGTCCAGTTTTCTTCTGAAAGTTTCTTGAATAAGATGGAACAAAATAAAATTACCTTTTTTTTTTAACAATTGCGCCAGTTTATGCTAGCTTTTTCACACACAAAATGGACCACGGACAAAATTCATCGCATTTCACATTCTTCCACTTCTCCCGTGCATGGGGATACCAAATATGTGTGCTTTATTCACGGGCATGTGCCAGGGCTTGGCATAAAAGGAGGCTTTTTGGCCTTTTCGGTCCAGGAATTCTGCACTTGATTTTATAGCAGCATACTGTTTTCTGGGGGGCCTAATGCTGCTGAAACATTAGAAACACCCCATAAATGACTTCATTCACACAAGTAGACCCCACAAGGTTTCCTTCAAGGGGTTTATCATATTTTTAGACAGTCCCGTTTTCTTCTGAAAGTTTCTTGAATAAGATGGATCAAAATAAAATTAAAATTTTTTAGCAAATGCGTCAGTTTATACCAGCATTTTTCACACACGGTATAGACCACGGTCAAAATTAATCTCCGTTCACATTCTGCCACTTCTCCCGTGCATGGGGATACCAAATATGTGGCCTTATTTATCACATAGAGATGTAGGAGGGCGGACGATAGAAGAAGATTATTTCACAAATCGCTTTTTTTCAAAGCTGGTTTTACAAAACTCAACAGAGTTTCTATAACACTTCCAAAATATCTGCTCTTGAAGCAGAAATCCCAAAATATTCATCTAGGGGTATAATGGGAATTTATTTTTTGGGGTTTTCTAAAATAAGAAATTTCAGGTTAATGCAAATGGAGCTCTCCAGCAGATGAACTTTAGAAAACATCAAACATGACATCCACCCCCCACCCATTCCCTCCCTCACCCTTGGAGTAAAATCAGGGGAAAAATAAAAACGTAATGTAGGGCAAATATATTTTCAACAAATTAACTAAAATCTAATAATTCAGAACAGTGTGGTATTTTTTAAAACATGGCTCAATGCACAGGCCTGGTTGCGAGGGACATGAGGGACAGAAATATCGGGAATCTTTGCGGTGCCCGTCTTTTCTGCAGACGCGGCACTTTTTCTGGGGGTTGCTTCTGGTTGCTGTTGGGGGAATCCGACTGACGAAGTGTCTTTCAGTCAGTCGCGTGACATCCTCAGACTGGGGGCATTCTCGGGTGTCCTGAACATCAAAAATGAGGCCTTCAATAATTTTCTCCTGGAAATCCAGGTATGTGTCTCTGCCTCTGTTTTTTTTATAGAGCACAAATGAGTTGTGGATGGCCACCTGTAACAAATAAATGGCCACCTTTTTGTACCAGGTTTTAGTTTTGCGTTTTACTAAATAGGGCTGTAAAACCTGGTCGCTTAAATCCACCCCCCCCATGTACTTGTTATATTCGGACACGCTCACTGGTTTGTGCTTGTCCGATGTTGCCCCTCTTTCCCTCACTGCCACTGTTCCTGCGGTATGAATCGTGCTTAGCACATACACATCTTTGCGATCCCTGAACTTGACCGCCAGCAATTCCTCAGATGCATAAGCACAGGAGTCCCCCTTTACCATGCGCTTCCCCACTAATTGCTGTGGAAAACCAATTCTGTTTTTGCGCATGGTACCACATGCCCCAGTCCTTGCAGCATGCAAATGCCTAAACAGGGGCACACTGGAATAAAAATTATCACAGTACAGGTGGTACCCCTTGTGAAGCAGAGGCTGCATTATCTCCCACACGATCTTACTGCTGGTGGAAAGATCAGGGGGGCATCCAGGAACATTTATTGTGCGGTCCCGCCCTTCATAAATCCTGAAGGCGGTGGTATATCCTGACCCGCTTTCACACAATTTGTAGAGCTTAACGCCATATCTTGCCCTTTTTGAAGGTAGATATTGGCGAAAGCTAAGTCTGCCATGGAAGTTGAGGAGGGATTCGTCCACACTTACATTCTGCTCAGGGGTGTAGAGTTGCAGAAATAAATTATTCAGGGAATTTATTAGCGGTCTTATTTTGAACAACCGATCCCGGTTTGCATCGGTACTTGGGGGGGCCTGTGCGTTGTCATTGAAGTGGAGGAACCTCATTATTGTCTCATAACGAGACCTGGGCATTACTGCAGAATATACTGGGGTGGCTTGGGCGGGTCTTGTTGACCAGTAAGACCTAATGGAGGGCTTTTTGACAATACCCATATTTAGGGTGAGCCCCAAAAAATTTTTTAATTCCTGCAAATTGGTGGGCGTCCAATCTCTGGCATGGGTGGATGAAGGTTTCTGCCTTATATATTGCGTGGCATATAAATTTGTTTCGTGGACAATCTGATTTAGGATGTCGTCCGTTATAAATAAATGGAAGTAATCCATTTGGACAAAATTTGTATTGTCCACGGTTATGCCAGGAGTGGCCGTAAATCCGTGGATTCTAGGCCCAAAAGATGGGGCAGGTGCCCATACAAGAGCCTGGACTGGAGGGACCAGGCTGTCCCGTGCTACAGCGCTACTTGGCCCTGCACTTTCATGTTCTGCAGTTTCGACTGCATCAGGGACAACGTCCCCTGAAGATGAACCTGAAGTGACGCTGTCATCGTCACTACCTAAAACAGGTTCCATCTCGGACGCCATCTCTGATGCGGTCTCCGACTCAGACCACAGCATGGCGTATGCCTCCTCGGCGCTAAACAACTTCCTCGCCATAACGTAACTAACACTAACACTAACTAAACAAATTTTTTTTTTTTTTTTTTTTTTTTATAAAACACACAAACTAACTGCTATATATATCTACACTACCGCTAACAAAAAAATAAACCGCTATTGCTATATATATTATATATATGTGGATATATATATAATTATATACTCCCTACCTGCCTATTCTAATAGAATAAAAGAAAGAAAGGTAGATAGATAGAAAAAAAGATAGATGGATAGATAGATTGTATAGATAGATAGAAATCTATCTATACAGAGAATGTTTTAGTGTAACTGTATTTTTTTTCACTGTATTCTTCTGGCAGCAATTCTCCCGAGTCTCTTCTTCTCCTCAAACTGAAACAATGTTTGAGGAGAAGAAAAGAGGCAGGAGATTTACTGCCAGAAAAGTCAAAATAAAACAAATGTGGTCGCTGTGATAGGTTTTCACAGCGACCACATGATCAGGGACCATCAGATTGGTCCCTGATACTCTGCCCAGTGCCCAGAGCTGTTGGTAACAGCGAGGGCACAGGGCTGTGTGCACGCGATCGCGTGCACACTGTTTTCTATGCAGAAATGCATGTGATCGCTGTGATTGGTTGTCACAGCGATCACATGTTCAGGGGCCAAAAGATTGACCCCTGACATTCTGCCCAGTGCCCATGGCTGTTAGCAACAGCCAGGGCATAGAGCTGTGTGCACGCGATCGCGCGTGCACAGTCTCTGAAGTGCGGCCGTATATATACTATACGCCGGACTTTAGAGACCCTGGCCGCTGGCCGTATATTTACGGCCAGCGGTCGGGAACCTGTTAATATCTTGTTACTAGATGACTTGTTTTTGGTTACGCTGTTATGCGTTTTATATGCTTATCAATTCCTATGGTTCTCTCTGGAACTCCAACACTTGAGTGTCATTAGACGCGTTGGGATCAGAGATCACCTACAGTTGTTATATTTTAACTTCATACACTGTCTCTTCACCTCTCTCTATCGCATTGCGTTATTTCATTAGTTCTCCTTGATTCCAACGGCTTAGAGAATAAGCCGACTTTAGTTCACAGTTCACACCTGATATCTTTACTAAACCACTTTTGCTGACCATGTCCACTTTGCACGTTACAACATGGAATGTAAAGGGGATGAAGTCGCCCACGAAACTATCCAGACTCTTTCAAATAATGAGATCCTGTAACACTGATATTGCAATATTACAGAAAACCCATTTTGCTGCTGGGAAAACCCCCTCAATGCCATCCTCATTATTTAATCAATACTATCATTTACAACACCCTACATTGAAAAAAACATGGAGTCAGCTGTGAGAAAATCCATCCCGTTTACTCTTTTATCCCAACTATCTGATCCTCAAGGACGATTTATTTTTATTAAAGCTTTGATAGCTAATACACCAATTACGATTGCTGATATATATGCCCGTAATGTCCAACAAATTCCTTGGTCTGTAGATGTGCTGAGACAACTGAAATTGTTCCATCATGGGATATGTATTTTGGGTGGTGACTTTAACGTGCATTCCTCAACGGGTAGTTCCCAACAATCCTATAGAAATTTGAGATTCTTACATAGAACACTTTCTGATTTGCAATTTAGAGACGTGTGGAGATCTTTCTTCCCTACTGGGAGGGATTACACCCATTTTTCTGACCCCCATTCTTCTTATCAGAGGATTGGTTATTTATTTGTTAAGTCCTCTCTCCTTTCGTTAGTCACTAAATTGAATATTGGTAATCTGTACGGGAGAAAAATAAAAAAATGCACGGCGCCACCATAGTGCAGATAAAATAATGTTTAAAGGAAAAAAACAAAAGGTGAGCTATAAGCTCACCTATAAGAGTTGTGCTTGGTCAGGCACAACTCTGATGCGTGCATGGGTAAATATGGAAATAGCTGCTGCCAAGGTCCGATCCGGGAACAGGGATTGTTACTGCCAGAATAAGTGAAAAAAAGACCAAAATTGGACCTATAATGGCGCTGCTAAGATGAAGTTTAAAACATCGCAGTATATAAATAAATAAATATGTTTTATTAATAGATAGGCTATGCGTTACGACATCGAACTGATGTCTTCATCAGGCCATGTGAATATTGGGCAGATAGTGTTTTCTCACCATGCTCCGGTCACCATGTCCCTTAATATTATTTCTTTACCCAGGAGATCTCATACCTGGACACTTAATGAAACACTGTTAAAAAAGAGATATGCATATCCGTCATATCTCCAACTGTATTTTAAGGAGAATATCGATGGTATTGTCTCCATGCCGACAGTTGAGAGGAGCATAAAACAGTGATGAGAGGCAGTGGCGTAACTAACGCGGTAGCAGTCGTAGTGGCTGCTACGGGGCCCGGGGCTTGAGGGGGCCCGTGCCGCCAGCCGACACGCCCCCCATATGCCCGGTGGCGCCGCTAGCAGCCGTTATGGATGCTACAGCGGTAGCGCCGCTACTATAGGGCCCGCGCCGCCGAGCCTCCAAGTATGGGCTGGGCGACACAGGCCCTCTCATGCCTGTAGGTGTCGCTAGCACTGGAGGGGGCCCCGGTGCTAGCGGCAGCCAAATACATGCATTAGCACTGAATGGCCGGGCATGCCCGACCATCCAGTGCATTACAATGACGCTGATTGGCTAGCGGCGCGATGACATCATCGTGCCGCTTCCATGCTTGGAAGGTGCTGATTGACGGGGCAAGTCATTCTGCCCCGCCAATCAGCGTCATTGGATGACGTTCGTTCAGCCGCAGCAGACATGCAGATCATGTGAGTATGTAAAGTTTATTTTTATTTTTTTCTCATAAAAATGTGAGTGCCATTATCTATAGTGGGGGGTCTATCTACAGGGGGGGTCATCTTTATGTGGGCCATTATATACAGGGGGTCTACATGTGGGCCACTAAATACAGGGGGGTCTATATGTGGAGCACTAGCTACAGGGGAGGTCTGAATCTCCCAGCATATCCTCATCATTGTTCGGGCCATGCTGGGAGCTGTGGTTTTACACCGTACAAACCTATACGGCAGGGGTTGCACTAAATTGAGCTGTATTTGTTCTGGTGTTGTATATATGTACTGATCTTGGTTCTGATGCTGTATGTAAGTACTGAGCTTGGTTCTGGTGCTGTATATACGTATGAGATTGGTTTTGGTGCTGTGTATAAATGTAATGAGTTTGGTTCTGGTGCTGTATATATGTACTGAGCTTGGTTGTAGTGCTGTATTTATGTACTGAGGTTGGTTCTGGTGCTGTATTTATGTACTGAGGTGGTTCTGGTGCTGTATATATGTATGGGCTTGGTTCTAGTGCTGTATATATGTACTGAGCTTTGTTCTGGTGCTGTATATATGTCAGAGCTTTGTTCTGGTGCTGTATATATGTACTGATCTTTGTTGTGGTACTGTATTTATGTACTGAGCTTGGTTGTGGTACTGTATATATGTCAGAGCTTGGTTCTGGATCTGTAGTTATATAGGATATATTTATAATAACGAAATTGCAGGGCAGATGGAATTGTTCTCAATTCATTGTATATTTAATGGGGATCTGTCAGGTAGTTTTAACCCCTTGAACTGCCACTATGCGGTGGTACATGACCTGACAATATTTCCAAACATTACCTTGCATGTTTTTTTCAGATGCAGCAAAATCCTTAAAATCCACATTTAAAACGGTGCACGCTATATGCTAATTACTCATTAGAGGGTCATGGGGCGGTGCCGCTATCCTGAAGAGTCACATAATCCTGCCTCCAAACCCACCTTTCTATGTTTGGGTGACATCTCCCTGGCTGAAACAACTTTCTCGGATGCGCCATTGCCTTGTGGCACTATACACAAGGGGGGGCTGTGTGGCACTATACACAAGGGGGAGCTGCGTGGCACTATACACAAGGGGGAGCTGTGTGGCGCTATACATATGGGGGAACTGTATGGCACTATTTACAAGGGGGAGGGCTGTGGCTCTATCTACAGGGGGCTGAGTGTGGCGCAATCTACAGGGGTCTGTGTGCTGCACTTTCTACTAAGAGGGGGCTGTGAGCACTGTATACAAGGGAGTGGGTCTGTGTGGCACTATATACAGTGGGAGCTGTACAGCGCTATATACAGTGGGGTTTTTTTGGCGATATCTACAGGGGGCTGTATGGCACTATCTACAAGGGGGCGGTGGGGGCACTATCTACAAATGGGGTGTTACACTGTCTATAGGCGGGGCTATATAGCACTGTCTACATGGGGGCTGTATGGCACATTCTACAGGGGGAACTATTTATAAGGGGGGCTGCTTGTGGCACCTGGGGGGGCCCGGTTAAAGAGTTTGCTATGGGGCCCAGTCTTTCCTAGTTACGCCCCTGATGAGAGGGCAACTCATCTCACTGTGATCACGAGTTAAGAAATCTCATAACAGGGAGGTAGATGACACTTTGAAAAAAATTCTGCAACTAGATGGTCAACATAAACACTCTCTGGCGATTAACGTACAAAATGAGCTAACTGTACACAGAGAACATTTGAAACAGATTTTGAACCTTAGAGCCTTAAAGGCTTACTTTTTTTTTTTTTTTTTTTATTCTTTATTTTCATGGCCGACAACCATATTTTTACATAATAAAAACAAGATTACAGCAAATACAGAAAGGAAAATGAAGCACATAACCAATAATGAAGATACATAGTGTTTAACCACATACTGAAAACCTCAAGGGAGGTATAACCACATGTAACATCTCCCACTTGATCTGATTGACATTCCCCTCTGAGAGAAAGGAGCAAGAGAGACTAAGCGAGATAAAGAAAGATAAATGAGAAGGGTAAAGGGAGGAGGAAGGGGCAACACTCCCCACCGAGGAGATCCAGCAGCACCCAAGAAGATCCATTGCGGGTTATCAACCAACTTCCAACCCACCCAGAATGTCTTTATAGGTGTCAGTGTCCTGGAACACTATCCAAGGGGACCACGTTAGGCAAAACCTAGCGTTAGTATCATGAATGCTTGAGGTCAGATCCTCCATGTGCATTAGGTCGTTGACCTTCGAAACCCAGAGGGACAGAGTAGGTGGGGAGACGTTTTTCCATCTTAATGGAATGCAATGTCTAGCGGCCATCACTAAAAAGTGAAGCAGCGAGCTTTTGTAGATATTTGTTGGGATGTCACAGTGATGTAGGAGGAAGAAGGCCGCGTCCAAACGAGAACTGGTATCTGTTACCTCGGAGATCACTCTCTTTACTCCTTCCCAGTATTCTGCGAGCAGCGGACAAGACCAAAAGGTGTGGATGAGGGTACCATCTTCCCGCCCGCATCTCCAACAAAGGGGTGAAACGGTCGGGAAAATACGATGTAAACGGACCGGGGTCCTGTACCATCGCGAGAGCAGTTTAAAACTGGCTTCTTGGTAACGCGAGCTGATCGAGGTTTTATGAGCCAAAGTAAGGATGCGGGTACATTGACTTGCGGTAAAGATGATGCCCAAGTCTGCTTCCCACTCCGCGATGTATCCTGGCGGGGGGAGATCCGGCGGGTTTAGAAGGAGGTGGTAGATCGTGGACAGTGTGTGACGGGCTGGCTCGGAGCCAACACACATCTCCTCCAACGGGGATCTAGACTCTTGAAATAAAGCCGGAGACGATAATGAAGAGAAAAAGTGGCGGAGCTGAAATATGCGCCAATCTCAAAGGCTTACTTATACACTCAACACACCTTGTACGCTCATGGTAACAGGAGATCTAAGCTGATGGTGCTGCTAGCAAAAAAGAGACAGGAACAGACATTTGTTAAATCTATCCGCTCGGATAGTGGCCTGGAGCTTACAGACACAAACACCATTGCTCTCAAATTTAAAAAACATTATGAAACCCTCTATAATCTTAGAGGCCAGGAGTATAGAGAGGTCTCTATTCAGAGGACCACTTCAATTAACACTTTCCTAGAGAAACTGCATCTACCCTGCCTTTTGAAAACCCAACAAGAGTCGTTGACCCAACCATTTTCTCTTTTTAAATTGGAAGTAGCCCTATCAGGAAAAAGTCCGGGCCCAGATGGCCTCTCGGATGTGTATTATAAAAATTTTAAAGACCAGTTATTGCCACATATGCTTCATACATTTAAAGAGGCTCTGTCACCAGATTTTGCAACCCCTATCTGCTATTGCAGCAGATAGGCGCTGCAATGTAGATTACAGTAATGTTTTTATTTTTAAAAAACGAGCATTTTTGGCCAAGTTATGACCATTTTTGTATTTATGCAAATGAGGCTTGCAAAAGTCGAAGTGGGCGTGTTTAAAGTAAAAGTCCAAGTGGGCGTGTATTATGTGCGTACATCGGGGCGTTTTTACTACTTTTACTAGCTGGGCGTTCTGACGAGAAGTATCATCCACTTCTCTTCAGAACGCCCAGCTTCTGGCAGTGCAGACACAGCGTGTTCTCGAGAGATCACGCTGTGACGTCACTCACAGGTCCTGCATCGTGTCGGACGAGCGAGGACACATCGGCACCAGAGGCTACAGTTGATTCTGCAGCAGCATCAGCGTTTGCAGGTAAGTAGCTACATCGACTTACCTGCAAACGCTGATGCTGCTGCAGAATCAACTGTAGCCTCTGGTGCCGATGTGGCCGACACGATGCAGGACCTGGGGCAGGAAGTGAGTGACGTCACAGCGTGATCTCTCGAGAACACGCTGTGTCTGCACTGCCAGAAGCTGGGCGTTCTGAAGAGAAGTGGATGATACTTCTCGTCAGAACGCCCAGCTAGTAAATGTAGTAAAAACGCCCCGATGTACGCACATAATACACGCCCACTTGGACTTTTACTTTAAACACGCCCACTTCGACTTTTGCAAGCCTCATTTGCATAAATACAAAAATGGTCATAACTTGGCCAAAAATGCTCGTTTTTTAAAAATAAAAACGTTACTCTTATCTACATTGCAGCGCCTATCTGCTGCAATAGCAGATAGGGGTTACAAAATCTGGTGACAGAGCCTCTTTAACTCACTCTCTGATACTACTGGGTTTCCCCCAGAAACCTTAGTGTATGTGCACACACACTAATTACGTCCGTATTTGACGGACGTATTTCGGCCGCAAGTCCCGGACCGAACACAGTGCAGGGAGCCGGGCTCCTAGCATCATACTTATGTACGACGCTAGGAGTCCCTGCCTCGCTGCAGGACAACTGTCCCGTACTGTAATCATGTTTTCAGTACGGGACAGCAGTTCCACGGAGAGGCAGGAACTCCTAGCATCGTACATAAGTATGATGCTAGGAGCCCGGCTCCCTGCACTGTGTTCGGTCCGGTACTTGCGGCCGAAATACGTCCGTCAATTACGGACGTAATTAGTGTGTGTGCACATACCCTTAGAGGCTCATATTTCAATTCTTCCCAAAGAAGGTAAAGACCACACCCTTTGTAGCAACTATCGCCCTATATCGCTCCTAAATGTAGATGTGAAATTATATGCTAAACTTATAGCTAATAGATTGAAGTCACTTTTACCACACTTGATACTTCCGAAGCAAGTGGGATTCGTAACACAGAGAGAGGGAAGGGATAACAATCTAAGAGTATTATATTTAGTCCAATACGCCCATAGAAAAAAAATACCACTAGCTTTATTATCCACTGACTCTGAGAAGGCGTTTGACAGGGTAGACTGGTTGTTTATGTCTGGTGCGCTTCAGAAATTTGGAATACCCCACCCTGTTACAAGGCAGATAATGGCTTTATATACATACCCCTCGGCAAGAGTAAGAGTTAATGCTACTTTGTCTCCTAGCTTCAACATAACTAATGGAACGAGACAGGGTTGTCCGCTGTCTCCCCTGCTGTTTGTTCTAATGATTGAGACTTTGATACAGCGTATACGTCAAGATGACCGGAGAGTAGGGATCACAGTGGGGGACCCGATACACTTTACTGCAGCCTTTGCAGATGATCTGCTTATACTGACCACAAAACCTGATAGATCTTTCTCACCTCTCCCCACACTATTTGATCATATTAATGGTATATGCAGCTTTAAGATAAACCCTACTAAATCGATTGTGCTAAACATCTTCTGCTCTGAACAGATGGTCACAGCTGCCCAGGAGACATCTCAATATCCCTGGTCTTCTACCACTATAAAATATTTAGGTTTTCAAATATCCTGCTCTCCGTACTCCTAGTTTTCTCTTAACTATGCACCTATGCTGTCTAACATTAAAAAGATACTAAATGACCTTTAACATCCCTTATATATCTTAGATAGGGAGGTGTAATCTACTAAAGATGATTATCCACAAAATGACTTATTTATTTCAGGCTTTGCCTATATTTCTCCCTCAAAAGTGTTTCCAACAACTTCAAGGTGTGTTTGTCACGTAGGGTTCGTGAACCCACTCGGCCGTACCGCCTTGGCAGTATGGCAGCAGGCCAACAGGGCGCAGGTCAGAGTCTATAGTTTATATAGGGTACCTGTGGCAGCTCGGACAGTAGCAAGGCAGGCTTGGCAGGAACTAGGCAGCAGGTAGACGTCAGGCGTGGAGAAGCAGGTCAGGCGTGGTATACATCACAGCTACAGCTAAGCACGGCACTAGATCAGGATACAGGAACAGGAAACACAGGGAGCAGGAAAAACTAGGGGACCATTTGCAAGACAGACTAGGAATACAACAACAAAGCTCAGGCGTGGGAGGATGGGGCTGGGACCTTCTTATAGCCCAGGGTGCTCTGGACCAATTAGTTCAATCATCAACATGCTTGCGCTCCAGCTTCTCAAGTCTGGACTGAGCTCGTGAGCGCACCCTGGTGGTCCTTGTGGAGCAGGACGGCCATATGTGCAGACATCTCTTGAGAGAATGGCGTCGACTGGATGGAAGGAGTTCGTGGTCAGCGACCACGGACGTTACAGTGTTATTGTCGTTTACCTGGAACAAAAAGGGACATAGATTGGCGTATAACACTTAGACTCACCCCAAAGTCACTGGGGGGAATCAACTTTACAGACACAAGGGTATACTACCAGGCTATACAACTTAATAGGATTCTAGACTGGTATAAAAACTCCCGTTCTTAGCTATATGTTCCTGTTGAAGAGATGAGTGGTGTGTCTCTACCTCAAACTCTGCTTCGCATCATGACCTCCTGTGCTAGGGTGCCTTACACTAATCTATTAACAAAAGCGCCACTTGAGGTATGGAAAAAAATTGGCAGAATAAGTAGATATTTGTCCAGCTCCATCACCAATGTTCAAACTAGGGGATCTAATAGGTTTACGAGACGTAGTCTGTAATACCAAATCTTTCCTACACATAGCTCTGAAAAAAACAAATATAGGGGATGTCCTACAGAATAGAAAACTACCCCCGTTAGTAAAATTACAATTGTTGTTTCCACACGTACATCTAAGCCGCTTAACTTATATGCAGATGAGGTCTAATTATAACTTCTAGCTGATATTAGGTCCCATTGATAGGCCTCTGACGTGGTGTCAATCACTACTTTCATCAAAAAACCCAATTCCCAGAAGCACATCTTTACTTTATAGGAAGTTAATCACTCTAAATACAGAAACTCCATTGCCTATAATGTCCACAGCTGTGGACAATCGTTCTTACCTGCCTCCCGACAGCCGCGGCCATGGACGAGTGAGTGCCGGGCGGCATCTCCCTCCTGAGAGATGCCGGCACTCACCTCCGCATCGCTGCACTGGCTCCCGTAGGGTGCGCGCGCATGCGCGCATCCGGCCTTAAAGGGCCAGTGCGCACACATGAGTAAGATCGGTAATTAGCCCATGATCACCCTGGGCTATAAAAAGGGCTCTGCCCTTTCACCCATTGCCTGAGCGTTGTTGTGTTTACCCACGTTGTTCTTTGCAAATGGTCCATTCGTGTTATCCTGTTCCCGTGCCCTGCTACCTGTATCCCATACTATATCTGTTCCTGTGCCTTAGACCTGTTGGAGTCGTGTTGTGCCACTGGTCACGCCTGCTGATATACACCATGTCTGGTGTCTACAAGTTAATCTGTGCCGAGCCTCCATTACTATCTGGACTATTAAAGGTACTATAGTACTAGGACTGTTGTTTGGCCAGCTGCTACTCCGCTACAGCGGTGCAGCCTAGTGGGTCCACATACCCACAGATCGTGACAGTACGCTCAGGCCATGGACCCCGCTGGTCAACCCAACACCATGACGATGTCACAAGCCATGCAGGCAGACCTGCGAGACCTTGAGTCACAACAAGACCAACTCCTCCCTGCTGTAATGTTCGTGGCTGCTGGCTGTCAACTCAGTTCTCCCCCTGACAGCCGCAGCCACGAGTCGGCAAGCGCTGGCCCCAGCCTCCTCCTCAGAAGAAGCCAGCGCTCGCGTCTACTCACCACAGCCGGATTCCGTAGGATGCGCGCGCACGCTCGTGCCCGCTCTTAAAGGGGCCGCGCACACCGGACCTCGTTCATGAACCTTGAGTACTCTGGACTATAAGAGGGGTCCAGCCCTAGCAACTGACCGGAATGAAGGGGAAGCACCAGCTCTCGTTCGAGCGCTGCGGCTCCTTCAAAACATGTGATTGGCGGGGGTCCTGGGAGTCGGACCCCGCCAATCAGCTTCAAGCAGACAGGGATATTAAACTTACCCTCCTCTTCAGCCGCGGATTGTAGTGATGTCATGCGCTGCGGACCGGAAACAGGAAGATAAGTACTATAGTTACTATAGTAACGGGCCCGTGGCTCCCGTTACTATAGTAATTTTTTATTGATGTAGTGCGGCCCCTATAGCTACGCCACTGGTTGGGTGAGCGGTTCTCTGAACCGGCTGTAATTTTAACAGCCGGTAAGGGAGAATCAGGGTAAACTGGGCCCCCTTGAGCCTCGGGCCCCGGACATTTGCCCAGATTGCCCTCATTATAATCCGCCTCTGCCCACCACCCCTCTGGAGAGGTCGTTGACAGTTTCCTCAGTGAATGGACTACCTCTGCAAGACCCAGTTATAGCTGTGACCAAACCGTTGAGGCTCCAAGTGGGAGCCCATCACTCTGAACTTCTGTCTTACTTTGTTCTGTCCAAAGCTGTTAACCCTGTGTTGCTGGGCCTGCCTTGGATCCGACTGCATGCCCCAGTTCTGGACTGAAATTCTGGAGAGGTTCTCCAGTGGTGCCCTGAGTGTCAAGGTTGTTGCCTGGTGCGGATTCGTTCGGCTCAGCCTTCGCTGCCTCGGTCTTTGGCAGGATTGCCGAGTCATTATGCTGCTTTTTTGGACGTCTTCAGCAAGAGGGAGGCAGAGACATTGCTCCCACATCGGGCGTATGACTGCCCTATTGAACTGGTTCCTGGTGCATCCCTTCCCCGTGGTAGGGTATATCCTCTCTCCTTACCAGAGACTCTGTCCATGTCCGCCTATGTGAAAGAGAACTTGGAAAGGGGCTTCATACGAAAGTCTTCCTACCTGGCAGGAGTCGGGTTCTTCTTTGTCAAAAAGAAAGATGGCTCTCTCTCTGTCCTTGAATCGACTACCATGGTCTCAACCAGATCACGGTGAAGAATAAATATCTGTTGCCACTGATCTCTGAACTATTTGATCGTATACGTGGTGCATTATTTGTTTCTAATCTAGAGCTGCGTGGGGCTTACAACCTATTCCGGATTTGCCAGGGTGATGAATGGAAGACTGCATTTAACACCCATGATGGACACTATGAGTATCTAGTAATGACCTTCGGCCTGTAAAATGCTCTCGCAATCTTCCAGGAGTTTGTGAATTACATTTTCCGTGACCTCCTCTATGTTTGTGTTGTAGTCTACCTTGATGACATCTTGATTTTTTCTCCAGATCCTATGACGCACCAGAGACATGTCCGTCAGGTTCTGCTACGGTAAAGGGAGAATCGTCTGTACGCCAAGTTGGAGAAGTGCGTTTTTGACAAGGTTGCACTACCCTTCCTGGGCTACATCGTCTCAAATCTAGGTCTCGAGATGGTTCCTGAAAAGGTAAAGTCTGTCCTGGTGTAAAGGATCTGCCAGGCACAGCTTCGGGCTTAACGCCCATAGATAATCAGTCTGCACCTGCTTCTATGTCTGTGAGACTGACTCCATCTTCCACCACTCAGGGTGGCAGGCTTAGGAGAGGGAGAACCTATCACAGCCTAGCCAGACGGAGCTAGCTCGCTCCCTCTGTCTATTTCTACCTGCCTTTCCTGTTCCTCCTTTGCTTGTGATTCTTCTCGTTTGGTTTCCTGGCCGTGCTGCAGCTTCTTGTACCATTGTCCTTTCTTCATATTGACCCCGGCTTGCTGACTACTCCCCTGTTCTGAGAGCCAGCTAGTGGGTATAATTATGTCCCGGCTCCAGGGCGGCCCCAAGAATGGGCCTTCTCCTTGGCTCCTGACGCCCCTGAACTTTCCTCTGTTGATCTTTTTTTTCCGCTCTTGGGCTCATATATGACGAGACTGACAAGACTGCCTTTGCCGAGAGTCAGCTGGTGACCTTACGTCAGGGTAAGAGACCCGTTGAGGAGTACTGTTCTGACTTTAGGAAGTGGTGTGTAGCTTCTCGGTGGAATGACCCCGCCTTGAGGTGCCAGTTTAGATTGGGTCTGTCGAACGCCCTGAAAGACCCGTTAGTTAGCTATCTCACTTCTGACTCTCTAGATCAGGTTATGGCTTTAGCGGTCTTGACCGACGTCTCAGGGAACGACGACTTGAAAGTTTTTGTGCTTTCTCCTCTGGCTCCCCCATGATGGCTCCCGAGGTTCCGTTGCTTCGTTCTTCCACGGAAAACTCAGATGAACCAATGCAACTCGGGGCCTCCGTGTCTCCCCAACAACATAGAGAGCTCCGCAGGAAGAATGATCTCTGCTTCTACTGTGGGGATGACAAGCATCAAGTGAACAACTGTCCTAGGCGTAAGAATAAGCAGCCGGAAGAACTTCCGCGCCTAAGGGAGCATCGGGGAGGTCACTTGGGTGCACAGGTATTTCCCGTAAATATAAAACCTAATAAGATCTTGCTTCCCTTTCAGGTCTCTTTTGAGGGTAGGTCTGCTACCGGCAGTGCCTTCGTGGATTCTGCTAATATTATGTCTGTGGAATTTGCTATGTCTTTAGCTATGCCATTGATTGATTTGCCTAAACCTGTCCCGGTAGTGGGTATCGACTCCACTCCACTTGCTAATGGTTATTTTATGCAGCATACCCCTGTTTTTGAACTTCTTGTTGGCTCCATGCATTTGGAGCAGTGCTCTGTACTGGTGATGCAGGGATTATCATCCGATTTGGTTTTAGGCCTTCCCTGGTTGCAGATGCATAATCCAATGTTTAACTGGAATACTGGGGATCTTACCAAATGGGGTAATGAATGCATGACGTCATGTTTTTCTGTTAATTTTATTTCTCTCCCTGAGGAGGTGAACACTCTACCTGAGTTTACTCAGGACTTCGCTGTTGTTTTTTCTAAAAAGGCCTCCGAAGTGTTACCTCCTCATAGAGAATATGATTGCGCAATCGATTTGGTACCAGGAGCTAAGCTCCCTAAGGGTAGGATATTTAATCTCTCTTGTCCCGAACGTGAAGCCATGAGAGAGTATATCCAGGAATGCCTGGCCAAGGGTTACATTCGCCCCTCTACTTCTCCGGTAGCTGCTGGCTTCTTCTTCGTGGGGAAGAAGGATGGTGGTCTTAGGCCATGCATCGATTACCGAAACTTGAATAAGGTCACTGTAAGGAACCAGTATCCCCTTCCTTTGATTCCTGATCTCTTCAATCAGGTTCAGGGGGCCCAATGGTTCCCTAAGTTTGATCTACGAGGGGTTTATAACCTTATCCGCATCAGAGAGGGGGATGAGTGGAAGACTGCGTTTAACACGCCCAAAGGTCATTTCGAATACCTCGTCATGCCCTTTGGGTTGTGTAATGCTCCCGCGGTCTTCCAGAATTTCATAAATGAGATTTTAAGAGACTACCTGGGGGTATTTCTTGTAGTGTACCTTGATGACATACTTGTGTTTTCCAAGGACTGGTCCTCCCACATTGAGCATGTCAGGAAGGTGCTCCAGGCCCTTCGGGAAAACAAACTGTTTGCTAAAACCGAAAAATGTGTGTTTGGGGTGCAGGATATACAATTTTTGGGTCAAATCCTCACTCCTCATGAATTCCACATGGACCCTGCCAAGGTTCAGGCTGTGGCTGAATGGGTCCAACCTGCCTCCCTGAAGGCGCTACAGTGCTTCCTGGGGTTTGCTAATTATTACAGGAGATTTATTGCTAACTTCTCGGTCATCGCTAAGCCTCTAACGGATCTTACTCGCAAAGGTGCTGATCTCCTCCACTGGCCTCCAGAGGCGGTCCAGGCTTTTGAGGTCCTTAAGAAGTGCTTTATCTCTACCCCAGTGCTGATTCAGCCAAACCAAATGGAGCCATTCATCGTGGAGGTTGACACCTCCGAGGTGGGAGTGGGTGCTGTCTTGTCCCAGGGTACCAGGACCCTCACCCATCTCCGTCCCTGTGCCTACTTCTCCAGGAAGTTCTCGCCCACTGAGAGTAACTATGACATTGGCAACCGTGAACTCTTAGCTAGTAAATGGGCATTTGAAGAGTGGCGCCACTTGGAGGGGGCTAGGCACCAGGTCACGGTCCTTACCGACCAAAAGAATCTGGTTTTCCTAGAATCTGCCCGGAGGCTAATCCCGAGACAAGCTTGATGGGCGTTGTTTTTTACTAGATTCAATTTTTTGGTCACCTATAGGGCTGGGTCTAAAAATATTAAAGCTGATGCACTGTCGCATAGTTTCATGGCCAGCCCTCCTTCGGAGGAAGATCCTGCTTGTGTTTTGCCCCCAGGTATAATCATTTCCTCTGTTGATTCTGATTTAGTCTCCGAAATTGCGGCTGATCAAGGTTCAGCTCCCGGGAACCTTCCTGAGAACAAGCTGTTTGTTCCCCTGCAATTCCGGCTAAGGGTACTCAGGGAAAATCATGACTCTGCACTATCTGGTCATCCAGGCATCCTGGGTACCAAGCACCTCATTTCCAGAAACTATTGGTGGCCTGGGTTGCCTAAAGATGTTAAGGCCTACGTCGCCGCTTGTGAAATTTGTGCTAGGTCCAAGACTCCCAGGTCCCGACCAGCGGGCTTACTATGTTCTTTGCCCATTCCCCAGAGACCTTGGACCCATATCTCCATGGATTTTATCACCGATCTGCCTCCATCTCAAGGCAAGTCGGTGGTGTGGGTTGTAGTAGACCGCTTCAGTAAGATGTGCCCCTCAAGAAACTACCCAATGCTAAGACGTTAGCTACCTTGTTTGTCAAACACATCCTGTGTCTCCATGGGGTTCCTGTCAATATAGTTTCTGACAGAGGGGTACAATTTGTTTAATTGTTTTGGAGATCTTTCTGTAAAAAGTTGGAGATTGATCTGTCCTTCTCCTCGGCCTTCCATCCTGAAACTAATGGCCAAACCGAGAGGACTAATCAGTCTCTAGAACAATATTTAAGGTGTTTTATCTCTGACTGTCAATATGATTGGGTCTCCTTCATTTCCCTCGCCGAATTTTCCCTTAATAACCGGGTCAGTAACTCGTCAGGGGTCTCCCCCTTTTTCTGTAATTTTGGGTTTAATCCACGGTTCTCCTCCGTTTCACCTGGTGGTTCCAACAATCCCGAGGTAGATGTCGTTCATCGGGAACTGTGCACAGTCTGGGCCCAGGTTCAGAAGAACCTAGAGGCGTCCCAGAGCATACAAAAGACTCAGGCAGATAGAAGACGTTCTGCTAACCCCTTGTTTGTGGTCGGGGATCTGGTGTGGCTGTCTTCAAAAAATTTGCGCCTTAAAGTCCCGTACAAAAAATTTGCTCCCCGGTATATAGGGCCGTACAAGGTCATTGAGGTCCTTAACCCTGTCTCCTTCCGACTGGAGTTACCCCCGTCTTTTCGAATACACGACGTGTTTCATGCCTCCCTCCTGAAACGCTGCTCCCCGTCCTTGGCTACCTCGAGGAAACCTCCGGTCCCTGTTCTCACCCCTGAAGGGGTAGAATTCGAGGTGGCCAAGATTGTGGACAGCAGGATGGTCCAAGGCTCCCTCCAGTACCTGGTCCATTGGAGAGGATATGGACCTGAGGAGAGGACTTGGGTACCCGCCCGGGATGTTCACGCTGGGTTATTACTCAGGAAGTTCCATCTTCGCTTCCCCAATAAACCAGGTCCACCTAGAAAGGGTCCTGTGGCCCCTCATTAAAGGGGGGGTACTGTAAAGGATCTGCCAGACACAGCTTCTGTGTCGACGCCCGTGGTTAATCAGTCTTCACCTGCTCCTAAGTCTGATAGAGTGACTAGATCATTTACCACTTGGGCTGGGAGGCTGAGAAGTGGGAGAGCCTATCACAGCCTGGCCAGACGGAGCTAGCTCCCGCCCTCTGTCTATTTATACCTTCATTTCCTGCTCCTCCGTTGCCTGTGATTCTGCCTGTTTCCTGGCTCTGCTGCTGTTGCTTGTGCTGTTGTCCTCTGCTTCATGTTGAACCTGCTTTGCTGACTGCTCTCCTGCTCTGCGTTTGGTGCCTCGTGCACTCCTGGTTTGACTCGGCTTGTTCACTACTCTTGTTGCTCACGGTGTTGCCGTGGGCAACTGCCCCATTTCCCTTAGCTTCTGTGTACCCTTGTCTGTTTGTCTGTCGTGCACATATTGAGCGTAGGGACCGTCGCCCAGTTGTACGCCGTCGCCTAGGACGGGCCATGCAGGTAGGCAGGGACTGAGAGGCGGGTAGATTGGGGCTCACCTGTCTGTCTCCCTACGCCGTCATTACACAGACATACTACACCACCTTTCCTATTTGTCCTGTCTTTCCGAAACAGTGTGAAACCCTGTAGATTTACAGCCCAGTCGTGTGAAGAGTCTAGCCATGTTTCAGCAACACCAACTATATCTATATTTTCTTCCAGTATTAAGGCCTCCAGCTGCCCCATTTTGTTTGCTAGACTTCTGGCATTTGTGAACATACACTTTAACTTGCCTTTCAGTTTTTCACTTTCATTATCAGAAATGTGATTATTTGACATTATTTGGGCATTTTTGTTTTTATTTTCATTGCTGTTTTGTAACAAAAGAAACTCCCTATCCTGTTGTCTAGTCCTCTCCCCACAGTCTGTTTCTCCCCCAACCAATATAGTCTCACCCCTCTCTAACCTGACTGCCCCTTCATTTTCTACATTGACCTCCCTCCTCAGCCCTTGTTTAAATACTCCACCACCCCAGCTAGAATTCTCTCCCCCAGCACAGCGGACCCCCTTCCATTTAGGTGCAAATCATCTGCAGAATACAGTTTGTACCCCAATGAAAAGTCAGCCCAGTGTTCTAGGAACCCAAAGCCTTCTCCTCTGCACCAAGACTTAAGCCATACTTTTAACTCCCTGAGCTCCCGCTGTCTTTCCTATGATGCGCATGGCACAGGCAGTATTCCTGAGAATACAACCTTGGGGGTCCTTCCCTTCAGGTTGTAGCCTAGTTCTTTAAAATTATTTTTAAGGCACTTCCACCTACCATTTGTTCTGTCCTTGGTACCTACATGGACCACGACAGCTGGATCATTACCGGCCCCTCCCAGTAATTTATCCACCCGTTCCACCACATGCCGAAACCTGGCACCAGGGAGACAGCAAATGATTCGGTTGAGGCGGTCTTGTCGGCAAATTCTTCTATCTGTCTTCCTGAAAATAGAATCCCCTACAACTACCAATTGTCTTGCCTTACCTGCTGTAAAGTATTTGCCAGACACAGCTTCTGTGTCGACGCCCGTGGGCAATCATTCTGCACCTGCTCCTATGTCTGTGAGGCTGACTCCATCTTCCACCACTCAGGATGGCAGGCTTAGGAGTGGGAGAGCCTATCACAGCCTGGCCAGACGGAGCTAGCTCCCGCCCACTGTCTATTTATACCTGCCTTTCCTGTTCCTCCTTTGCCTGTGATTCTTCTATGCTTGTTTCCTGGCTTGCTGCTGCTTGTACTACTCATCATCTGCTTGTTATTGACCTTGGCTTTCTGACCACTCTCCTGCTCAGCGTTTTGTACCTCGTTCTCTCCTGGTTTGACTCGGCTCGTTCACTACTCTTGTTGCTCATGGTGTCTCCGTGGCCAGCTGCCCCGTTTCCCTAGCTTCTGTGTACCCTTGTCTGTTTGTCTGTCTTACACTTACTGAGCGTAGGGACCGTCGCCCAGTTGTACCCCGTCGCTTAGGACGGGTCGTTGCAAGTAGGCAAGGACTGAGTGGCGGGTAGATTAGGGCTCACCTGTCTGTCTCCCTACCCTGTCATTACACCTGCATTTCCATCCCGCCGACTACTAGCTGGTCTGTTCTCCCGGCTGTTAGGGAGATCAATATCCACTAGGGCTGCCATTTCAGAGACCGACTGTAAAGGATCTGCCAGGCACAGCTTCTGTGTCAACGCCCATGGGTAATCAGTCTGCACCTGCTTCTATGTCTGTGAGACTGACTCCATCTTCCACCACTCAGGGTGGCAGGCTTAGGAGTAGGAGAACCTATCACAGCCTGGCCAGACGGAGCTAGCTCCCGCCCTCTGTCTATTTATACCTGCCTTTCCTGTTCCTCCTTTGCTTGTGATTCTTCTCGTTTGGTTTCCTGGCCCTGCTGCAGCTTCTTGTACTATTGTCCTTGCTTCATTTTGACCCCGGCTTGCTGACTACTCTCCTGCTCTGCGTTTGGTACTTCGTACTCTCCTGGTTTGACTCGGCTTGTTCACTACTCTCCTGCTCTGCGTTTGGCACCTCGTACTCTCCTGGTTTGACTCGGATTGTTCACTTCTCTTGTTGCTCACGGTGTTGCCGTGGGCAACTGCCCCTTTCTTCCCCTAGCTCTGTGTACCCTTGTCTGTTTGTCTGTCGTGCACTTATTGAGCGTAGGGACCTTCGCCCAGTTGTACCCCGTCACCTAGGGCGGGTCGTTGCAAGTAGGCAGGGACTGAGTGGCGGGTAGATTAGGGCTCACTTGTCTGTCTCCCCACCCCCGTCATTACACCAACACCCTCGCATCATCACCCAACTTGGCAATTTTCCTTGGAATATCAGAAACCGGATTGGCCTTCCTTTTCTTTGAGCCCATTCTACTGCCCCTAACTACATTAACCCAACTACTTGCCTTATCCTGCTCACCCATGTCTTCAACCTCCAGTTCTACCCCACTAATTGCGTGCTCCGTGAGCAGCATGCTCCGCTCAAGTTTGTCTATCGCCATCAGTGTTGCATTTTGCTCCTCCAGATCTCTAATGCGAGCTTCCAGGCGAACAACATGCTCACATCTGCCACAGAGGTATTCACTCTGGAACTCCGGCTCCAGTCGTGCATATATATGGCAAACTGTGCACTGAAGAAAACCTCCAATCTTGCTGTCCATTATCCCAGTTATAAAAAAACAGTGAACAATTGTTAAAGTAAAAGAAAAGAAGAGTACTTACAGGGGCTTTAACTCTCCTCTTTTGTAATTCTCCTGGTTTTGTAACTCCACTTGATATATAA
The DNA here is from genome assembly GCF_050947455.1 of Rhinoderma darwinii. Classification (NCBI taxonomy): domain Eukaryota; kingdom Metazoa; phylum Chordata; class Amphibia; order Anura; family Rhinodermatidae; genus Rhinoderma; species Rhinoderma darwinii. Next base: position 504,885,487 of record NC_134687.1, read on the forward strand.
ACCACTTGTTTAGCAAGCCAAAACAGAGCAGGGTCTACAGAGTCCTGAGGGCTAATTTATACCACTTGGGAGCAGTTAACCCCTCCCCCTAATCAGCTGCACAGCAGGACAGAAGCTAGGAAGGAAAAAAGGGTTTTAAATTGTGTCAGTTTTGCAAACTTCTTTTTAGCAAGCACTCAATTCATATATCACACACAATATCCCACACTTTATGTCACGTAAGAACACAGCTGTAATGTCGGGGTAGGGAAACAGACAAGTGAGCCCTAATCTACCCGCCACTCAGTCCCTGCCTACTTGCAACGACCCGCCCTAGGCGACGGGGTACAACTGGGCGACGGTCCCTACACTCAATAGGTGCACGACAGACAAACAGACAAGGATACAAAGAAGCCAGGGAAATGGGGAAGTTGCCCACGGGAACACCGTGAGCAACAAGCGAGGTGAACGAGCCGAGTCAAACCAGGAGATGAGCGAGGTACAAAAATTCAGAGCAGAAGAATGGTCAGTAAAGCCAAGGTCAATCACAAGCAGAGGATCAGTAGTTCAAGAAGCTGCAGCAGGGCCAGGAAACCAACAGAGAAGAATCACAAGCAAAGGAGGAACAGGAAAGGCAGGTATAAATAGACAGAGGGCGGGAGCTAGCTCCGTCTGGCCAGGCTGTGATAGGCTCTCCCACTCCTAAGCCTCCCATCCTGGGTGGTGGAAGATGGAGTCAGTCTCACAGACATAGAAGCAGGTGCAGACTGATTACCTATGGGCGTCGACACAGAAGTTGTGTCTGGCAGATCCTTTACAACAGCAAGTCAATCCGGTTTTGTAACTCCACTTGATATGCAAACCACTTGTTTAGCAAGGCAAAACAGAGCTTATATATGTTATAAATTATATATGTAAACTTTTCAGTACAAATTTTATCAAAATTTTTATACTAAAAACCATTCCAGCAAAATCTAAGCTCCAAAAGCTAACTGGTGCTCCTTCCCTTCTGAGCCCTGCCATGTGCCCAAGCATCAGATAATGGCCACATGTGTGGTATTGCCGTATCCAGGAGAACCTGCTTAACAATTTATGGTGGGAGCATCTCTGATAACACAAGCTGGGCATAACATATTTGGCACTGAAATGGCATAATTGTGAAAAATTTATACTTTTTCATTATTTGCATCAAATTCTGGAAAACTCCTGTGGGGTCAAAATGCTCTCTTCACCCCTGAATAAATTCCTTGAGGGGTCACTTCTTGGGGATTTCCACTGTACTGGTACCTCAGGGGCTCTGCAAACACAACATGGTGCTTGAAAAATATTCTCGTAAAATTCTAATAAAATCTATGAAAATCCTGTGGGGTCAAAATGCTCACTACACCCCTTGGTGAATGCCTGAAGGGGTGTAGTTTCCAAAATGGGGTCTTTTTTGGGGTGTTTCCTTTGTTTTGGTACCACAAGACTGCTTCAAATCTTACATGGTGCCTAAAATATAATCTAATAAAAATGAGTCCCCAAAATCCACTAGGTTCTCCTTTGCTTCTGAGGCCTATGCCTCAGTCCATCAGCACACAAAGGTAACGTGTGGGATATTTCTAACAACTGCAGAATCTGGGCAATAAATATTGACCTGCGTTTCTCTGGTAAAACCTTCTGTGTTACAGAAAAAAAAAGGATTCAAAATGAATTTCTGCCCCAAAAAATTAATTCCTAAATTGCACTCCCAATTTGCTTTAATTCTTGTGAAATGCCTAAAGGGTTAAGAAACTTTCTAAATGCTGTTTTGAATACTTTGAGAGGTGCAGTTTTTAAAATGGGGTGACTTATGGGGGTTTGTATTGTATGGGCCTCTCAAAGCCACTTCAGAACTGAACTGGTCCTTGTAAAAATAGCCTTTTGAAATTTTCTAGAAAATTTTAGAAATTGCTGCTAAAGTTCTAAACCTTGTAACGTCCTACAAAAATAAAAGGATGTTCAAAAAACTATGCCAATCTAAAGAAAACATATGGGAAAAATTAGCAATTGTAACGGCTGCCGCACCGTTTTGCGCTGCTTCCACGGCCTCTGCTCCAGTTCCTTTACCCTGCATTCCCTCATGCTCGTCCCGAGCTCCACTGACCCGATCCAGACGCTCTGCAGACTCTGGGCGTGGTCAGGTAACTGCATCTCTCACCTCCCTCCACGGCCGTCATCCACGATGTGCGGCTGCAGCCACTAGAGGGCACATGCGCTGACTCTTCTTAAAGAGGCTCTGTCACCAGATTTTGCAACCCCTATCTGCTATTGCAGCAGATAGGCGCTGCAATGTAGATTACAGTAACGTTTTTATTTTTAAAAAACGAGCATTTTTGGCCAAGTTATGACCATTTTTGTAGTTATGCAAATGAGGCTTGCAAAAGTCCAAGTGGGTGTGTTTAAAAGTAAAAGTCCAAGTGGGCGTGTATTATGTGCGTACATCGGGGCGTTTTTAATACTTTTACTAGCTGGGCGTTCTGATGAGAAGTATCATCCACTTCTCTTCAGAACGCCCAGCTTCTGCCAGATCACTCACAGGTCCTGCATCGTGTCAGACGAGCCAGGACACATCGGCACCAGAGGCTTCAGTTGATTCTGCAGCAGCATCAGCGTTTGCAGGTAAGTAGCTACGCCGATGCTGCTGCAGAATCAACTGAAGCCTCTGGTGCCGATCTGTCCTCGCTCGTCTGACACGATGCAGGACCTGTGAGTGACGTCACAGCGTGATCTGGCAGAAGCTGGGCGTTCTGAAGAGAAGTGGATGATACTTCTCATCAGAACGCCCAGCTAGTAAAAGTATTAAAAACGCCCCGATGTACGCACATAATACACGCCCACTTGGACTTTTACTTTTAAACACACCCACTTGGACTTTTGCAAGCCTCATTTGCATAACTACAAAAATGGTCATAACTTGGCCAAAAATGCTCGTTTTTAAAAAATAAAAACGTTACTGTAATCTACATTGCAGCGCCTATCTGCTGCAATAGCAGATAGGGGTTGCAAAATCTGGTGACATAGCCTTTTTAAAGGGCCAGCGCATGCCAAAATCCTAAGACTTCCTATTTAAGGATCCTGCTCCCTCAGATCCTTGCTTGTTCAACCAAGTTATCCCTGTGAGCTTCCCTGTACCCAGTTTCCCTGTTACCTTGCCTTCTACCTTTGTCTGGATTTCCTGTTGTGACCTCTGCCTGAACTTGTACTATCTTTGCCTGCCGCCTGCCTTGACCTATTGCTATCCATACCCGTAACGACGTCTGCTGCCTGTCCTGACTTCAGGCCTATTCATCTGACTGTCTCTAAACCTGCTGTGCCCAGCGTTGCCTTGGGTTACAGCACCACAGATTCCCAGACAGTGTCCCCCACTGGTACTAGCGAGGCCTTGTGCCGTGTAACTTCTGCGATTTGACGAGAGCAGGCACATTCAGCTTAGAATGGCCATTGACAACCCAGGGCAACGCTTGGCACAGCAGGTTTAGAGGCCTGCCATGAACTCCTCATTCAATCTAGCCTCCATCTCCTCTCCACATGGACAAATACTTGTGGATTTGTTGGGCTCCTCTGACTTCCCCTCCACACCCCCTATCCTTATGGCAGTTTCTCCAGCACTATCAATAACTTCAATGAGCTCCTCCATCTCAGCCTTGATTGACCATGGCCTTTAACTCTCCCCCGGCCTCTTCCTCTCGTCAGGAAATCCTGGCGATGTTAAGTCTTTTGCCTACTAGGCAAGATATGGAATTATTGATACAGCGCTCTGAAGCCAGGCACTAACGGAAATAAAAACTGAGCTGCAGTCACTCGCTGCTCGTATTGATATGTTTGAGCATACGAACACTGATTTTACAGCCGATTGTCCAGAGTAGAGGACACGATCCGCCACTAACAACTTTTCAATAGATCGTTACTGCTCCAGGTAGACAACCAAGTCGGCGCAATAATGTCAAACTACGTGGAATACCAGAGTCAGTACCGTGCTTCTGTGACCTCCATCTTCAATCAGCTCCTGGAGCATCCTTTAGACACTGACATTCACATTGACAGGGTACACCGATTATTGGGGGCCAGGCGCAGTGACGATCTTAGACCTCGTGATGTCCTCTGCAGAGTGCAGTTCTTCAGAGAGAGGGAGGAAATCCTCCTATAAGCCTGGCGTCATAGCCCAGTGGACTATAATGGCTCCTCTATTGCCCACCTACCAGATGTTTCCAGGAGTACGCTGGCGATGCGTCGGATGCTGAAACCGTTACGGTCATACAAGAGGCTGGAGCTACTTATAGGTGGGGCCACCCCTTCCATCTCATTGTAAGAAGGAATGGCTCTTCCTTCTCCCTCCACTCACCGGACCAAACAGCAGACCTCTGCCGTTTTCTAGAGGTACCACCTATTTCTCTTCCGGACTGGCTCCAGTTCCCTCTACCCCAACATACCCCACTGGCTCCATACTCTACTAGATGCAGGCCCCCTCCTCGGGAGACCGGCTCTGCTTCTCCAACAAGATCCCCTCAAGGTTTCTGGGGTGAAGCTCCGCTGATTACATTGGAGGCCTGAGTTTTCTCAGCAGTACTTGAGACCTTTTTCTATCTGTTGTTTTGCCTGCTTTATTGACACATTCTGATTTACAGGTGCTAATTCCAGATCATTGTAAGCTCTTTATTTTTCTTTCCGCTTCTCATGATTACTACTTCTCGGCCATTGCTCCTAATATGATTGCTCTTTATTTTATCTTCAAGTGTTGATTAAGCATGGTCCGGGTCAGATCCCAGCGTCAGCTCTTACACCTACCCAAACTAGGTTCAGCTCCGTGGTGCGCTTCGGCCACAATGGTCCTGTCATAGAGAGTTTTCTCTCAAGTTTTCTACTACTGTGGTTTGACTAGTAACCTGCAGTGCATTCCTGTTCTGTTTGTTTCCTCCCCCCATCTTAGTACTTCCACCATTCTTACCCCCTCTAATTTCATAACTACTCCCTTGCTCTACCCCTTTTTTTTTTCTCTTTTTCTATCTCCCTCTCATCGCGTTCGCATCATTAAATGCCCCTGAGAAATATTCTGCACTATTGCGCCTACTCTGGAGCAAGAAGATTCGGGTGTCCTTTCTACAAGAGACCCACTTCCGCAGTGATGCAGTGCCCTCCCTCAAATCCAACAGATATCCTGATGTTTACCATGGTTGCTATTCGGGATCCAAGTCTCGAGGAGTGAGTATTCTCATTTCCAACCAGGGACATTGGGAACTAGACTCGGTCTGTGCTGACTCGGATTGCAGGTATGTCTTTGTTAAGGGTAAACTCGCGTCCCACACATACACCTTTGCGAACATTTATCTCCCTAACTCCAATCAGTTGAGCTGCCTCGACATTGTCCTGTCTCATCTTGAGGGCTTTACTGAGCACACCCTTTTGGTAGGTGGGGATTTCAATCTGGCTCTAGATCTCTTATTAGATGTCTCGAGAGGGTCTTCCCACTTAGACTATTCCTACCTATTTGCTTCACTCATACCACCTCATTGATAGTTGGCATTCAGTTCACCCAGACGCTAGGGACTACTCCTTTTATTCCACTGCCCACGACACTTATTCCCGACTAGACTACTACTTCATTCAACATGCTGACCTTCCCCTGCTTTGTTCAGCGGAAATAGATACCATCACCTTCTCAGATCATGCGATGCTCCGTGTTTCACTAGCTTTCCCTATTACTCGACCACGTTCCAGGCGTTGGCGCCTCAATAATTCTCCCTTAAAGGATCAGGGCGTGTGTGGTGATATCAGGATGGAACTGTCTAGATATTTTGAGAAGAACACTCGTCCTGAAACGTCCCCTTTGATTGTATGGGCTGCACACAAATGTGTCATTCGGTGCCTACTGGTGAAGCATGGCGCTCGTTTGAAAAAAGAACGTGTGGCTAAAATAGCCGCCCTGATTCAAGAAGTGTCCAAGTGTCCAAGTTCTTGCACAACTTACGCTAGCACGTAAACAGCTGCGGTCGGAACTAGATATTCATACTAAACGTTTACTGCACCGCTGCCATAGTTATTATTACGAATATGGAAATAAGAGTAGCTGTACGTTAGCTAAATCCCTGAACAACGAGCCCATAACTTCGTCCCTATCATCTCCCGTTCTACAGTGTCCCCCACACAAGACCCCCGTGTCATAGCAGATACATTCAGCTCTTTTTATGCCGATTCATAAAACCTCCCTCCAGCTTGTGGCTCAGATGCCTTTTCCTCACGCCTAGCCCGTCTTCAACAATATATGCGAGACTCCGCTCTCCCTTCCGTACCCCATGAAGTGGTGTAAACTCTCGATTCCCCAATCTCGGTCAAGGATATTGGTGAAGCAGTCCAGGGCATGCAATCTAGCAAGGTCCCTGGCCCGGATGGTTTTACAGTCTCTTATTATAAGATTAACTTTCCTCAGCTTTGTGGTCCTTTGGCCCAAGCGCTGAATCTCATCTCATCCGGTGCTGAGCACGCCCATGATATGCTGCATTCCCTCAGTGATACATAAGGAAGGCAAAGACCCATCGCAATGCTCTAGTTATAGGCCCATATCCCTTTTAAGTGTTGACTTAAAACTATTTGTTTGCTAAGGTTCTAGCTCTTCGTCTTGCCCCACACCTCCCAGGTCTTGTTCACCCGGATCAGCTCAGATTTGTACCCACTAGGGAAGCACGCGACAACGCCACTAAAGTGCTCAATGCGGTCCACAGAGCTCAGTCCTCCTGTGTTTATTTGTGCCTACTATCCACTGATGCTGAAAAGGCCTTTGACCGAGTGTCTTGTCCCCTAATCACGTTGGTTCTCCAACATATAGACCTAGGCACCAGCATGTTATCCTGGATTACCTCCCTTTACTCACACCCATCAGCGTAAGTCTGGGTTAATGGCACCCTCTTCTCCCCCTTCAATACTTTGTGTAACGTCCATGGCCGCGGGCCGTCGGGTTCACTCACCCCCCGACGCCCGCAGCCATGGATCCGTGAGCGCTGGTCCCTGTCTCCTTCCTAGGAGACGCCAGCGCTCACTTTTGCTCCGTCCTGCTGTGTCCCGTAGGGTGCGCGCGCTCGCGCGTGCACGGCCTTAAAGGCCAGCGCGCGCACAAAAGATCGTCATCATCATCAACTGCCCTGATTTCCTGGTCTATAAGAAGGCCCAGGCCTTCTGATCCTTGCCTGAGCATTGTTAGTCTATCCCAGTCTGTCTCGCAAATGGTCCCTTAGTGTTTCCCCGTTCCAGCTGTTACCCGTGCCCTGTTACCCGTTCCTGTATTCCGTATTGTTCCAGTTCCTGTGCCTACCAGCGTTGGAGTCGTGTCTTCTGCCACGTCCAGTGTCTTCTGCCACGTCCAGTGTCGTTTGCCACGTCCAATGTCTTCTGCCACGTCCAGTGTCTTCTGCCACGTCCAGTGTCTTCTGCTTCATCGGATACTGCCCGCCACGTCTGGCGCCACCTGCCGGACCAGCCTCCATCCGTGCTGAAGCCACAGCCACCGTCTGGACTATTTCAGGTACCCAAGCGTTACTGTCTGCCACGGACTTTCGCATAGACTGTGACCTGGTCAGCTGCCTCCCCGCAACGGCGGAGCGGCCTAGACGGTCCACATACCCTTTGTTCGTGACACTTTGAATGGAATGAGAAAGGGCTGCCCCCTTTCACCCTTTATTTTCGTGCTAACCCTGGAACCTTTACTGTGTACCATACATTCTAACCCAGACATACATGGCCTTCGGATCGGTAGAACTGAGCTCAAGGTTGCAGAATATGCTGATGACCTTCTATTTATGTTCGCTCAACCTTTGATTACTTTCCCTAATCAGCTTTCAGAACTGAACAAGTTTGGGGAGGTGTCTAATTTTAAAATTAACTTCCAAAAATCGGAGGCCCTTAACATTTCCCTTTCTGTAGACCAGCAAGTAGCACTAGCCCCTTCCTTTCTGCTGGGCCGACTCGGCCTTGAAATACCTGGGTGATTGGATCCTTTGAGACCTTTCTTCCATTTTCAAATGTAACCATATGTCCCTCCTGACCCATATCAGAGAAGATCTGCGTAGATAGTCTAAGGACCTATACACATGGTTTCGTAGGTGTGCCATTTATAAGATTAATGTCCGTCCCAGGTTTTTGTATGTCCTGCAGACCCTCCCTATACATGTTCCGGTCTCTTATGTTAACCTAGTCTCTAAAGACCTCATTAAATTTATCTGGGGTTTGCAAATCTGCCCGCATTGCTCGTCGTACTCTTTCTTTCCCTAAGCTCAGTGGTGGGTTGGGTCTGCCGGACATTCGGAAATATTATGAGGCTTCACACCTTCAGAGAGTAATCGACTGGTGTCGACATGACCCACATAAATGCTGGGTTGCTCTGGAACAGGCCATTTCCTCTACCCCCTTAGACTCCCTTCCATGGCTGACTCATCCCCAGTCCCATCGCCTTCTGCCACACCCCACAATAGGAGCCACCCTTCAAGTCCGTAGACATATTTTTCCTCATGCCTACATTTCCCCCTCCCCATCACCATTATTCCCCATACTTGGCAACTCAGCCTTCCCGCCAGGTCACTCGGATCCTATCTTACGCTCCTGGCACTCTAGAGGATGCCATTTACTTTCTGGAGATCATTGGCTGACCATTCAGGACCTTGCTACTGTCCCAGATCTCCCCACTTTAGAACCCTGGAGATGTATGCAACTTTCTCATTGTCTTGCCTCTCGTGCCCAAAACATACTCCTGAGCAAAAACACCCTTCGAGACCCTTTGCTCTTCTTTGGGCCCATGTTGACACTTCCTATCATCTTGCTATTCCCTCCTGGCCTCTCCTCCGGAAGACTATGACCCCCTTTTCTTAGCTAAATGGGAAGCGGATTTTCAGACCACCTTGTCCCCTAAACAGAAAAGACACACACTTCTCTATACCCACAAGTCCTTCATCGCTAGCAGATACCAGGAGGCTGGGTACAAGGTTTTGTCCCACTGGTATTATGTACCAGGGAGACTTCACTCTATTTATCCCACGTCCTCCCCTATGTGCTGGCGCTGTGGTTCTGCAGTAGGGACTCTCTTACACATATTTTGGTCTTGCTCAGCCCTTCAAGCCAGGGGCGTAGCTAGAGGCTCATGGGCCCCGATGCAAGAATTCTTACTGGGCCCCCCCCCCCGCAAACTTCTCATGGCCGACGGTCCACTTTCAGCTGCATCGCTGGGTCTCCTAAGTGACCCAACAATGCAGCACTAGCAGCCGGGGGCGTCACTAAGGCTGGGTTCACACACACTATTTACGGACGTAATTAGGGCGTTTTAGCATTGAATTACGTCCGAAAATGCGGCTCAAAAGCGTCGGCAAACATCTGCCCATTCATTTGAATGGGTCTTAGGGTATGTGCACACACACACTATTTACGTCCGTAATTGACGGACGTATTTCGGCCGCAAGTCCCGGACCGAACACAGTGCAGGGAGCCGGGCTCCTACCATCATACTTATGTACGATGCTAGGAGTCCCTGCCTCGCTGCAGGACAACTGTCACGTACTGAAAACATGATTACAGTACGTGACAGTTGTCCTGCAGCGAGGCAGGGACTCCTAGCATCGTACATAACTATGATGCTAGGAGCCCGGCTCCCTGCACTGAGTTCGGTCCGGAACTTGCGGCCGAAATACGTCCGTCAATTACGGACGTAATTAGTGTGTGTGCACATACCCTCACGATGTTCTGTGCCGACGGTCATTTTTTTTTACGCATCGCTGTCAAAAGGCGGCGCGTAAAAAAGTGCCTGTCACTTCTTCAGACGTAAATGGAGCCGTTTTCCATGGACTCCATGGAAAACCAGCTTCAGTTACTTCCGTAATGGACGCAGCAAAAGACGCCTCCACATGCCAAAAATTACGGTGCTGTTTTCTCCTGAAAACAGCACAGTAATTTCAGCCGTAACGGACGCTGCCGTGTGAACATACCCTCAGGGCTTAAAATGTCCGGGAAATAGCCCCAATACATATGTGTCCGCCCCAAAAAAAAGTGTGTATATGAGACAGCATAGCATATCTATAGCACTACGACCCTATAAACTATGGATAGGATTAGATACAGTGGCTGAGCAGACAGTATCACACATGATAGGATTAGATACAGTGGCTCAGAAGGCAGTATCACACATGATAGGATTAGATACACAGCTCAGCAGACAGTATCACACATGATAGAATTAGATACAGTGGCCCAGCAGACAGTATCACACATGATAGGATTAGATACAGTGGCTCAGCAGACAGTACCACACATGATAGGATTAGATACAGTGGCTCAGCAGACAGTACCACACATGATAGGATTAGATACAGTGGCTCAGCAGACAGTATCACACATGATAGGATTAGATACAGTGGCTCAGCAGACAGTACCACACATGATAGGATTAGATACAGTGGCTCAGCAGACAGTATCACACATGATAGGATTAGATACAGTGGCTCAGCAGACAGTATCACACATGATCGGATTAGATATAGGGCCCAGCAGACAGTATCATACATGATTGGATTAGATACACAGCTCAGCAGACTGTATCACACATGATAGGATTAGATACAGGGCCCAGCTCGCTGACATTGCGTCTCCAGCGCTGGACCCAGGATAGGTAAGAATAATAATTTTGCTTCTTTATGTGTTACTGATTATTTTTGTGTTTGTGTTTTTTTTACAGGTTCGGTTGTTGGACTTCGGATTTGAGGACTTCAATGACGGCGTTTTTTTTATTCTCAATAAAATGGTTAATGAGGGTTGTGTTTTTTTATTTCAATAAAATATTTTTTCTATGTGCTTGTATCTTTTTAAACTTTATTATCACCACCTTAGTAATGGCCGCTGGCTGATTGACAACCTCCATTACTAAGGCGAGGCTTAATGTTAGCCGGTGCAGAGTCTACACTAACCCCCATTATTACCCCGGTACCCACCGCCACCAGGGGTACTGGGAAGAGCCGGGTACAAACCAGTACCCGACCATCTGTAGTGACGGGCAGGCACCGGGGTGGCCGCAGGCTGGTAGCATTAGGCTGGGGAAGGCCAAAAACAGTGGCCCTTCCCACCCTGGTAATGCTGCCTGCTGCTGCTGTGTTGTATCTGGCTGGTTATGAAAATTGGGGGGGGACCCGACATCGTTCTTTCCAATTATTTTTTTTTTTTTTTTTAAATGACGTGGGGTCCCCCCCATTTTTATAACCAGCCAGATACAATAAAGCAGCAGCAGGCAGCATTACCAGGATGGGAAGGGCCACTGTTTTTGACCTTTCCCCTCCTTATAATACCAGCCTGCGGCCACCCCAGTGGCCAACCATCACTACAGATGGTCAAGTACTGGATGGTACCCGGCTCTTCCCAGCACCCCTGGTGGCGGTGGGTACCGGGGTAATAAAGGGGGTTAGTGTTAGCCTCTGTACCTGCTAACACTAAGCCCCGCCTTAGTAATGGAGGTTGTCAATCAGCCGGCGACCATTACTAAGGCGGTAGTAATATAGTTTAAAAAAAAAACACAAAGACATAGAAAAAATATTTTATTGAAATAAAAAAAAAAAACCACACACAACCCTCATTAACCATTTTATTAATAAAAAAAAAAAGCTGTCATCGAAGTAGTCCTGGAATCCGCCGTAGTCCAACGACCGAACCTGTAAGAAAACACACAAAAAATGATTAGTAACACATGTGTTAGGGTATGCACACACACTAATTACGTCCGTAATTGACGGACGTATTTCGGCCGCAAGTACTGGACCAAACACAGTGCAGGGAGCCGGGCTCCTAGCATCATAGTTATGTACGACGCTAGGAGTCCCTGCCTCGCTGCCGGACAACTGTCCCGTACTGAAAACATGATTACAGTACGGGACAGTTGTCCTGCAGCGAGCCAGGGACTCCTAGCATCGTACATAACTATAATGCTAGGAGCCCGGCTCCCTGCACTGTGTTCGGTCTGGTACTTGCGGCCGAAATACGTCCGTCAATTACGGACGTAATTAGTGTCTGTGCACATACCCTAAGGCTTAGATACAGGGCCCATGTGTGATACTGTCTGTGGGACCCTATATCTAAGCCTACCACAAGGTAGGCTTAGATACAGGGTCCAGCAGACAGTAATCTTATACAGTATAAGATTAGTGTGTGCTGGGGCCCTGTATCTAAACCTACAGTGTGGTAGGCTTAGATACAGGGCCCAGCAGACAGGATCACGCATGGGCCATGTATCTAAGCCTACCATGTGATTGGCTTAGATACAGGGCCCAGCAGACAGGATCACACAATCTGTGATCCTGTCTCATGGGCCCCCTAAGCCTGATACATCGTAGGCTTAGGGGTTGTGCAGTCCCTAAACATTGATGGCCTATCCTCAGGATAGGCCATCAATAGCTGATGTGTCTCTCGGGACCCGCAAATCAGCTGTTTTGAAGGGGCCGCAGCACTCGTACGAGAGCTGCTTCCCCTTCATTTCACTACTCGCCCACACTGTGAATCGCCGACACCGATTCACAGTGTGACCGGAATGAAGTGACAGGAATGAAGGGGAGCAGCTCTCGTACGAGTGCTGCGGCCCCTTCAAAACAGCTGATTGGCGGGTCCCGGGAGTGAGACCCCGCCAGTCAGGGCTATCTTACCTTCCTCTTCGGCCGCGGCGGGAGTTCTGTAGTCTCGATGCTGTGCGCGGCGGCATAGCGCTGTGACGTCATGCGCTGCGCACAGCGCTTGACGTCAGGACCTCCGCTGCGATCCGGAACCAGGAAGGTAAGTAAAGTATGTTACTATAGTAACAGGGGCCCGCGGCCCGAGTTACTATAGTAACTTTTTATTGATGTGGTGCGGGGGGCCGTGGGCCCCCCTGGCTTCGGGGCCCGGTCGCAATTGCGACCGCTGCGACCCCTATAGCTACGCCAGTGCTTCAAGCCCTTAGATAAATCCCCGTCTCTCTTCCTTTTACATATCAATAATCTTCCACAGCGTTATTACACTCGTTCTATTCTTCTCCATCTGGTCAATTGGTATGAATACAAGTAAAAAAAACACAGAGTAGTCTCGTTGGAATGGCTGACATGAACAGGCGAGGTATAAATAACAGAAGACTAGGTGCAGGGTCTGTACTAGAGAAAGTCAGAGCAGGCGGCAGACGGTCGTCATGGTAATCAGGCAAAAGTTCAAGGCAAGTGGCAGAAAGGACAAGTTCAAGCAGGGTTGGCAACAGATAATCCAATAATATAGACAGCAAAGTAGAACTAGCAAGCTAGACAACAATGTCTTTCAGAAAACTATGTCTTTATTGTGGTAATACTGGACCTTATGTTCTTGACTGTACTAGTAAAACTCAAAAGTCAACTGCAGTGACTGAACTCATACAGAATTCTGCACCATGTTCCCATTGTGATTTAGTGAGTTTGGTGACACAATACCTGTCATCTATGAGAGAACTTAATTAAATAACAAGTATTGGAAGACATCTTTCTGCAACACAGTATGGGAATTTTGAATATCTTGTCATGTCATTTGGACTTTGCAATGCCCCAGCTACATTTTAGCACTTTATCAATGATGTCTTTTGGGATCTTCTGTATCAATTTGTGATGGCCTATATGGATGACATATTAATCTAATAATTATTCTCTGAGAACCTTGAAGAACATTGCAAGCAAGTTAGTATGGTTTTGAGATGATTGAGAGAAAATCAACTGTATACTAAGCTGGAAAAGTGTGAGTTTGTGTAAAGGGTTTGCCAGACACAGGTTCTGTGTCGACGCCCGGAGTTACTCAGCCTTCATCAGCTCCAAGGTCTGCTAGAGTGACGCGATCTGTTACCACTCAGGCTTGCAGGCTGAGGAGAGGGAGAACCTATCACAGCCTGGCCTGACGGTTCTAGCTCCCGCCCTTGGTCTATTTATACCCTCACTTGCAGCATGTTCCTTGCCTGTGATTCTCTGGTTTCTTGGCTCTGCTATTCCTGCTATTTACCTGATTGACTGCTGTAACTTATTGACCCTGGCTTGCCTGACTATTCTCCTGCTCTGCTTTGCTACTACGTACTCTGCTGGGTTGATTCGACTCGTTCACAACTGCCTGTTGCTCACGGTTTTTCTGTGGGCACTGCCCCTACTTCTCCCTTTGCTTCTGTGTGCCCTTGTCTTGTGTTGTCTCTCTTGCACTTACTGAGCGTAGGGACCGTCGCCCAGTTGTACGCCGTCACTTAGGACGGGCCGTGTAAGTAGGCAGGGACTGAGTTGCGGGTAGATTAGGGCTCACCTGTCGTCTCCCTACCCCGATTCATTACATAATCACAGGCCCTATACCTTTTCTTACCCTGGTCCCTGACTCTTCTATGGACCCCCTTGAGGCCCTGGATCAGCTAATGCAGGGTCTTTCCCTACAGGTCCAAGACCTGGCTCAGAGGGGCAACCAGCGTGATGCTACCCAGGTAGTACCCTTCACCTCATCTCTTGAACCCCACCTCAAGTTGCCTGACCGGTTCTCAGGGGACCGGAGGAATTTTTTCTCTTTTCGGGAGAGTTGTAGACTCTATTTCCGATTAAGACCCCACTCCTCAGGTTCTGAGAGCCAGTGAGTGGGTATAATTAGGTCCCTGCTCCAGGACGGCCCCAAGGAATGGGCCTTCTCCTTGGCTCCTGACGCCCCTGAACTTTCTTCTGTTTACCTTTTTTTTTTCTGCTCTTGGGCTCATCTATGACGAGACTGACAAGACTGCCTTTGCCGAGAGTCAGCTGGTGACCTTATGTCAGGGTAAGAGACCCGTTGAGGAGTACTGTTCTGACTTTAGAAAGTGGTGTGTAGCTTCTCGGTGGAATGACCCTGCCTTGAGGTGCCAGTTTAGATTGGGTCTGTCATACGCCCTTAAAGACCAGTTAGTTAGCTATCCCACCTCTGACTCCCTAGATCAGGCTATGGCTTTAGCGGTACGTCTTGACCGACGTCTCAGGGAACGACGACTTGAACGTTCTGGTGCCTTCACCTCTGGCTCCCCTATGATGGCTCCAGAGGTCCCGCTGCTTCGTTCTTCCACGGAGAACTCGGATGAACAGATGCAACTCGGGGTCTCCGTGCCTCCCCAACAACGTAAAGATTTCCGCAGGAAGAATGGTCTCTGCTTCTACTGTGGGGATGACAAGCATCAATTGAACTCCTGTCCCAGGCGCAAGAATAAGCAGCCGGAAAACTTCCGCGCCTAAGTGACCATCGGGGAGGTCGCTTGGGCGCACAGGTATTTCCCGTTAACATGAAGCCTAATAAAATCTTGCTTCCCTTTTCAGGTCTCTTTTGATGGAAGGTCTGTGGAATTTGCCATGTCTCTAGCTATGCCACTAATTGATTTGCCGAAACCTGTCCCGGTAGTGGGTATTGACTCCACTCCGCTTGCTAATGGTTATTTTATGCAGTATACCCCTGTTTTTTTTCTCATTGTTGGCTCCATTCATTTGGAGCAGTGTTCTGTGTTAGTGATGCAGGGGTTATCATCCGATTTGATTTTAGGCCTCCCTTGGTTGCAGACGCATAATCCCACTTTTAACTGGAATACTGGTGATCTTACTAAATGGGGTAAAGAATGCATGACATCATGTTTTTCTATTAATTTGGTTTCTCTCGCTGAGGAGGTGATCACTCTACCTGAGTTTATTCAGGACTTCGCGGATGTCTTTTCTAAAAAGGCCTCGGAAGAGTTACCTCCTCATAGAGAGTACGATTGCGCAATCAATTTCGTACCAGGAGCTAAGTTCCCTAAAGGAAGGATATTTAATCTCTCTTGTCCTGAACGTGAAGCCATGAGAGAATATATCCAGGGAAGCCTGGCCAAGGGTTACATTAGCCCCTCTACTTCTCCGGTAGGTGCTGGCTTCTTCTTCGTGGGGAAGAAGGATGGTGGTCATAGGCCGTGCATCGATTACCGAAGTTTAAATAAGATCACATAAATGAGATTTTAAGAGACTATCTGGGGGTATTTCTTGTAGTGTACCTTGATGATATAATTGTGTTTTCCAAGGACTAGTCCTCCCACATTGAGCATGTCAGGAAGGTGCTCCAGGCCCTTCAGAAAAACAAACTCTTTGCTAAAACCGTGTGTGTTTGGGGTGCAGGAGATACCATTTTTGGGTCAAATCCTCACTCCTAACGAATTCCGCATGGACCCTGCCAAGGTTCAGGCTGTGGCAGAATTGGTCCGCCCTGCCTCCCTGAAGGCCTTACAGTGTTTCCTGGGGTTTGCTAATTATTAAAGGAGATTTATTGCTAACTTCTTGGTCATCGCTAAGCCTCGTACGGAACTCACTCGTAGAGGTGCTGATCTCCTCCACTGGCCTCCGGAGGCGGTCCAGGCTTTTGAGATCCTTAAGAGATGCTTTGTCTCTGCCCCAGTGCTGATTCAGCCTAACGAAATGGAGCCATTCATCGTTGAGGTTGACGCCTCCGAGGTGGGAGTGGGTGCTGTCTTGTCCCAGGGTACTAGGTCTCTCAACCATCTCCGTCCCTGTGCCTACTTCTCCAGGAAGTTCTCCTCCACTAAGAGTAACTATGACGTTGGCAACCGCAAACTCTTAGCCATTAAATGGGCATTTGAAGAGTGGCGCCACTTCCTGGAGGGGGCTGGGCACCAGGTAACGGTTCTTACTGACCACAAGAATCTGGTTTTCCTAGAATCTGCCCGGAGGCTAAACCCGAGACAAGCTCGATGGGCGTTGTTTTTTAGGAGATTCAACTTTGTGGTCACCTATAGGGCTGGGTCAAAAAATATTAAAGCTGATGCTCTGTCGCGTAGTTTCATGGCCAGCCCTCCTCCTGAGGAGGATCCCGTGTAAAGGATCTGCCAGACACAGCTTCTGTGTCGACGCCCGTGGTTAATCAGTCTGTACCTGCTCCTAAGTCTGATAGAGTGACTCGATCATCTACCACTCGGGCTGGGAGGCTGAGAAGTGGGAGAGCCTATCACAGCCTGGCCAGACGGAGCTAGCTACCGCCCTCTGTCTATTTATACCTTCATTTCCTGCTCCTCCTTTGCCTGCGATTCTGCCTGTTTCCTGGCTCTGCTGCTGCTGCTTGTACTATTGACCTCTGCTTCATATTGACCCTGGCTTTACTGTCTACTCTCCTGTTCTGCGTTTGGTACCTCGTACACTCCTGGTTTGACTCGGCTTGTTCACTACTCTTGTTGCTCACGGTGTTTCCGTGGGAAACTGCCCCATTTCCCTTAGCTTCTGTGTACCCTTGTCTGTTTGTCTGTCGTGCACATATTGAGCATAGGGACCGTCGCCCAGTTGTACGCCGTCGCCTAGGATGGGCCGTGCAAGTAGGCAGGGACTGAGTGGCGGGTAGATTAGGGCTCACTTGTCTGTCTCCCTACCCCGTCATTACATCCCGCTTGTATTCTTCCCCCAGGTATAATCATATCCTCTGTGGATTCAGACTTAGCCTCCGAAATTGCGGCTGATAAAGATTCTGCTCCCGAGAACCTTCCTGAGAACAAGGTTGCTCAGGGAGAATCATGACTCCGCACTATCTAGCCATCCAGGCATCCTGGGTACCAAGCACCTCATTTCCAGAACCTATTGGTGGCCTGGGTTGCTTAAAGACGTTAAGGCCTACGTCGCCGCTTGTGAAATTTGTGCTAGGTTCAAGACTCCCAGGTCCCGACCTGCAGGCTTACTATGTTCTTTGCCCATTCCCCAGAGACCTTGGACCCATATCTCCATGGATTTTATCACCGATCTGCGTCCATCCCAAGGCAAGTCGGTGGTGTGGGTTGTAGTAGACCGCTTCAGTAAGATGTGCCACTTTTTACCCTTTAAGAAGCTACCCAATGCCAAGACGTTAGCTACCCTGTTTGTCAAACACATCCTGCGTCTCCATGGGGTTCCCGTCAATATAGTTTCTGACAGAGGGGTACTATTTGTTTCATTGTTTTGGAGGGCTTTCTGTAAGAAGCTGGAGATTGAGCTGTCCTTTTCCTCGGCCTACCATCCTGAAACTAATGGCCAAACTGAGAGGACTAATCAGTCTCTAGAACAATACTTAAGGTGTTTTATCTCAGACTGTCAAAATGATTGGGTCTCCTTCATTCCCCTCGCAGAATTTTCCCTAATAACCGGGTCAGTAACTCGTCGGGGGTCTCCCCCTTCTTCTGCAATTTTGGGTTTAATCCACGGTTCTCCTCCGTTTCACTTGGTGGTTCCAATAATCCCGAGGTAGATGTCATTCATCAGGAACTGTGCACAGTCTGGGCCCAGGTTCAGAAGAACCTTGAGGCTTCCCAGAGCATCCAAAAGACATTCAGCTAACCCCCTATTTGTGGTCGAGGATCTGGTGTCGCTGTCTTCTAAAAATTTGCGCCTTAAAGTTCCGTCCAAGAAATTTGCTCCCCGGTATATAGGGCCGTACAAAATCATTGAGGTCCTCAACCCTGTCTTCTTCCGGCTGGAGATACCCCCGTCTTTTCAGATACACAACGTGTTCCATGCCTCCCTCTTGAAAAGCTGCTCCCCGTCCTTGGCTACATCAAGGAAACCTCAGGTCCCTGTTCTCACTCCAGATGGGGTAGAATTCGAGGTAGCCAAGATTGTGGACAGCAGGATGGTCCAAGGCTCCCTCCAGCACCTGGTCCATTGGAGAGGATACGAGCCTGAGGAGAGGACTTGGGTACCCGCCCGGGATGTTCACGCTGGGTTATTGCTCAGGAGGTTCCATCTTCGGTTCCCCAATAAGCCAGGTCCACCTAGGAAGGGTCCAGTGGCCCCTCATAAAAGGGGGGGGGGTACTGTAAAGTGTTTGCCAGACACAGGTTCTGTGTCGACGCCCGGGGTTAATCAGCCTTCATCAGCTCCATGGTCTGCTAGAGTGACGCGATCTGTTACCACTCAGGCTTCCTGGCTCTGCTATTCCTGCTATTTACCTGATTGACCGCTGTAACTTATTGACCCTGGCTTGCCTGACTATTCTCCTGCTCTGTTTTGCTACTACGTACTCTCCTGGTTTGGTTTGGCTCGTTCACCACTGCCTGTTGCTCACGGTTTTTCCGTGGGCAACTGCCCCTACTTCTCCCTTTGCTTCTGTGTGCCCTTGTCTTGTGTTGTCTGTCTTGCACTTACTGAGCGTAGGGACCGTCACCCAGTTGTACGCCGTCACTTAGGACGGGCCGTTCAAGTAGGCAAGGACTGAGTTGCAGGTAGATTAGGGGTCACCTGTCGTCTCCTTACCCGATTCATTACAGTTTGAGAGAACAAAAATTCAGTTTCTGGGGTACATAATTTTTCCGGAGGGGTTGTGCACGGACCACAGTAAGATCCAAGCTATATTCGACTAACCTATCACGAAAGTTGTATGTTTTTTTAAAAATTATTCCGTACGAAAAGTCTGTAGGAAACACTGGAAGTCACGGGTCTCTGGTCCCTGATGTTCCCAGATAGGATTCCCCCATGCTAGGGCCTTTGTCAGTAAGGAGAGAGATGATGAAAGTGATCCTTGCGCCTTCGGAAAGAAATGCTCTGGCATGTAGAATGAAGTGGATGTGGCACTGGTTCAGAAATCTCCGTCATAACGAGGAGGTAGTGGCAGCGAAAATCGGGAGTCGGCACCGGTACTGATAGGAGGTGTAGTAGGAGGAACAGCCAGAGCAACAGGAACAGGTGCCGTCATAGCTGCAGCTTGCACATCCAGTCGCTGTTCACTGCTAGGAGGAGTTGGTCTTGTTGTGACTGAAGGTCTCGCAGGTCTGCCTGCATGGCTTGTGATGTCGTCATGGTCTTAGGTTGACCAGCGGGGTCCATGGCCTGAGCGTACTGTCACGATCCGTGGGTATGTGGACCCACTAGGCCGCATCGCCGTAGCGGAGTAGCAGCTGGCCAAACAACAGTCCTAGTACAAGAGTACCTTTGATAGTCCAGAGAGTAACGGAGGCTCAGCACAGATGAACTTGCAGACACCAGACGTGGTGTATATCAGCAGGCGTGACAGGTTGCACAACACGACTCCAACACTCTAAGGCACAGGAACAAATATAGCACGGGATACAGGATACAGGTAGCAGGGCACGGGAACAATAGGAACAGGATAATGGGGAAAAAATGCCTACGCCTCCCATTGAAATCAATGGGAGGCGATTTCAAACGTTTTCTGTTGCGGTTTCCACGTCAAAACATGCGCCAAAAAAATCTGTGCGAACAGGGCCTTAAAAAGGGCAGCATATTATGATGAAAGAACCGCTTTAAAGTACTTTGCACTTTACACTTCCTTTTATTACAGTAATTATGAAAAAGTTCTGATAATCCGATAACCTATTTGGGAAATTAAATATGTTTGTTGGCAAATAACATAGCATAAACATTTAATTTAGGCAATTGTTAGTATAGACAGAACACAGCTTTAGTCCTAATGGGTTTGTTGTTAACTAATTATAAGTGTTATCCTTCTCATGCCCCATTAAGAAGTTGGATTCAGTACACTGCTCTTTGAAAATAGATTGTAAATCCAGTAGTCCTTGTATTAAGGAGAACGACTGTTATACAATACAGGGTGGGCCATTTATATGGATACACCTAAATAAAATGGGAATGGTTGGTGATATTAACTTCCTGTTTGTGGCACATTAGTATATGGGAGGGGGGAAACTTTTCAAGCTGGGTGTTGACCATTTTGAAGTTGGCCATTTTGTATCCAACTTTAGTTTTTTCAATGGGAAGAGGGTCATGTGACACATCAAACTTATCGAGAATTTCACAAGAAAAACAATGGTGTGCTTGGTTTTATGCTGTAAGCTGAAATACTTTGTCATGTAAGGCTTCTTTTACACACACGTTTATGGCCATATAGTTTAGGCATACGTCTCTTTCTTCCAAGAAAAAAATTATACTCAACTGTATGACCAACATAAAACAGATTTATTCTCATATTCATTCGCTTAGAACAAATAGAACATGCTAAATACTTTAGATAAGCTATATAAAAAAAACAACACTACATATTGTATAGCAATAGACATATGGCATATATTCCAGGAGAGGAAGCAAGAAGCCCTCCTGAAGGGCATCTTGCAATGTTTTGCCAGACAAGAGTCCTGATACCCGTCATCAGACATATCCAGCGTAAACTGCATACAACAATCAAGGCGGTATAGTTCTTTGCCCCACGTGGTGGATTTCCAACACAAACCAGCATCCCGCATAGTAAAATGCCAGCAGCAGGAATATGAATGGCTAAAGCGAATAAGCAGCAGGAGTGGCACAGCAACCCAAACATGGACTAATAAACTGCTGACGTGCAGATACAAGTCGGGCAGAAGTAAGGTATAACAGTACTTATTCTTTTAAAGATGCATTTTTTATGGTCACAGGTCCAGAGACAGTGATTTTATATATATATATATATATATATATATATATATATATATATACACACACACACACATTTACTTACTGATCATAAATAACATTAAAACTAAATGTCTAATATTGTGTAGGTCCCCTTCGTGCCACTAAAACAGCTCTGACCTGTCGAGGCATGGACTACACAAGACCTCTGAAGGTGTCCTGTGGTATCTGGCATGGAGACATTAGCATCAGATGCTTTAGAGCGGTTTTCCATTACTGGACAACTGATGACCTGTCCACTGATAGGTCATTAGTATATGATCGGTGGGGGTCCATCGATGAATTTTTGGGAGCCCATGACCCTGCCACCAGTTCACCAGTTGTCTTTCCTTGGACCACTTTTTGAAGGTACTAACCACTGCATAACAGGGACAACCCAAAAGATTTGCGATTTTTGAAAGTGCTCTGACCCAGACGTTTAGCCATTACAATTTGGCCTTTGTCAAAGTCGCTCAGATCCTTATTCTTGCCCATTTTTCCTGCTTAGAACACATTAACTTCAAGAACTGACTTCACTAATATATCCCATCTTTTGACAGACACCATTGTAACGAAATAATCACTGTTATTCACTTCACCAGTAATTTACATGTTTTGACTTGAAACCTAATAATTGATATTAAATCCAAATTTATGGAACTTACTATACAAGATTTGGGGACCCCCACTAACAGCTAACAAATGAAAGAGCGTGACCCATCTAACAGTGCGTGAAGTTTAATAAACGTCTAGAACATATAGGAATTATCCATGGCTGTATTTATGGAATAGGGTGTATCCTTTGTTTTTGTTTGCAGAAATTTCTGCAACAAATCCGCCGTATCACGTGAATATACCCTATCACTAGATAAGTTAAAATAATTTCAGTTGTTGCCATCAATCTATTTTTAACCAAGGAGCAGTTAAAAAAAATATAATTATAATCCATCTGTCTCCTCTGATATTTTCTAGTGCATGTGATTTCATTCAAGATAGACAGCTGCAACACATTTCTGATTAGACCAACACCTGCCACAATGTTTGATTTAAAATAACATGCTTTAGGCCATGCTCACACAGTGGAAAATGTACACTGTGAAAAAGACGACATGAAATCCAAACTGAGGCCCCATGCACACGACCGTAAAAATTGACGGTAATCGCGGACCGTAATTATGGTCTGCGATTATGGACCCATTCACTTCTATTGTCCACAGATACCTTGGGACTGGTGGGATACTATACGGAGTGGATACCAGGGGCGTCCAGCCTCCCACAGCCCCTGACACCAGGTCCAGACCAAATATGTAATGACGGGGTAGGGAGACAGACAGGTGAGCCCTAATCTACCCGCCACTCAGTCCCTGCCTACTTGCAACGGCCCGTCCTAGGCGACGGCGTACAACTGGGCGACGGTCCCTACGCTCAATAAGTGCACGACAGACAAACAGACAAGGGTACACAGAAGCTAAGAGAAATGGGGCAGTTTCCCACGGCAACACAGTGAGCAACAAGAGTAGTGAACGAGCCGAGTCAAACCAGGAGTGCACGAGGTACAAATCGCAGAGCAGAAGCGTAGTCAGTAAAGCCAGGGTCAAAAAATGAAGCAAGGTCAATAATTATAGCAGGAGCAGCAGAGCCAGGAAACAGAAAAGAATCACAGGCAAAGGAGGAGCAGGAAATGTGTGATGGCAGGAAGGAGGTGAAGGGAAAGTGAGCCCTAATCTACCCACCGCCCTGTCCCTGCCTACTTGCAACGACCCGCCCTAGGCGACGAGGTACAACTGGGCGGCGGTCCCTACGCTGTCTAAGTGCACAGGAAAACAAACAGGGAACACGCAAGGGAAGGGGCAGTAGCCACGGAACGCCACGGGGAAACGGAGCGGCGAACGAACAGTCAGGACCAGGACGAAGTGAGTAACCCGAGCGGGCACGGAGACAGAAGCAAGCCAGGGGCAAAGCAAAGCAAAGCAAGTCAAGTCAAGGAGAACTGCAGCAAGGCAGAAGCACGGCAGAAGCAGGCTGGAGCAAGCAGCAGTGGGGCCAGGAATCCAAAAGAATAACAAGCAATGAGGAAGAGAAAACTGCAGGTATAAATGGACAGGGGGCGGAGCTAACTCTGACTGACCAGGCCGCGATAGGCTCTCCCACTCCTGAGCCTGCCACCCTGATTGGTGGGAGCCGGTGTCAGTCTAAGAGGTCTGGCCTCAGGTGTCGACTGATTAACCCTGGGAGTCTCCACAGACGTAGTGCCTGGCAGATCCTTTACAGTACTCCCCCTTTTATGAGGGGCCACCGGACCCTTACTAAGAGGACCCGGTTTAGTGGGGAAGAGAAGGTGGAACCTCCTGACCAATACCCCAGCGTGAACATCTCGAGCAGGTACCCAAGTCCTCTCCTCCGGCCCGTATCCTCTCCAATGGACCAGGTACTGGAGGGAGCCCTGGATCATCCTACTGTCCACAATCTTGGCCACCTCGAATTCCACCCCCTCAGGGGTGAGAACGGGAACAGGAGGTTTCCTAGAGGGGGACCAGGACGGGGAGCAGCGTTTAAGGAGGGAAGCATGAAAGACGTCGTGTATGCGGAAGGATGGGGGCAGCTCCAGACGGAAGGATACAGGGTTGAGGACTTCAATGACCTTATAAGGCCCAATAAATCGGGGAGCAAACTTCCTGGACGGGACCTTAAGGCGCAAGTTCCTGGACGACAACCAGACCAAATCCCCGACGACAAACCGGGGGTTAGCAGAACGTCTACTATCCGCCTGAATCTTTTGTGCGCTCTGGGACGCCTCTAGGTTCTTCTGAACCTGGGCCCAGACAGTGCACAGTTCCCGATGAACATCCTCTACCTCAGGATTATTGGAACAACCAGGGGAGACGGAGGAGAACCTTGGGTTAAACCCGAAATTACAGAAAAACGGGGAGACCCCTGACGAGTTACTGACCCGGTTATTCAGGGAAAATTCAGCAAGGGGAAGGAATGAGACCCAATCGAATTGACAGTCAGAGATGAAACACCTTAAATATTGTTCCAGGGATTGGTTGGTCCTTTCCGTTTGGCCGTTAGTTTCGGGATGGAAGGCGGAGGAGAAGGACAGATCAATCTCCAACTTTTTACAAAAGGCTCTCCAAAATAAGGAAACAAATTGTACCCCTCTGTCCGAAACGATATTGACTGGGGCCCCATGGAGACGCAGGATGTGTTTCACAAACAAAGAAGCTAACGTCTTGGCGTTAGGTAGCTTCTTAAGGGGCACAAAGTGGCACATCTTGCTGAAGCGGTCGACTACCACCCACACCACCGACTTGCCCTGAGATGGAGGCAAATCGGTGATAAAATCCATGGAGATATGGGTCCAAGGTCTCTGGGGAATGGGCAAGGGACGTAGTAGGCCCGCAGGTCGGGACCTAGGGGTTTTGGACCTAGCGCAAACCTCACAAGCGGCGACGTAAGCCCTAACATCTTTAGGCAACCCAGGCCACCAATAGTTTCTGGTAATGAGGTGTTTGGTGCCCAAGATGCCAGGATGACCAGATAGAGCGGAGTCATGGTTTTCCCTGAGTACCCTCAGCCGGTATTGCAGGGGAACAAACAGTTTGTCCCCAGGGACGTTCCCGGGAGCTGCACCCTGATCAGCCGCGATATCAGAAGCTAAATCAGAATCCGTGGCAGAGACGATTATACCAGGGGGTAAAATACAAGCGGGATCCTTCTCGGAAGGAGGATTGGCCATGAAACTACGTGACAGAGCATCAGCCTTAATATTCTTGGACCCAGCCCTATAGGTAACCAAGAAATTAAATCTGGTAAAGAATAGTGCCCACCGAGCTTGTCTAGGATTAAGCCTCCGGGCCGATTCTAGGAAAACCAGATTCTTGTGATCCGTAAGGACCGTTACCTGGTGTCTGGCCCCCTCCAGGAAGTGCCGCCACTCCTCAAAAGCCCATTTAATGGCTAGAAGTTCGCGGTTGCCAATATCATAGTTACTCTCCGTGGGCGAAAACTTCCTAGAGAAGTAAGCACAGGGGCGGAGATGGGTGAGGGAGCTGGTACCCTGGGACAAGACGGCCCCCACTCCCACCTCGGAAGCGTCAACCTCCACAATAAATGGCTCCTCTTGGTTGGGCTGAATCAGCACGGGGGCCGAGATAAAGCACTTCTTGAGAGTCTCAAAGGCCTGGACGGCCTCAGGGGGCCAATGGAGGACATCAGCACCCTTGCGGGTAAGGTCCGTAAGAGGCTTAGCGAGGACCGAGAAGTTGGCAATAAATCTCCTGTAATAGTTGGCGAACCCTAAAAAACACTGTAACGCCTTAAGGGAGGCAGGTTGGACCCATTCCGCCACAGCTTGAACCTTGGCAGGGTCCATGCGGAATTCATGAGGAGTGAGGATTTGCCCTAAAAATGGTATCTCCTGTACCCCAAAGACACATTTTTCAGTCTTAGCAAACAGATTATTCTCCCGAAGGACCTGGAGCACCTTCCTGACATGCTCCACGTGAGAGGACCAGTCCTTGGAAAACACCAGTATGTCATCAAGGTACACAACAAGAAAATTACCCAGGTACTCTCTCAGGATTTCATTAATAAAATTCTGGAAGACAGCAGGGGCGTTACACAACCCAAAGGGCATGACCAGGTATTCGAAATGACCCTCGGGTGTGTTGAACGCAGTTTTCCACTCATCCCCCTCTTTGATGCGGATAAGGTTATATGCCCCCCGTAGATCGAACTTAGAAAACCATTGGGCTCCCTGAACCTGATTAAAAAGATCCGGAATCAAAGGAAGTGGGTACTGGTTCCTTACAGTGACCTTATTCAGGTTACGATAATCAATGCACGGCCTAAGACCACCATCCTTCTTCCCCACGAAGAAGAAGCCAGCACCTACAGGAGAAGTCGAGGGGCGAATGAAACCCTTGGCCAGGCATTCCTGGATATACACCCTCATGGCTTCACGTTCAGGACATGAAAGATTAAATATCCTACCTTTAGGAAGCTTGGCACCAGGCACCAAATCGATAGCGCAATCGTAATCTCTATGGGGGGGCAACACCTCGGAGGCCTCCTTAGAAAACACATCGGCGAAGTCCTGAACGAACTCAGGAAGCGTGTTTACCTCCTCCCGGGGAGAAATAGAGTTAACAGAAAGACATGACATAAGACATTCATTACCCCATTTGGTGAGATCCCCAGTATTCCAATCAAACGTGGGATTATGCAACTGCAACCAGGGAAGGCCTAAAACCAGATCAGACGATAATCCCTGCATTACCAGTACAGAGCACTGCTCCAAATGCATGGAGCCAACCAGGAGTTCAAAAACAGGAGTATGCTGAGTAAAATAACCATTAGCAAGGGGAGTAGAGTCGATTCCTACTACAGGGATAGGATAAGGTAAATCAATACAAGGCATCTTTAGAGACATAGCAAATTCCACAGACATGATATTAGCAGATGAGCCAGAATCCACGAAAGCACTGCCCGTGGCAGACCGGCCAGCAAACGAGACCTGAAAGGGAAGCAAAATTTTATTGCGTTTCACATTAACGGGAAATACCTGTGCGCCCAAGTGACCTCCCCGATGATCACTTAGGCGCGGAAGTTTTCCGGCTTCTTATTCTTGCGCCTGGGACAGGTGTTCAGTAGATGCTTGTCGTCCCCACAGTAGAAGCAGAGACCGTTCATTCTGCGATACTCCCTACGTTGTCGAGGGGACATGGAGGCCCCGAGTTGCATAGGTACCTCCGAGTCCTCCGTGGAGGGGCGAGGAGGCGGGACCTCGGGGGGGATCGCAGAAAAGTCAGAGGGGAGCACACTGAAGCGTTCTAGCTGACGTTCCCTGAGACGTCGGTCAAGTCGTACTGCTAGGGCCATAACCTGGTCAAGAGAGTCGGACGAGGGGTAGCTAACCAGCAGATCCTTCAGGGCGTCAGATAATCCTAACCTAAACTGGCACCTTAGGGCCGGATCGTTCCACTGAGAAGCTACGCACCACTTCCTAAAATCAGAACAGTATTCCTCAACCGGTCTCCTACCCTGACGTAAGGTCACCAACTGACTCTCGGCTAAAGCAGTCCTGTCAGTCTCGTCGTAAATGAGTCCGAGGGCAGAGAAAAAACGATCAACAGAGGAAAGTTCAGGGGCGTCAGGAGCCAAGGAGAAGGCCCACTCTTGGGGCCCTTCCTGGAGTCGGGATATGATGATACCCACCCGCTGGTTCTCGGAACCTGAGGAGTGGGGCTTAAGGCGGAAATATAGTCTGCAACTCTCCCGGAAGGAGAGAAACGTCTTACGGTCCCCTGAAAACCGGTCAGGTAACTTGAGGTCGGGTTCTAGAGGTGAGGTGGTGCGCCCAACCCTTTGGGCCAGGGCCTGGACCTGTAGGGAGAGGCCCTGCATCTGCTGGGTCAGGGTCTCAAGGGGGTCCATGATAGCGACAGCGTAGGAGAAATGGTAGACTAGGTAAGGGCTTGTTATTCTGTGATGGCAGGAAGGAGGTGAAGGGAAAGTGAGCCCTAATCTACCCACCGCCCTGTCCCTGCCTACTTGCAACGACCCGCCCTAGGCGACGAGGTACAACTGGGCGGCGGTCCCTACGCTGTCTAAGTGCACAGGAAAACAAACAGGGAACACGCAAGGGAAGGGGCAGTAGCCACGGAACGCCACGGGGAAACGGAGCGGCGAACGAACAGTCAGGACCAGGACGAAGTGAGTAACCCGAGCGGGCACGGAGACAGAAGCAAGCCAGGGGCAAAGCAAAGCAAAGCAAGTCAAGTCAAGGAGAACTGCAGCAAGGCAGAAGCACGGCAGAAGCAGGCTGGAGCAAGCAGCAGTGGGGCCAGGAATCCAAAAGAATAACAAGCAATGAGGAAGAGAAAACTGCAGGTATAAATGGACAGGGGGCGGAGCTAACTCTGACTGACCAGGCCGCGATAGGCTCTCCCACTCCTGAGCCTGCCACCCTGATTGGTGGGAGCCGGTGTCAGTCTAAGAGGTCTGGCCTCAGGTGTCGACTGATTAACCCTGGGAGTCTCCACAGACGTAGTGCCTGGCAGATCCTTTACAAAATGCAGGTATAAATAGACAGAGGGCGGGAGCTAGCTCCGTCTGGCCAGGCTGTGATAGGCTCTCCCACTCCTCAGCCTCCCAGCCTGACTGGTAGAAGATCGTGTCACTCTCTCAGACTTAGGAGCAGGTGCAGACTGATTACCCACGGGCGTCGACACAGAAGCTGTGTCTGGCAGATCCTTTACAGTACCCCCCCTTTTAAGAGGGGCCACTGGACCCTTTCTAGGTGGACCTGGCTTATTGGGGAACCGAAGATGGAACCTCCTGAGCAATACCCCAGCGTGAACATCCCGGGCGGGTACCCAAGTCCTCTCCTCAGGCCTGTATCCTCTTAAATGGACCAGGTACTGGAGGGAGCCTTGGACCATCCTGCTGTCCACAATCTTGGCCACCTCGAATTCTACCCCTTCAGGGGTGAGAACAGGGACCGGAGGTTTCCTCGAGGGAGCCAAGGATGGGGAGCAGCGTTTAAGGAGGGAGGCATGAAACACGTCGTGTACTCGAAAAGACGGGGGTAACTCCAGTCGGAAGGAAACATGGTTAAGGACTTCAATGACCTTGTACGGCCCTATATATCGGGGAGCAAATTGTTTGGACGGGACTTTAAGGCGCAAATTTTTAGAAGATAGCCACACCAGATCCCCGACCACAAACAAGGGGTTAGCAGAACGAATTCTATCTGTCTTTTGTATGCTCTGGGACGCCTCTAGTTTCTTCTGAACCTGGGCCCAGACTGTGCACAGTTCCTGATGAACGACATCTACCTCGGGATTGTTGGAACTACCAGGTGAAACGGAGGAGAACCATGGATTACACCCAAAATTACAGAAAAAGGGGGAGACCCCTGACGAGTTACTGACCCGGTTATTAAGGGAAAATTCGGCGAGGAGAATGAAGGAGACCCAATCATATTGACAGTCAGAGATAAAACACCTTAAATATTGTTCTAAAAACTGATTAGTCCTCTCAGTTTAGCCATTAGTTTCAGGATGGAAGGCCGAGGAGAAGGACAGATCAATCTCCAACTTTTTACAGAAGGCTCTCCAAAACAATGAAACAAATTGTACCCCTCGGTCAGAAACAATATTGACAGGAACCCCATGGAGACGCAGGATGTGTTTGACAAACAAGGTAGCTAACGTCTTAGCATTGGGTAGTTTCTTGAGGGGCACAAAGTGGCACATCTTACTGAAACGGTCTACTACAACCCACACCACCGACTTGCCTTGAGATGGAGGCAAATCGGTGATAAAATCCATGGAGATATGGGTCCAAGGTCTCTGGGGAATGGGCAAAAAACATAGTAAACCCGCTGGTCGGGACCTGGGAGTCTTGGACCTAGCACAAATTTCACAAGCGGCGACGTAGGCCTTAACGTCTTAACGTCTGCGTCCTGATGGGAACGGGTTTTCACCCACCTACCTAGTAAGTTTGGCCTTTTTTGTCGTTTTGATGATATCTATGTCCCATTTTTTCTGTTTGTGTTTTTAAATTAGGAACGAAAAGTTCTGGTTAGGGACTCGCAAGGCACTGGGGACCCTTGACGTTGGGTTGCGAGCTTTGCGTATTTTGGCCAAAATAACAACTAATACCCCATGATTCATGGATATTTCTTACTACGTATACTACACTTTTTTTCAGGACGCAGCCGGGTCTTATATGCTGGGAGGGAATGATGTGCTGGCATTTGGTTTGGAATGCAGAGCAGCCCGCTTTAGCTAACACTAGCGGCGTTACAAATAGGCTGTTATTCGGCAAGATACGCCATGCCTGACGACCAGCACATTATCCCTCCACGTATTACACATAGTACTGACACCCCATGTACTATTCACAGCACTGACCCCTATTCATCACATTTATTTATTTATTTATTTATTTTTATTACATTATTACACAGATCTGACACTTTCATACATACATATTTATTTTTTACCATCCATTCACACCCTAGCACTACACTGACACTCATTTATCGCACACCTTTGAGCACTTAGTTCACCACTCCCCTCAAGACTAGTGGGAGGGGCTATCACTATTTAATGCACACTCCTTCTGCAGCATTCTTTGACCCGTCTGCGTCCTGATGGGAACGGGTTTTCACCCACCCACCCACCTACCTAGTAAGTTTGGCCTTTTTTGTGGTTTTGATGATATCTATGTCCCATTTTTTCTGTTTGTGTTTTTAAATTAGGAACGAAAAGTTCTGGTTAGGGACTCGCAAGGCACTGGGGACCCTTGACGTTGGGTTGCGAGCTTTGCGTATTTTGGCCAAAATAACAACTAATACCCCATGTTTCATGGATATTTCTTACTACGTATACTACACTTTTTTTCAGGACGCAGCCGGGTCTTATATGCTGGGAGGGCATGATGTGCTGGCGTTTGGTTTGGAATGCAGAGCAGCCCGCTTTAGCTAACACTAGCGGCGTTACAAATAGGCTGTTATTCGGCAAGATACGCCATGCCTGACGACCAGCACATTATCCCTCCACGTATTACACATAGTACTGACACCCCATGTACTATTCACAGCACTGACCCCTATTCATCACATTTATTTATTTATTTATTTTTATTACATTATTACACAGTTCTGACACTTTCATGCATACATATTTATTTTTTACCATCCATTCACACCCTAGCACTACACTGACACTCATATATCGCACACCTTTGAGCACTTAGTTCGCCACTCCCCTCAAGACTAGTGGGAGGGGCTATCACTATTTAATGCACACTCCTTCTGCAGCATTCTTTGACCCGTCTGCGTCCTGATGGGAACGGGTTTTCACCCACCCACCCACCTACCTAGTAAGTTTGGCCTTTTTTGTGGTTTTGATGATATCTATGTCCCATTTTTTCTGTTAACGTCTATAAGCAACCCAGGCCACCAATAGTTTCTGGCAATGAGACGCTTGATACCCAGGATGCCTGGACGGCCAGATAGTGCAGAGTCATGATTTTCCCTGAGTACCCTTAGCCGGAATTGCAGGGGAACAAACAGCTTTTTCTCAGGAAGGTTCCCGGGAGCTGAACCTTGATCAGCCGCAATTTCGGAGACTAAGTCAGAATCAACAGAGGAAATTATTATACCTGGAGGCAAAACACATGCAGGATCTTCATCCGAAGGAGGACTGGCCATGAAGCTACGTGACAGTGCATCAGCATCATAATATTTTTAGACCCAGCCCTATAGGTGACCAAAAAGTTGAATCTAGTCAAAAATAACGCCCATCGAGCTTGTCTCGGGTTTAGCCTCCGGGCAGATTCTAAGAAAACCAGATTCTGGTGGTTGGTAAGGACCGTTACCTGGGCCTAGCCCCCTCCAGGAAGTGGCGCCACTCTTCAAATGCCCATTTAATGGCTAAGAGTTTGCGGTTGCCAATATCATAGTTACTCTCAGTGGGCGAGAACTTCCTGGAGAAGTACGCACAGGGACGGAGATGGGTGAGGGACCTGGTACCCTGGGACAAGACAGCACCCACTCCCACCTCGGAGGCGTCAACCTCCACGATGAATGGCTCCATTTGGTTAGGCTGAATCAGCACAGGGGCCGAGATAAAGCACTTCTTAAGGACCTCAAAAGCCTGGACCGCCTCTGGAGGCAAGTGGAGGAGTTCAGCACCTTTGCGAGTAAGATCCGTAAGAGGCTTAGCGATGACCGAGAAGTTAGCAATAAATCTCCTGTAATAATTAGCAAACCCCAGGAAGCACTGTAACGCCTTCAGGGAGGCAGGTTGGACCCATTCAGCCACAGCCTGAACCTTGGCAGGGTCCATGCGGAATTCATGAGGAGTGAGGATTTGACCCAAAAATGGTATCTCCTGCACCCCAAACACTCATTTTTCGGTTTTAGCAAACAGTTTGTTTTCCCGAAGGGCCTGGAGCACCTTCCTGACATGCTCAATGTGGGAGGACCAGTCCTTGGAAAACACAAGTATGTCATCAAGGTACACTACAAGAAATACCCCCAGGTAGTCTCTTAAAATCTCATTTATGAAATTCTGGAAGACCGCAGGAGCATTATACAAGCCAAAGGGCATGACGAGGTATTCGAAATGACCTTCGGGCGTGTTAAACACAGTCTTCCACTCATCCCCCTCTTTGATGCGGATAAGGTTATAAGCCGCCCGTAGATCAAACTTAGAGAACCATTGGGCCCCCTGAACCTGATTGAAGAGATCAGGAATCAAAGGAAGGGGATACTGGTTCCTTACAGTGACCTTATTCAAGTTTCGGTAGTCAATGCACGGCCTAAGACCACCATCCTTCTTCCCTACGAAGAAGAAGCCAGCACCTACCGGAGAAGTAGAGGGGCGAATGTAACCCTTGGCCAGGCATTCCTGGATATACTCTCTCATGGCTTCACGTTCGGGACAAGAGAGATTAAATATCCTACCCTTAGGGAGCTTAGCTCCTGGTACCAAATCGATTGCGCAATCGAATTCTCTATTAGGAGGTAACACTTCGGAGGCCTTTTTAGAAAAAACATCAGCGAAGTTCTGAATAAACTCAGGTAGAGTGTTCACCTCCTCAGGGAGAGAGATAAAATTAACACAAAAACATGACGTCATGCATTCATTACCTCATTTGGTAAGATCCCCAGTATTCCAGTTAAACATGGAATTATGCATCTGGAACCAGGGAAGGCCTAAATCCAAATCGGACGATAATCCCTGCATCACCTGTACAGAGCACTGCTTCAAATGCATGGAGCCAACGAGTTCAAAAACAGGGGTATGCTGTGTAAAATAACCATTAGCAAGAGGAGTGGAGTCGATACCCACTACCGGGACAGGTTTAGGCAAATCAATCAATGGCATTGTAATGGGGTAGGGAGACAGACAGGTGAGCCCTAATCTACCCGCCACTCAGTCCCTGCCTACTTGCAACGACCCGCCCTAGGCGACGGGGTACAACTGGGCGACGGTCCCTACGCTCAATAAGTGCATGACAGACAAACAGACAAGGGTACACAGAGCTAGGGGAAGAAAGGGGCAGTTGCCCACGGCAACACCGTGAGCAACAAGAGAAGTGAACAATCCGAGTCAAACCAGGAGTGTACGAGGTACCAAACGCAGAGCAGGAGAGTAGTGAACAAGCCGAGTCAAACTAGGAGTGTAGGAAGTACCAAACGCAGAGCAGGAGAATAGTCAGTAAGCCAGGGTCAATATGAAGCAAGGTCAAATAATTCAAGAAGCTGCAGCAGGGCCAGGAAACCAAACGAGAAGAATCACAAGCAAGGAGGAACAGGAAAGGCAGGTATAAATAGACAGAGGGCGGGAGCTAGCTCCGTCTGGCCAGGCTGTGATAAGCTCTCCCACTCCTAAGCCTGCCATCCTGAGTGGTGGAATATGGAGTCAGTCTCACAGACATAGAAGCAGGTGCAGACTGATTACCCATGGGCGTTGACACAGAAGCTGTGCCTGGCAGATCCTTTACAGTAGTAGTTCCAGAAGCTGCAGCAGGGCCAGGAAACCAGCAGAGAAGAATCACAAGCAAAGGAGGAACAGGAAAGGCAGGTATAAATAGACAGAGGGTGGGAGCTAGCTCCGTCTGACCAGGCTGTGATAGGCTCTCCCACTGCTAAGCCTGCCATCCTGAGTTCTGGAAGATGGAGTCAGTCTCACAGACATAGAAGCAGGTGCAGACTGATTACCTATTGGCGTTGACACAGAAGCTGTGTCTGGCAGATCCTTTACAGGCATAGCTAGAGACATAGCAAATTCCACAGACATAATATTAGCAGAAGACCCTGAATCCACGAAGGCACTGCCGGTGGCAGACATACCCTCAAAGGAGACCTGAAAGGGAAGCAAGATCTTATTAGGTTTCATATATACGGGAAATACCTGTGCGCCCAAATGACCTCCCCGATGGTCACTTAGGCGCGGAAGTTCTTCCGGCTGCTTATTCTTACGCCTAGGACAGTTGTTCACTTGATGCTTGTCATCCCCACAGTAGAAGCAGAGACCATTCTTCCTGCGGAACTCTCTACGTTGTTGGGGAGAGACGGAGGCCCCGAGTTGCATAGGTTCATCCGAGTTTTCCGTAGAAGAATGAAGCAACGGAACCTCGGGAGCCATCATGGGGGGGGGGGTCAGAGGGGAAGGCACAAGAACGTTCCAGTCATCGTTCCCTGAGACGTCGGTCAAGTCGTACCGCTAAAGCCATAACCTGATCTAGGGAGTCAGAAGAGGGATAGCTAACTAACAGGTCTTTCAGGGCGTTCGACAGACCCAATCGAAACTGGCACCTCAAGGCAGGGTCATTCCACCGAGAAGCTACACACCACTTCCTAAAGTCAGAACAGTGCTCCTCAACGGGTCTCTTAACCTGACGTATGGTCACCAGCTGACTCTCGGCAAAGGCAGTCTTGTCAGTCTCGTCATATATGAGCCCGAGAGCGGAAAAAAAAAAGATCAACAGAGAAAAGTTCAGGGGCGTCAGGAGCCAAGGAGAAGGCCCATTCTTGGGGCCCATCCTGGAGCCGGGACATAATTATACCCACTCGCTGGCTCTCAGAACCTGAGGAGTGGGGCTTTAAATGGAAATAGAGCCTACAACTCTCCCGAAAGGAGAAAAAAGTCTTCCGGTCCCCTGAGAACCGGTCAGGCAACTTGAGGTGGGGTTCAAGAGGTGAGGTGGGGGGCACTACCAGGGTAGCATCATGCTGGTTGCCCTTCTGAGCCAGGGCTTGGACCTGTAGGGGGAGGCCCTGCATTTGCTGAGCCAGGGTCTCAAGGGGGTCCATAGTTGTGTCAGGGACCAGGGTAGAAAAGGTATATGGGCCTGTGATTATGTAATGAAAAGAATCACAGGCAAAGGAGGAGCAGGAAATGCAGGTATAAATAGACAGAGGGTGGGGGATTACTCCGTCTGGCCAGGTTGTGATAGGCTCTCCCACTCCTCAGCCTCTCAGCCTGACTGGTAGAAGATCGTGTCACTCTCTCAGACTTAGGGGCAGGTGCAGACTGATTACCCACGGGCGTCGACACAGAAGCTGTGTCTGGCAGATCCTTTACAAAATACCTGTCTGCAGCCCGCCTCACCAGAATGTGTATGAGTCACCAATAAGTAATCCAGATTTTGAGTTTTTCTTGTAGACGGTTCCAGATTCCACCATGAAGGCACCTACAAGACAGGATACACAGTAGTCACGATGCACGAGGTAATCATCCAAAAACCACTCCCACCTTCTTATTCTGCCCAAGAAGCAGAGCTGAAGGCACTCGCTGAGGTTTGTAACCTGGCAAAAGGTAAGACGCCCAATATTTACACTGCCTTTAGGTGCGCTTTTGGCATCGCCCACAATTATGGGTCCATCTGGCATAGTAGGAAATTTGTTGGATCATCGGGTAAGCCAATGATGATGTAAGAGCAGTAGCCAAAGTATTAAAGGCCCTGTTAAAACCCAGCCAAAAAGCCGTAATAAAGGTGCAAGCCCACACCAAGGAGAACACGCCAGAGGCAGTAGGCAATAGAAAGGCTGATGAGGCTGCCAAAGCAGCTGTAATGCTGCCCCTGGATGGTGGAGGAGGGGTTAGCACGTTCACCCACCTGCCAGTGACAGGAGTGGACCTCCAGGTGTTGAAGGCCCCTTAGGCACAAATAGACAATGTAGAGAAGCACCAATGGCAAGAGAAAGGGTCTGCCCTGAAAGACGATGGATTCTGGGTTGTAGGGACTAAGTTATGTCTTCCCAGCTCTCTATACCCAATGATGACACACCTGGTGCACAGGTGTATGCCCGAGAAGCGGAGCTGAAGGCACTCGCTGAGGTTTGTAACCTGGCTAAAGGTAAGACGCCCAATATTTACACTGCCTCTAGGTACGCTTTTGGCAGCGCCCACGATTATGGGTCCATCTGGCATAGTAGGAACTTAGTTGGATCATCTGGTAAGCCAATGATGATGTAAGAGCAGTAGCCAAAGTATTAAAGGCCCTGTTAAAACCCAGCCAAAAATCTGTAATAAAGGTGCAAGCCCACACCAAGGAGAACACGCCAGAGGCAGTAGGCAATAGAAAGGCTGATGAGGCTGCCAAAGCAGCTGTAATGCTGCCCCTGGATGGTGGAGGAGGGGTTAGCACGTTCACCCACCTGCCAGTGACAGGAGTGGACCCCCAGGTGTTGAAGGCCCCTTAGGCACAAGTAGACAATGTAGAGAAGCAACAATGGCAAGAGAAAGGGTCTGCCCTGAAAGAGGAGGGACTCTGGGTTGTAGGGACTAAGTTATGTCTTCCCAGCTCTATATACCCAATGATGACACACCTGGTGCACAGGTGTATGCACCTCTCCAAGGAGAGTATGTGCAGCCAGGTATCAAAAAATTGGCTTGCCCCTGGATTCAATAATGCCGCCATTAGGTTTGTAGCAGCCTGCATGATATGCGTATGGCATAACAAAGGTAAAACCACAAAGGTACCTATGAAAAGTGCACCCCGGCCAGACTACCCATTCCAGTGACTGCAGATCGACTACATACAACTACCCACGGTAGGTGTGTATGAATATGTGCTCGTATGCATAGACCTGTTCTCAGGGTGGCCTGAAGCCTGGCCAGTATCTTCCCCCACTGCAAAGAACACGGTCAAGAAAATTCTCAGTGAAGTTGTGTGTAGATATGGGGTCCCTGAGACCATAGAAAGTGACAGGGGAACTCATTTTACTGGAGAAAATTATGAAGGAGGTTATGGGATCAGTGGGGATAGAACAGGCTTTCCACACTCTTTACTGCCCCCAGAGCAGTAGTACCCTGAGATTGAGGATACAAAAGGCAATAGGAGAGACAGGGAAGCCCTGGACTGAATGCCTTCCCCTTGCTTTATACTCAGTCCGGGTAATACTTAACCAGAAATTGAGCCTTAGCACCTATGAAATCTTGTTTGGAAGTGTCCACAAGATAAGGCTTGTACTTCCATCAGCAGTTACAGGCAATGCATGCCATCCTTACCCAGTATGTTGGGGCCTTACAGAAGCATTTACAACAAGTGCATAAATGTGAATTTTCTTCCATTCCTGACCCTAACTCCACAGACGGTACACACACAATATAACCCGGAGATTGGATCATCCTTAAAAGACACGTGAGGAAAAGCCTCGAGCCAAGGTTTGACGGGCCCTACCGTGTCAGCTGACCACGGCCACTTCAGTAAAGCTTGAAGGAAAAATGACATGGGTTCACGACAGCCACTGACATGGGTGCAGAAGCCTGGACCGTTGTCCTCCTCTGCCCGATGACTCAACCCTAAATGAACATTTGAAAGATGAATGGGACAATAAGTGGACAAATGTTGGTGTGCCTCTTCCAATAGTGAGGCATGTTTTTGACCATTGGTGGGTGGCCAATATTACCAAAAGAGCGAAACTATAACGGTTCTCACCGGTTTGTTTGTGGATCCTCTATGTTGTCTGGGAGATGGTGCTTGTAACCCAGGGCAACGCTTGGCACAGCAGGTTTAGAGGCAGTCAGATGAATAGGCCAGAAGTCAGGACAGGCAGCAGACGTCGTTACGGGTATGGATAGCAATAGGTCAAGGCAGGCGGCAGGCAAGGATAGCACAAGTTCAGGCAAAGGTCACAATGGGAAATCCAGACAAAGGCAGAAGGCAAGGTAACAGGGGAAACTGGGCACAGGGAAGCTCACAGGGATAACTTGGTTGAACAAGCAAGGATCTGAGGGAGGAGGATCCTTAAATAGGAAGTCTTAGGATTTTGGGACACGCTGGCCCTTTAAGAAGGGAAGAGTCAGCGTGTGCGTCCTCTAGTGGCTGCAGCCGCACATTGTAGATAATGGCCGTGGAGGGAGGTGAGAGATGCAGTTACCTGACGACGCCCAGAGCCTGCAGAACGTCCGGAAAGGGTGAGTGGAGCTCGGGACGAGTATGAGGGAATGGAGGGTACAGGAATCGGAGCAGAGGCCATAGAAGCAGTGGGGAACGGTGGGCAGCTTTTACAGTACCCCCCCCCTTTACGCCCCCTCTTTTTTGGCTTGCTTGGGAACCTTCGTTCAAAGTCCTTGATGAGAGCTGGGGCATTGACATTCTCCACGGGCTCCTATGATCTCACCTCAGGACCATAATCCTTCCAGTACACCAGGTACCACAATCTCCCCCGTGTTCTTTTGACATCAAGGATCTCTGTAATCTCAAACTTAGCATCAGCCGCAGGAGCAGGATGGACAGGAACTTTTTGGGAAAATCGGTTGAATATTGTAGGTTTCAGCAGAGAAATGTGGAAAGAATTAGAGATTGAGGAAGGCGAAGTCTGAAAGTTACTGCATTAATCTGTTCTGTTATTTCATAAGGACCCAGAAAACAAGGAGCCAGTTTGTAACAAGGGGTCTTCAGTCGAATATACCGGGTGGACAGCCAGACTTTATCCCCAGGAAAGAGCTGCGGTGGTATCCTGCGTTTTTTATCCGCGTTCTGTTGAACCTGGCTACGGCTTTGTGGATGGAGTTCCTGGCCTCCTGCCATATATATACAAAGTCACGGTGGACCATGTTAGCAGCTTCAGGAGGTACAGAAACTGGTAGTGCAAAGGATCTGCCAGACACAGCTTCTGTGTCGACGCCCGTGGTTAATCAGTCTGCATCTGTCCCTAGGTCTGATAGAGTGACTCGATCTGCTACCACTCAGGCTGGTAGGCTGAGGAGTGGGAGACCCTATCACAGCCTTGCCAGACGGTTCTAGCTCCCGCCCTTGGTCTATTTATACCTTCATTTGCTGCCTGTCCTTTGCCTGTGATTCTTGTGTTTCCTGGCTCTGCTGTTCCTGCTGTTACCATTGACCTCTGCTTCATATTGACCCTGCTTGACTGACTATTCTCCTTTGACTCGGCTCGTTCACTACTCTGTTGCTCACTGTGTTTCCGTGGGCAACTGCCCCTCTTCCCTTGCTTCTGTGTTCCCTTGTCTGTTTTGTTTGTCGTGCACATAGTGAGCGTAGGGACCGTCGCCCAGTTGTACGTCGTCGCCTAGGACGGACTGTGCAAGTAGGCAGGGACTGAGTGGCGGGTAGATTAGGGCTCACCTGTCCATCTCCCTACCCCGACATTACATAGTCACAGGCCCATATACCTTTTCTACCCTGGATCCTACACTACTATGGACCCCCTTGAGGCCCTGGCTCAGCAAATGCAGGGTCTCTCCCTACAGGTCCAAGCCCTGGCTCAGAGGTGCAACCAGTGTGATGTTACCCAAATAGTGCCCTCCACCTCACCTCTTGAACCCCACCTCAAGTGTCCTGACCAGTTCTCAGGGGACCGGAAGA
This sequence comes from Rhinoderma darwinii, assembly GCF_050947455.1. NCBI lineage: Eukaryota > Metazoa > Chordata > Amphibia > Anura > Rhinodermatidae > Rhinoderma > Rhinoderma darwinii. The sequence goes on from NC_134687.1 coordinate 504,925,227, forward strand.
CTTTTTTCTCCTTTCAGGAGAGTTGTAGGCTCTATTTCCGTCTAAGGCCCCACTCCTCAGGTTCTGAGAGCCAGCGAGTGGGTATAATTATGTCCCGGCTCCAGGACAAGCCCCAAGAATGGGCCTTCTCCTTGTCTCCTGACGCCCCTGAACTTTCCTCTGTTGACCTTTTTTTTCTGCTCTCGAGCTCATCTATAACGAGACTGACAAGACTGCCTTTGCCGAGAGTCAGCTGGTGACCTTACGTCAGGGTAAGAGACCCATTGAGGAGTACTGTTCTGACTTTAGGAAGTGGTGTGTAGCTTCTCGGTGGAATGACCCTGCCTTGAGGTGCCAGTTTAGATTGGGTCTGTCGAACGCCCTGAAAGACCTGTTAGTTAGCTATCCCTCTTCTGACTCTCTAGATCAGGTTATGACTTTAGCGGTACGTCTTGACCGACGTCTCAGGGAACGACGACTTGAACGTTTTTGTGCCTTCTCGTCTGGCTCCCCTATGATGGCTCCCGAGGTTCCGTTGCTTCGTTCTTCCACGGAAAACTCGGATGAACCAATGCAACTCGGGGCCTCCGTGTCTCCCCAACAACTTAGAGAGCTCCGCAGGAAAAATTGTCTCTGCTTCTACTGTGGGGATGACAAGCATCAAGTGAACGACTGTCCTAGGCGTAAGAATAAGCAGCCGGAAAACTTCCGCGCCTAAGTGACCATCGGAGAGGTCGCTTGGGCGCATAGGTATTTCCCGTAAATATGAAACCTAATAAGATCTTGCTTCCCTTTCAGGTCTCTTTTGAGGGTAGGTGTAATGACCGGGGGGTAGGGAAACGGACAAGTGAGCCCTAATCTACCCGCCACTCTAACCCTGCCTTCTTGCAACGACCCGCCCTAGGCGACGGGGTACAACTGGGCGGCGGTCCCTGCACTCAGTAAGTGCACGACAAACACGACAAACATACAAGGGAATACAAGCAAGGGAAAGGGGCAGTTGCCCACGGCAACACCGTGAGCAACCAGAGTGGTGAACGAGCCGAGTCAAGCCAGGAGTGTGCGAGGTACCAAACGAAGAGCAGAAGAGTAGTCAGTAAGCCAGGGTCTGTATGGAGCAGGAACAAAATAGAAGGAGCTGTAGCTGGGCCAGGAAACCACACGAAAAAGAATAACAAGCAAGGAGGAACAGGAAATACAGGTATAAATAGACAGAGGGCGGGAGCTAGCTGAGTCTGGCCAGGCTGCGATAGGCTCTCCCACTCCTAAGCCTGCCAGCCTGAGTGGTGGAAGCTGGAGTCAGTCTCAGGGATGTAGATTCAGGTGCTGACTGATTAATTAAGGGAGTTAACCCCGAAGCTGTGCCTGGCAGATCCTTTACAGTAGGTCTGCCACCGGCAGTGCCTTCGTGGATTCAGGGTCTTCTGCTAATATTATGTCTGTGGAATTTGCTATGTCTCTAGCTATGCCATTGATTGATTTGCCTAAACCTGTCCCGGTAGTGGGTATCGACTCCACTCCACTTGCTAATGGTTATTTTACATAGCATACCCCTGTTTTTGAACTCATTGAGGGCTCCATTCATTTGGAGCAGTGTTCTGTACTGGTGATGCAGGGATTATCATCCGATTTGGTTTTAGGCCTTCTCTGGTTGCAGAGGCATAATCCCACGTTTAACTGGAATACGGGGGATCTTACTAAGTGGGGTAATGAATGCATGACGTCCTGTTTTTCTATTCATTTTATTTCTCTCCCTGAGGAGGTGAACACTCTACCTTAGTTTATTCAGGACTTCACTGATGTTTTTTCTAAAAAGGCCTCCAAAGAGTTACCTCCTCATAGAGAATACGATTGCGCTATCGATTTGGTACCAGGAGCTAAGCTCCCTAAGGGTAGGATATTTAATCTCTCTTGTCCCGAACGTGAAGCCTTGAGAGAATATATCCAGGGAAGCCTGGCCAAGGGTTACATTCGCCCCTCTACTTCTCCGGTAGGTGCTGGCTTCTTCTTCGTAGGGAAGAAGGACGGTGGTCTTAGGCCATGCATCGATTACCGAAACTTGAATAAGGTCACTGTAAGGAACCAGTATCCCCTTCCTTTGATTCCTGATCTCTTCAATCAGGTTCAAGGGGCCCAATGGTTCTCTAAGTTTGATCTTCGGGGGGCTTATAAACCTTATACGAATCAGAGAAGGGGATGAGTGGAAGAAAGCATTTAACATGCCCGAAGGTCATTTTGAATACCTCGTCATGCCCTTTGGGTTGTGTAATGCTCCTGCGGTCTTCCAGAATTTCATTAATGAGATTTTAAGAGACTACCTGGGGGTATTTCTTGTAGTGTACCTTGATGACATACTTGTGTTTTCCAAGGACTGTTCCTCCCACATTGAGCATGTCAGGAAGGTGCTCCAGGCCCTTCGGGAAAACAAACTCTTTGCTAAAATCGAAAAATGTGTGTTTGGGGTGCAGGAGATACCATTTTTGGGTCATATCCTCACCCCTAATGAATTCCGCATGGACCCTGCCAAGGTTCAGCCTGTGGCTGAATGGGCCCAACCTGCCTCCCTGAAGGCGTTACAGTGCTTCTTGGGGTTTGCTAATCACCACAGGAGATTTATTGCTAACTTCTCGGTCATAGCTAAGCCTCTTACGGATCTTACTCGCAAGGGTGCTGATCTCCTCCACTGGCCTCCGGAGGTGGTCCAGGCTTTTGAGATCCTTAAGAAGTGCTTTTTCTCTGCCCCAGTGCTGATTCAGCATAACCAAATGGAGCCATTCATCGTGGAGGTTGACGCCTCCGATGTGGGAGTGGGTGCTGTCTTGTCCCAGGGTACCAGGTCTCTCACTCATCTCCGTCCCTGTGCCTACTTCTCCAGGAAGTTCTCTCCCACTGAGAGTAACTATGATATTGGCAACCGCAAAATCGTAGCCATTAAATGGGCATTTGAAGAGTGGCGCCACTCCTTGGAGGGGGCTAGGCACCAGGTAACGGTCATTACCGACCACAAGAATCTGGTTTTCCTAGAATCTGCCCGGAGGCTAAACCAGAGACAAGCTCGATGGGAGTTGTTTTTTTACTAGATTCCACTTTGTGGTCACCTGTAGGGCTGGGTCTAAAAATATTAAAGCTGATGCACTGTTGCGTAGCTTCATGGCCAGCCCTCCTTCGGAGGAGGATCCTGCTTGTGTTTTGCCCCCAGGTATAATCATATCCTCTGTTGATTCTGACTTAGTCTCCGAAATTGCGGCTGATCAAGGTTGAGCTCCCAGGAACCTTCCTGAGAATAAGCTGTTTGTTCCCCTGCAATTCCGGCTAAGGGTACTCAGGGAAAATCATGACTCTGCACTATCTGGCCATCCTGGCATCCTGGGTACCAAGCACCTCATTTCTAGAACCTATTGGTGGCCTGGGTTGCCTAAAGATGTTAAGGCCTACGTTGCCGCTTGTGAAATTTGTGCTAGGTCCAAGACTCCCAGGTCCCGACCAGCGGGCTTACTATGTTCTTTGCCCATTCCCCAGAGACCTTGGACCCATATCTCCATGGATTTTATCACAGATCTGCCTCCATCCCAAGGCAAGTCGGTGGTGTGGGTTGTAGTAGACCGCTTCAGTAAGATGTGCCACTTTGTGCTCCTCATTAAACTACCCAATGCCAAGACGTTAGCTACCTTGTTTGTCAAACACATCCTGCGTATCCATGGGGTCCCTGTCAATATTGTTTCTGACAGAGGGGTACAATTTGTTTCATTGTTTTGGAGAGCTTTTTGTAGGGAGTTGGAGATTGACCTGTCCTTCTCCTCGGCCTTCCATCCTGAAACCAATGGCCAAACGGAGAGGACTAATCAGTCTCTAGAACAATATTTAAGGTGTTTTATCTCTGACTGTCAATATGATTGGGTCTCCTTCATTCCCCTCACCAAATTTTCCCTTAATAACCGGGTCAGTATCTCATCAGGGGTCGCCCCATTTTTCTGTCATTTTGGGTTTAATCCACGGTTCTCCTCCGTTTCACCTGGTGGTTCCAACAATCCCGGGGTAGATGTCATTCATTGGGAACTGTGCACAGTCTGGGCCCAGGTTCAGAAGAACCTTGAGGCGTCCCAAAGCATACAAAATACTCAGGCAGATAAAAGACGTTCTACTAACCCCTTGTTTGTGGTCGCGGATCTGGTGTGGCTGTTTTCAAAAAACTTGCGCCTTAAAGTTCCGTCCAAAAAGTTTGCTCCCTGGTAAATAGGGCCGTACAAGGTCATTGAGGTCCTTATCCCTGTCTCCTTCTGGCTGCAGTTACCCCCGTCCTTTCAAATACACGACGTGTTTCATGCCTCCCTCCTGAAACGCTGCTCCCCGTCCTTGGCTACCTCGAGGAAACCCCCGGTCCCTGTTCTCACCCCTGAAGGGGTAGAATTCGAGGTGGCCAAGATTGTGGACAGCAGGATGGTCCAAGGCTCCCTCCAGCACCTGGTCCATTGGAGAGGATACGGGCCTGAGGAGAGGACTTGGGTACCCGCCTGGGATGTTCACGCTGGGTTATTGCTCAGGAGGTTCCATCTTCGGTTCCCCAATAAGCCAGGTCCACATAGGAAGGGTCCAGTGGCCCCTCATTAAAGGGGGGGTACTGTAAAGGATCTGCCAGACACAGCTTCTGTGTCGACGCCCGTGGTTAATCAGTCTGCATCTGTCCCTAGGTCTGATAGAGTGACTCAATCTGCTACCAGTCAGGCTGGTAGACTGAGGAGTGGGAGAACCTATCACAGCCTGGCCAGACGGTTCTAGCTCCCGCCCCTAGTCTATTTATACCTTCATTTGCTGCCTGTCCTTTGCCTGTGATTCTTGTGTTTCCTGGCTCTGCTGTTCCTGCTATTACCATTGACCTCTGCTTCATATTGACCCTTCTTGACTGACTATTCTCCTGTTCTGCTTTTGTTACCGCGTACTCTCCTGGTTTGTCTCGGCTCGTTCACTACTCTGTTGCTCACTGTGTTTCCGTGGTCAACTGACCCTCTTCCCTTGCTTCTGTGTTCCCTTATCTGTTTTGTTTGTTGTGCACATAGTAAGCGTAGGGACCGTCGCCGCACCAAGAAGAAAGGAGAAGAGCGTGTAGATTCCCCCGTAAGGTTGTTGTAGACAAATTCGGCCCATGGAAGTAGACTTGCCCAGTCGTCTTGTTGTGGAGACACAAAATTCCTGAGGAAACTTTCAAGTATTTGATTTATCCGCTCTACTTGACCATTGGATTGCGGATGGTAAGCGGAAGAGAAGTCAAGTTTGACCTCCAACAGTTTGCACAAGGCCCTCCAGAACTTGGATGTGAACTGTACTCCATTTTTAGAAACAATATGCTTAGGAAGTCATGAAGATGATGAAAGGCCTGAAAGGGGTACAAAATGCGCCATTTTGGAAAAGCGATCCACGACTACCAGATCACAGTACACCCAGCAGAACTTGGCAGATCAGTAATGAAGTCCATGGCAATGTGTGACCAGGGAGAATCAGGCATAGGTAGAGGATCCAAAAGGTCGGCAGGTCTTAAATGGGAAACTTTATTCTGAGAGCAGGTGGAGCAGGCTGAAACAAAGTCTTTAGTATCTTGGAACATGGAAGGCCACCAGTACTGATGGCTAATCAATTTGAGAGTTTTTTTGATGCTAGGGTGCCCAGGAACCCCGGATGCATGACCCCAGCGAAGAACACAATCCCTTTGTTTAGGGATACTTAGGTCTTCCTTCAGGGAATGTGTACCACTTCAGCCGGGGCAGCGATAATAATGCGTTCTGGATCTATAATAAACTGGGGACTGGGCTCTTGATCTGTGGTGTCAAAAGAGCGAGATAAGGCATCAGCCTTGGTATTCTTTCCAGCGGGTCTGTAGTGAAGATGGAAATCAAATCTGGAGAAGAATAATGCCCACCGTGCTTGGCGAGGATTCAGGCGTTGAGCAGATTACAGGTAAAGGAGGTTTTTATGACCTGTGTAGATGATGATAGGATGTCGTGCACCCTCTAGCAAATGTCTCCACTCCTCCAGGGCCAATTTAATAGACAAAAGTTCTTTATCTCCAATTCCATAATTTTTCTCCGCAGGTGTAAATGATTTGGAGAAAAAGCCACAAGCCACATGTTTCCCTCTACAACTCTTTTGTGAAAGAATAGCTCCGACTCCCAGAGATGAAGCATCGACCTCCAGAACAAAGGGCTTTGTGGAATCCGGTCTATGTAGGACTGAAGCAGAAGAGAAGGCAATTTTAAGAGCTTGGAATGTGGCTTCGGCCTCCGTGGTCTAGTCATTGTCATAGAGGAGAAGTGAGGAATAAACTGGCGGTAACAATTTGCAAATCCCTGCAGGCATTGGACAGCTTTGAGTCCTTGCGGACGAGGCCAGTTGGGAATTGAGAACGGCTTGGCTGGATCCATTTGAAGCCCCTGGTCGGAAATGACATACCCCAGGAAAGGCAGGCTGGTTTTCTCAAAGAGGCATTTCCCCAGTTTAGCAAACAGGGAGTTCTCTCGCAGACGCTGTAACACTTGGCGCACATGCACACGATGAGTTTGAATATTGGGAGGAAAGATTAAAATGTCATATAGGTATACCACCACACAGCTGTACAATAGATCTTGAAAAATGTCATTAACAAAGGCTTGGAAAACAACAGGAGCATTACTGAGTCCAAAGCGCATGACGAGGTATTCAAAATGCCCATCACGAATGTTGAACGCGGTTTTCCATTCGTCTCCTTCGCGGATACGAATCAGGTTATAAGCTCCATGAAGGTCTAGTTTGGTGAAAATTCTCCCCCCTGTAAGCGGTCAAAGAGTTCAGAGATCAACGGTAAAGGGTACTTGTTTTTTAACGTGATATTATGCAACCCACGGTAATCAATGCAGGGACGCAGGGAGCCAACTTTTTTCCCCACAAAGAAAAACTCTGCGCCAGCAGTAGAGGAGGACTTCCGGATGAATCCTCTCTCCAGATTATCTTGGATATATCGAGACTTGGCCTCAGTCTCGGGCAAAGACAAAGGGTACACTCTACCTCTGGGAGGCGTGGCGTTGGGGACCAGGTGTATGGCACAGTCGTAGGGCCTGTGAGGTGGCAGCGATTCAGCTTGTTGTTTACAGAAAACGTCAGAGAAGCTTTTATATGGAGTAGGAAGTCCTGCTGAGCTACGTTCTGTAGGCTGAGACATGGATGGGCGAATAGTTTGTAGACAATGTTGGTGACAGAAGTCACTCCAGCGGGTAATTTGACCTCCAGTCCAGTCAATAACAGGAGAGTTCTTCTGCAACCATAGTAGACCCAGTAGCAAAGGGTTCAGAGAGTCCTTTAAAACGTAGAAGGAGATACGTTCCTGGTGCAGCGCCCCTGTTAACATGAAAATGGGCTCGGTGACAATATAGATAGTCTCCTGTAGAAGCCTCCCATCCACAGAACCAATTGACAAAGGTTTGGTTAGTTTTTGAACTGGAATTTGGTAGCGATTTACCAGGGACTGGCACAGGAAATTCCCAGCGGATCCGGAATCTAGAAAGGCTTGAACGCAGAAAATGGTTCCTGCAAAGGACAGTTTTTCCGGTATGGTCATCTTTTGAGAGGGTGGTACTCCACCTAATGTAGCCTCTCCTACTTGCCCTATGCGTTGGAGTTTTCCGGCCTCACTGGACAGTCCTTGAGGAAGTGCGTTTTACCACCACAATATAAACATAAATTCAACTTGCGTCTATTCTGCCGCTCCTCAGGCGTGAGTCTTGTTCTCTCCACCTGCATGGGTTCATCCGACTGAGAGGAAGATGAGGCAAGAAGAGGCCTTTGGAAGGTTGGTACCAACCGTCATGTCCGATTCCCACGAGCAGATTCTTGTTGTCTCTTGCGGAAACGTATATAAATCCGATTGGCAAGAGTGATCAACCAAGGATGGTGGAAGGTCTCGGCCAGCAAGTTCATCCTTGATTCGGCCCGCCAGACCCTCCCAGAAGGTAGATGTAATGACAGGGATAGGGAAACAGACAAGTGCGCCCTAAACTACCCGCCACTCAGTCCCTGCCTACTTGCAACCACCCGCCATAGGCGACGGGGTACAACTGGGCGACGGTCCCTACACTCAATAAGTGCACGACAGACAACCAGACAAGGAAACACAGAACAAAGGGAAACGGGGCAGTTGCCCACGGCAACACCGTGAGCAACAAGAGTAGTAAACGAGCCGAGTCAAACCAGGAGAGTACGAGGTGGCAAACGCAGAGCAGGAGAGTAGTGAACAAGCCGAGTCAAACCAGGAGTGTACGAGGTACCAAACGCAGAGCAGAAGAGTAGTCAGTAAGCCAGGGTCAATACGAAGGAGGGACAAGTAGTTCAAGAAGCTGCAGCAGGGCCAGGAAACCAACAGAGAAGAATCACAAGCAAGGAGGAACAGGAAAGGCAGGTATAAATAGACAGAGGGCGGGAGCTAGCTCCGTCTGGCCAGGCTGTGATAGGCTCTCCCACTCCTAAGCCTGCCATCCTGAGTGGTGGAAGATGGAGTCAGTCTCACAGACATGGAAGCAGGTGCAGACTAATTACCTATGGGCGTGGATACAGAAGCTGTGCCTGGCAGATCTTTAACAGTACCCCCCCTTTTATGAGGGGCCACCGGACCCTTTCTAGATGGACCTGGTTTATTGGGGAAAAGAAAGTGGAACCTCCTGACCAATACCCCAGCGTGAGCATCCCGGGCGGGTACCCAAGTCCTCTCCTTAGGCCCGTATCCTCTCCAATGGACCAGGTACTGGAGGGAGCCTTGGACCATCTTGCTGTCCACAATCTTGGCCACCTCGAATTCTACCCCCTCAGGGGAGAGAACGGGGACAGGAGGTTTCCTCGAGGGAGCCAAGAACGGGGAGCAGCGTTTAAGGAGGGAGGCATGAAACACGTCGTGTACTCGAAAAGATGGGGGCAACTCCAGTCAGAAGAAGACAGGATTGGGGACTTCAACGACCTTGTACGGCCCTATAAAGCGGGGAGCAAACTTCTTGGACGGGACTTTAAGGCGCAAGTTCTTTGACGATAGCCACACCAGATCCCCGACCATAAACAAGGGGTTAGCAGAATGTCTTCTATCTGCCTGAGTTTTTTGTATGCTCTGGGACGCCTCTATGTTCTTCTAAACCTGGGCCCAGACTGTGCACAGTTCCCGATGAACGACCTCTACCTCGGGATTGTTGGAACTACCAGGTGAAACGGAGGAGAACTGTGGATTAAACCCAAAATTACAGAAAAAGGGGGAGACCCCTGACGAGTTACTGACCCGGTTATTAAGGGAAAATTCGGAAGGGGAATGAATGAGACTCAATCATATTTACAGTCAGAGATAAAACAACTTAAATATTGTTCTAGAGACTGATTAGTCCTCTCGGTTTGGCCATTAGTTTCAGGATGGAAGGCAGAGGAGAAGGACAGATCAATCTCCAACTTTTTACAGAAGGCTCTCCAAAACAATGAAACAAATTGTACCCCTCTGTCAGAAACAATATTGACAGGGACCCCATGGAGACGCAGGATGTGTTTGACAAACAAGGTAGCTAACGTCTTAGCATTGGGTAGTTTTTTGAGGGGCACAAAGTGGCACATCTTACTGAAGCGGTCTACTACAACCCACACCACCGACTTGCCTTGAGATGGAGGTAAATCGGTGATAAAATCCATGGAGATATGGGTCCAAGGTCTCTGGGGAATGGGCAAAGAACGTAGTAAGCCCGCTGGTCGGGACCTGGGAGTCTTGCACCTAGCACAAACCTCACAAGCGGCGACGTAGGCCTTAACGTCTTTAGGCAACCCAGGCCACCAATAGTTTCTGGCAATGAGGTGCTTGGTACCCAGGATGCCTGGATGACCAGATAGTGCGGAGTCATGATTTTCCCTAAGTACCCTTAGCCGGAATTGCAGGGGAACAAACAGCTTGTTCTCAGGAAGGTTCCCGGGAGCTGAACCTTGATCAGCAGCAATTTCAGAGTCTAAATCAGAATCAATAGAGGAAATGATTATACCTGGAGGCAAAATACAAGCAGGATCTTCCTCCGAAGGAGGGCTGGCCATGAAGCTACGCGACAGTGCATCAGCCTTAATATTTTTAGACCCAGCCCTATAGATAACCAAAAAATAGAATTTGGTAAAAAATAACGCCCATCGAGCTTGTCTCGGGTTTAGCCTCCGGGCCGATTCTAGGAAAACCAGATTCTCGTGGTCGGTAAGGACCGTTACCTGGTGCCTAGCCCCCTCCAGGAAGTGGCGCCACTCTTCAAATGCCCATTTAATGGCTAAGAGTTCGCGGTTGCCAATATCATAGTTACTCTCAGTGGGCAAAAACTTCCTGGAGAAGTAGGCACAGGGACGGAGATGGGTGAGGGACCTGGTACCCTGGGACAAGACAGCCCCCACTCCCACCTCGGACGCGTCAACCTCCACGATAAATGGCTGCATTTGGTTGGGCTGAACCAGCACCGGGACCGAGATAAAGCACTTCTTAAGGACCTCAAAAGCCTGGACAGCCTCAGGAGGCCAGCGGAGGAGATCAGCACCCTTGCGAGTGAGATCCGTAAGAGGCTTAGCGATGACCGAGAAGCTAGCAATAAATCTCCTGTAATAATTAGCGAACCCCAAGAAGCACTGTAACGCCTTCAGGGAGGCAGTTTGGACCCATTCCGCCACAGCCTGGACCTTGGCGGGGTCCATGCGGAATTCATGAGGAGTGAGGATTTGACCCAAAAATTGTATCTCCTGCACCCCAAACACACATTTTTCGGTCTTCACAAACAGTTTGTTTTCCCGAAGGACCTGGAGCACCTTCCTGACATGCTCAATGTGGGAGGACCAGTCCTTGGAAAACACAAGTATGTCATCAAGGTACACTACAAGAAATACCCCCAGGTAATCTCTTAAAATCTCATTTATGAAATTCTGGAAGACCGCGAGAGCATTACACAACCCAAAGGGCATGACGAGGTATTCGAAATGACCTTCGGGCGTGTTAAACGCAGTCTTCCACTCATCCCCCTCTTTGAGGCGGATAAGGTTATACGCCCCCCGTAGATCAAACTTAGAGAACCATTGGGCCCCCTGAACCTGATTAAAGAGATCAGCAATCAAAGGAAGGGGATACTTGTTCCTTACAGTGACCTTATTGAAGTTACGGTAGTCAATGCATGGCCTAAGACCACCATCCTTCCCTACGAAGAAGAAGCCAGCACCTACCTGAGAAGTAGAGGGGCGAATGTAACCCTTGGCCAGGCATTCCTGGATATACTCTCTCATGGCTTCACGTTCGGGACAAGAGAGATTAAATATCCTACCCTTAGGGAGTTTAGCTCCTGGTACGAAATCGATAGCGCAATCGTATTCTCTATGAGGAGGTAACACTTCGGAGGCCTCCTTAGAGAAAACATCAGCGAAGTCCTGAACAAACTCAGGTAGCGTGTTCACCTCCTCAGGGGGAGAAATAGAATTAACAGAAAAACATGACGTCAAGCATTCATTACCCCATTTGGTAAGCTCCCCAGTATTCCAGTCAAACGTGGGATTATGCAACTGCAACCAGGGAAGGCCTAAAACCAAATCGGACGATAACCCCTGCATCAACAGTACTGAGCACTGCTCCAAATGCATGGAGCCAACAAGGAGTTCAAAAACAGGGGTATGCTGTGTAAAATAACCATTAGCAAAAGGAGTGGAGTCGATACCCACTACCGGGACAGGTTTAGGCAAATCAATCAAAGGCATAGCTAGAGACATAGCAAATTCCACAGACATGATATTAGCAGACGACCCTGAATCCACGAAGGCACTGCCGGTAGCAGACCTACCACCAAAAGAGACCTGAAAGGGAAGCAAGATTTTATTACATTTCATATTTACGGGAAATACCTGTGCGCCCAAGTGACCTCCCCGATGATCACTTAGGCGCGGAAGTTTTCCGGCTGCTTATTCTTACGCCTAGGACAGGTGTTCACTTGATGCTTGTCATCCCCACAGTAGAAGCAGAGACCATTCTTCCTGCTGAACTCTCTACGATGTTGGGGGGACACGGAGGCCCCGAGTTGCATAGGTACCTCCGAGTCTTCCGTGGAGGAACGAAGCAATGGAACCTCGGGAGGCATCATGGGGGAGTCAGAGGAGAAAACACAAAAACTTTCACGTTGTCGTTCCCTGAGACGTCGGTCAAGTCATACCGCTAAAGCCATAACCTGGTCTAGGGAGTCAGAAGAGGGATAGCTAACTAGCAGGTCTTTCAGGGCGTTCGACAGACCCAACCTAAACTGGCACCTTAAGGCAGGGTCATTCCACCGAGAAGCTACGCACCACTTCCTAAAGTCAGAGCAATACTCTTCAACAGGTCTCTTACCCTGACGTAAGGTCACCAGCTGACTCTCGGCAAAGGCAGTCCTGTCAGTCTCGTCATATATGAGCCCGAGAGCAGAAAAGAAAAGATCAACGGAGGAAAGTTCAGGGGCGTCAGGAGCCAAGGAGAAGACCCATTCTTGCGGCCCTTCCTGGAGCCGGGACATAATTATACCCACCCGCTGGCTCTCAGAACCTGAGGAGTGGGGCTTTAAACGAAAACAGAGCCTACAACTCTCCCGAAAGGAGAGAAAAGTCTTCCAGTCCCCTGAGAACCCGTCAGGCAACTTGAGGTGGGGTTCAAGAGGTGAGGTGAGGGGCACTACCATGGTAGCATCAGGCTGGTTGACCCTCTGAGCCAGGGCCTGGACCTGTAGGGAGAGACCCTGCATTTGCTGAACCAGGGTCTCAAGGGGGTCCATAGTGGTGTGAGGGACCAGGGTAGAGTAGGTATATGGGCTTGTGATTATGTAATGACAGGGATAGGGAAACAGACAAGTGCGCCCTAAACTACCCGCCACTCAGTCCCTGCCTACTTGCAACGACCCGCCCTAGGCGACGGGGTACAACTGGGCGACGGTCCCTACACTCAATAAGTGCACGACAGACAACCAGACAAGGAAACACAGAACAAAGGGAAACGGGGCATTTGCCCACGGCAACACCGTGAGCAACAAGAGTAGTAAACGAGCCGAGTCAAACCAGGAGAGTACGAGGTGCCAAACGCAGAGCAGGAGAGTAGTGAACAAGCCGAGTCAAACCAGGAGTGTACGAGGTACCAAACGCAGAGCAGAAGAGTAGTCAGTAAGCCAGGGTCAATACGAAGCAGGGACAAGTACTTCAAGAAGCTGCAGCAGGGCCAGGAAACCAACAGAGAAGAATCACAAGCAAGGAGGAACAGGAAAGGCAGGTATAAATAGACAGAGGGCGGGAGCTAGCTCCGTCTGGCCAGGCTGTGATAGGCTCTCCCACTCCTAAGCCTGCCATCCTGAGTGGTGGAAGATGGAGTCAGTCTTACAGACATAGAAGCAGGTGCAGACTGATTACCTATGGGCGTGGATACAGAAGCTATGCCTGGCAGATCCTTAACAGTAGATACCAATGCCTCGTTATTCCACTGGAGTTCTGTAGCCAGGGTGCGAAATTGAATGGCGTATTGGCCTACAGTGGAGGTTCCTTGCCGGAGCTTGAGAAGAGAGGAAGCTGCTGAAGACGCTCGATACAGTTATTCAAACACCTTTTTAAATGTGTAGAGAAAGTTCTGAATATCATACATTATGGGGTCGCTTCTTTCCCACAAGGGCAATGCCCAAGCCAGCACTTTGCCAGAAAGCAGGGACAGGATGTAGGCCACCTTAGCCCTGTCTGAGGAAAAATGATGTGCCATGACCTCAAGTTGGATGGTGTATTGATTAACAAATCCCCTGCCGGTTTTGGGGTTACCCTCATAGCAGGCAGGCATAGGTAATTGTAGTCCTGGACTGTAGACAGGAGCTTGCGGTAGTGGTGGCTGTATCGGAGGTGCCAGAGGCGCTAGTTCGTTCAAACGAGTGGACACATTTGGCAGAAGCTGGAAAAGCTGGTCTTGAAAGTTTCATGAGCCATATCAGCCGCGTCAGGCAGGGCTGTGTCAAGGGGATCCATGGCTTGTTCAAACTATAATGGTTCTCACCGGTTTGTTTGTCAGGACAAGCAGCAGACGTCGTTACGGGTATGGATAGCAATATGTCAAGGGAGGCAAGGATAGTTAGTACAAGTAAGGATAGTACAAGTTCAGGTTCAGGCAGAGGTCACAATGAGAAATCCAGACAAAGGCAGAAGGCAAGGTAACAGGGAAAACTGGGCACAGGGAAGCTCACAGGGATAACTTGGTTGAACAAGCAAGGACCTGAGGGAGGAGGATCCTTAAATAGGAAGTCTTAGGATTTTGGGACACGCCGGCCCTTTAAGAAGAGAAGAGTCAGCGTGTGCTCCCTCTAGTGGCTACAGCCGCACATCGTAGATGATGGCCGTGAAGGGAGGTGAGAGATGCAGTTTCCGGACGACACCCAGAGCCTGCAGAGCGTCCGAATCGGGTGAGTGAAGCTCGGGACGAGCATGAGGGAATGGAGGATACAGGAACCGGAGCAGAGGCCGTGGAAGCAGCGGGGAACGGCACGGCAGCTGTTACAGAACCCAAGGATGATGGACTATAGGCAAGGGACCCCAGGGAATTGGAAAAGGGTCAATGTTACAACACTTAAGTTAAAGGATACTACTAGTTGTAAATTGAAAATTAGCTACTGTTTGGGTCAGAATGTGCCTGATGTTTCTTTAACACTTATAGGTTTAGCAGTTAAGAATGCACATAATATAGAAAAGCTTGCTGAATTGTTTGGTAATGTAACAGAATGTATCTTTAATGCTTTGAATATATATTGTACAGTTAATTCTAGTAACCAGCCATTATATAATAGTACTGTTACGGCCGCGGTAATGGACCACGACCTTCACTTACCTGCAGATCCTTCCTCTTATTGCCGATACAGACGGAGATGCATGACCTACGGACACGTCAGGATCAACTCCACGAGGCTGTAAAATTCATCATGGCCCGTCTGGATCAACTCACTGTTCCACCTCCAGAGACAGCTCTCCCTGTTTGTTCCGGATACACAGTTTCACTGCATCTTCCTCCTTGTTATAACGGCGATTCCAGAGCCTGTAGAGGGTTCATCAATCAATGCACGGTTCATTTTAGGCTACAAGCTCATCTCTTCCCCTCTGAGGGGGTTTAAAGTAGCGTTTATCATCTCCCTGCTCGCTGGCAAGGCCCTCGCATGGGCGAATCCCATCTTGGAACAACAAGGACCTGTATCCTCGGACCTAGCCTTGTTCCTGCAGTCTTTCCGTGCCGTGTTCAAGGAGCCGGACCGAACATCCTCTGCCGCAGCCACTCTGCTAACCCTCAAGCAAGAAGGTTCCACAGTAGGAGATTATGCTATCTCCTTCTGTACCCTGGCAGCAGAGTTGGGATGGAACAATGAGGCATTGGTGGCAACCTTTTGGCAGGGACTGTCCTTGCACATCAAGGACGAGCTTGCAGCCCGCGACCATCCTTCTACCTTGGATGCCCTCATCCTGTTGGCCACTCGGGTTGACAAGAGGATCCGGAAGCACACTCAGGAAGATTGACAGGAGAGCCGGTGTCACAGACCAGCACCCTCGGTCCAGAGACCACTATCGCCTTCCCCTACTGCGCTACCTGAAGGACCTAAGCAGACGCTCTTCTGGATTATGCCTGTATTGTGGCCTTAAGGGTCATTTTGTGCGCCAATGCCCACAGAAACCGGGAAACTCCTGCACCTAGGGTTGGTTGGAGAGGCAACTCTAGGTGGGACGTCTCCAAATGTGAAAACCTGTTCCAAACTATCGATTCCTGTGGCCACCATCTCCGGAGAGACATCACATTCCTCCTCTGCCTATCTTGACTCCAGCAGGATCTAGTGGATCTTACATCTACCCACAGTTCTTCTGGAGAAACCTCTGGCTGTTGCTTCTGTGAATGGCCTACCATTGCCCGATCCAATTGTTTTCATCACAGAATAATTGATACTACAAGTCGGAGCTCTTCACTCTAAACAGATCGCCTTTCTTGTATTACCTAAAGCTGTCAACCCTAGTCTGCTGGGTCTGCCATGGCTTCGCCTACACGCTCTGGTTCTTGACTGGAGTTCCGGAGAAGTTCTCCAATGGGGTCCCAGATGCCATAGCCATTGCCTGTCACAGGTTCGCCCTGTTTTGCCCCACTGCCTCAGTAACTCTCCAATTTACCATCTCATTACACTCATTTTGCGGACGTTTTCAGTAAAAGGGAAGCATCTTCTTCCTCATTGCATCTACGACTGCCCGGTGGATTTACTCCCTGACGCTTCACCACCTCGAGGGCGCATTTAACCTCTTTCCCTGCCAGAGACCCAAGGCATGTCCGCCTACATTAAAGAGAATCTCGAAAGAGGGTTCACCTGAATGCCTTACTCCCAGGCCGGAGCCGGATTCTTCTACGTGAAAAAGAAGGACGGATCTCTTTGGCCATGTATCGACTAACGGGGCCTGAACCGAATTACTGTTAAAATAAGTATCCCCTGCCGCTCATCTCAGAACTTTTTGACAGAATCCGTGGGGCCAAGGTATTCACAAAACTGGACCTACGCGGATCATATAACTTGAGGAGACGAATGGAAGACCACATTTAACACCCGTGATGGCCATTACAAATACCTTGTGATGCCCTTTGGCCTGTGTAACGCTCTAGCTGTGTTCCAGGAATTTGTAGAAGACATTTTCCGTGATCTGCTGTATGTCTGTGTAGTGGTCTATCTGGACGACATCCTGATTTACACGTACGCCAAGTTCTGTCACGGTTAAGGGAGAACCGCCTATACGCTAAAATTGAGAAGTGTGTGTTCGAGAGAAGCTCTCTGCTCTTCCTGGGCTACATCATGTCCGACCGTGGCCTCTAGATGGACTCAGAGAAGGTGAGATTCGTCTTGGAGTGTCCATGTCCACAGGGCCTTCGGCCCATACACAGATTTCTGGCATTTGCGAGCTTCTATCTGCAGTTTATCCCGAACTTCTCATCTCTGACTGCCCCAATCTCGGCCCTCACCAAGAAGGGGGCGAACGCCAAGGTTTGGCCTCCAGAGGCAGAATCGGC
This sequence comes from Rhinoderma darwinii, assembly GCF_050947455.1. Classification (NCBI taxonomy): domain Eukaryota; kingdom Metazoa; phylum Chordata; class Amphibia; order Anura; family Rhinodermatidae; genus Rhinoderma; species Rhinoderma darwinii. Next base: position 504,942,268 of record NC_134687.1, read on the forward strand.
ATTTACTAAGCTCAAGAGCGCTTTCACCTCAGCATCTGTTCTTCATCACCCTGATGCTTCTCGGCAGTTTCTTCTGGAAGTTGACGCATCTTCCGTAGGGCAAGATGGTGGCTTGTGGCTTCTTCTCGAAATTGTTCTCTTCGGCAGAGTGCAACTATTCCATCAGGGATCGGGAGATGCTGGCCGTCAAGTTGGCATTAGAGGAATGGAGACACTTGCTGGAAGGTGCGGCCCACCCTGTTATCATTTATACTGATCACAGGAACCTTACGTACTTACATTCAGCACAACAACTAATTCCTCGCCAAGTCAGGTGGTCGTTGTTCTTTGCTAGATTTCAATTCCAGCTTCACTTTCGTTCTGCTGATAAAAATGTGAAGGCAGACGCCATGCAGGGGCGTAGCAAGAGGAGGGGGCAGGCGGGGCATGTGCCCCGGGCGCAACTTAGAGGGGGCGCCAGCCCCACCTCCTCCTGCACTATAATTGTACCTGTGTCTATAGGACACAGGTACAATTAGAAGCAATGAATGACCGGGCACGTTCAGTGCCCGGCTATTCAGCCCTTTTGTACCAGTGAAGCGACTGGTACCTTTTGTACCAGTGAAGCTTCCGTCGATGAAAGGCGCTGATTAACAGGGAAAGTTATCCTGCCCAGTCAATCAGCGCTTCGTTCAACCCCCAGGAGACCTGCGCAGAATAGAGCAGGTCTCCATTGCTGCCGGCCGGCGTGGGAACGGGATTAAGGTGAGTTTGAATATTTTTTATTTTTTTTATTGTAATAAAAAAGTGTGTGGCTGTATCTACAAGGGGGACTTTATCTACGCGGAGGAGGTCTTTGTCTACATGGGGGGCCTTTATCTACAAGGGGGACTTTATCTACGGGGGGACTTTATCTACGGGGGGGGGCTTTATCTACACGCGGGGGGCTTTATCTACGGGGGGTGTCTATCTACAGGGGGGGCCATATACTGGGGTGGGCTATCTATGGAGCACCATATACAGGGGGGGCTATAGCTTCAGGGGGGCTATATACAGGGGTGGGTGATATATAGAGCACTATATACAGGGGTGGGCTATATCTACAGGGGGGCTATATAGTATATAGCCCCTGTAGATATAGCCCACCCTTGTATATAGTGCTCCATAGATCGCCCACCCCTGTATATAGTCCACCTGTAGATATAGCCCACCCTTGTATATAGTATCCCACAAATAGCTCTCCCTATAGTGCTCCACAGAAAGCCCACCCCTTTATATAGCCCCCCTGTACATATAGTCCACCCCTGTATATAGTGCTCCACAGATAGCCCACCCCTGTATATAGTATATACAGGGTGGGCTATCTGTGGAGCACTATATACAGGAGTGGACTATCTAGTAGAGCACTATATACAGGGGTGGACTATATGTACAGGGGGGCTATATAAAGGGGTGGGCTATCTGTGAAACACTATATACAGGGGTGGGCTATATCTACAAGGGGGCTATATACAGGGGTGGACTATATGTGTAGCACTATATACAGGGGTGGACTATATGTGGAGCACTATATACAGGGGTGGACTATATCTACAGGGGGGCTATATACAGGGGTGGGCTGTATCTACAGTGGGCTATATACAGGGGTGGACTATATGTGGAGCACTATATACAGGGGTGGGCTATCTGTGGAGCACTATATACTGGGGTGGGCTATATCTACAGGGGGCTATATACAGGGATGGGCTATCTGTGGAGCACTATATACTGGGGTGGGCTATATCTACAGGGGGGCTATATACAGGGGTGGGCTATGTGTGGAGCACTATATACAGGGGTGGGCTATATCTACAGGGGGCTATATACAGTGTTGGGCTATACGTGGAGCACTATATACAAGGCTAGGCTATATCTACAGGGGGCTATATACAGGGATGGGCTATCTGTAGAGCACTATAGGGGGAGTTATTTGTGGGACACTATATACAGGGGTGGGCTATATGGGGGCACTATCTACAGGAGGCTCTATGGCAGACACTATCTACAGGGGGCACAGTGTGTGTGTGTGTGGGACACGGTGTATGGTGCTATTATAATTAGAGGTGCAGTTTATGTCGCTATTATATTTAGGGGCGTAGTGTGTGGTATAATGATAACTTTATCTTTGTTTATAGGTGTAGAAATGTTGGAAAAGTGAGAAGCTGAAGACATCTGAGCGGCAAACTGCAGAAATGGTCTGTGACCGGGAGAAGTCATAATTGAGGTCTGGACCGGATGGAGAAAAAGAAGTAGAATCTGAGACATCACCGGTGAGTCACTTAATGTAAATGTTTATTCTGCCTCTAATTAGTAATGTAGTCACTGTATAATCTGCAGCGAGATGATGGGTGGTATGATTATGATAGGATTTATTTTTTGTGAAACAGCAACTCCCAGCATATCCTTACCATTGTTCGGACCATGCTGGGAGCTGTAGTTTTACACCGTACAAACCTGTACAGCAGGGGTTGCACTAAATTGAACTGTATTTTTGCTGGTGCTGTATATATGTACTGAGCTTTGTTCTGGGGCTGTATTTATGTACTGAGCACTATTCTGGTGTTGTGTATAGAACTATATTGCTTGTAAAATGTACAAATGTTTTTATGCTCGCGTTACATAAAAAGAAATGTGGAAAAGAAATGACACGTCATTGATCGGTAGAGAAAACAAACACGGCGAGGGGGAGGAGATGTCGGGAAAGAGGTTGGGGAGCTGGAGAACCTAGCTACGCCTCTGCGCCATGTCTCGCTCGTTTGAGATTAATGACTCTGAAGAGATTCCCCAATATATTATAGACCCGTCTAGGATTATTGTCGCCAGCCCATTGCAAATTAGAGACATTTCTCCTGGAAAGACTTTTGTCCGCCTTACGGACAGGAGGAGAGTTCTCCGCTGGGGACACAGCTCTAAATTGGGCACTCTGGTGTTCGAAAGACTCAGGACTTCATAACCCGTCAGTATTGGAGGACCACGCTGCCTAAGGATATTGTGGACTATGTCTCTTCATGTACGAACTGGGCCTCGAACAAGTGTTCCCGCTTCAAACCTGCTGGTCTGCTCCTTCCCCTGCCCCTTCCTGATGCCCCTTGGCAGCATATAGATATGGACTTTATCACTGACCTTCCCCCCTCGGCTGGATGTACTACAATCAGGGTAATAGTGGATAGTTTCTCCAAGATGGCAGATTTTATTCCACTGACTGGGCTCCGTCTGCTTCTTGCCTGGCAAGCCTGTTTATTTCGCACTTCTTTCGACTACACGTACTCCCGCTACATATTGTCTCGGACCGGGGTTTACAGGTTACGTCCAAGTTCTGGAGAGCCCTGTGCAAACTTCTGGACGTTAAACTTTACTTCTCTTTTGCCTATCACCCTCAGTTCAATGGTCAAGTTGGGAGGACCAACCAAATACAGTAACCACACAAGTGAGTCTACCGCTTCGTCTCCCTTCTACATTGTGTATAGCCAGCATCCTCAAGTTCCTTTTCCTATGCCAGCCATGACTCAAGTTCCGGCAGGTAACTCTTCATTTGGCTCTTTTGTTCACATCTGCCAGCAAACTAAAGCTGCGATTCTCCAAGCAGTGGACCGCATGAAAAAGCATGCCAATAAAAGGAAAATTCCGCCGAAATTCTTTTCTTGAGTCAAGGTCTGGTTGTACTCGACAAACATTAGACTCAAGATGCCTTCCCACAAGTTCGCTCCTAGGTTCCTCGGTCCTTTCGAGGTCCTACAGTGGATCAACCCAGTATCCTATAAACTTTGGTTGCCTCCTACTAGGAGATTCTGGACTGCAAGAGGGTAGGAGGAAGGACTTTCTATTTGGTCGACTGGAGAGGGTTTGGTCCTGAAGAGAGATTCTGGGAACCAGAGGAGAACCTCAATGCCCCTACCCTCATTAAAAATTCCTCTCTCGCTCCGGACCCAAGAAAAGGGGCGAAAGGGGGGATACTGTTACGGCCGCGGTCACGGACCACGACCTTCACTTACCTGCCTCCTGCAGATCCTCTACTTCCTGCCGGCAACTTCCTCCCCAGAGACGTCGGCACATGCGCCCGCTCTGTCCCGTAGTGATCACTAGACGGCGCTCGCTGGTTCCCGGCTTTAAAGGGCCAGCGCTCGCATATGTAAATAATTAATTAATTATTCCCTGATCACCATGAACTATAAAAAGGGCTCTGCCCTTCTGATCCTTGCCTGAGCGTTGTTAGTTAATCCCATGTTAGTCTTTGCAAATGGTCCCTTAGTGTTATGCTGTTCCCATTGTTTCCCGTGCCCTGCTACCTGTATCCTGTATCCCCTGCTATGTTATTGTTCCTGAGCCTGTTTAGTGATTGGAGTCATGTCCGGCTACACTCGTTGTAATCCATCACATCTGACGCAACCTACTGCACCTGTTGTCATCTGCCACGTCTGGCGCAACCTACTGCACCCGTTGTCATCCGCCACGTCTGGCACAACCTACTGCACCTGCTGTCTACTGCCACATCTGGCGCAACCTGCTGCACCTACTATGATCCGTGCCAGATACCATGCCACCATCTGGACTATTTCAGGTACCCTTATGCTACGAACTTGAATAGACTCTTGCATAGACTGTGACTAGTGACCTAGTGTGTTCACATACCCCGCGATCATGACAAGTCCTAGACTATCTCACTGCTGCACAAGGTGGAATGCGCCAGGTAATTAGTCCTACCTGCTGCCACTATATAGACCCACACGGTAACATGCAGGAAAGAGCAGAGATCTAAATAGTAGCCAAAATGAAAAGGAAGTGGCTACTGGAACACCAAGACAAAGAGGATTCATGGTGGGGGGGACACTTTCTCATTTATAAACCCAGCTAATTGGTTTAGTGGGATAGGTGGATGGATCTCTATATTACCACATGTCGCAGCCCACTTGCTTATAGTCTTTTTGCTGCTTTATCTCGCTTTTAATTTGGCTATGCGGGCAAGTACCTTCATGTGTATCAAATGTTGTGAAAACAGTCACCCACAAGCCAGCTACTAGGACAGAACTCCCGATCTATGAGTTCATGCATGATGGGACAAAGGGCTACTGAGTTTGATACAATACGAATGTCACGGATGTGGGGTATCTGGACCCACTGGGCCGCACCGCCGTAGCGGAAAATCACCTCATCAAACAACAGTCAATGATAGTCTATAGGACAAGTACAAGTACCTGGTAGAAGACTTGTGCCAGGCTGTAGGAAACTTGGCTTGTGCCGGACTATCCGAAGCAGGTTTGTGCTCGATAACAGGACTTGTCTTGGATACAGGACACGGTTACAGAAGTCGACAAAGACACTTGACTTGGCACGGACACAGAACACGGATAATGCAGTTGTCTCAGATACTTGACTCGGACACAAATACTGGATACAGGATACAGCTAAGGAACCATTTGCAGGACAAACATGGGTAGAAAAAACGTTATTTTTTTTCCAAAGGGAGAAGGAAGGGAGGAAGCTGGCACTGCCCAATTCAGACAAAGCGATCTTCCTGCATAGAAATTTCTACTGACATGTGGTCATATATGGAGTCGGCTATATGATTGCACACAAGGTGCTCTTCGACGAGTACAGCATTTTGAGTATAAAAGTAAAAAAAGTAGAAAAATCGAGGCACTCACCGGTGATGCAAAAAAACGTCTTTATTTTCTGGTCATTATCTATTTGATGTGGAGCAAGCCTACGGCCGTTTCGCGTTAACACACACTTTTTCAAGGCCCTGGCGTTACTTCATCTCTTTGCTCGTTAAATACCCTGCTCACACATGAGCGTACATAATATCCTTTACATTTAAAGTAGCAAAGAGAAGTGCACATTGTTAAATAACAAAGTATACATAATAATTGCAATGGAATATACAAATAACACACAACCTGTCAATTAGACATAATTACATTTATACTAAGAAAGCACTAAGATTGTTACGATCATTTAAAATAATTTCAGACTCTTTTTTATTTAATAGTATCTGATGTCCATCTCCCCCACAGGGTGCTAGTTTAATTTGAAGAATCCCTGCAAATCGCATGCATCAAAAGTCATTATTATGACTCTCTTGTATATGCTGAATTAGTCTAGGGCAGCCTTTTCCCGTATTCAAAGAACAAACATGTTTACCAAAGCGTTTATACATAGGGCGAATCGTTTTACCTACATAAAATCTACCACATGGGCAGAAGATTACATAGACTACATGCTGCATTTTGCAGGTTATCAATTCATTAATTGAAAATGTACAGCCCCCTATATTAAAGTTCCTAGTACATATTATGAAATCATAGAATCTACATTGACCACATCTATGAGTGCCTCTTGGCCCTGTTTCTGATGGCAAATAGACCATTTTTGCCATCACTGGTGAGTGCCTCGATCTTCCTACATTTTTTTTTATGGGTAGACACAACATTGCTCAGGTAAGGAATGAATGGGCAGATTTCCTTTTGTAGTTCCTGGTATGCTGGGATAGGTTGGGGGAGATTTTCCTGGTGTGCGTGATGGCCCACTAAGGCCAGGAGCGAGAGAGCGCACCCTACGAGCAGCAGTAGCCGAGGACAGTCATGCTTGCCGGTGTCTCAGAGGGGGGAGATGCCGGCTATAGTTCACTGGTCAATGGTCGCTGGAGTGTAAGTGATGCCGGCCGTCCACGACTGTGGCCATTACAGTACCCCCACCTTACGCCCCCTCTTAGGTCCAGAGCGCGAGAGGAATTTCCTGATAAAAGCTGGAGCATCCACATTTTCTTCAGGCTCCCACGTCCACTCCTCAGGACCAAACCCTCTCCAGTCCACCAGGTAGAAGGTCCTCCTTCCTACCCTCTTGTAATCCAGGATCTCTTTTACGTCGAAGATGTCATAAGAACCCGCAGGGAGCAAATGTAGAACCAGGGGATTTGCTGAATCGGTTCCGGACCACAGGCTTTAGGAGGGACACATTGAATAAGTTGGGAATTTTGAGGGTAGTTGGTATCTGAAGCTTATAGGACACAGGGTTTATATGTTGCAAAATTTTGAAGGGGCCAAGGAATCTGGGAGCGAATTTTTGGGAAGGGATCTTCACACGAATGTTTTTGTAAGACAGCCAGCCCTTGACTCTGTGAGAAAACTGAGGGGGAATTTTTATTTTGCTATCTGCATATCTCTTTATGCGATCAACTGTCTGAAGGATCGCAGACTTTGTTTGCTGCCAGATGTGAAGGAAACTTCTGAAGGAAGAATTGGCTGCAGGCACTTGAGACGTAGCTGGCACAGGAAGAGGAGCACATGGATGTTGACTGTACAAAAATGAAGAACGGAGAAGAAGCAGTAGATTCACTAGTATGATTGTGGTATGAGAATTCGGCCCATAGCAGAAGCTGTACCCAATAGTCTTGTTGAACTGAAAAAACAAATGATGAAGGTAATTTTCAAGTACCCGGTTGATCCTTTCAACTTAGCCATTAGACTGCAGGTGATAAGCGGAAGAAAAGTAAAATTTCACATCCAAAAGTCTACATAGGGCTCTCCAGAACTTATATGTGAATTGTACACCCCGATATGACACAATATGGAGGGGGAGGCCGTGCAGACGAAAGATGTGCTGGATAAGCAAACTTGCCAGATGGGGAGCAGAGGGAAGACCAGTAAAAGGGAGGAAATGTGCAATCTTGGAGAAGCGGTCCACCATGACCCAGACCGTAGAACTTCCAGTAGAAGGAGGGAGATCAGTAATAAAATCCATGGCGATGTGTTGCCAGGGAGTATCAGGAACTGGCAGAGGTAGGAGCAGGGCAGCAGGTTTAGACTGGATAGCCTGGTTTTGGGCACAGTTCGTACAAGAAAAAACATAGTCCAAGACATCTTTACGTATTGTGAGCCAACAGTATTGACGAGCAATAAAATCCGGAGTTTTACGGACACCCAGCCAGTTTGGAATTATAACAGCAATAATCTTAGAAGGATCAATAACATGTTGAGGACTTTCTTCAGAATCGTTTGTCCCAAATTACCGGGACAGGGCATCGGCCTTAATGTTTTTGTCCACAGGGCAGAAATGAAGCAGGAATTTAAATCTGGCGAAGAACAGTGACCATCTGGCTTGATGAGGATTCAGTAGTTGTGCACACTGTAGATATGTGAGATTCTTGTGATCCGTGAATATGATGGGATGCGTAGCCCCTCCTGCAGGTGTCTACTCTCTTCTAAGGCCAACTTGACAGCGAGTAATTCTCGGTCCCCACTGGAATAGTTGCGCTCTGCAGGAGAGAAGAGTTTGGAGAAAAATCCACTGGATATTGTCTTACCCTTGGAATTCTTTTGAAACAGGAGTGCTCCAGCACCAATGGAAGGGGCATCAACCTCCAATGAAAACTGTCAAGTCACATCAGGATGATGAAGGACGGAAGCAGAAGTGAAGGCGCTCTTGAGGTTGGAGAATGCCGTCTCTGCCTCAGGAGTCCAGTCCTTAGCGTTCACTCCCTTCTTGGTAAGAGCTGAGATGGGAGCAGTAAGAGACGAGAAATTTGGGATGAACAGATGATAAAAATTTGCAAATCCTAGAAATATCTGTATGGCTCGGAGACCTTGAGGACGTGGGCACTCTAAGACAGACTTCACTTTCTCCGGATCCATTTGTGGACCACGATCAGAGATAATATAGCCCAGGAAGAGCAAAGATTTTCTTTCAAATACGCACTTCTCAAGTTTAGCGTATAAGCTGTTACCCCTTAACCGTGACAGGACTTGGCGGACATGCTTCCGATGCGTCGTCAGATCAGATGAGTAGATCAAGATGTTGTCCAGATAAACCACCACACAGACATACAGAAGATCATGGAAGATGTCTTTCACAAACTCCTGAAATGCTGCTGAAGCATTACACAATCCAAAGGCCATTACTAGGTGACCGTCTCGAGTGTTGAATGCGGTTTTCCATTTGTCACCCTTGTAATATGGATCAGGTTATAGGGCCCGCATAGATCCAGCTTTGTGAAAATCTTGGCTCCACGAATCCTGTCAAAGAGCTCAGAGATAAGTTGCAGGGGGTACTTGTTTTTTACCGTGATTAAGTTTAACCTACAGTGATCGATCCACGGTCTGAGTGATCCATCCTACTTCTTCACGAAGAAGAATCCGGCTCCGGCTGATTCAGTAGACTTCCTGATGAACCCCCTCTCCAGTTTCTCCTTGACATACTCCGATATGGCCTGGATTTCAGTCAAGGAGAGGGGATAAACCCATCCATGAGGAGGTGAAGCTTCAGGGAGCAATTCAATAGGAGAGTCATAGGGACGATGAGGAGGAAGGACCTCTGCCTCCTTCTTGCTAAAGACATCCGCATAATTAGCATATTGTGGGCGCAGTCCAGTGAGTGACAGAGGTAGTGGAGAAAGAACAGGATGAACCTGAGGCAGATAGTGGTGAAGACATCGGGGACCCCATTGGAGAACCTCTTCGGAATTCCAATCAAGGGCAGGAGCATGTTGCCGAAGCCATGACAGTCCCAGCAGGATGGGGTTAATAGCCTTGGACAGGACATAAAAGGCTATCAGTTCCGAATTATCTGTAGCCTCAGAGGTTTGGTGGTAGACAGGATTGGGTTGGGCAGAGGTTGTCCATCTACTGAAGCGACCGCCAAAGGTTTCTCCAAAGGAACTGTGGGCAAGTGGAGACGATCTATCAAGTCCTGCTGAATAAGATTTGCAGCCGCTCCAGAGTCCAAATAAGTGGGGATAGAGTGCGACTCTTCACTGGTGAAGTTAATCATGGGAATAGAAAGTCTAGGAAAGAATTTAGTAGTCGGCGTTGATCCATCTAGGATTGTTTCTCCAATAAAACCTAGGTGCTGGAGTTTCCCGGCTCCTGAGGTCATTGACGCACGAAATTACCCTTGTGGCCATAATACAGACACAATCCAGTTGAATGTCTGTGCTGCCACTCCTGGTCGGACAGTGTTAGTCTGTCTATTTGCATAGGCTACTCCAGGGGTACAACTGAAGAGGGCAGTAGAGGTCTTTGAAATTTGGGCGCCAGACCTTTTCTCCCGGCGAATCTCCAGGGTGCGTTCTTGGATCCTCATGTCGATCCAAGTGGCCAGGAGTATTAGGGCTGTCCAAGGTAGATGGAAGCTCTCGAGCCGCCAGCTCTTCTTTTACTCAGGAGGCTAGTCCCTGACAGAAAGTTGCCAATAAAGCCTCATTATTCCAGGCTAGTTCCGCTGCCAAGGTACGGAAGTGGATGGCGTACTCTACTACTGTAAATTCCCTTTGGTTTGGAGTCAAATGTGGGGCAGCTGCAGAAGAAGTTCAGCCCAGTTCCTCAAACACTGTATGGAAAGTCTCTAGAAATAGTTTCAGATTAGCGGATTCCGGACCCTCTCGCTCCCAGATGGTATTTGCCCATGGAGAGACGATAAAGTTGACCTTGGCCTCATCAGAGGGGAAGAGATGAGCACATAATTTAAAGTGGATTTTGCACTGATTGATGAAGCCTCTACAGGTTTTTGCATTACCATCATGGCGAGGAGGTAGAGGCAACAAAATTCCTGACCCAGAATAGCCAGGTGGGTTAACAGGAGATGGTGTAGGGGGAGCAGGCATGGTAGGAAGATCCAAACGGTTAGCTATGGAATTAACAGCCTGTAGGAGCTGATCCTGTCATACATGGGGGTCACACATGTCTGCTTGCATTAACTAGACCGCAAATTTGGGTTGAGCAGCGAGGTCCATGGCCTGAGCAAACTGTCACGTCTGTGGGGTATGTAGACCCACTGGGCCGCTCTGCTGTAGCGGAGAAGCAGCTGATAAAACAACGGTCAATAATAGACTATAGGACAAGAGTACCTGGTAGAAGACTCATTCCAGCCTGTCGGAAACTTGGCTTGTGCCGGACTATTGGAAGCAGGCTTGTGCTCGATAACAGGACTTGTCTTGGATACAGAAGTCGACACAGACTTTGACTTTGCAAGGACACTTGACTTGGCATGGACACAGAACACGGATAATGCAGTAGTCTCAGATACTTTAATTGACTCGGACACAAATACTGGATACGGGATACAGGATACAGCTAAGGAACCATTTGGGATAAGTTGGGAGAGATTTTCCTGGTGTGCGAGCTGGCCCTTTAAGACTCGGAGCAAGCGCGTGTGCACCCTACGAGCAACAGTAGCCGAGGTAAGTAATGTGTGCCAGCATCTCAGAGGGGGGAAGACGCCGGCTGGAGTTCACTGGTCTGCAGTCGCTGGAGGCTAAGTGATGCCGGTGGTCCGCGACCATTACAATGACTATAGTGAAACTGTACATTAGGCAGGTGCTATCCCAGGGGGAATGGAGTGAAGTTGGTAGGTGAAGTCTCCCTGCACCGGTTGGGCCTCAAACTCCGGCTTGTGTAGAAGTACTCCTGTCAAGCACCAATGCCTGTGATGATTGAATGATCAATTGATAAACAAAAGAAGGGTTTATGAGAGTAATTATTATTTACCATTCAGTAGAAAAATCCTCTCAGTGGGCTCTCAGTGTGGATCAGGGTGGCTAACAGGCGTTCCTACTCTCTCAGGACTTGCTCACAGCTAGTGATGAGGGGGTTGCACATATGATGATGATGACACTATTTTCCCCTGGGGCACTCCCTTGAGACAGACTCTTTCCTGATGGCGCAGTTGGGTGCAGTTAAACAGTCTAGCTCACGGCACACTTCTGATACTACCCTTGGCAATTCTAGGGCAAAGCTGACCCCATAGTAAGTGGGACAGTACAATATCTGTCCAATTCTGCAATTCTCTGCATTATCTGTAATGGCTCATGGCATGTGCTACTTCTGCCTTTAATGGGTAGTCAAGGTTAATGTATGAAGGATGAGACTCACCAACATATATAGTGGCGTTGTTCAAAGTCCAAATAATGGTTTCTTGTTACTCTCAGTTTCTCATAAGAATTCCTTCTCTCAAAGCTGTTCTCTTTCTTTCTGTGAGCTTCTCTTATAGCCTGATGTTATAGGCAGCCTGTCTCTGGATCCCATAATAGGAGGACCCAGGAGCAACTCCACTTTGCTACTAACTCAACTGATTCTAACGCATACTAGTGTAACACACGCACGCACACGCACGCACGCACACGCACGCCCACACACACACACGCATGCCCACACACGCACACACACACACACACACACACACACACAGACTAACTGTCTATCTAGTCTGACTAACTCACTGAATATCTAGGCTAGGGCCCACTATATCTAAGATAAGCTCCTCCCACCTTCTGGAAACGTCTAGAAAATGCCACTGCTGCATAGGCTGCAAAACAGTGCATTGCTAACTTACATTTATTTTTTAACGAAACAGTACCTAAAAGTGCAGAATGGCATAAAAAATTATAAAATTATAAAACAATTATCTCCCAAGTAGTGTTTTGTAAGACACTACTTAAAGGGGTTTTCCCATGAGGGACATTTATGACATATCCACAGGATATGTCATAAATGTTAGATAGATGCGGGTCCCACCTTTGGGACCCGCACCTATCTCTAGAAGGGGGCCCCCTAAACCCGGTTCTAGCCTTTTGTGCTCACTTCCTCCCGGCCACTTACTGATTACATGTTCTGAAGTTACCGAAATAGAACTGAATAGTAGTTATGGAAACAGCGTAGCTCGCATGATACGCTGCTTCCATAACTCTGCCATTCACTACTATGGGAGTTACGGAAACAGGGTAGCGCAGCGAGTTACGCTGTTTCCGTAACTCCTGACTATGTCCCGATCCATCTAATCAGGAAGTGGCTGGGAATCAGCGTGAGCGCAAAAAGCCAGAGGTGGGACCCGCATCTATTTGACAATTATGACATATCCAGTGATATAAATGTCCCTCATGGGAAAACCCCTTTAATAAGGCTGATGTAAGACACAGTTGTGATGCAGCAAATTTGATAAGATACAATGCAGGTCTCTCACTTCTGTATTTCCTTCTCTGGTCAGCTATTATCGATATGCAGTTCCCAGTTGCAGGGTGCATGACATTTTTAGATTGGTAATTCCGTGACCAAGTAACCTAGTCTCAGTTGTGAGGTCCAAGGAATCTTCACCTACCTGCAGGATAGGTGATAAATGTATGATCGCTGGGGGGCTCCACTGCTTGGACCCCCACCGATCACTAGAACATTGGTCCCGAACCCCGTACCTCTTCACTGCACGATCACAGTACGGAGGATGTTGAATGGGGCGGTGGTCCGTCATGTGCAGTGCCGCTACATTCAATTTCTTTGAGGCCGACGAAAACAGCGGTACAGTGTTCAGCTGTTTCCGTCGGCCCTCTAAACATTGAATGGAGCTGCAGTGCACGTGGGCAACCGCCACCTTATTTAAAATCCTCCTAAGGGCTTATTCAGACGAACGTATAATACTATGTTAGTCAATGGGGCCGTTCAGACTGTCAGTGATTTTCACGCAGCGTAAGTCCGCTGCGTAAACCTCATGACATGTCCTATATTTGCCAGTTTTTCGCGCATCACACACCCATTGAAGTCAATGGGTGCGTGAAAACGACGCACGGCACACAGACGCACTTCCGTGTGCCACGCGTAATGCGCGCTACAGTAGTCAAAACTATGAATGAAAACAGAAAAGCACCACGTGCTTTTCTGTTTACAAACATAAAAACAGGGTGTCATAATGATGCCGGCTGCGCGAAAATCACGCAGCTACGCATCATATGCTGCTGACACACGGAGTTTTATGGACCTTTTGCGCGCGCAAAACGCTGCATTTTTTTGCGCACGCAAAACGCACACGCTCGTCTGAATCCGGCCTTACTGTGATGCAATGAGGAGGAATGGGGGTCAGGACCCCAGTTCTAGTAATCAGTGGGGATCCCAGCTGTGGGTCCTCCAGTGATCATACATTTACCACCTATCCTGTGGATAGGTGATGAATGTGATATATGGGAAAACCCCTTTTTAGACCCGTTTACACGGGGCGATGATTGTTCCTTTTCAATGACCATCATTAACATGTCCAGCGATCAAATGAAAATCAATAAAATGCTTGTTTGTCATTGATCGCATTTTTTTTTTTTAAAACAATGTTTTTTTATTAAGTTATCAAAGAAACCACAGGTTACAAATAATACAAATAGTACAAAGTTTCCTTACAAGGAAGTACCAATGTGATGCAGACCATCAGTTAAGAAGTGACCTGAGGAGGGGGGAATGGAAGACAGAAGGAAAAAAGGGAAGGGGGGGGGGAACCAGGATACACACCAAGTATACATTGATTAATACAACGTTGTAGTACATTCAACAATACATCTCCCATGAATTACCATCTCCTGTGAACCAGATTCCTCAGGAAGGGAACTTGGCTGTCCACGACTGCCATTGGGACTTGAAGCGCGCCAATTTGTTGTGACGGAGTGCAAAGAGCCGCTCATACCCGCAATGAGATGAAACACTATCAATCACTTCCCGCATAGAGGGAGCCACATTAGATTTCCATCGTTTAGCCAATAAGAGTTTAACCGAGAGGCATATGTGGGACACGATAACTCTCTGGGATGGCACAACAGAATCTATGTCCAAGGACAGGAGGGCCAAAGCTGCACTGAGCTCCAGCATGGTACCCACTAACGTGGACATTAAATCAAACACCGCTTTCCACAATGGAGCAATAACTGGGCATTCCCAAAAAATATGAAATAATGATCCCACCCTCCCGCAGCCTCTCCAACACAAGGGACTAGAAGTCGGATATATCCTGGACAATTTGAATGGAGTATAGTACCACCTTAAAAGTAATTTGTGAAAAACTTCCAGGAGATTCGAGTTCATAGTGGACCTCAGTGTCCACTTAATCGCTTTGCCCCATACCTCAATACTATATGTGGACCCCAAATCTTCTTCCCATTTTGCCATTTGTGGGGTCTTGGAGGCTGCCACATCTCCCAGAATTATATCATATAAAGCTCGAGTTAGCTTAGATTCCCCCGTGAAGGTCTTGAAAACCAAGTCATATAGCCCAGATGGGACCTGCACCTGCGCATGAGATCTAGATGGAAGAAGATGTCGAGCCTGCCGGTACTTAAAAAGATCAGTCTGTGAGAATGCAAATTCCGCACATAACCCTGAGAAAGGTTTTATAGAATCATTGCTAAACAAATCGGGTAGTGTCGCAATCCCCAAGGCGGCCCAGTTCTCCAGTCTTAGATTAGGAACCAGAAGTTCCAGAGTATCCACCGGTAGAGGGATCGTGCGGGTAGGAGCGGAGAGAGGTATTGCTTTTAAGGTCGCTTTCCATGCCTGAATTGAAACGGTCACCGTAGGAAAGCGCGGAATCAAGCTTTTAGGGAATTTCGCCTGGGATAACAGTAGCGAGGAAAGAGGGATATCCCCGATCAGGTGGCACTCAATCGTAGGCCAACTAGAGCCTGTGAACGGAAGACACCAGTGTCTCAATTGGCGCACCACTATAGCTGTATGATACGCTTCAAGGTTCGGGACACCCATACCTCCCCTCCGTCTATGGACATAGAGACGCTGATGAGCTACACGAGGTTTCCCCTTATTCCAAATAAATCTCATCAACTGATCTTGCAGCTTGCGAAGAAGGGACCTAGGCATAGGGACCATGACTGTCCTAAAAATATATTGTATCTTGGGCAGAATTAACATTTTATATAGGACCATGCGGCCCATCCAGGAAGGCTCTGTGTCTGACAAACGCTGCAGTTCACCCTGCAGTTTATCATATAAGGGAAGAATATTAATATGGGCCAGCTTAGAGGTTTTAGAACATAAGTTAATACCTAGATAAGGGATCGACACCTCCTCCCAACCATACGAGAATTCTTTCTGAATGTCCTGGCGCAATCTTGTGGAGATTGATAAGCCCAATATCTGAGACTTGGACACATTAATTTTATAATATGAGACCTTACTGAACCATTCCAAAATTTCCGATACTCTTCTAAGAGATGTCAATGGGTCTGTGAGGGTCAAAATTACGTCATCAGCGAATAAGCCAATTTGATGCTGTCTATGCCCTACTGAAATCCCTCGCACCTCCAAATCCATTCGAATCATTTCCGCCACGGGTTCCATAACCATAGTAAACAGTAGGGGCGAGAGAGGGCATCCCTGTCTGGTACCATTAGTAATACTAAATGGCCTGGACATCATCCCATTAGCCAAGACTCTAGCCGAGGGTGAGGAATAGAGAGCCCCTACAGCTGTGAGAATGGAGCCAGAGAAACCAAACCTCCGCATTGTTGCAAAAGCAAAGTCCCAGTGAATCCTATCGAACGCCTTCTCCGCATCCAGTGTAAGGAGAAGAGAAGGCGTCCGGCTAATCTCTGCCTTGGAAATCAGGTTGATAATGCGCCTGGTACCATCTGGGGCCTGTCGGCCCTGAGTAAAGCCCACCTGGTCATTATGTATTATAGTAGGAAGTATAGTCAAAAGGCGTTGGGCTAGTATCTTTGCATAGAGTTCGGTGTCGCAATTCAGCAAGGAGATGGGCCTAAAATTAGCCGGCAGAGTGGGAGATTTCCCCTGCTTAGGGATGGTCACTATGGTCGCCTGCAGCATTTCCTCGGGAAGGCTGCCCTTGGCCATTGCAGCAGTAAATACTCGCGCCAAATAAGGGGCTAAGACTCTTTCATTTAGTTTATAATATTCGGAGGAGAACCCATCCGGTCCCGGGGCCTTATGTTGCTTACCCAACCTAATAACTTTGGTCACCTCTTCTGTCAGAATAGGGGCATTAAGTTGGTCCAGCTGAGGAGGGGTTATCTTGGGCAAATGTATCTTGTCCAAAAACCTGTCTATGGTCTCTGAAGTAGGGTGAGGCGTGGCAGGGTCATCCTTTAAATTATAAAGCTTGGAGTAAAACAAACTAAATCTGTCTGCAATGTCTTGAGGATTCGAAATCTTAGGATCCCTGCCTTCTGCTACTAAGAATTGAATCCTGCTCTTTTGTTGTTTCAATTTAACCCTTGTCGCCATATATTTGCCCGCCTTATTATGTGAGGTGTAATAAGTCATACGAAGCGAGGTTAAATGTTTCTCAAAGTCCACTATAAGCAGCCTTCTCAGCTCCTGCCTAAGTTTGGTCAGAGCATCATTTAGTGTGTCCGAGGGGGAGGATTTTTGTTGGGCCTCCAGAGCTCTAATCTGACCCTATCCGTATTAACCCGTTTCTGTTTGTAATAATGCGAGCTCTGCTGGATCAGTAGTCCTCGCATAACTGCCTTATGAGCATTCCACAGGATATAGGGGTCTACCTCTGGGGAGTCATTGAGATCAAAATATTCCTGTAACTAAGAGGAAATATGACCTTTATATTTGGTAAGGGCCATCAGAAAGGTGTTGTTGCGCCAATTTCTAAAGGGGCGAGACCAGGGGGCCAGCGCTATCTGCATGGAAATAGGAGCGTGGTCTGACCACGTGATCACTCCTATCTCTGCCTTAATTACTGCTTGGAGCAACCATTTATCCACCAGAAATACATCGATCCGAGAGAAAGTGTGGTGGCAGGAAGAGTAGAAAGTGAATTCCTTGGACAAAACATTATGGCATCTAAACACATCATAAAGGTCCTCTTTCTGAGCCCACGGTGAGAGTGTAGGGAGAGACCTCTTGCTCCTGCTAGTAGTGTCCATAACTCTGTCTGGAACAACATTAAAATCCCCACAAAGGATGAGTTGACCCTTTTGAATCTTGCGGATTTTCTGCATGGTTTTGTTCAGAAATCGGATCTGTGAAGCATTAGGAGCATAGATATTGACTAACGTTATCAGGGAGTCATTGATAGAACACACCAGAGCAAGAAATCCCCCCCCCCCCACATCAATCAAAGAATCCAAAAGCTTGAAATCCAAAGTATCTCTGAATGCTACCAAAACCTCTGCTTTTTTCCTATCAGAATTAGCCATAAAAACATGAGGGAAATTAGTACTGACAAAAGGAGGGCAATGCGACTTCTGGAAATGTGTTTCCTGTAAACACAGAATATCTGCTCTAGAGCTCCGGGCCTCCTTCCAGGCGGAGGATCTCTTAAATGGACTATTCAAGCCCTTTACATTCAACGAGACTATTTTAACCGACATTATCAAAATTCCTAATGAGCGTTGTACAATATGCAATATACATTAACCCCATCGTATCGACATCTGTAGGCGTACAGGAGAATATACACTTGGTGAAACAGGTGTGGAAGGAAAACAGGGGGCAATTGAACCACAATAATAACCCTGAAGAAAGATGAAGACAACAGGATCTAGAAGACCTTAACGATCCTGTAAAGATTTCTGGAGACGAAAGTTCGACCTGAAGAGACTCAACCTCATAATCTCAAGCATAAAGTACCTTCAGCGAGAATCAACCTGACCTCGCCAGTCCGGAGAAATTCTAGACGGACCCCTAGGTGAGGGTTTCACGGGTAGGTCGGACATCGGGACCCCCCATTCCTTCAGCAATTGAACACCATCAGCAGGCTTATGAAGAACGTGCGTGCGATCCTCCTTCCGGACCAAAAGCTTTGTAGGGAACCCCCACTTATACGGAATCTTGTTGTTCCGTAGCGATAGGGTAACCAGCAGGAAATTCCTTCTGGCTTGAAGTGTGACTTGTGAGAGATCCGCATAGAGATGCACCCCCCCATATGGGTCTGGGAGTTTCTGGGCCTTTCGCGCTGCAAACATTAATGCTTCCTTGACATGGAAAAAATGGATGCGAGAAAGTACGTCTCTTGGGACATCTGATGGTAGAGCTTTAGGTTTAGGCAAACGATGTGCACGATCTATGATCAGATCTTGAGGCGAAGAGTGTGGTAGGAGAGATTTAATCAGCTTTTGCAAGAACAATGGGAGGTCAGACGGAGACACAGATTCAGGGATGCTCCGAAATTTAACGTTGTTCCTCCTGTTCCTATCTTCCATATCCGCCATCTTAGATTTCATAACCTCCATCTCCTCTTCTAAAGCATAGTGTGCATCCACTAGGTCGTTATGTGCCTGGGTGAAGTCCCCCATTTTTGTTTCCACATGATCCACTCTGGAGCCTAAATCCTCTATACTAGTGTGCAATGTAGCAGTGATCTTTGCTAAGTCCTTTTGCAGGGACCCTCTGAGGGCCATCACCAGGCCTTTAATAAAAGATACCGATGCCACCTGATCTGTAGTGGGGAGGCTAGAAATCGGGTCACCATCAGCCAGCAAAATATCCTCTTGTAAGGAAGTGAAGGAGGAGAGCTGGGCCCTCTGGGATACCTGGCTATCAGGGGGAAGAACGTCCTCCTCTTGTTGCTGCCTCACAGCCGCCATGTTCACGTGGCGTCCCGCCGGTGTCAGCAAGGAACTAGGGGAATGCAGCAGCTGGTTGTTACTGCGCCTCGGGCCGGCCAACGTCGGAAATTCCGGGGAGTGTGCAGACTCACCGGGTGAATCTGAAGGCGAAGCCAGTCCTGACCCTCTGTCACACGCATCTCTAGGGGAACTGCAGCCGGTGCCATCTTGGGAGTCGTCCTTCCTCGTGCTGCCGGTGGAGAAGAAGTCCGTCAGCCGCTTCGGGCCGGACCTATTCCCCCTCTTCCGTGTCATCATCGTTGCCACCGGACCAGGAGCCGGAGATCAGTCGAACTCTGGGCCTCGGGTAAGCTTTAATACCTAGTCGCTTGAGGTTTTAAGACGGAGCTCACCAAGAAGCGTCCGTCGCGGTCTGCATCCAAGCCACGCCCCCCATTGATCGCATTTTTGACGTGGACATAAAAATTATCGTTCGTAGGCAGCACATCCCCTTGTTTAAAAAGGAGATGTGTTTCCGGCAACAATGTAAAGTGTATGAGAGGCGGTTCGAACAGACAATTGCATGTACGAACCCTTCTTGATCATTGCTACATGAAAATAAAAGCAAACGAACAACAATTAACTTCCTATAACGTCGAGCTTGTTTTGAGCAGTTTATCTGCCAGTGTAAAAGGACCCTTAGTGTTTTGTGTCTAAAGGCCCTTTTACACAGGCCAATGATCGGGCGAACGCGTGCTTGTACGAACACTTGCACTGTGTAAACATGGCAGCAATCAGCCGACAAAAAAGCAAACAGATCTTTTATGCGGGAAAAAATAGCCGCTTGTCGACAGCATATTTTCCCGTGCAAACAGGGAATGTGCTTCCGACATGATGCAAAATGTATGGGGACGAACGTTAATATTAAAGATCGTTGGTCCCCATATATTTCGATCATTGTTCTGTTTAGATGAAGCAAACAAGTCGATTGACATGCTGTTATCGTCAACCGGCGCTCGTTACCAGCGAAAAACTGCCTTTTTTAAACCCACCTTAAGGGGGAGCTCACACAGAGTTTTTTGACGAGTTCTTTTAAGCGGAAACCACGCTGCAAAACGCGCCAAAAATGGGAGGCGGAGGTGTTTTTCTCCCGCGAGCGGAAAAACCGGCTCACGGGAAAAAGAAGGGACATGCCCTATCTTCTAGCGTTTACGCCTCTGACCTCCCATTGACATCAATGGGAGACAGGGAAAGCGTATCTCTCTGCGTTTTATGCCCGCGGCGCTCAATGGCCGCGGATGAAAAACGCAGCGAAAAATTAAGCGAAAATCGGCGTGCAGGCAGAGGAAAATCTGCCTCAAAATTCCAAATTTCCTCCTGCAAAAAACTCTGTGTGAACTCACCCTATCATTATAGATAAGAACAGTTGTACTGTATTCACTTGCAAGAAAGGAAACATTCGCTCTCTGAGCGACGACATGGCACATGCTACTCCCATTACATCACACACTGTATGCAGCACAGCTAGAACAAGACTATTTTCATCTGTGAGAAAGTAAACTTATATTTTATTCATTTGCGTAAATGAGGCCACTACATATAAGTGTAGGTGGTGCTTGAATTCTATAGCTAGGAAGAAAATCTAAAGAGGCAGCTTCGAATATGAGCCATGAGATGTTAAAACCAATGATGAACATGAACCGTTGTTCTCTAATAATGCTGCTACATTGCTGTTTGTAATGAATGGAATGAAATGTCTTTTTTCCCAGGCTGTCTGTGTTTGCTAATAGTGAGCGGTTTTATTTCTCCCAGTGCCAAATACATGAATCAAGGCCAGAAATATCAAACATGAGATTGTTCTTCCATTACTTTGTATACTAAGATTGTACTTTGCAAATTATGAAGACTGTAAAAAAGTACAAACCAACAGCCAGAAAATACATTGTTTAGACTTTTTTTTTTTGCTTAAAGAGGACCTGTGACCTGAATAGCTTTGTCTCCCAGATTCAAGCAATGTTTTTATTTTTTTCCTGGAAACCCCCCCCCCCCCCATTCTAGAGATATTGCCCACTGTTGTGTTGGCTCCCTATAGGCCATATATCTGGAGTGGGGCAGTCTAGGGAAAAAAAATACAGCTGGAATTAGGGAGACAGCACTATTCAGGTCAGTTAACAAGTTCAACTTATATGACCTTGTGACAGGTCCTCTTTAAAGGAGCACTCCAGCTAATTTTGTTTTTGCCCATATAAACCCTCCATCGCTAATTTCATTAACCCTTTCAAGACCGAGCTCATTTTGGCCTTCAGGACCAGCCCCATTTTTTTAAATCTGACATGTGTCAATTTATGTGGTAATTACTCTGGAATGCTTTTGCCTATCCAAGCGATTCTGAGATTGTTTTCTCGTGACATATTGTACTTTATGTTAGTGGAAAAATGTGGTCAATAAATTTATTGCTTATTTGTGAAAAACATAAAAATTTAGAGAAAATTTGCAAAAATTATGATTTTTCTAATTTTAAATGTATCTGCTTGTAAAACAGATAGTAATACCACACAAAGTAGTTACTATTTCACATATTCCATATGTCTACTTTATATTTGCAATGTTTTTGGTACATTATTTTATTTTTCTAGGACGTTACAAGGCTTAGTACTTTAGCAGCAATTTCTCAAATTTTCAATAAAATTTCAAAAGGCTATTTTTACAGGGACCAGTTCAGTTCTAAAGCGGCTTTGAGGGCCTTATGTACTAGATAGACCCCATAAATCACCCCATATTAAAAACTGCACTCCTCAAAGTATTCAAAACAGCATTCAGAAAGTTTCTCAACCCTTTCGGCGTTTCACAGGAATAAAAGCAAAGTAGAGGGGAAATTGACAAATTGTATTTTTTTTGCTGCAATTCATTTGTAATACACTTTGTTTCTGTAACACAGAAGGTTTTACCAGAGAAATGCAACTCAATATTTATTGCCCAGATTCTGCAGTTTTTATAAATATCCCACATGTGGCCCTAGTGTGATAATGGACTGAAATACCGGCCTCAGAAGCAAAGGAGCACCTAGTGGATTTTGTGGCCTCCTTTTTTTAGAATATATTTTAGGCACCATGTCAGGTTTGAAGAGGTCTTGTAGTGCCAAAACAGTGGAAATCCCCCAAAAGTGACACGGTTTTGGAGACTGTACACCTCAAGGAATTTTTCTAGGGGTATAGTTAGCATCTTGACCCCACAGGTCTTTTGCTATATTTATTGGAGTTTGCCTGTGAAAGTGAAAATATACTTTTTTTCTCAAAAACATAGAAATGTTTAATTTTTACAATGAATAAAGGAGAAAAATCACCCAAAAATGTGTAAACCAATTTATACCGATTACAGCAATACACCATATGTGGTAATAAACTGCTGTTTGGACCCATGGCAAGACTCAGAAGGGAAGGAACAATATTAGGCTTTTGGAGCTCAAATTTAGCTGGAATGGTTTTCGGGTGCCATGTCGCATTTGCAAAGCCCCTGAGGTACCAAAACAGTGGAAACCTCTCAAAAGTCCCTTTTTTTTTTTAACTCGTTTTATTGAAGAATTGAAGTACAAATGCAATCATACTATTCACATATTACAGAAAAAAAAGGCATATAAAGTGTGAGACAGCACACATCAGTGTGTCAAATACAGGGGGAATGCATACATGTAAACAGACACATATCACATAAATAATATCAACCAACCGTGTAACGTCAATTGTGTGTCAATGACCGACGGAGGTCATTATACCAGTGTGGGGTATATTGAGTCAGCACAGAGGTACACCACACTTCCCAAATTTTATGGAATTTATCCGGGCATCCCCTTTTCTTGTAGATTATCTGCTCAAATGGAATAATAGAATTCACGAGTGATTTCCATTTAGACACTGTAGGAGGACGTGGGTCCATCCAGCGTAAAGCTATAGTTTTCCTTGCCATAAACAGTATCTCTCTGAGGAATATTTGCAAGTAATGGGGCCAATGTTCATCCTGTAAAATGCCAAACAAACAGAGTTGTGGACTAACCGGAACAGGTATATGCAGAAGGCCAGCAGCCACCCCTACCACTTCATCCCAGAAAGAGGAAACAAATGGACACTCCCAGATCATGTGCCAAAAATCTGACCTCGGATGCCGGCACCTGTGGCATGCCGTACTCTGGTATCGAGCCATTTTATGTAATCTAACTGGAGTAAGGTAGCTTTGATGTACTATTGACAACTATATCATCCTATTATTAGCAGCTGGTGACACAAATATCGGAGAGGACAGGACCTCCTCCCAGTCCCCCTCCGTTAGGTCCGGAATTTGTGCAGTTCATTTGTCTTTCACCTGCAGGGGAGTGCTAGCTATCTTAGCCAATATAAGAGACGTGTATATGGCAGATATCAAACCTCTGGGGCCCTGGGATTTAAAAATGCCTATCAGCGGAAATTGTGAGAATGTCGTGTCATGGGAGGATGAGAGGAAACAAAAGACACGGCGCCACATAGTGCAGGTTACCCAAGTTGAAGTGGATAGATGAGAAGAGTGATGCTCACCTTAAAACGATGTTAAATAAGCGATGGAGAGATAAAGTGCTGCTGCTGCCAGGACTCAAGGCCGGTGATTCAGATGAAAGACCGCAAAGAATATGCTGGGTGAGCTGGGAAAAGAGTCTGCGAGGGCGCTGCTGCACTCGGATGGGACCGAAAAAGCAAGAACTGATAATAAATAGAATTTATTGGTGATATGACTACGCGTTTCAATGCCGTACCGGCATCTTCATCAGGTCATAAAGGAAAGCACACAAATCACTGTTTAAATAGAATGTTAAAGTTGAAAAAAAACCGCCAATGTGAACGAGGACAGGGCGTTCTAATGACGTCAGAGTTCAAAGGTTAAAACATGACAAATAACAATGATAATGAGATTAGAACATATGGTAAACATAGTTGCAATGATAAAAATGGAAAGATAAAATACATAAAATGGGAAGCGATATGGGAACAATGAAAGTAATAACACGGAATGAATCACAAAGGATGCCGAAACCCGATGAATGGCTGCCCGTGAAATAAACAGATAAAAATAGATGCTAGTGTAAATGATACATGTATAGATATAAAACGACCACGGATATGTGGTATGGGAATACAATTTTTTGGTGCAGAAAATGACGTTTGAAAGAAAGACAAATAGTCGGCAACAGTTCTAAAACCCCAAGATACGAATAAAAGAGCTATAAAAAGAGAATAAAAGGGGTGACAACGTCAATGGACTGAACTTTGGGCAAAGTGAGCAAGCCAATACCGTAAAGTATGTAATATGATATACAAAACTATGTACATAATGTAGTGTAATAACTCAATAAAAAATAGGACCGAGTAGCAGATAGTGAGAATGATTTTGAGGATAAAGGGTACAAAATAAAAAATATAATATATAAATGGTCCACATAATAGCACAATTATCAGGAGTGTCAGAGACGTAGTAAGAAATATCCTTATATACTCTAAAGAACTAAGTCGGCAAAAGCCGGTAAAACATAATTGATGGCTCAACGAAATTGGAAAACCGTAATGTCTCATGTATAAAATTAGAATGCAAAAACATAACTGTGAACATTTCTAAGAGAGTGAGAGTAACAATAATGTATATGAAGCTAGTGAACAAATATGTATGGTATGGTATAGTAATACGCTATGTAGCCGATTGTAAAGTCGGCAGCCGGTAAATGATAAATAACAAAACAAAATAATAAAGAGCAATAAGTTTATGGGAGAGAATGTCAGAAAAAAGGAGAGGGGGGGGGGGGGAAAGGGGAGATACCAAAATAAATAAAATAAAAATAAAAATGAAATTACAATAAAAATGAAAATAAAAAAAAAAAAAAAAGGCCAAGCTATGTGTAATAAGGGTAACAAAAAGGCTAAGTAATGAAATGTACGATTGGAGAAGACGGTAAGTAGTAATTAACAGTTGGTACTATTAATACTAATAATGGCCAAAGGAAAGGCCATATGTCATGAATAAATTCAATGGGAAACATAACCGTGCATATATCAGATAAATAGGAACACTAATAATACATAAGAGAAACGATGAGAAACTTAAAATGAGCAAAGATCTGAAAAGAGAAACACTAATGATACATAACAAAATGGCACAGAATGTATTGAACCAACAATATATGGTCTCGGGTCGGAAAACAATACAGTGATGATATAATATAGTATAATGTAATATAATATAATAATGAAATGAATCATAAATCAATTAACAAAAAGAATAAGAATATATAATATTCATAATTAAAGCATTTACTAATCAAGAGTAGACTCTGATACATCATTGAGGCCATCAGGTTGGAGAGTTTTCATTTTAAAAATCCAGTAATTTTCGCGTTGTTTGAGTTTGCTGAATCGATTGGTGATGTTGAGCGGAATTTGCTCTATAGGCGTAATGAGCAAACTACTAAACTGGCTATTGTGTGTAGTGGAGAAGTGTCGAGAGACACTATGTTTTAAAAAACCAGTATTTATGTTAAATCTGTGATTATTAATCCTTGTCCGCAAACATTGCGTAGTACGGCCAATATATTGGAGATGACATGGACATTCCAACATATAGATAACAAAAGAGCTTCCACAGTTCAGAAAGCTATTGATATTGAAGGATTCTTTAGTTACTGTGGATGTGTAGTAACTAAAGAATCCTTCAATATCAATAGCTTTCTGAACTGTGGAAGCTCTTTTGTTATCTATATGTTGGAATGTCCATGTCATCTCCAATATATTGGCCGTACTACGCAATGTTTGCGGACAAGGATTAATAATCACAGATTTAACATAAATACTGGTTTTTTAAAACATAGTGTCTCTCGACACTTCTCCACTACACACAATAGCCAGTTTAGTAGTTTGCTCATTACGCCTATAGAGCAAATTCCGCTCAACATCACCAATCGATTCAGCAAACTCAAACAACGCGAAAATTACTGGATTTTTAAAATGAAAACTCTCCAACCTGATGGCCTCAATGATGTATCAGAGTCTACTCTTGATTAGTAAATGCTTTAATTATGAATATTATATATTCTTATTCTTTTTGTTAATTGATTTATGATTCATTTCATTATTATATTATATTACATTATACTATATTATATCATCACTGTATTGTTTTCCGACCCGAGACCATATATTGTTGGTTCAATACATTCTGTGCCATTTTGTTATGTATCATTAGTGTTTCTCTTTTCAGATCTTTGCTCATTTTAAGTTTCTCATCGTTTCTCTTATGTATTATTAGTGTTCCTATTTATCTGATATATGCACGGTTATGTTTCCCATTGAATTTATTCATGACATATGGCCTTTCCTTTGGCCATTATTAGTATTAATAGTACCAACTGTTAATTACTACTTACCGTCTTCTCCAATCGTACATTTCATTACTTAGCCTTTTTGTTACCCTTATTACACATAGCTTGGCCTTTTTATTTTAATTTTATTTTTATTTTCATTTTTATTGTAATTTCATTTTTATTTTTATTTTATTTATTTTGGTATCTCCCCTTTCCCTTCCCCCCCCCCTCTCCTTTTTTCTGACATTCTCTCCCATAAACTTATTGCTCTTTATTATTTCGTTTTGTTATTTATCATTTACCGGCTGCCGACTTTACAATCGGCTACATAGCGTATTACTATACCATACCATACATATTTGTTCACTAGCTTCATATACATTATTGTTACTCTCACTCTCTTAGAAATGTTCACAGTTATGTTTTTGCATTCTAATTTTATACATGAGACATTACGGTTTTCCAATTTCGTTGAGCCATCAATTATGTTTTACCGGCTTTTGCCGACTTAGTTCTTTAGAGTATATAAGGATATTTCTTACTACGTCTCTGACACTCCTGATAATTGTGCTATTATGTGGACCATTTATATATTATATTTTTTATTTTGTACCCTTTATCCTCAAAATCATTCTCACTATCTGCTACTCGGTCCTATTTTTTATTGAGTTATTACACTACATTATGTACATAGTTTTGTATATCATATTACATACTTTACGGTATTGGCTTGCTCACTTTGCCCAAAGTTCAGTCCATTGACGTTGTCACCCCTTTTATTCTCTTTTTATAGCTCTTTTATTCGTATCTTGGGGTTTTAGAACTGTTGCCGACTATTTGTCTTTCTTTCAAACGTCATTTTCTGCACCAAAAAATTGTATTCCCATACCACATATCCGTGGTCGTTTTATATCTATACATGTATCATTTACACTAGCATCTATTTTTATCTGTTTATTTCACGGGCAGCCATTCATCGGGTTTCGGCATCCTTTGTGATTCATTCCGTGTTATTACTTTCATTGTTCCCATATCGCTTCCCATTTTATGTATTTTATCTTTCCATTTTTATCATTGCAACTATGTTTACCATATGTTCTAATCTCATTATCATTGTTATTTGTCATGTTTTAACCTTTGAACTCTGACGTCATTAGAACGCCCTGTCCTCGTTCACATTGGCGTTTTTTTTTCAACTTTAACATTCTATTTAAACAGTGATTTGTGTGCTTTCCTTCATGACCTGATGAAGATGCCGGTACGGCATTGAAACGCGTAGTCATATCACCAATAAATTCTATTTATTATCATCACTCCGAAGTTCTTGCTTTTTCGGTCCCATCCGTGTGCAGCAGCGCCCTCGCAGACTCTTTTCCCAGCTCACCCAGCAGTGTCATGGGAGGGATACTGGGCTCGTAGAGCATGACGTAATTGTAGGTATCTATAAAAGGCACTCCTAGGTATTGCAAAGTCAGACTGCATTTTCCCAAAAGTCCCTTTAGGGGACTGGAACGAGCGATTATTAGGTCGCTGGTACAATACACTGCAATACTAATGTATTGCAGTATAATATCATTTTTACAGACTCCTGTAACAGCGCGATCGCTGTTCCTGTCCATTAGTCCCGGGTGTCAGCTGTAATACACAGCTGACACCTGCAGAATATGGAGCGGGCGCAGCGCATGAGCCCGCTCCATATATAACCCCCCGCACCATGACAAGTCATGATGCGTGAAGGTGTTAATGCGCAGCGGATGGTGCAAAGTGAAAATTAAAATTTTCCACTGATATGCCATTTTAATGAACAATATGTTGTGCCCCGTTTGTGCCACTGAAGACAAATACCTCGTACAATGTTGAGCGGGTTCTCCCGGATATAAAATATCATATATGTGGACGTAAGCTGGTGTTTGGGCACGCTGTGGGGCTCAGAAGGGAGGGAGTGCCATTTGGCTTTTGGAACGCAGATTTTGCTTGGTAACTGTTCTGTTTGGGGTTAGGGCATAATAAGAGGGTATAATAATAATTCGGTAAATAAATAATAATCCGCAGATATGTGGCCAATGTCGCACTGATAAATGGCGCCCGATCTTATCCGCTTTTGGACACTGCACAATTTCTGTCGCTATATTCTGAGAGCCGGAACTTTTTTTATTTTTACATCACCGGAGCTGTTTGAGGGCTTATTTGTTGCGGAACAATCTGTAGTTTTCATTGGTACCATTTTAGGGTACATGTGATTTTTTTATCACTTTTTATTAGATTTTGTTTTGGCAAGCAAAGTGACAAAAAAACATAAATTCTGACAATGTTTTTTGTCCTTTCTTTTTTTACAGTGTTCACCGTGCGCTATAAATGACATTTTACTTTATTCTGCGGGTCGGTACGATTACGGCGATACCAGATGTATATCGTTTTTTTATGTTTTCTGGCGTTTGCGCAATTATATCACATTTCGATAAAATGATTTATTATTTGTGTCACCATATTCTGAGAGCCGTAACTATTTTTATTTTTCAGTCAAAAAAGTTGTGTAAGCGCTTATTTTTTGCGGGACGGGTTGTAGTTTTTATTGGTACTATTTTGGGGTACATGCGACTTTTTGATCACTTTTTATTCTATATTTTTGGAGGGTTGATGACCAAAAAAATTGTGATTCTGACATTGTTTTTTAATTAGTTTTTTTGCGGTGTTCACCGTGCGGGAAAAATAATATTATAGTTTTATAGTTTGGAACGCCGTGATACCAAATATGTGTACTTTTTTTAACATTTTAATTTTTTTCCTATAATAAAAGACTTATTATAGGAAAAAATGCATTTTATGTTTTTGTAACTTATAACTTGTTTTTACACTTTTATAAAACATTTTCATTACTTTTTTTCTTTACTTTTTACTTGTTTTACTTGAAGACCTGCAGCACTGAATGCTGCTATAATACATTACATTACCTAGGTAGTGTAACGTATTATAAACTGTCAGTGTGACGCTGAGAGTCACACTGACAGGAAGTTTATGAGGACCTGCCTCCGGCTGGTTCTCATAGGCTGCCGTGCATGGCAAACCCGGGGGCTGTTGTATGGCCTCCGGTTTTGCCTTATAACCGACTGCAGCACCCGCAATCGGTCACCGGGAAAGTTTGTTGTAGCAACAAACTTTCCAGTTTCTTGTAGTAACAGACTTTCCAGTTCGTTGCTACAACAAACTTTCCCTGCCCAGCAAGCGCCGACGTGAATTTACAGTGGGCGGTCGTGAAGCGGTTAAACAATTGATTGTTTTAATCATTAGTGAAATCCTTTTTTCCTACCGCGTACTCATGAATTTCTCCAGCGACAGCCATGTAAGGGGCTGCTTCTTCTTCATCAGCTTCTGGATACAGAACATGCTCGCTCCTGCGTGGTGCCGCTCAGCCAAGAAGGAGGGGTAAGTCTGAAAATGTGGCGTTCAGGCAGCGCAACATGGAAGACGTAAGTTTGTACAATTCAGGAAGTGGATCATGCAGGCTAATAGTGACCCCTGGCTCATACAGAATCCGCTGTAAAATACAGGTGGTAGCCTTAGAGTCACGTAAAAAATATGTGTAAAGCAAGGACACACGTATCTCTTTATTGTTACCTTGGTCATGTGACTTAACGGCATTGCAAAAGGGAACAGATTTTCAGGCTGAAAGGAGGGTTCTGAACAGGTAATAAACACACATCTATATTACTGGGCATAAGACCTGTCTATAAATGCACAAAAAAATAATTCACCTGTGTTCTTCTTTTAGGCCAGGATCACACACACACACACACACACACACACACACACACACTGTAATGACGGGGTAAGGAGACAGACAGGTGAGCCCTAATCTACCCGCCACTCAGTCCCTGCCTACTTGCAACGGCCCGTCTTAGGCGACGGCGTACAACTGGGCGACGGTCCCTACGCTCAATAAGTGCACGACAGACAAACAGACAAGGGTACACAGAAGCTAAGGGAAATGGGGCAGTTGCCCACGGCAACACAGTGAGCAACAAGAGTAGTGAACGAGCCGAGTTAAACCAGGAGTGCACGAGGTACAAATCGCAGAGCAGGAGCGTAGTCAGTAAAGACAGGGTCAAAAATGAAGCAAGGCAATAATCATAGCAGGAGCAGCAGAGCCAGGAAACAGAAAAGAATCACAGGCAAAGGAGGAGCAGGAAATGCAGGTATAAATAGACAGAGGGCGGGAGCTAGCTCCGTCTGGCCAGGCTGTGATAGGCTCTCCCACTCCTCAGCCTCCCAGCCTGACTGGTAGAAGATTGTGTCACTCTCTCAGACTTAGGAGCAGGTGCAGACTGATTACCCATGGGCGTCGACACAGAAGCTGTGTCTGGCAGATCCTTTACAGTACCCCCCCTTTTAAGAGGGGCCACTGGACCCTTTCTAGGTGGTCCTGGCTTATTGTTGAAGCGAAGATGGAACCCCCTGAGCAATACCCCAGCGTGAACATCCCGGGCGGGTACCCAAGTCCTCTCCTCAGGCCCGTATCCTCTCCAATGGACCAGGTACTGGAGGGAGCCTTGGACCATCCTGCTGTCCACAATCTTGGCCACCTCGAATTCTACCCCTTCAGGGGTGAGAACAGGGACCGGAGGTTTCCTCGAGGGAGCCAAGGATGGGGAGCAGCGTTTAAGGAGGGAGGCATGAAACACGTTGTGTACTCGAAAAGACGGGGGTAACTCCAGTCGGAAGGAGACAGGGTTAAGGACTTCAATGACCTTGTACGGCCCTATATATCGGGGAGCAAATTTTTGGGACGGGACTTTAAAGAGGCTCTGTCACCAGATTTTGCAACCCCTATCTGCTATTGCAGCAGATAGGCGCTGCAATGTAGATTACAGTAACGTTTTATTTTTAAAAAACGAGCATTTTTGGCCAAGTTATGACCATTTTTGTATTTATGCAAATGAGGCTTGCAAAAGTACAACTGGGCATGTTGAAAAGTAAAAGTACAACTGGGCGTGTATTATGTGCGTACATCGGGGCGTTTTTACTACTTTTACTAGCTGGGCGTTCTGATGAGAAGTATCATCCACTTCTCTTCAGAACGCCCAGCTTCTGGCAGTGCAGACACAGCCGTGTTCTCGAGAGATCACGCTGTGACGTCACTTCCCCAGGTCCTGCATCGTGTCAGACGAGCGAGGACACATCGGCACCAGAGGCTACAGATGATTCTGCAGCAGCATCGGCGTTTGCAGGTAAATCGATGTAGCTACTTACCTGCAAACGCTGATGCTGCTGCAGAGTCAACTGTAGCCTCTGGTGCCGATGTGGCCGACACGATGCAGGACCTGTGAGTGACGTCACAGATCTGCACTGCCAATTTGTTCGTGATACGCTTGATTTTAAAGAGGGAAGAATCTTTGATTATAGCACAAAATCTAATGTGACTCTCGAACCTGAAACTGACATATCATCGTCAGAGCAGGAATACTCTGACTCTGAGCAGGGGAGGAACCAGTTTAGGCGACAACGGGGAGGGATGGACCAGGGTCGTTATCCCACCCATGCTAATCTGAGGGGAAGAGGGAGAGGTAAAGGACAAAGTCGTGGAGGTGGTTTTTTAGCCAAAAGCCATCCCATCTCGGACTATCTCTTGAGGGACAGAAGGGACATATAGGCTGTTGGTCCAGATCTGAGGAGGATGAGTCTCAGGTCATTAATCTATCCTCCCGAGTGCTTAACAGTGAGGAAATTGGCATCCTCAGAAGGGGTCTGTCATTCGTCCCTACAAATAAATTCAACTTATTCACTTGGGTTAAGGATCTAAACCTATTTGCTCGAAAATTAAAATGGAAATTTTTTTTTAAGACTGATGATCGACGTAAATGTCTTGATTTGGGCATAGTGGAGGATGATCTGCCAGACCTCAGATTATTGGAGGGACTATGGGAGGAAGGTCAAAGAGAAATTGGTAAGGGTCCATTTACAGACCTGAGGGCGCCTTCTACCAAATTTGCACCTTTAAATGATAATACACCCATAGATGTCTTTGTAAAGGTTGTTGAAGACCAGCTCAAGTCACTTGATGACTCGAAGATTGGTCATTTTAATACAACCAAGGAGGAAATGGCGGGTCTGCGATCCCTTGAATCGGATGACACGATTGTTATAAAGCCGTCCGATAAAGGCGGCAACATCGTGGTTATGGATCGCAGCCGCTATAAGAAAATGTGTCTTCATATCTTGCATGACCATCAGTGCTATAGGGTTTTGGAGTCTGACCCTACTAGGATTTTTAAGAGTCAGCTTAAGGATATCCTTGACCCAGCTAAAATTCTCAAATTGATCAGTGAGAAAGAATTCAAATTAATGTTCATCGAATTCCCGCAGGTTGCAACATTTTATAGTTTACCTAAAGTCCATAAGGGGACGACCCCCCTTAAAGGTCGCCCAATTGTATCTGGGATTGACAGTCTGGCGCAAAACGCGAGTGTTTATTTGGATCAGATACTGAGACCCTTTGTATTGTCATTACCCTCATATGTGAGGGATACGATGGATGCCCTTAGGAAATTGGAGGGCATCCGTCTTGATCAGGATGTGCTCCTTGCTTCACTGGATGTTGAGGCATTGTACAGCTCGATTCCCCATGAGCTTGGATGTTGTGCCATCGAATATTTTTTGAGAGGAAAAGGTACACACTTTAAGGCCCACAATGAATTTGTGATCTTGCTATTGAGATTCATATTGGAGCACAATTTCTTTTTATTCGATCAAAAGATCTACCACCAGCTCAAAGGGGTAGCCATGGGGAGTCCGTGTGCTCCCACCTATATCTGGGTTGGTGGGAAAAAGAGTGTGTCTTCACGGAAATAATGGAAAAATGGACCTCTTGTATCCTCCTATGGATTTGTTTCATAGACGATATTCTGATACTGTGGAAGGGAGCTAAGGCTGAGTTCGTTGAGTTTGTGGGTGTCCTTAATGTGAACAATTTAGGCCTTTTTTTCACGCATGAGATTAATGAGAATAAGATTACATTCCTCGATGTGTTGATCCAAAAGACACCTTCAGGAGCTATACAGACCAATATGTATAGAAAATCTACTGCCACAAACAGTCTCCTGAGATGGGAAAGCTGTCACCCTTTAAACCTGAGACGTGGTATTCCAAAGGGCCAATATCTGAGGGTACGCCGCAACTGTTCAACTATTTCCGATTATAAGATCTCGGCACGCGAACTAGAAAATAGGTTTCGGCGTCGAGGATATCCGAGACAGGTACTAAAGGAGGCATATCAGAATGCACTAGGCAGAAATCGGGATGATTTACTCAACCCTAAACCAAAGAAAGTGGAGGAGGAAACAGCTAGAGTCATCGGCACCTTCGACTCGGCCAGTGTGGAGGTTCGGTGTATTTTACAACGTTATTGGGGCATTCTGCAAGCGGATCCTGACATTGGTGACCTTGTGGGACAGTCCTCTTTGATTACTTATAGACGTGGACGAAATGTGAAAGATCGGCTAGTGCATAGCCATCTAAATACTCAGGAGCCAGTTGGTACATGGTTAAATCAGAGTTTAAAGGGTAGCTACAGATGCGGGTCCTGTAAGGCTTGTGCGTCAGTAATCTGTAGCAGAAAATTCACTAGTACCACCACAGGGAAGACCTTTGAAAACAGGTCCTACATTAATTGCAAAACAAAGGGGTTGGTCTATTTGATCACCTGTGATTGTAAAATGCAATATGTAGGGAAAACGATAAGAGAATTTAGAAGGAGGATTAGGGAGCATATTGGTGACATTAGGCGACAGGAGGATACCTCAGTGTCTCGTCATGTCTGGGAGCGTCATAAAGGTGACTCCTCGTGCCTCAAATTTCAAGGGGTGGAATGCATTAGACAGACATTGAGAGGCGGTGATTTAGATAAGAGGATCATGCAAAAAGAAGCGTTATGGATCCACCGTCTACAGACCATCTGTCCCCAAGGCCTGAACGAGCAGATCTCATATGCGTGCTTCCTGTAGGCAAAGTTTACACCTATAAGACCCACTCCTTTTTGTGTGGGTGTTCTGTGGTTTATCTGCTTCGTATTCAATGCTCTTTGTTGGTATTTAAATGCTCCAATAAGGTTTTTTGGTAATCAATAGAACTATGCGTTTTTGTTGGGCAAGGTTTTTGTTGCACTGCGGCATTTGTTTGGTTGCAGGGGCCTTGTGTCTGCTTGTTGATCTCCAGGGTAACCTGGGACGATGACAGTGTCCTGTTCAAACCTGACTGATGGCTGGTTGGTAGGCTCGGCACTTGACGAGTATATTGCAGGTTGGTGCCTGATACTAAATGTCTTGGGCATCTGTAGTCGTTACACTCCGTGCTGTATTGGCCGGTCCGGGTGTCCCCGATGAATCCAACCTGCAGCAACAGAATGATATGTGCCTTTTTGTACTTGGATCGTAAGGATCATTTATCACAAAGGGATTCCATCTAATTTTGATATTCAATATCGGATTATGTCTTTGATGCATTTGGTGTTTTTGTTGCTGTGTTTGTACTGAGAGGCATGTGCACTGCGGTATTAGATCTTTATATGGGAGATTTTGTCCGCCTTTCGATCTCCAAGGCAACACAGGACGCTGTGGCGTCCTTAACCCCTTAAGGACGCAGCCTAGTTTTGGCCTTAAGGCTCAGAGCCCATTTTTCAAATCTGACATATTTCACTTTATGTGGTAATAACGTCGGAATGCTTAAACCTACCCAAGCGATTCTGAGATTGTTTTCTCGTGACACATTGGGCTTCATGTTCGTGGTAAAATTTGGTCGATATATTCAGTGTTTATTGGTGAAAAATTGCAAAATGTAGAGAAAATTTTGAAAAAATTGAATTTTTCAGAATTTAAATGCATCTGCTTGTAAAACAGACGGTTATACCACCCAAAATAGTTACTAGTTCACATTTCCCTTATGTCTACTTTAGATTGGCATCGTTTTTTGAACATTCTTTTATTTTTCTTGGACGTTACAAGGCTTAGAACATAAACAGCAATTTCTCATATCTTTAAGAAAATTTCAAAAGCCTTTTTTTAAGGTACCTCTTGAGTTCTGAAGTGGCTTTGTGGGGCCTATGTATTAGAAACCCTGATAAAACAGCCCATTTTAAAAACTAGACCCCTCAAAGTATTCAAAACAACATTTAGAAAGTTTTTTAACCCTTCAGGCATTTCACAGGAATGAAAGCAAAGTGGAGGTGAAATTTGCAAATTTCATTTTTCTTGCTGAATTTCAATTATATTCATTTTTTTTTCTGTAACACAGAAGGTTTTACCAGAGAAATACTACTAAATATGTATTGTCCAGATTCTGCAGTTTTTAAAAATGTCCCACATGTGGCCCTACTGCGCTCGTGGACTAAAACACAAGCCCTAGAAGCAAAGAAGCACCTAGTGCATTTTGAGTCCTCTTTTTTATTAGAATATATTTTAGGCAGCATGCCAGGTTTGAAGAGGTGTTGAGGTGTCAAAACAGTAGGAATCCCCCAATAGTGACCCCATTTTGGAAACTACACCCCTCAAGGAATTCATTTAGGGTTGTTGTTACCATTTTGACCGCACAGTTTTTTCACAGCACGTATTTGAATTGGGCTCTGAAATGAAAAAAATGTCATTTTTTCCAATAAAATGTCATTTGTGATCAAAATTTCTTATTTTCACAGGGAACAAAATACCCCATTTTGTTGCCCAATTTGTCCTTAGTGTGGCAATACCCCATTTGTGGTGATAAACCGCCGTTTGGGCCCATGGGAGGGCTCAGAAGGAAAGGAGCGCTATATGTTTGTTGGAGTCCAGATTTTGTTGGATTGGTTTTCGGGTGCCATGTCGCATTTGCAGAGCCTCAGAGGTATCAAAGCAATGGAAACCCACCAAAAGTGACCCCATTTTGTAAACTACACCCCTCAAGGAATTCATTTATGGTTGTTGTTAGCATTTTGACCACACAGTTTTTTCACAGCACCTATTTCAATTGGGCTGTGACATTAAAAAAATGACATTTTTTCCAATAAGATGTAATTTTTTACCAAAATTTCTTATTTTCACAGGGAACAAAATACTCAATTTTGTTGCCCAATTTCTCCTGAGTGCATCAATACCCCATTTGTGGCAATAAACTGCCGTTTGGGCCCATGGGAGGCCTCAGAAGGGAAGGAGCGCTGTGTGTTCTTTGGAGTACAGATTTTGCTGGTTTGGTTTTCGGGTGCCATGTCGCATTTGCAGAGCCCCAGAGGTATCAAAGCAATGGAAACCCACCAGAAGTGACCCCATTTTGGAAACTACACCCCTCAATGAATTCTTTTTTGGGTAATGTGACCATTTAGACTCCATAGTTTCTTCACAGAACTTATTTGAATTGGGCTGGGAATTAAAAAAATATATTTTTTTTCCAATAATATGTCATTTTAGCTCAAAAATTCTTATTTTCACAAGAAATAAAATACTCCATTTTGTTGCCCAATTTGTCCTGAGTGCGGCAATACCCCATTTGTGGTGATAAACTGCCATTTGGGCCCATGGGAGGGCTCAGAAGGAAAGGAGCACTGTGTGTTCTTTGGAGTACAGATTTTGCTGGTTTGGTTTTCGGGTGCCATGTCGCATTTGCAGAACCCCAGAGGTATCAAAGCAATGGAAACCCACCACAAATGACCCCATTTTGGAAACTACACCCCTCAAGGAATTCATTTATGGGTGTTGTGACCATTTTGACGCCATAGTTTTTTTCACAGAACTTATTTGAATTGGGCTGTGAATGAAAACAAAATTATTTTTTTCAAATAATATGTAGTTTTGGCTGAAAATGTCTTATTTTCACAAGAAACAAAATACCCCATTCTGTTGCGCAATTTGTTCTGAGTGCCGCAATACCCCATTTGTTGTGATAAACTGCCGTTTGGGCCCATGGGAGGGCTCAGAAGGAAAGGACCACCATTTGGCCTACTGGGGATTTTCTAGTGCGAAGTCATGTATGCAGTAGCCCCTGAGGTACCAGTACAGTTGAAACCCGCAAGAAGTGACCCCGTTTTAAAAACTACACCCTTAAGGCATTAATCTAGAGGTGTAGTGAGCATTTTGACCGGAGACCTACACCCCATAAACTGTAATGTGGGTTCTCCCGGGTATGGCAATACCCTACATGTGGCTGTTATCAGCTGCCTGGACACACAGCAGGGCCCAGTGGGTAAAGACGAGGGGGGATAAGCTGTGCGGAGTGCATCAGGGTAAGTAAAATTGGGGTAAATTATAAACCAAGGACTGTATGATACATCTTAAAACACTTTCATACAGAGCT
Organism: Rhinoderma darwinii; assembly: GCF_050947455.1. Lineage (NCBI taxonomy): Eukaryota > Metazoa > Chordata > Amphibia > Anura > Rhinodermatidae > Rhinoderma > Rhinoderma darwinii. Next base: position 504,980,235 of record NC_134687.1, read on the forward strand.
CTAGTTTTTCGGGACACGTGTCACATTGATATATTGTGTCATCCATTATCGTCCTCTTATAGCAGACTTTGCACCTCTTTTGACTTTTTCCCTTCTTGCCAGTTTGGGGAACTTCTCCTGGAAAGTGTTGCCCTGGAACGATGCGTGTGGGCTCGCTTCCAGAAGTCCTGGGTGCCCCCCCTTCTTGGTCCCTAAAGATTAGGTTCTTGATAATCACCTCTTGAAGAAAGTTCCCGTCTGGCCTGCACATCGACGTAGCATGTACGCATTGTACAATGCCATCTGTATGATGTGCCCGGCCAGCTTCTTATACCACACCGCATGGCGCTGTAGGGCTTCAGGGCTTGATCTGACAAGTCCATCCCTCCCATGTACCTATTGTAGTCCAGGATGCAGTCTGGTTTGGGGGTGGCCTTTCCTTCATATATCCTAAACCTGTAGGTATACCCTGATGCACTCTCACAGCTTATACATCTTCACGCCATACCTTGCCTTCTTACCCGGCAGGTACTCGCGGAATTGAACCCTCCCTTTAAAATGTACCAGGGACTCATCAATAGAAATACACTTCTCGGGGGTGAATGCTTGGGAAAACCGGGCACTGGAACGGTCTAATAGGGGTCTCCGTTTATACAAACGGTCAAAACTGGGGCCATCTCGGGGTGGGCACGGCTCATTATCAGTATAATGTAAGAAGCGAAGTATTGCCTAATTTATTTATTTTTTTAGGTTCCAGTTCAGTTCTGAAGTTGCTTTGAGGGGCCCATATATTAGAAACCCCTATCAAATACCCCATTTTAGAAACTAGACCCCTCAAAGTATTCACAACAGCATTTAGAAAGTTTATGAACCCTTTAGGTGTTTCACAAAAATTTAGAGCAAAGTAGAGGTGAAATGTACATTTTTTTTTTGTCAGAAAATCCTCTTTATACCATTTTTTTTATAACACAAAAGGATTTATCAGAGAAACGCAACTTAATACGTATTGCCCAGATTCTGCAGTTTTGAGAAATATCCCACATGTGGCCCTCGGGCGGTAATGGACTGAAGCGCCGGCCTCCGAAACAAAGGAGTACTTAGTGGATTTTGAAGCCTCTTTTTTATTAGGCACCATGTCCGGTTTGAAGAGGTCTTGTGGTGCCAAAACATTGGGAACCCCCCAAAAGTGACCCCATTTTGGAAACTAGACCCCTTGAGGAATGGATTGTAGTTTTCTTGGGGTGCATGCGGCTTTTTGATCAGTTTTTATTCTATTTTTAGGTGGCGTGGTGACTAAAAAACAGCAATTGTACTATTGTTTTTTTTTTCGTTTTTTTTACAGCGTTCACCGTGCGCTATAAATGACATATTCACTTTATTCTGCGGGGCGATACGATTACGGCGATACCAGATGTTTATAGTTTTTTTTTATGTCTTATGGCGTTTGCACAATAAAATACGTTTTGTAAACAATCATTCACTTTTTGTGTTAGCTTATTCTAAGAGCCAGAACTTTTTTTATTTTTCCATCAATAAAGCCGTGCGAGGACTTATTTTTTGCGTAACGAACTGTAGTTTCCATCAGTACAATTTTTAGGTACATGCGACTTTTTGATCTCTTTTTATACCATTTTTTGGGAGGTGAAGTGACCAAAGAATTGTGATTGTGGTTCGGTTTATTATTATTTTATTTTACGGCGTTCACCGTGCGGGATAAATAATAAAATAATTTTGTAGTTCAGGCCGTTACGGACGCGGCGATACTAATTATGTATAGTTTATTTGTTTGTTTATATATTTTTATTAATAATAAAGACTGATAAGGGAAAAAGGGGGATTTTTACTTTTATTACTTTTAAATCTTTTATTTTCTTATTTTTACACATCTTTTTTTAACTTTTTTTTAACTTTATTACTTTGTCCCACTAGGGGACATGAGGGCAGGAGGCCCTGATCGCTATTCTAATACACTGCACTACATGCGTAGTGCAGTGTATTAGAACTGTCAGCTACTCACTGACAGCAAGCATAGTGGGTCCTGACGTTGTCAGGACCCACTAGGCTTCCGTCTATGGCATAGCCGGACGCCATTGTTTGGTGTCCGGTTGCCATAGTCACCATCGCCGGCCGCTATCGCGTAGCAGGCCGGCGATGGCAGCTTAACCCCTAAAAAGCTGCGATCTCTATAGAACGCGGCTTTTAAGGGGTTAATCAGCGGGGACACAGCGATCGGTCCCCGCTGTAGGAGCTGTGACAGCTGCTGAACAAGACAGCAGCGTCACAGCTCCTGTATGTGTCGGGAGGACGGCCGAAGCGGCCGTTACTCCCGTGACGTACTATTACGTCATGGAGCGCGAACGATACAGCTGCCATGACGTAATAGTACGTCAAGGAGCGGGAAGGGGTTAACAAAGCTGATTGGTGGCCAGTAAGGAGGCTCGGCACTCACCCTGCAACGTCATTCCTTTGACGTGTTAACTGCGGGTTGGTGCCTGGCCTAAGCGACGTCAGCACAATGGGTGGGCCTGGGCCTGTCAAATAGACCGGAACTTCGCCGGCGCGTGTGCGGCCAATGCATTAGTGTCGTACACGCGCCGGGAGGTATAACATAGCACACAATTGTGCTAGCCGGCTGTATTAACAGTGAAATAATACATTATATCGAATAGAATTGATAATCCCTGATGATGTGTCACTTATTTATGTCAGCAGACAAAAAATGGCGACAGCACCCTGCGACACTAATGCTACCTAAACCACTAAATATAAATAAATATGCACTAAAGCTAAATCTACTTACAAATAGGGAGGTTCTTAGTGCACATTTTGATCAAAAAGTGTTAGCCCACCTGCCACGACAAGGCGACCTCTGTAAGGTGGGAACCTACGCTGCACATACACCCAGAACTGGGACTAAGCCTACATATATACCTGGGGATGGTAGGATCCAGCATTGAACTGATTAAAATCACCCAGGGCAGAATGGGAGGAGTGCAAGAACAACAAGTGGAGGCAGTCACTAACCCCACATATATGGATCCCATAAACACAACAAAAATTGAACAGCACATTCCAACTAAATGATACAAAATGTATGCAGGTGCAAGAACACCTATGACTGCATTGTTGTTCTTGCACTCCTCCCATTCTGCCCTGGGTGATTTTAACCCCTTAGTGTCTAAGCCTGTTTTGGCCTTCAGGACCAGCCCCATTTTTGCAAATCTGACATGTGTCACTTTATGTGGTAATAACTCCAGAATGCTTTTACCTATCCAAGCGATTCTGGGATTGTTTTCTCGTGACATGTTGTACTTTATGATACTGAAAAAAATTTGTCATTAAATTCAATATTTATTTGTAAGAAATGCCAAGATTTAGAGAAAATTAGCAAAAATTTGCATTTTTCTAAATTTTAATGTATTTACTTGTAAAACAGATAGTAATACCACACAAAATACATACTAGTTTATATTTCCCATATGTCTACTTTATGTTTGCGTCATTTTTTGAACATTCTTTTATTTTTCTAGGACGTTACAAGGCTTAGAACTTTAGCAGCAATTTCTCATATTTTCAAGAAAATTTCAAAAGGCTATTTTTTCAGGGACCAGTTCAGTTCTGAAATGGCTTTGAGGGCCTTATATATTAGAAAGTCACCATAAATCACCCCATTTTGAAAACTGCACCAATCAAAGTATTCAAAACAGCATTCACAAAGTATTTTAGCCCTTTAGGCGTTTCACAGGAATTAAAGCAAAGTAGAGGTGAAATTTACAAATTTCATTTTTTTTCTTCAAAAATTCATTTGTAATACATTTTTTCTGTACCACAGAAGGTTTTACCCAAGAAATGCAACTCAATATTTATTGCCCAGATTCTGCAGTTTTTAGAAATACCCCACATGTGGCCCTAGCGCGGTCATGGACTGAAACACAGGCCTCAGAAGCAAAGGAGCACCTAGTGGATTTTGGGCCTCTATTTTATTAGAATATATTTTAGGTACCATGTCAGGTGTGAGGAGGCCTTGTGCTGCCAAAACAGTGGAAACACCCCAAAAGTGACCCCATTTTGGAAACTATACCCCTCAAGGAATTTATCTATGGGTATAGTTAGCATTTTGAACCCACAGTTTTTTTGCTAAATTTATTTGAATTAGTATGTGAAGGTGAAAATCTACTTTTTTTGTGAAAAAATTAGGAAATTTTACATTTTTACAAGGAATAAAGTAGAAAAAACACCCCAACATATGTAAAGCAATGTCTTCCGATTATAGCAATACCCCATATGTGGTAATAAATTGCTGTTTGGACCCACAGCAGGCCTCAGAAGAGAAGGAGCACCATTTGGATTTCTGATTTTGATGGAATAGTTTTCAGTGCCGTGTCGCGTTTGCAATGCACTGGAGGGAAGAAAACCGTGGAAACCCCCCAATAGTGACCCCATTTTGGAAATTATACCCCTCAAGGAATTTATCTATGGGTATAGTTAGCATTTTGAACTCACAGTTTTTTTGCTAAATTTATTTGAATTAGTATGTGAAGATGAAAATCTACTTTTTTTCTGAAAAAAGGTAGCCATTTTTAATTTTTACAAGGAATAAAGGAGAAAAAGCGCCCCAACATTTGTAAAACAATTTCTCCTGATTACGTAAATACCCCATATGTGGTAATAAACTACTGTTTGGACCCACACCGGAGCTTAGAAGGGAAGGAGCGTTATTTGGCTTTTGGAGCTCAAATTTAGCTGGAATGTTTTTGGGTGTCATGTCGAATTTGCAAAGCCCCTGAGAGACCGAAACAGTGGAAGCCCCCCAAAAGTAACCCCATTTGGGAAACTACACCACTTAAGGAATCTATCTAGGGGTATAGTGAGCATTTAGGCCCCACACGTCTTTTGCAGAATTTATTAGAATTAGGCCGTGAAAATTAATATCAACATTATTTCCACTAAAATGTTGCATTTTTTCAATTTCACAAAGGATAAACGAGAGAATGCACCCCAACGTTTGTAAAGCAATTTCTCCCGAGTACGGCAATACCCCACATGTGGTCATAAATGTTTTTTCATTAGAAAGTAATTAACCCTTTACGAACTGATTCATGTTTTGCTTTTTCGTTTTTCCTCCCCGCTTTCCAAGAGCCACTACTTTTTTATTTTTCTGTCAATAGAGCGGTGTGAGGGCTTATTTTTTGCGGGACGAGCTGTCGTTTTTATTGGTACCATTTTTTGGTACGATGCCATATCGGTGGACATAAACGGCTGTTTGGGCACGCTGTAGGGCTCAGAAGGGAGGGACGCCATTTGGCTTTTGGAGCGCATATTTTGCTTGGTAGTAGCTCTGGCGTTTTGCTGGTATTTCAGTTTATAATGTTGGGGCACATGTAGGCTGGGCAGAGTACATCAGGGGCATAATAAGAGGGTATAATAATGGGGTAAATAAATAATAATCCACAGATATGTGGCCGGTGTCGCACTGATAAATGGTGCCCGATCTTATCCACTTTTGGAACACTCTGCACATTTTGCATCGCCATAATCTGGGAGCCGGAACTTTTTTTATTTTTTCACCACCGGAGGGATTATTTGTTGCGGGACAATCTGTAATTTTCATTGGTACCATTTTGGGGTACATGCGATTTTGTTGATCACTTTTTATTACATTTTTCGGCAAGCCAGGTGACCAAAAACCATAAATTCTGACAATGATTTTTATTTATTTTTGACGGCGTTTACCCTGGGCTATAAATGACTATTATACTTTATTCTGCCAGTCGGTACGATTACGGCGATACCATATGTATATACGTTTTTTTATGTTTTGCAGCGTTTGAGCAATAAAATAACTTATTTAGAAAATAATGTATTTTCTGTGTCACCATATTCTGAGAGCCATAACTTTTTTATTTTTCAGTCAAAAAAGCTGTGTAAGGGCTTGTTTTTTGCGTGACGGGTTGTAGTTTGTATCGGTACTATTTTGGCGTACATGCGACTTTTTGATCACTTTTTATTACATATTTTGTGAGGGGTGGTGACCAAAAAATAGTGATTCTGGCATTGTTTTTCGTTTATTTTTTTTGCGGCGTTCACTGTGCGGGAAAAATAATATTATAGTTTTATAGTTGGGGTCGTTACGAACGCGGTGATACTAAATATGTGTACTTTTTTTTTACGTGTTCATTTTTTTTCCTATAATGAAAGACTTATTATAGGAAAAAAAGCAGTTCTTGTTTATGTCACTTATAACTTTTATTTTTACACTTTTTTTAAAACATTTTTATTCTTTTTTTTACTTTTTTCACTTGTCCCACTAGAGGACACTTAGACTTGCAGCTCTGATCGCTGCTGGAATACATTACACTACACACGTAGTGTAATGCATTTCAACTGTCATTGTGACGTGACAGTCACAATGACAGGAAGCCTACGACGACCACCCTCGGGGTGGTCCTCATAGGCTTCTGTACATGGCAACCCGGAAGCCATTGTCTGGCGTCCGGTTGCCATGGGTACCATCGCCAGCCCCCGTGATTTCACATGGGGGCTGCCGATCGGCGCTAAAGACCTTAATTGTGGCGTTCAAAATCGAGCGCCGCAATTAAGGGGTTAACTGCCGATATCAGCGGCGACAGGCCGCTGATCGGCAACGGGGAGAGCAGGGCTGACACCCTGCACAGTTAACCGCCGCTGCGGTGTAGCGCCGCGCGGCGGTTAACTGTCAAAGCACTGACGTAACTGTACGTCAAGGTGCGCGAACTTACTGCTCACCATGACGTACAGTTACGTCATGGTGCGTTAAGGGGTTAATCAGTTCAATGCTGGATCCTACCATCCCCAGGTATATATGTAGGCTTAGTCCCAGTTCTGGGTGTATGTGCAGCGTAGGTTCCCACCTTACAGAGGTCGCCTTGTCGTGGCAGGTGGGCTAACACTTTTTGAACAAAATGTGCACTAAGAACCTCCCTATTTTTTAAGTAGATTTAGCTTTAGTGCATATTTATTTATATTTAGTGGTTTAGGTGGCATTAGTGTCGCAGGGTGCTGTTGTCACTTATTTATGTGGCACTGAAACGCGTTGGATTGTCTGTCAGTCAGTGAGGTGTATCAGTAGAATATATCGTGAGGGGTGAGGAGGTGCTTGGTGTTTGCAACCTTACTATCACATCAGCACACCTCTCCTTATTACTGTCCACCTTATCTGAGCCTGTTTACATTGTACTTAGGGCTAAGATGGCTCATTTTAATGAAACAATTTAATAAACCAATTTTTAATCGATCTATTTTCATGCAGTAAAATTGTTAATTTACGGAACGGAATACTCTATCAGTGTGTGTATTCAATAATAGCAGATAGGGGTTGCAAAATCTGGGGACAGAGCCTCTTTAAGGCGCACATTTTTAGAAGATAACCACACCAGATCCCCGACCACAAACAAGGGGTTAGCAGAACGTCTTCTATCTGCATGAGTCTTTTTTTTTTAAATCATTTAAATTTTTATTGAGCTTTTTCAACACATTTCATAGGAAAAATACATCCAAACGTCACCACCCAAGGCTCTCAACATGAGAAGTACTACAAAGGAGTGCCCAAAACAACATAACAGAAAATCAACAAAACAGAAAACAAAAGAAAAAACAATCTTATACATACTGTGACTCTGTTCAGACATATTCATGACTTATTTATAATATTTTGAGCTTTTCCATAACTCCCACGCCGCCACCTTAGTGTGAGGTGTATTAAAGTAATATAGGAAGGACGTTTCATGTCTACAATCTATGTTAACTCTTCTAATTACCTCTGATAAGGATGGAGGGACGGAAGACTTCCACAATTTAGCTATTGACATTCTTGCAGCTATGAGAATATGTTGAGAGATCAGTCGAACTTGGTGAGGTATATCTTCCAACCCCATGTCCAAAACTGCCAATTCTGGGGACCCTGAGATGAGTATACCTGAGATATCAGAGATCAGTTGAAACACTTCTTTCCATAGAAAGCAAATAGAAGGACAGGTCCACCACATATGTAATGTGGAGCCTTTGTTCCCACAGCCTCTCCAACACATATTAGAGCTACCCCCCCCCCCCCCAAAGTGGGAGAATCTGGAAGGCGTGAAGTACCACCTAAGATGTATTTTCTTAACTAACTCCATATGATTTATGCATCTGGAGTACTTGGAGATCCAATTAGCAGCTTTAATCCATTGTTCTGACGAGAACGAAGTACCCAACTCTCCTTCCCATTTTAGCATATAAGGGTCTTTTGAATCCCGCCCTCTATGAAGCAGTAAATCATAACTAAATGTAAGGCCTTTCGGAAAACCCTGCCATTGAAACATAAACTTATGAAATGTAGAGAGTTGGAGCGGTTGGGTAGGAAGTTTCAAGCCTTGCAAGAAATGCCGAATTTGGAGATATTGAAAGAACTTCTTATGAGATATGTGAAATGAATCGGCTAAATCTTCAAATGTTCTGAAAACCCTGTTGTCATAAAAGTCAGAAAGAACCTCCAACCCAGCTGTTTCCCATTCTAACATTGGAGTGGCAGGAATAAAGTCTTGAATAGAAATCACTGGCATGTTTTGTAAGGCGACATGCACCCAATTTTGTTTACACACTACCTGTGACCAAATCTGTATGGAGTCTTTCATAGATTGTATGGGGAGAGGAGGAACTGAACCTCCCATATATGCTATTATCATCAGGGTTTTGAGAAAATGATGAGGAACAAGCACTTCTTCAATTTGAGCCCATAAGTGTTTAGGAGAAGCATGCCACATCTCTCGCAGCTGGTCCATTATTGCTGCCACATTATAGGAAGCAATGTCAGGAACTCCCAAACCTCCATCCCCATTCCTTCGATACAGCAGTGACTTTGCAACTCTTGCTCGTTTGTGATTCCAGATAAACTTAAGCAAAACATTTTGGAATTGTGTAGTGAGTGAGACAGGTATAAGAAATGGAATAGTTCTACATAAGTATAAGATCTTAGGCAGTAAGAACATCTTAACCAAATTTATCCTGGCTATCCACGATAATTGGAATTTATTTAATCTTTCACATTCTTCCTTTATAGTCAACAAAAGAGCAGAATAATTTTCATAGATTATTTGAGAAGGACATGAAAATAACTTTATACCTAAATATGGAATGCCTGTTTCTGCCCATGCAAACTGAAATTTTGATAGATCTGCCCTCAGGAGATCCGAGATGTTAATTGGTAACATTACCAACTTGGATATGTTTAGTTTATAATATGAAACTCTGGAATATTGGGAGATAACCTTTAGTACTGCAGTCAGTGACGCCAAGGGGGAAGTACAAGTCATAACCACGTCATCGGCGTATAGTCCAATTTTGTGCTCCATGGCACCTACTTTAATCCCTGAGATCTCCTGAGTAGTACGGATCAATTCTGCGAAAGGTTCCATGCAAAGAGTAAAGATCAGCGGAGACAATGGACATCCCTGACGAGTACCATTAGTTATCTGAAATATACTCGATATAAACCCGGAATTCAAAACCCTGGCTGAAGGGGAGGTATACAAAGAGAGAATTGCTGTTTTTATAAAAGATCCAAATCCAAATTTTTCCAGGACTGCTTCCATGAAACCCCAATGTACCCTATCGAATGCTTTTTCAGAATCCAGGGAAAGAAAAATTGTCGCATCCTTAGATCGAGAAGCTACTTGAATTAAATCTAAAAACCGACGAGTTCCATCTCTAGCTTGTCTTCCTTTAACGAACCCTACTTGATCTAAAGCTATCAATGAGGGTAGACAGTCATTTAGTCTGGAAGCTAGCAATTTAGAAAATAACTTAATATCGCTGTTTAATAAAGATATGGGTCGAAAGTTGGCTGGGGAATCTGGAGTTTTTCCCGGCTTGGGAAGCGTAACAATAATGGCCTGCAACATTTCTGAGGGAGGACCTTGAGGAGACACTATTCCATTGAAAGTATCTACCATGTATGGAATTAAAGTTTCCATAAACGTTTTAAAATATTCATTAGGGAGGCCATCTGGTCCGGGGGATTTATTTTGTTTGGAACCTAAAATTATCTTCTTTAATTCTTCCCCTCGTATGGGAGCATTCAATTGGGATAGTTGTACTTCAGACAATTTGGGCAGCTGTACTTTGCTCAGAAAAGTTTGTATAGATTTCTGAGATATAGGAGGAAGGGAAGCATCTTCCCTAAGATTATACAGTGCTCTATAATATTCAGCAAACTCATCCGTTATCTGTTGGGGATCATAAATTCTCTGCCCTCTGACTGAATTTAAATAATGTATCTTGATTTTTGCTATGTGTTGTTTAACTCTGCGGGCTAGAATTTTGCTAGGACGGTCCCCCTGAACATAAAAATTCCACTTAAGTTTCTTTAGGTTTTTCTCGTATGCATAAAGATATAAGGAACGTAGTTTATCCCTGAGGTCCCTAATTTCTTGTTTCAAGACAACTGAAGGAGACACCTTCATGCTATTTTCCCGTTTATGAATATCAGAAAGAAGAGCGTCTATTTGTTTGGTCCTTTCCCGCTTTGCTCTTGCTGCTACTTGTATGAATAGGCCTCGGACAAACGCTTTATGGGTACACCACAAGAGTTCAGGAGAAGAAGCCGTAGGGGAATTAATTAAGAAAAATTCTGATAAGGCACTTCCTATTGAAGTCTGCAAAGATTTATCTTTCAATAAGTAGGTATTAAGTCTCCACGGAAAACGTGGGGATCTGTTATATTTGTCCGCAAGAATAAGTTCTATTGGCGCATGATCTGACTATATTGGACTGTACAACATTTAGTAAGATCTCCCTATCCACCAGAAAGAAACCTATCCTGGAGTAAGTATTATGCGGGGAAGAGAAGAATGTAAAATCTTTTTCTGAGGCGTGTTGATATCTCCAAATATCATGTAAATTTTCCTCAGAAATCAGGTTCTTAAGATCACCACCCAGTCTTCGCGGACCCAAAGTACGATCCATATTTGAGCCAGGAACCTCATTAAAATCGCCCACTAAAATCAAACTCCCTCTTTGCAGTTGTTTAGCTTTAGTAATTACTTTTTTAATAAACTGAATATGTCTTCTGTTTGGTTCATATAAGGAGACGATCGTGTAAGTCACATTATCTATGACACATACCAATATTATATATCGTCCCAAAGGATCTATATAGGTTTCTAACTGTTGATATGTAACCGAATCTTTAATTGCAATGATAACCCCTGCTTTTTTTACATTTGTGGAAGAATGAATAATATGAGGAAATTGTTTGTGTTTGAATAAATGAGTATCTTTGGATGCGAGGTGGGTTTCCTGTACACATAATACATCACATTTAGATTTAGCCGTCTCCCTCCATAAGATAGATCTCTTAAAAGGGGAATTCAGCCCATGGGCATTTATAGACATAAATTTAACCCCCATTTCCAATAGAAGGCATTACAAGGCATAGAAACAGAATAGATGCAAATTTCACATAACTCATGGTCAGTTGAGTATAAAGAGCCACATTAAGAAATATTAGCGGAATGTCAGGGGAAGAAAACAACAAAAAAAAAATCAAAAAGACAATAACTTCAAACAAGAACAAATTCCCTCTTTCAGGGAAATAGAAAAGGAGGCAACAGTCCAGCCATTCCATTGGCGTTGGAAACAAAGAGCCGGACATCTCAAGTTCCAAAGAGAAGCTCTGAAAACGTTATCAAACCTGAGTGTGTTGTCCAGCGAAATCAGTCCCCGATTTTCTGTGTGGACTTTCTTGGTTTTTCGGACCAGAGTGGCGTAATAATTTCCGGACGTCTCTCCTGTTAGCGAGGAGGGCTCGACGGAGGTGGAAGCAATCCCCATGAGTGTAATAGAACCGTAGCAGCATCTGGAGTCAAGCAGGTATGTTGAGCTCCATTTTTGGTTATTATGAGCTTTACAGGAAAGCCCCATTTGTAGAGGATGCCGTTTTCCCTTAATGTCTTAGTAGATTGAACGTATTCTTTGCGTCGTAGCATAGTTGCAGCAGATAGATCTGGGTAAATTGCTATGTCTTTGAATCTGTCAGGCAGGACCGGGGAAGACTTGAGAGACTTCAGGAATTCATCTTTAACATGGAAGAAGTGTATCCGAGCAATAGTGTCTCTAGGTAAATGAGGTGCAATAAATCGTGGTTTAGGAATCCTATGAATTCTGTCAATTGTTAGATCCAGGGTAGACTTTTGAGGTAGCATGAGCACCATTAAGTCCGTAAGATATTGAGACAACTGATCAGGCGTGATGGATTCCGGAATACCCCTAATCCGTATGTTATTCCTCCTTGACCTATCCTCCAAATCCAGAACCTTATTGGAGAGACGTCCCACCTCTTCTTCTAAGGTGGAATTAGCGTCAATAAGCGAGTTGTGAGATTTTGCAAAGACTTCCATTTTATGCTCAATATGCTCTGTGCGTGATGCAATAGATAGAATATCTGCTTTTAAGTCTCCCATGACTTGTCTCATATCTGATTGTAGAGAGTCTCGTAGCGAACTTGGTGAGGTATATCTTCCAACCCCATGTCCAAAACTGCCAATTCTGGGGACCCTGAGATGAGTATACCTGAGATATCAGAGATCAGTTGAAACACTTCTTTCCATAGAAAGCAAATAGAAGGACAGGTCCACCACATATGTAATGTGGAGCCTTTGTTCCCACAGCCTCTCCAACACATATTAGAGCTACCCCCCCCCCCCCAAAGTGGGAGAATCTGGAAGGCGTGAAGTACCACCTAAGATGTATTTTCTTAACTAACTCCATATGATTTATGCATCTGGAGTACTTGGAGATCCAATTAGCAGCTTTAATCCATTGTTCTGACGAGAACGAAGTACCCAACTCTCCTTCCCATTTTAGCATATAAGGGTCTTTTGAATCCCGCCCTCTATGAAGCAGTAAATCATAACTAAATGTAAGGCCTTTCGGAAAACCCTGCCATTGAAACATAAACTTATGAAATGTAGAGAGTTGGAGCGGTTGGGTAGGAAGTTTCAAGCCTTGCAAGAAATGCCGAATTTGGAGATATTGAAAGAACTTCTTATGAGATATGTGAAATGAATCGGCTAAATCTTCAAATGTTCTGAAAACCCTGTTGTCATAAAAGTCAGAAAGAACCTCCAACCCAGCTGTTTCCCATTCTAACATTGGAGTGGCAGGAATAAAGTCTTGAATAGAAATCACTGGCATGTTTTGTAAGGCGACATGCACCCAATTTTGTTTACACACTACCTGTGACCAAATCTGTATGGAGTCTTTCATAGATTGTATGGGGAGAGGAGGAACTGAACCTCCCATATATGCTATTATCATCAGGGTTTTGAGAAAATGATGAGGAACAAGCACTTCTTCAATTTGAGCCCATAAGTGTTTAGGAGAAGCATGCCACATCTCTCGCAGCTGGTCCATTATTGCTGCCACATTATAGGAAGCAATGTCAGGAACTCCCAAACCTCCATCCCCATTCCTTCGATACAGCAGTGACTTTGCAACTCTTGCTCGTTTGTGATTCCAGATAAACTTAAGCAAAACATTTTGGAATTGTGTAGTGAGTGAGACAGGTATAAGAAATGGAATAGTTCTACATAAGTATAAGATCTTAGGCAGTAAGAACATCTTAACCAAATTTATCCTGGCTATCCACGATAATTGGAATTTATTTAATCTTTCACATTCTTCCTTTATAGTCAACAAAAGAGCAGAATAATTTTCAGAGATTATTTGAGAAGGACATGAAAATAACTTTATACCTAAATATGGAATGCCTGTTTCTGCCCATGCAAACTGAAATTTTGATAGATCTGCCCTCAGGAGATCCGAGATGTTAATTGGTAACATTACCAACTTGGATATGTTTAGTTTATAATATGAAACTCTGGAATATTGGGAGATAACCTTTAGTACTGCAGTCAGTGACGCCAAGGGGGAAGTACAAGTCATAACCACGTCATCGGCGTATAGTCCAATTTTGTGCTCCATGGCACCTACTTTAATCCCTGAGATCTCCTGAGTAGTACGGATCAATTCTGCGAAAGGTTCCATGCAAAGAGTAAAGATCAGCGGAGACAATGGACATCCCTGACGAGTACCATTAGTTATCTGAAATATACTCGATATAAACCCGGAATTCAAAACCCTGGCTGAAGGGGAGGTATACAAAGAGAGAATTGCTGTTTTTATAAAAGATCCAAATCCAAATTTTTCCAGGACTGCTTCCATGAAACCCCAATGTACCCTATCGAATGCTTTTTCAGAATCCAGGGAAAGAAAAATTTTCGCATCCTTAGATCGAGAAGCTACTTGAATTAAATCTAAAAACCGACGAGTTCCATCTCTAGCTTGTCTTCCTTTAACGAACCCTACTTGATCTAAAGCTATCAATGAGGGTAGACAGTCATTTAGTCTGGAAGCTAGCAATTTAGAAAATAACTTAATATCGCTGTTTAATAAAGATATGGGTCGAAAGTTGGCTGGGGAATCTGGAGTTTTTCCCGGCTTGGGAAGCGTAACAATAATGGCCTGCAACATTTCTGAGGGAGGACCTTGAGGAGACACTATTCCATTGAAAGTATCTACCATGTATGGAATTAAAGTTTCCATAAACGTTTTAAAATATTCATTAGGGAGGCCATCTGGTCCGGGGGATTTATTTTGTTTGGAACCTAAAATTATCTTCTTTAATTCTTCCCCTCGTATGGGAGCATTCAATTGGGATAGTTGTACTTCAGACAATTTGGGCAGCTGTACTTTGCTCAGAAAAGTTTGTATAGATTTCTGAGATATAGGAGGAAGGGAAGCATCTTCCCTAAGATTATACAGTGCTCTATAATATTCAGCAAACTCATCCGTTATCTGTTGGGGATCATAAATTCTCTGCCCTCTGACTGAATTTAAATAATGTATCTTGATTTTTGCTATGTGTTGTTTAACTCTGCGGGCTAGAATTTTGCTAGGACGGTCCCCCTGAACATAAAAATTCCACTTAAGTTTCTTTAGGTTTTTCTCGTATGCATAAAGATATAAGGAACGTAGTTTATCCCTGAGGTCCCTAATTTCTTGTTTCAAGACAACTGAAGGAGACACCTTCATGCTATTTTCCCGTTTATGAATATCAGAAAGAAGAGCGTCTATTTGTTTGGTCCTTTCCCGCTTTGCTCTTGCTGCTACTTGTATGAATAGGCCTCGGACAAACGCTTTATGGGTACACCACAAGAGTTCAGGAGAAGAAGCCGTAGGGGAATTAATTAAGAAAAATTCTGATAAGGCACTTCCTATTGAAGTCTGCAAAGATTTATCTTTCAATAAGTAGGTATTAAGTCTCCACGGAAAACGTGGGGATCTGTTATATTTGTCCGCAAGAATAAGTTCTATTGGCGCATGATCTGACTATATTGGACTGTACAACATTTAGTAAGATCTCCCTATCCACCAGAAAGAAACCTATCCTGGAGTAAGTATTATGCGGGGAAGAGAAGAATGTAAAATCTTTTTCTGAGGCGTGTTGATATCTCCAAATATCATGTAAATTTTCCTCAGAAATCAGGTTCTTAAGATCACCACCCAGTCTTCGCGGACCCAAAGTACGATCCATATTTGAGCCAGGAACCTCATTAAAATCGCCCACTAAAATCAAACTCCCTCTTTGCAGTTGTTTAGCTTTAGTAATTACTTTTTTAATAAACTGAATCTGTCTTCTGTTTGGTTCATATAAGGAGACGATCGTGTAAGTCACATTATCTATGACACATACCAATATTATATATCGTCCCAAAGGATCTATATAGGTTTCTAACTGTTGATATGTAACCGAATCTTTAATTGCAATGATAACCCCTGCTTTTTTTACATTTGTGGAAGAATGAATAATATGAGGAAATTGTTTGTGTTTGAATAAATGAGTATCTTTGGATGCGAGGTGGGTTTCCTGTACACATAATACATCACATTTAGATTTAGCCGTCTCCCTCCATAAGATAGATCTCTTAAAAGGGGAATTCAGCCCATGGGCATTTATAGACATAAATTTAACCCCCATTTCCAATAGAAGGCATTACAAGGCATAGAAACAGAATAGATGCAAATTTCACATAACTCATGGTCAGTTGAGTATAAAGAGCCACATTAAGAAATATTAGCGGAATGTCAGGGAAAGAAAACAACAAAAAAAAAATCAAAAAGACAATAACTTCAAACAAGAACAAATTCCCTCTTTCAGGGAAATAGAAAAGGAGGCAACAGTCCAGCCATTCCATTGGCGTTGGAAACAAAGAGCCGGACATCTCAAGTTCCAAAGAGAAGCTCTGAAAACGTTATCAAACCTGAGTGTGTTGTCCAGCGAAATCAGTCCCCGATTTTCTGTGTGGACTTTCTTGGTTTTTCGGACCAGAGTGGCGTAATAATTTCCGGATGTCTCTCCTGTTGGCGAGGAGGGCTCGACGGAGGTGGAAGCAATCCCCATGAGTGTAATAGAACCGTAGCAGCATCTGGAGTCAAGCAGGTATGTTGAGCTCCATTTTTGGTTATTATGAGCTTTACAGGAAAGCCCCATTTGTAGAGTATGCCGTTTTCCCTTAATGTCTTAGTAGATTGAACGTATTCTTTGCGTCGTAGCATAGTTGCAGCAGATAGATCTGGGTAAATTGCTATGTCTTTGAATCTGTCAGGCAGGACCGGGGAAGACTTGAGAGACTTCAGGAATTCATCTTTAACATGGAAGAAGTGTATCCGAGCAATAGTGTCTCTAGGTAAATGAGGTGCAATAAATCGTGGTTTAGGAATCCTATGAATTCTGTCAATTGTTAGATCCAGGGTAGACTTTTGAGGTAGCATGAGCACCATTAAGTCCGTAAGATATTGAGACAACTGATCAGGCGTGATGGATTCCGGAATACCCCTAATCCGTATGTTATTCCTCCTTGACCTATCCTCCAAATCCAGAACCTTATTGGAGAGACGTCCCACCTCTTCTTCTAAGGTGGAATTAGCGTCAATAAGCGAGTTGTGAGATTTTGCAAAGACTTCCATTTTATGCTCAATATGCTCTGTGCGTGATGGAATAGATAGAATGTCTGCTTTTAAGTCTCCCATGACTTGTCTCATATCTGATTGTAGAGAGTCTCGTAGCGAATTTAGTAATTTTTTTTATCACATCCTCAGTAACAGGCATCACAACTAGATGATCACCCATGTCGTGATCTATCGAGTCAGCTCTGGACGAGGGAGTAGGGGAGGAGGGAGGGATTGAAATGCGTCTATTAACTTCCCTTTGCTGCGACGAGGAGTTAGAAAAAAATTCTGTTAACTTTGCTGGTTTTGTTTTTGTATTTCTCTTTGACGTGCCACCCATCTTGTTGCCAGATGTTTAGAAGAAATGTGTGTGTCCCTTTAAGATCGCGTCCTGAGTACTTTGGCACAATCCTCTGATATCCCTTTTTTCTTTTTTTTCCTCTTTTGCTCTCTTTCCCTTCCTCTCCCCTTAGACTATTTTCCGGTAGGTCGAAGGTAATATAGATGTCATGCAGACATGCTCCAGTGAGAATAAAAAAGGGGTGAGTATGTAGCAGAGGCTAGTGTAATTATTTGCTGCGTGGATGTGTCTAAAATGGCGGCGGGTCCCTTTTTCCCCCTTCTTTTCTTTTCCTCTCTCTGTCTGTTTCTCTCCCCTTAATCTTTTTTTTTTCAGCTGGTAATAGGTTTTTCAGACCGTGCAAGAATGATCCAGGGAGACCAAAACAAGGGTGAATACACAGCAGAGGCTAAATGGATATGTGCTGCGTAGGTGTATCTAAAATGGCGGCGGGTCCCTTCTTATCTGCACTTTCACAGCGTAAATGAGAGCGGGCTGTAATGGGACACAGTCTGCTGTGTAAGGAAACTTCTCTGACTGAGCTGTTAATTGTGGCAGTGAGTTTTTTTTTTTTCCCTGCTCTCACCTTCTCATCAGCCGTCGCTCAGCTCCGACCTGCAGGGCCCGCGCTTCCGCTCAGCCTCAACCTCCACACAGGAGGCAACGTGCACCTAAAGGCCGCGACACTCCGGACGACTCTGCCCTCTGTAGGATCTCCTCCGATTTTGGGCAGTTTATCCTCTGATTATGCCGGAGAAGCTGGGGACCGAAATCGACTGAACCAAGTAGGTTTTTTGGTTTATTTAAGCCGTTTTAAGCTTCCATCCGGCAGGAGCTGTGCAGTTATGCGCCCACCGCCATCCATGTCCAGGCCACGCCCCCCCTATCTGCCTGAGCTGTATGCTCTGGGACGCCTCTAGGTTCTTCTGAACCTGGGCCCAGACTGTCCACAGCTCCTGATGAACGACATCTACCTCAGGATTGTTGGAACTACCAGGTGAAACGGAGGAGAACCGTGGATTAAACCCAAAATTACAGAAAAAGGGGGAGACCCCTGACGAGTTACTGACCCGGTTATTAAGGGAAAATTCAGCGAGAGGAATGAAGGAGATCCAATCATATTGTTGACAGTCAGAGATAAAACACCTTAAATATTGTTCTAGAGACTGATTAGTCCTCTCAGTTTGGCCATTAGTTTCAGGATGGAAGGCCGAGGAGAAGGACAGATCAATCTCCAACTTTTTACAGAAGGCTCTCCAAAACAATGAAACAAATTGTACCCCTCTGTCAGAAACAATATTGACAGGGACCCCATGGAGACGCAGGATGTGTTTGACAAACAAGGTAGCTAACGTCTTAGCATTGGGTAGTTTCTTGAGGGCACAAAGTGGCACATCTTACTGAAACTGTCTACTACAACCCACACCACCGACTTGCCTTGAGATGGAGGCAAATCGGTGATAAACTTCATGGAGATATGGGTCCAAGGTCTCTGGGGAATCGGCAAAGAACATAGTAAGCCCGCTGGTCGGGACCTGGGAGTCTTGGACCTAGCACAAATTTCACAAGCGGCGATGTAGGCCTTAACGTCTTTAAGCAACCCAGGCCACCAGTAGTTTCTGGCAATGAGATGCTTGGTACCCAGGATGCCTGGATGGCCAGATAGTGCAGAGTCATGATTTTCCCTGAGTACCATTAGCCGGAATTGCAGGGGAACAAACAGCTTGTTCTCAGGAATGTTCCCGGGAGCTGAACCTTGATCAGCCGCAATTTCGGAGACTAAGTCAGAATCAACAGAGGAAATTATTATACCTGGAGGCAAAACACATGCAGGATCTTCCTCCGAAGGAGGACTGGCCATGAAGCTACGCGACAGTGCATCAGCCTTAATATTTTTAGACCCAGCCCTATAGGTGACCAAAAAGTTGAATCTAGTAAAAAATAACGCCCATCGAGCTTGTCTCGGGTTTAGCCTCCGGGCAGATTCTAAGAAAACCAGATTCTTGTGGTCGGTTACCTGGTGCCTAGCCCCCTCCAGGAAGTGGCGCCACTCTTCAAATGCCCATTTAATGGCTAAGAGTTCGCGGTTGCCAATATCATAGTTACTCTCAGTGGGAGAGAACTTCCTGGAGAAGTAGGCACAGGGACGGAGATGGGTGAGGGACCTGGTACCCTGGGACAAGACAGCACCCACTCCCACCTCGGAGGCGTCAACCTCCACGATGAATGGCTCCATTTGGTTAGGCTGAATCAGCACAGGGGCCGAGATAAAGCACTTCTTAAGGACCTCAAAAGCCTGGACCCCCTCTGGAGGCCAGTGGAGGAGGTCAGCACCTTTGCGAGTAAGATCCGTAAGAGGCTTAGCGATGACCGAGAAGTTAGCAATAAATCTCCTGTAATAATTAGCAAACCCCAGGAAGCACTGTAATGCCTTCAGGGAGGCAGGTTGGACCCATTCAGCCACAGCCTGAACCTTGGCAGGGTCCATGCGGAATTCATGAGGAGTGAGGATTTAACCCAAAAATGGTATCTCCTGCACCCCAAACACAAATTTTTCGGTTTTAGCAAGCAGTTTGTTTTCCCGAAAGGCCTGGAGCACCTTCCTGACATGCTCAATGTGGGAGGACCAGTCCTTGGAAAACACAAGTATGTCATCAAGGTACACTACAAGAAATAACCCCAGGAAGTCTCTTAAAATCTCATTTATGAAATTCTGGAAGACCGCGGGAGCATTACACAACCCAAAGGGCATGACGAGGTATTCGAAATGACCTTCGGGCGTGTTAAACGCAGTCTTCCACTCATCCCCCTCTTTGATGCGGATAAGGTTATAAGCCCCCCGTAGATCAAACTTAGAGAACCATTGGGCCCCCTGAACCTGATTGAAGAGATCAGAAATCAAAGGAAGGGGATACTGGTTCCTTACAGTGACCTTATTCAAGTTTCGGTAGTCAATGCACGGCCTAAGACCACCATCCTTCTTCCCTACGAAAAAGAAGCCAGCACCTACCGGAGAAGTAGAGGGGCGAATGTAACTCTTGGCCAGGCATTCCTGGATATACTCTCTCATGGCTTCACGTTCGGGACAAGAGAGATTAAATATCCTACCCTTAGGGAGCTTAGCTCCTGGTACCAAATCGATAGCGCAATCGAATTCTTTATGAGGAGGTAACACTTCGGAGGCCTTTTTAGAAAAAACATCAGCGAAGTCCTGAATAAACTCAGGTAGAGTGTTCACCTCCTCAGGAAGAGAGAGAAAATTAACAGAAAAACATGACGTCATGCATTCATTACCCCATTTAGTAAGATCCCCAGTATTCCAGTTAAACGTGGGATTATGCATCTGCAACCTGGGAAGGCCTAAAACCAAATCGGACGATAATTCCTCAATCACCAGTACAGAGCACTGCTCCAAATGCATGGAGCCAACAAGGAGTTCAAAAACAGGGGTATGCTGTGTAAAATAACCATTAGCAAGAGGAGTGGAGTCGATACCCACTACCGGGACAGGTTTAGGCAAGTCAATCAATGGCATAGCTAGAGACATAGCAAATTCCACAGACATAATATTAGCAGAAGACCCTGAATCCACGAAGGCACTGACGGTGGCAGACCTACCCTCTAAAGAGACCTGAAAGGGAAGCAAGATTTTATTAGGTTTCATATATACGGGAAATACCTGTGCGCCCAAATGACCTCCCCGATGGTCACTTAGGCGCGGAAGTTCTTCCGTCTGCTTATTCTTATGCCTAGGACAGTTGTTCACTTGATGCTTGTCATCCCCACAGTAGAAGCAGAGACCATTCTTCCTGCGGAACTCTCTACGTTGTTGGGGAGAGACGGAGGCCCCGAGTTGCATAGGTTCATCTGAGTTTTCCGTGGAAGAATGAGGCAACGGAACCTCGGGAGCCATCATGGGGGGGTCAGAGGATAAGGCACAAAAACGTTCCAGTCGTCGTTCCCTGAGACGTCGGTCAAGACGTACCGCTAAAGCCATAACCTGATCTAGGGAGTCAGAAGAGGGATAGCTAACTAACAGGTCTTTCAGGGCGTTCGACAGACCCAATCTAAACTGGCACCTCATGGCAGGGTCATTCCACCGAGAAAGTACACACCACTTCCTAAAGTCAGAACAGTACTCCTCAACGGGTCTCTTACCCTGACGTAAGGTCACCAGCTGACTCTCGGCAAAGGCAGTCTTGTCAGTCTCGTCATATATGAGCCCGAGAGCGGAAAAAAAAAGATCAACAGAGGAAAGTTCAGGGGCATCAGGAGCCAAGGAGAAGGCCCATTCTTGGGGCCCGTCCTGGAGCCGGGACATAATTATACCCACTCGCTGGCTCTCAGAACCTGAGGAGTGGGGCTTTAAACAGAAATAGAGCCTACAACTCTCCCGAAAGGAGAAAAAAGTCTTCCGGTCACCTGAGAACCGGTCAGGCAACTTGAGGTGGGGTTCAAGACGTGAAGTGGGGGGCACTACCAGGGTAGCATCATGCTGGGTGCCCTTCTGAGCCAGGGCTTGGACCTGTAGGGAGAGGCCCTGCATTTGCTGAGCCAGGGTCTCAAGGGGGTCCATAGTTGTGTCAGGGACCAGGGTAGAAAAGTTATATGGGCCTGTGATTATGTAATGACTGGGTAAGGAGACAGACAGGTGAGCCCTAATCTACCCGCCACTCAGTCCCTGCCTACTTGTAACGGCCCGTCCTAGGCGACGGCGTACAACTGGGCGACGGTCCCTACACTCAATAGGTGCACGACAGACAAACAAACAAGGGTACAAAGAAGCCGGGGAAATGGGGAAGTTGCCCACGGAAACACTGTGAACAACAAGCGAGGTGAAAGAGCCGAGTCAAGCCAGGAGATGAGCGAGGTACAAAAACGCAGAGCAGAAGAGTGGTCAGTAAAGCCAAGGTCAAATTCAAGCTCAATAAGTGCACGACAGACAAACAGACAAGGGTACACAGAAGCTAAGGGAAATGGGGCAGTTGCCCACGGCAACACAGTGAGCAACAAGAGTAGTGAACGAGCCGAGTCAAACCAGGAGTGCACGAGGTACAATTCGCAGAGCAGGAGTGTAGTCAGTAAAGCCAGGGTCAAAAATGAAGCAAGGTCAATAATCATAGCAGGAGCAGCAGAGCCAGGAAACAGAAAAGAATCACAGGCAAAGGAGGTGCAGGAAATGCAGGTATAAATAGACAGAGGGCGGGAGCTAGCTCCGTCTGGCCAGGCTGTGATAGGCTCTCCCACTCCTCAGCCTCCCAGCCTGACTGGTAGAAGATCGTGTCACTCTCTCAGACTTAGGAGCAGGTGCAGACTGATTACCCACGGGCGTCGACACAGAAGCTGTGTCTGGCAGATCCTTTACACACACACAAACACACACACACACACACACACACAGACACGCACACACACACACACACACACTTTTGATGCAGTTTTTGGCTCAGTTTTTTTTTTAAGCCAAACACAGGAGTGGACACAAAAGAAAGGAGCATCAGCTTTCCTTCCCTTTAGATTCAAAAACTGCATCATTGGGTTTTCTGGATCTTGGCTTGTTTTAAACCAAACAATGGTAGGTAATAAAAAAACACAAACACACAAATTGCAATATATCTACCATTGCTGGCCGGTCTAAGTCAAACCCATGTAATAACTCAGAGGCGTAGCTAGGTTGTCCTGCACCCGGGGCAAAGATTCAGATTGGCGCCCAATTTCTTTCCCGACATCTCCTTCCCCCTCGCCATGTTTGCTTTCTCTACCAATCAATGAGGTGTAATTTTTTTTCACAATGGTTTTAATGTAATTCGAGCATAAAACCATTTCTACATTTTGCAAGCAATATAGTTCTATAAAGTAGTTTAACATAACAATAAATTGGAAGAAAATAAATTAAAGAGGCCACACACAGTCCCCTTGTAGATAGCTCCACACACAGCCCTCTTGTAAATAGCTCCAAACACAGCTGTAGATAGTGTCCTGTAGATAGTGCCACACAAAGTCCCCTTGTAGATAGCTCAACACACAGCCCCCCCTTGTGGATAGCTGCGCACACACAGCCCCCCCTTGTAGATAGCTCCACACAGACCCCAGAACATAGTGCCACACACAGCCCCCCTTGTAGATAGTGCCACACACAGCCCCCTTGTGTCACGTTGGGTACGTGGACCTTGATGGTATGGCAGCTGGCCAAAAGAACACAGGTATCAAAACAGGCTCGGCTGGGACTTAGGCAGCAGGCAGGCACCAGGCGTGGTGAAGGAGGACAGGCGTGGTACTCATCGCAGCACGACTCCAACTCAATACAGCACTTGACCAGTATAGCACGGGATACAGGTTACAGGTAGCAGGAAGGGGAAACACTGGGAACTGGAAACACTTAGGAGACCATTTGCATAGACAGACTAGGGTAACCACAAGAAAGCACAGGCAAGGCAGGAAGGGGCTGGGCCCCTCTTATAGTCCAGGGTGCTCATGGGCTAATTTGGCACTTTAACTCAGGTGTGGGCGCTGGCCCTTTAGGAGCGGGCACGAGCGTGTGTGCACACCCTACGGGACACGGCCAAGAGAAGAGGAAGTGAGCGCTGGCATCTCCTGAGGAGGAGATGGGGGCCAGCGCTCACAGACCCATGGCTGCGGCCGTCAGGAGGTGAGTGAGCCTGACGGCCCGCGGCCATGAGCATGACAGTATCCCCCCTCTTACGCCCCCTCCTCTTGGGGCCAGAGCGAGAGAGAAAATTCTTTAGAAGGTTAGGAGCATTAAGGTTCTCCTCTGGCTCCCAGGACCTCTCTTCAGGACCAAACCCCCTCCAATCCACCAAATAAAAGGTTCTTCCACCCACTCTCTTGCTGTCCAGGATCTCCCTAACCTCAAAAGTATCTGATGAACCGCTGGGAGCCACTGCAGGACTAGGAATCTGGGATTAGCGGTTTAGGACCACAGGTTTCAGAAGGGAGACCTGGAAGGAGTTGGGGATCTTGAGGGTAGGAGACAGCCGTAGTTTGTAGGAGACAGGGTTCATCTGTTGCAAAATCTCAAAGGGTCCGAGGAACCTGGGAGTAAACTTGTACGATGGCGCCCTCAGCCGGATATTCTTAGAGGACAGCCAGACCTTAGTGCCTGGAAGAAACTGGGTTGTCTCTCGTCTTCTTGTGTCTGCCTTTCTTTTCATTCGGTCGACCACCAGCAGAATAGAAGATCGGGTCTGCTGCCAGATTTGTAGAAAGTCCCTAAATGAAGAGTCAGCTTCAGGCACTTGGGACGTAGTGAAAACAGGGAGAGGTATTCGTGGGTCTTGGCCGTAGACAATGAAGAATGGGCTGGAGGCGGTGGACTCGCTAGTGTGGTTGTTGTAGGAGAACTCAGCCCAAGGAAGCAGCTGCACCCAGTCATCATGCTGCTTGGAGATAAAGTGTCGCAGATAGTTCTCCATAATCTGATTTATTCTCTCGACTTGACCATTGGACTGAGGATGGTAGTCTGAGGAAAAGTCCAACTTCACACAGAGGAGTCCGCAGAGGGCTCTCCAGAACTTTGATGTGAACTGAACCCCTCGATCCGACACAATATGCAGAGGCAAGCCTTGCAGATGGCAGATGTGTTTGGATGAAGAGATTGGCCAGTCGGGAAGCAGAAGGTAGGCCGGTTAGTGGAACAAAATGAGCCATCTTGGAGAATCGGTCCACCACCACCCAGACCGTACTGCATCCAGCAGAGGGAGGCAGGTCCGTGACAAAGTCCATAGCAATATGTTGCCAGGGCGCATCGGGCACAGGCAGCGGCTGGAGCAGGCCAGCCGGTGTGGAGTGGGCAACTTTATTTCCTGCACATACAGAGCAGAAGGAGACAAAGTCCGTGATATCTTTGGGCAGGTAGGCCACCAGAACTGACGAGCAATCAGGTCTCGGGTCTTACGGGAAGCCGCGTGACCTGCCAGTTTGGAACTGTGTCCCCAGCGGAGGATTCTTCTTCTGTCTGCCAGACCCACAAAAGTCCTCCTCGGGGGAATGTCTGTAACTTGCAGAGGGTTGACAGGGATGATGCCGGATGGATCAATGATATTCTGTGAACACTCCATAGTGTCCTCTGTCTCGAACGACTTGGACAAGGCATCGGCCCTCACATTCTTGTCGGCCGAACGGTAGTGGAGCTCAAACTGGAAACGGGCAAAGAACAGCGACCACCTGGCTTGTCGGGGATTCAGTCGTTGGGTCGTTTGGAGATAGGTAAGGTTCTTGTGGTCCATGAATATCAAGATGGGATGAACTGCGCCCTCTAATAGATGTCTCCACTGCTCCAGAGCCAATTTGATGGCCAGTAACTCCCTGTCACGTTGGGTATGTGGACCCACTGGACCGTACCGCCTGGACGGTATGGCAGCTGGCCAAAAGGACACGGGTCACAGTCTATAGTTCGTATAGTGTACCTGTGGTACCTCAGACAGTAGCAAGACAGGCTCGGCTGGGACTAGCCAGCAGGCAGGCTCCAGGCGTGGTGTAGCAGGACAGGCATGGTACACAGCACAGCACGACTTCAGCTCAACACGGTACTTGACCAGGATAGCACGGGATACAGGTTACAGGTGGCAGTAACGGGAAACACTGGGAACTGGGAAACACTAGGAGACCATTTGCATAGACAGACTAGGGTAGACAAAAAGGCACAGGCATTGCAGGTAGGGGCACAGCCCTTCTTATAGCCCAGGGTGCTCTGGGAGCAAATAGCTCAATCTCCGACCTATGTGCGCTATGGCTCCTTAAGTCTGAACTGAGCTCGCGAGCGCACCCTGGTGGTCACTGTGAAACAGTTCGGCCGCATGTGCAGACATCTCTGGAGAGAAGGGTGTCGACTGGATGGAAGGAGTTCGTGGTCAGCGACCACGGACGTTGCACTCCCGATCCCCAAACGCGTATTTGCGTTCTAGTGGAAGAGAAGAGTCTAGAGTAATAGCCACAATCTATAGTCTTGCCCTTGGAACCTCTCTGGAACAGGAGTGTGTCGGCACCGACAGAGGAGATGTCCACCTCCAATCTCCAATGAGAACTGTCAAGACACATCTGGATGATGGAGGATAAAGGCTGACGTGCAGGCACTCTTCAGGCTATTAAATGCGGATTCCGTCTCAGGAGTCCACACCTTGGCGTTCATGCCCTTCTTGGTGAGGGTAGAGATAGGAGATGTCAGTGAGGAGAAGTTTGGAATGAACTGTCTGTAGAAATTGGCGAATCCCAGGAAGTGCTGTATGGACCTCAAGCCTTGAGGGCGTGGCCATGCCAGGTCGGACTTTACCTTTTCAGGATCCATTTTGAGACCTCGATTCAAGACGATGTAGCCAAATAAGGGTAGCACATCACTCTCAAACACGCACTTCTCCAACTTGGCGTACAGCAAGCAAAACTTGACGGACATGTCTCTGAAGAGTCATAGGATCTGGAGAAAAAGTCAAGATGTCATCAAGATAGACCACAACACAAACATAGAGGAGGTCACGGAAGATGTCATTAACAAACTCCTTCCGAAGACCGCGGGAGCATTACACTGGCCGAAGGGTTTGACTATTATAGTGTCCGTCATGGGTGTTAAATGCAGTCTTCCATTCGTCAACCCGGCGAATCCGGATTAGGTTGTAAGCCCCATGCAGGTCTAGTTTGGAAAAAATCTTGGTACCACGTATACGATCAAACAGTTCTGAGATCAATGGCAACGGATACCTATTTTTCACCGTAATCTGGTTGAGACCCCGGTAGTCGATACAAGGACGCAGGGAACCATCCTTTTTCTTGACGAAGAACAACCCGGCTCCTGCCGGGGAGGAAGACTTCCGTATGAAGCCCCTCTCCAAGTTCTCTTTAACATAGGCGGACATGGACAGAGTCTCTGGCAAGGAGGGAGGATATACCCTACCACGGGGAAGGGATGCACCAAGAATCAGCTCGATAGGAGCGTCTCCGCCACTTTCTTGCTGAAGACGTCCGAAAATGCAGCATAATGACCAGGCAATCCTGCCAATGACCGAGGCAGAGGAGGCTGAGCCGAACTAATCCGTGCAAGGAAACGGTTGAGACACTCGGGGCCCCACTGGAGAACCTTTTCAGAGTTCCAGTCCAGGACTGGGGCATGTAGTCGGAGCCAAGACAGACCCAGCAGCACAGGGCTAACGGCCTCTGGCAAGACAAAGAACAAGAGGAGCTCGGAGTGGAGAGCTCCCACTTGAAGCCTCAGCGGCTTGGTCACAGCTATAATTTGGTCTGGCAGAGGTAGTCCATTTACAGATGCAACTATCAACGGCCTCTACAGAGGGGTAGTGGGCAATTCGAGAAGATCCACCAGGTCTCTACGAATGAAATTAGCAGCGGATCCAGAGTCCAGTTACGCAGAGACCCGATGCGTTTTTTCGCCGGACATTATGGTCACGGGAATGGACAATTTAGACGAAAGTCCATCTTTATCCAAGGTTGTCTCTCTTACCAACCCTAGGCTTTGGGGCTTTTGGGGACACAGACGCACAGGATGGCCTGCGAGGCCGCAATATAGACAGAGTCCCGAGGTGTGTCTGCATTGTATCTCCTGGGTAGATAGCTTAAACTGGTCCATCCTCACAGACTCCTTAGGAGGATTGGCATCTGAGGACAGCAGAGGTTGCTGCAAAGTAGGGACCGGACTAGGGAGTCTTCCCTCCCAACGAGCTTCTTGGAGCCGTTCTCGGATCCTTATATCGATCCGGGCGGCCAGAAGGATGAGGTCATCCAGGGTAGATGGTAGATCTCGAGCGGCAAGCTCGTCCTTAATCTCAGGAGACAGTCCCTGCCAGAATCTAGCCACTGGGGCCTCATTGTACCACAACAGTTCTCTTGCCAGGATGCGGAAGTGGATGGCGTACTCGCCCACAGAGGTGTCTCCCTGGCATAGGTTTAGCAAGGAGGCGGCTGCAGACTCCTCAAACACCGTGCGAAATGTACAGAGGAACCCCTGGAAGTCACGGGTCTCTGGTCGTTGTCTCTCCCAGATAGGATTCGCCCATGCAAGGGCCCTGCCAGTGAGGAGAGAGACACGATGAAAGCGACCCTTGTGCCATCAGACGAAAATGCACTTGCATACAGGCTGAAGTGGATCTGGCACTGGTTCAAAAATCCACGGCAGGTCCTTGCGTCTCCATCATAGCGGTCAGGAAGTGGCAAAGAAAATCGGGGTTCAGCACTGCCAGGACGTGTAGTCAGAGGATCAATACTGTCAGGAGGTGTAGTAGGAGTATCGGCAGTTTGCACCTCCAGCCATCGTGCAATACTGTCCAAGGTCTGGCGGAGTTGGTCCTGTTGAGACCGGAGGTCTAGCATATCCGCCCGCATCTCTTGTGATGTCATCATGGTCTTGGATTGACCAGCGGGGT
Source organism: Rhinoderma darwinii (assembly GCF_050947455.1). Taxonomy (NCBI): domain Eukaryota; kingdom Metazoa; phylum Chordata; class Amphibia; order Anura; family Rhinodermatidae; genus Rhinoderma; species Rhinoderma darwinii. The sequence goes on from NC_134687.1 coordinate 505,008,966, forward strand.
CCATGGCCTGAGCCTACTGTCACTTTGGGTACGTGGACCCACTCGGCCGTACCGCTTTGACAGTATGGCAGCTGGCCAACAGGACACAGGTCACAGTCTGTAGTTCGTATAGTGTACCTGTGATAGCTCGGACAATAGTAAGACTCGGCTGGGACTAGGCAGCAGGCAGGCGCCAGGCGTGGTATACAGCACAGCACGACTTCAGCAGAACAAGGCACTTGACCCGGATAGCACGGGATACAGGTTACAGGTAGCAGGAACTGGAAACATTGGGAACTTGGGAACACTAGGAGACCATTTGCTTAGACAAACTTAAGGTAAGACAACAAGGCTCAGGCAAGGCAAGAAGGGGCTGGGCCCCTCTTATAGTCCAGGGTGCTCATGGGCTAATTTTGACTCAAACTCAGGTGCGCACCGTGGCCCTTTAAGAGTGGGCGCACCCTACCGGACCCGGCCAAGGTAAGCGGAAGTGAGTGCAGGCGTCTCCTGAGGAGGAGGTGAGTGAGCCTGACAGTCCACGGCCATGGACATGACAATTTGTACTGGTACCGTATATATGTACTGAGCTTCGTTCTGGTGCTGTATATATATGTACTGAGCTTGGTCCTGGAGTTATATTCATCATAACAACCAAGCTCAATACATATATTCAGCACCAAAGAGAAGCTCAGAACATGTATACAACTCCAGAACCAAGCTCCGCATATAAATACAACACCAGAACAAAGCTCAGTACATATATACAGCACCAGAACCAAGCTTAGTAGATATATACAACACCAAAACAAAGCTCAGTAGATATATCCAACACCAGAACAAAACTCAGAACATATATACAACTTCAGAACCAAGCTCAGTACATATATACAGCACCAGAACCAAGCCCAGTATATATATGTCAGAACAACTAAGCTCAAAACATATATATATATATATATATATATATATGTATGTACTGAGCTTTGTTCTGGTGTTGTATATTATGTAGTGAGCTTTGTTTTGGTGCTGTATATATGTACTGAGCTTGGTTCTGATGCTGTATATATGTTTTTAGCTGTGTTCTGGTGCTGCATATATGTACTGAGCTGGTTTCTGGTGCTGTATATATGTACTGAGCTGGGTTCTGGTGCTGTATATATGTACTGAGCTGGGTTCTGGTGCTGTATATATGTACTGATCTTGATTCTGGTGCTGTACATATGTACTGAGTGTAACATTCTTGGTCGCTGACCACGAACTCCTTCCATCCAGTCAACGCCCTTCTCTCCAGAGATATCTGCACATACGGCCGTCCTGTTTCACAGTGACCACCAGGGTGCGCTCTCGAGCTCAGTCCATACTTAAGAAGCCAAAGTGCATGCAGCTGGGAGATTGAGCTGATTGCTCCCAGAGCACCCTGGGCTATAAGAAGGTCCCAGCCTCTTTCTCCCATGCCTGAGCGTTGTTTGTCGTATCCTAGTTTGTCTATGCAAATGGTCTCCTAGTGTATTTTAGTTCCCAGTGTTTCCCGTACCTGTATCCTGTATCCCATGCTGAGCTGTAGTCGTGCTGTGCTGCATACCACGCCTGTATTGCTACACCACGCCTGACGTCTGCCTGTTGGCTAGTCCCAGCCGAGCCTGCCTTGCTACTGTCCGAGCTGCCACAGGTACACTATACGAACTATAGACTGTTTCCTGTGCCCTGTTGGCCAGCTACTATACCGCCAAGGCGGTACGGTCCAGTGGGTCCACGAACCCAACGTGACACTAGGCTTGCTTCTGGTGTTGTATATATGTACTGAGCTTTGTTCTGGTGCTGTATATATGTACTGCACTTCGTTCTGGTGCTGTATAAATGTACTGAGCTTGTTCTGGTGCTGTATATATGTACTGAGCTTGGTTCTGGTGCTGTATATATGTACCGAGCTTTGTTCTGGTGCTGTATATATGTACTGAGCTTGGTTCTGGTGCTGTATATAAGTTCCTAGCTTTGTTTTATTCCTGTATACATGTACTAAGCTTGCTTCTGGTGTTGTATTTAAGTACTAAGCTTTGTTCTGGTGTTGTATATATGTACTGAGCTTTGTTCTGGTGTTGTATATATGTACTGAGCTTGGTCCTGCAGTTATATTCATCATAACAACCAAGCTCAATACATATATACAGCACCAAAGAGAAGCTCAGAACATATATACAACTCCAGAACCAAGCTCTGCATATAAATACAGCACCAGAACAAAGCTCAGTACATATATACAACACCAGAGCCCTGCTCAGTACATATATACAGCACCACAACAAAGCTCCGTACATAAATACAGCACCAGAACAAAGCTCAGTACATATATATGCTGAGCTTGGTTCTAGTGCTGTATTTATGTACTGAGCTTGGTTCTAGGGCTGTATATATGTACTGAGCTTGTTTCTGGTGCTGTATATAAGTTCTTAGCTTTGTTCTGGTCCTGTATACATGTACTGAGCTTGGTTCTGGTGTTGTATTTAGGTTTTAAACTTGGTTTTGGTGTTGTATATATGTACTGAGCTTGGTTCTGGTGTTGTGTATATATATATATATATATATATATATGTACTGAGCTTGGTTCTGGAGTTATATTCATCGTAACAACCAAGCTCAATACATATATACAGCACCATTCAGAAGCTCAGAACATATATACAACTCCATAACCAAGCTCCGCATATAAATACAGCACCAGTACCAAGCTCAGTACATATATACAGCACCACAACAAAGCTTAGTACATATATACAACACCAGGCAGCGCTCGCGAGCTCAGTCCATACTTAAGAAGCCAAAGAGCACGCAGTTGGGAGATTGAGCTGATTGCTCCCAGAGCACCCTGGGCTATAAGAAGGTCCCAGCCTCTTTCTCCCATGCCTGAGCGTTGTTTGTCGTATCCTAGTTTGTCTATGCAAATGGTCTCCTAGTGTCTTTTAGTTCCCAGTGTTTCCCGTACCTGTATCCTGTATCCCATGCTGAGCTGTAGCCGTGCTGTGCTGCATACCACACCTGTATTGCTACACCACACCTGACGTCTGCCTGTTGGCTAAGTCCCAGCCGAGCCTGCCTTGCTACTGTCCGAGCTGCCACAGGTACACTATACGAACTATAGACTGTTTCCTGTGCCCTGTTGGCCAGCTGCTATACCGCCAAGGCGGTACGGTCCAGTGGGTCCACGAACCCAACGTGACACTGAGCTTGCTTCTGGTGTTGTATATATGTACTGAGCTTTGTTCTGGTACTTTATATATGTACTGCACTTCGTTCTGGTGCTGTATATATGTACTGAGCTTTGTTCTGGTGCTGTATATATGTACTGAGCTTTGTTCTGGTGCTGTATATATGTACTGAGCTTGGTTATGGTGCTGTATATATGTACTGAGCTTTGTTCTGGTGCTGTATATATGTACTGAGCTTTGTTCTGGTGCTGTATATAAGTTCCTAGCTTTGTTCTATTCCTGTATACATGTACTGAACTTGGTTCTGGTGTTGTATTTAAGTACTAAGCTCGGTTCTGGTGTTGTATATATGTACTGAGCTTTGTTCTGGTATTGTATATATGTACTGAGCTTGGTCCTGCAGTTATATTCATCATAACAACCAAGCTCAATACATATATACAGCATCAAAGAGAAGCTCAGAACATATATACAACTCCAGAACCAAGCTCTGCATATAAATACAGCAACAGAACAAAGCTCAGTACATATATACACAACACCAGAACGCAGCTCAGTACATATATACAGCACCACAACAAAGCTTAGCACATATATACAGCACCAGAACAAAGCTCATACATATATACAGCACCAGAACCAAGCTCAGTACATATATACAACACTAGAACCAATTTCAGTACATATTTACAACACCAGAACAAAGCTCCGTACATAAATACAGCACCAGAACCAAGCTCAGTACATATATATGCTGAGCTTTGTTCTAGTGCTGTATTTATGTACTGAGCTTGGTGCTGGGGATGTATATATGTACTGAGCTTGTTTCTGGTGCTGTATATAAGTTCCTAGCTTTGTTCTGGTCCTGTATACATGTACTGAGCTTGGTTCTGGTGTTGTATTTAAGTTTTAAACTTGGTTCTGTTGTTGTATATGTGTACTGAGCTTTGTTCTGGTGTTGTGTATATATATATATATATATATATATATATATATATATGTACTGAGCTTGGTTCTGGAGTTATATTCATCATAACAACCAAGCTCAATACATATATACAGCACCAAACAGAAGCTCAGAGCATATATACAACTCCATAACCAAGCTCCGCATATAAATACAGCACCAGTACCAAGCTCAGTACATATATACAGCACCACAACAAAGCTTAGTACATATATACAACACCAGGCAGCGCTCGCGAGCTCAGTCCATACTTAAGAAGCCAAAGAGCACGCAGTTGGGAGATTGAGCTGATTGCTCCCAGAGCACCCTGGGCTATAAGAAGGTCCCAGCCTCTTTCTCCCATGCCTGAGCGTTGTTTGTCGTATCCTAGTTTGTCTATGCAAATGGTCTCCTAGTGTCTTTTAGTTCCCAGTGTTTCCCGTACCTGTATCCTGTATCCCATGCTGAGCTGTAGCCGTGCTGTGCTGCATACCACGCCTGTATTGCTACACCACACCTGACGTCTGCCTGTTGGCTAAGTCCCAGCCGAGCCTGCCTTGCTACTGTCCGAGCTGCCACAGGTACACTATACGAACTATAGACTGTTTCCTGCGCCCTGTTGGCCAGCTGCTATACCGCCAAGGCGGTACGGTCCAGTGTGTCCACGAACCCAACGTGACACTGAGCTTGCTTCTGGTGTTGTATATATGTACTGAGCTTTGTTCTGGTACTTTATATATGTACTGCACTTCGTTCTGGTGCTGTATATATGTACTGAGCTTTGTTCTGGTGCTGTATATATGTACTGAGCTTGGTTATGGTGCTGTATATATGTACTGAGCTTTGTTCTGGTGCTGTATATATGTACTGAGCTTTGTTCTGGTGCTGTATATAAGTTCCTAGCTTTGTTCTATTCCTGTATACATGTACTGAACTTGGTTCTGGTGTTGTATTTAAGTACTAAGCTCGGTTCTGGTGTTGTATATATGTACTGAGCTTTGTTCTGGTATTGTATATATGTACTGAGCTTGGTCCTGCAGTTATATTCATCATAACAACCAAGCTCAATACATATATACAGCAGCAAAGAGAAGCTCAGAACATATATACAACTCCAGAACCAAGCTCTGCATATAAATACAGCAACAGAACAAAGCTCAGTACATATATACACAACACCAGAACGCAGCTCAGTACATATATACAGCACCACAACAAAGCTTAGCACATATATACAGCACCAGAACAAAGCTCATACATATATACAGCACCAGAACCAAGCTCAGTACATATATACAACACTAGAACCAATTTCAGTACATATTTACAACACCAGAACAAAGCTCCGTACATAAATACAGCACCAGAACCAAGCTCAGTACATATATATGCTGAGCTTTGTTCTAGTGCTGTATTTATGTACTGAGCTTGGTGCTGGGGATGTATATATGTACTGAGCTTGTTTCTGGTGCTGTATATAAGTTCCTAGCTTTGTTCTGGTCCTGTATACATGTACTGAGCTTGGTTCTGGTGTTGTATTTAAGTTTTAAACTTGGTTCTGTTGTTGTATATGTGTACTGAGCTTTGTTCTGGTGTTGTGTATATATATATATATATATATATATATATATATATGTACTGAGCTTGGTTCTGGAGTTATATTCATCATAACAACCAAGCTCAATACATATATACAGCACCAAACAGAAGCTCAGAGCATATATACAACTCCATAACCAAGCTCAGCATATAAATACAGCACCAGAACCAAGCTCAGTACATATATACAGCACCACAACAAAGCTTAGTACATATATACAACACCAGAACCAAGCTCAGTACATATATACAATAAAGAGCTAGAGGGACCCCAGTAGTTGGCAGGTATATGAATGAATCAAAGAACTAATGTGCCTGAGGCACAATGAAAAACCCTATTTTCCAACTACTACATCAATGAAAATAAGGTAGAATAAAAAGTAACTTTTAATGATGTACATTTAAGATGTCCAGAATGAAAGATACACAATATATCCAAAGGTTAAAATTTATCCAGAGTAGGCTGGCACGGCATCTAAGTCAAGTATACGCTGCTATAGCGTGGATCAGTGTTTGAAATAAATTGGTGTCACTGCTTGGATCAGCAGCTGCAGACTGCGGAAACAACCGCTACGGCAGATCCTGTTGGGAAATCACCAGTTTAGAGACATACATTCAGCAAAAAATTATATATAGAGACTTGTGTATCACCCTAATTCCCCATTCATATCATAGCGATACCACTTTCATCAAGGGTTGGGAACAAATATTAACTGACAGCTCTTGTTGCGTATGTTGCATTACTTGTTGGAATTTGAGAAGGGAGACTTCATCAAAATTAGTTTGCAGTTAGAAAAAGAAATCATTGACATCCAAACATTTAACTCAGTACCTGAATTTATTGATTGTGAAAGAAAACTGCAAAAGAATATAGAACATCTGCAAAGAGAAATAAAGAAGAGGAAACATAGGAAATACATACGGGATCAAAGAGATTTCGATACAGGACAAGCGTACACCTACCGATCCCGTACCTCTTCTACCCCTTTCTCTAATCGCGACAATAGATCTGTGGATATCTCCGAGACGTACGTGTCGGGCCCTGACGAACCCAGATCCTCTTTTGATGATAGTAGGCTAGGAGCAAAACGAAATATTAAAAATAGAAAATATAATCCATCTAAAAGGACACCTGTTGCCCCTAAAAAAACATTTTCATCATGCCCATGGACAACGCAGCACTACCACTATACCCACTTTAGTACCTTCTTCTGCTCTCTCTCTCTCTCTGCCTACACCTGTGATAGCAAATACATCATCAAACCCACCTATTATGGGGATAAACAGAGATGGTCTTGGGAAAAATACTATGGCTTCAGCGAATATGGGTACGATGGCAACAGCCCCCCCAAAACCTTTCCCTTTTTTAGGACTACACAATGCATCATGGAGCCAAATCAAGTAATAAATAACAAGAATCATGTCACAGACAAAATGCAGATCTGCAACTTGTCATCTGTCCAGCTGAACTCACATCAAGAGACACTCTTATGGAAAGGCCTAACCTACACCCCCACTCCTGCCTTTGATGAGTTTACCTGGTCAAAAGACATTAAAGGGAAGGTGTCACGAAAAAAATGTTTTTTATATAATATTGCTTTTAGTTGTCATTAAAATAAATTTTATTTATTTGTGATTTTGTGTTGTACTTTTTCGTTTTTTCTTTCTTTTACTTCTCTATGGGGGCTGCCATTTTTTTTTCATCTCTGTATGTGTCGATTAACGACACATACAGAGATGGAATACGGCACATACATCCCCATAGAGAATGCGAACGGGAGCCGTTCCATTCACTATAGTGTATGCCGTCTGTGTGGGAACGGCACTTCATTTCCCACTATAACAATCCATCACTTACCTGTCATTCCTACTGTAGAATCGAGCACTGCAGATTCTAAGTGCCTAGACATGCGCACACCGATCACCTTTGAGAATAGCTACGAAATCGACTATGTCCCATTGTTTACGTGATGCACATGCGCACGTTTGCATGCACTGATTGGAGCGCTTAACTTCCATCCTAATTGGCCAGTTTCTATGCCAATCTTTCTGTTTGGAGGTTTGTTCCTTGTTCGGAGATCCTATTGGTCTCTACACAGATGGACTCTTCCAGTATGCACGCCCAAGGTTTTAAAGGGAAGGGAATGTGAACGCGTGTTCATTAGCCCCACTTGGCTCTGGTGTTGTATATATGTATGAGCTGTGTTTTGGTGTTGTATTTATGTACGGAGCTTGATTCTGGTGTTGTATATATGTGCTGAGCTTGCTTCTAGTGCTGTATTTATGTACTGAGCTTGGTTCTGGGGATGTGTATACAAACACTACTGTTCAAAAGTTTAGGGTCACTTAGAAATTTCCTTATTTTTGAAAGAAAAGCACTGTTTTTTTCAATGAAGATAACATTAAATTAATCAGAAATACACTCTATACATTGTTAATGTGCTAAATGACTATTCTAGCTGCAAACATCTGGTTTTTAATGCAATATCTACATAGGTGTGTAGAGGCCCATTTCCAGCAAGCATCACTCCAGTGTTCTAATGGTACATTGTGTTTGTTAACTGTGTTAGAAGGCTAATGGATGATTAGAAAACACTTGAAAACCCTTGTGCAATTATGTTAGCACCGCTGTAAACAGTTTTGCTGTTTAGAGGAGCTATAAAACTGACCTTCCTTTGAGCTAGTTGACAATCTGGAGCATTACATTTGTGGGTTCGAATAAACTCAAAAATGGCTAGAAAAAGGGAGCTTTCATGTGAAACTCGACAGTCTATTCTTGTTCTTAGAAATGAAGGATATTCCATGCGAGAAATTGCCAAGAAACTGAAGATTTCCTACAACGGTGTGTACTACTCCCTTCAGAGGACAGCACACACAGGCTCTAACCAGAGTAGAAAGAGAAGTGGGAGGCCCCGCTGCACAACTGAGCAACAAGACAAGTACATTAGAGTCTCTAGTTTGAGAAATAGACGCCTCACAGGCCCTCAACTGGCAGCTTCATTAAATAGTACCCGCAAAACGCCAGTGTCAACGTCTACAGTGAAGAGGCGACTCCGGTATGCTGGCCTTCAGGGCAGAGTGGCAAAGAAACAGCCATATCTGAGACTGACTAATAAAAGGAAATGATTAATATGGGCAAAAGCACACAGACATTGGACAGAGGAAGATTGGAAAAAAGTGTTATGGACAGACGAATCGAAGTTTGAGGTGTTTGGATCACACAGAAGAACATTTGTGAGACGCAGAACAACTGAAAAGATGCTGGAAGAGTGCCTGACGCCATCTGTCAAGCATGGTGGAGGTAATGTGATGATCTGGGGTTGCTTTGGTGCTGGTAAAGTGGGAGATTTGTACAAGGTAAAAGGGATTTGGAATAAGGAAGGCTATCACTCCATTTTGCAACGCCATGCCATACGCTGTGGACAGCGCTTGATTGGAGCCAATTTCATCCTACAACAGGACAATGACCCAAAGCACACCTCCAAATAATGCAAGAACTATTTAGGGAAGAAGCAGGCAGCTGGTATTCTATCTGTAATGGAGTGGCCAGCGCAGTCACCAGATCTCAACCCCATAGAGCTGTTGTGGAAGCAGCTTGACCGTATGGTACGCAAGAAGTGCCCATAAAGCCAATCCAACTTGTGGGAGGGGCTTCTGGAAGCATGGGGTGAAATTTCTCCCAATTACCTCAGCAAATTAACAGCTAGAATGCCAAAGGTCTGCAATGCTGTAATTGCTGCAAATGGAGCATTCTTTGACGAAAGCAAATTTTGAAGGAGAAAATTATTATTTCAAATAAAAATCATTATTTCTAACCTTGTCAATATCTTGACTATATTTTCTAGACATTTTGCAGCTCATTTGATAAATATAAGTGTGAGTTTTCATGGAAAACACAAAATTGTCTGGGTGACCCCAAACTTTTGAACGGTAGTGTATGTACTGAGCTTAGTTCTGCTGTTGTATTCATGTACTGAGCTTTGTTCTGGTGCTGTATATATGTTCTAAGCTTGATTCTGGTGCTGTATATATGTACTGAGCTTGGTTCAGGTGTTGTATTTATGTATTGCGCTCGGTCCTGGCATCAGATCCGTCGTGGCTTACTGTGCACGCCGCACTGTCCACCACCCTTCTCATGTGCACAGCCTAACTAAATGGGCTGAGCACGTCTAGGATATTGAATGTGCGCATATAGGTCTATACGTAATGGTTTAATATAATGTGTGGGTAGGTATTGTAAGGGGGCAGCCCACTGGATTCCTGTCTCCTGGAGTAGACAGGCACTTTTGGCACAGTAAGAACGGACTACAGTCCAGTCACAGTGTGGTACTACTGGCCTCAGCCAGTTTTATTAGGTAAAAAAGCCGTAGCAAAAAACAAATGAATACTGTAATGTCGGGGTAGGGAGACAGACAGGTGAGCCCTAATCTACCCGCCACTCAGTCCCTGCCTACTTGCAACGACCCGCCCTAGGCGACGGGGTACAACTGGGCGACGGTCCCTACACTCAATAGGTGCACGACAGACAAACAAACAAGGGTACAAAGAAGTCGGGGAAATGGGGAAGTTGCCCACGGAAACACCGTGAGCAACAAGCGAGGTGAACGAGCCGAGTCAAGCCAGGAGATATGCGAGGTACAAAAACGCAGAGCAGAAGAGTGGTCAGTAAAGCCAAGGTCAAATTCAAGCAGAGGGTGGTAGTTCAAGAAGCTGCAGCAGGGCCAGAAAACCAGCAGAGAAGAATCACAAGCAAAGGAGGAACAGGAAAGGCAGGTATAAATAGACAGAGGGCGGGAGCTAGCTCCGTCTGGCCAGGCTGTGATAGGCTCTCCCACTCCTAAGCCTGCCATCCTGAGTGGTGGAAGATGGAGTCAGTCTCACAGACATAGAAGCAGGTGCAGACTGATTACCTATGGGCGTTGACACAGAAGCTGTGTCTGGCAGATCCTTTACAAATACACAATGTAAATCCTAGGCCACCTGGCCACTAACTAAACATGCAGTTCCTAACTACAAAGAGCTGAGCCTAGAGCTCCAACTCCCAAACACAACACCACAGTTGCTTTACAGACATCCAGCTTTCCCAGGAGCCGAGAGAGAGACTGTGAACTCTTCCTCTGTTTAAAGCACACCTCAGCTGTGCAGGTAATTAGCCACAATGCAATATCTGAAGTGGCTAGTGGAATAGGAACCCTCCAAACTCTCCCTATTCCAACAACCAGGCCCTTTTACACAGGTTTTCTAGAAAACCCTTGAGCAAGGAAAACACATTTTCCTTCTAGCTCAATTCCCTGGCTGTTTTAAAATGTATAGGACAGGAACCTGGGTGAGATATACACTCCGTCCACTACTTTTCCCCTGGTCCTGTCACATATCCTCTCCCCCTGTTTCGACCTCGGGGGGCGGAACAATCTGTGCCTCCAAGCAATAGACCCTGGACAGGGCATCTGCGTTTACCTGTTGACGTCCTGGTCTATGCTGGACTACAAAACTGAAGTTTTGTAACGACATGAACCACCGGATCACTCGTCTATTTTTCTCCCAATTTTGGCACATCCATTTGAGTGGGGCATGGTCAGTGACCAATCTGAATGTTCTCCCTATCAGATAATACCTGAGAGCTTCTAAGGCCCATTTTATCGCCAAGCACTCCTTTTCTACAGTGGCATAGTTTTTCTCATGCTCATTTAGTTTTTTATTCAGGTAAATCACCGGATGTTCTTCTCCTCCCCTCAGTTGTGACAATATAGCCCCTACTCCTACATCAGAGGCATCAGTTTGCACCACAAACTCTTTCCTGAAGTCTGGTGTTATTAACACCGGCTGGGCACATAGAGCTTGCTTCAAGCTTTGAAAAGCCTGCTCAGCTTCAGTGGTCCATTTGACCATAACAGAATCTTTACCCTTTGTGAGGTCAGTTAAAGGTGCAGCAATGGTCGCAAAATTTTCGATAAACCGCCGGTAATAACCGGTTAAGCCCAAGAAGGCCCTCACCTGTTTTTTGTTTACCGGCCTGGGCAAGTTCTGAATGGCCTCAACCTTATTTATTTGAGGCTTGATAATACTTCGCCCAATTGTGTACCCCAGGTATTTTGCCTCTTCCTGTCCAACGGCACACTTTTTGGGGTTTGCTGTCAAACCGGCTTCTCGGGGTAGATGACTCTCCCAGTCTGGGCTATGTATGATCACATCATCCAGATGGTCAGCGGCATATTTGTTATGTGGCCTTAGAATTCTGTCCATCAATCGCTGGAAGGTGGCCGGAGCCCCATGCAGACCAAAGGGAAGGAGCACATAGTGAAAGTGCCCCTCAGAGGTGCTAAAGGCTGTTTTTTCTTTGGCTGAATCGGTCAATGGCACTTGCCAGTAGCCTCTGGTAAGGTCTAAGGTTGTGAAATACCTGGCATTACCCAGTCTATCCATTAGCTCATCCACCCATGGCATTGGATAAGCATCAAACTTGGATTCAGCATTCAGCTTCCGGAAGTTATTACAAAAGCGTAAGCTGGCGTCAGGTTTTGGGGTTAAGACTATCGGATTGGACCAATCACTATAACTCCCAGTTTTAGCATCATTTGCATTTCTTCGGCTATTGCTTTACGTCTAGCCTCGGGCACCCTGTAAGGCTTTTGGTTTACCCGGACGCCTGGTTCAGTTATTATATCATGCTTAATTACTTTGGTTCGACCAGACAGCTCAGAAAATACATCTCTGTTGCTCTTTACAAACTCCCCGGCTTCTTGGATTTGAGAACCTGACAGGGTGTTTGGAATTTTTACTTCTGGTATCCCAGAGACCTGAATCACTTTACCCATACTGTTGGTAGCCACCAACACTTCACGGTCCTTCCATGATTTAATTAAATTAACATGATAAATTTGGTAGGGTTTGCGTTTGCCTGGTTGATGCACCCGATAATTTACCTCTCCCACCTTCTCTACAGTTGCATAAGGCCCTTGCCATTTAGCGAGAAATGTACTTTCCACGGTGCAGACTAGTATCAAGACCCTGTCCTCAGGGCTGAAGCTCCTTATCTTAGCAGCCCTATTATAAACCCGGGACTGACTCTCCTGGGCCTGCTGTAAGTGTTCCCTTACCAGGGGCATTACTTTTTCGATTCTGTCCTGCATCTTCGCAATGTGTTCAATCACAGATTTTTATGGGGTAGGTTCATGCTCCCAAGTCTCTTTGGCAATATCTAACAGACCACGGTGGTGTCTGCCATAAACTAACTCGAAAGGGGAAAACCCTGTAGACGCTTGGGGTGCCTCCCGGACAGCAAACATAAGGTAAGGTAAAAGACAATACCAGTCCTTTCCATCCTAGGCCACCACTTTTCTAAGCATCCACTTTAAGGTTTTATTGAACCTCTCCACCAACCCGTCTGTTTGGGGGATGGTAGACTGAGGTACGCAAGTGCGTTATTTTCAACAGTTTACATAACTCTTTTGTAACTTTTGACATGAAGGGTGTCCCTTGGTCTGTGAGTATCTCTTTAGGAATCCCTGTCCGGGTAAACATAGAGAACAACTCTTTGGCAATGGTCTTAGTGGACACCTTCCTTAGTTGCATAGCCTCTGGATAGCGGGTAGCGTAATCAAGGATCACCAGAATATGCTGGTGTCCCCTGGCGGACTTCACCAGAGGTCCTACCAGATCCATTGCAATCCTCTCACAGGGGGTTTCAATAATCGGTAGAGGCACGAGAGGACTCCTAAAATTTGCTACAGGGTTGTGTAATTGACACTGTCGGCAGGATTCACAATATCTTTTTACCTCTTCATGTACCCCTGGCCAATAAAACCTTTGCAAGATACGGTCTTTTGTTTTGTCATAGGCCAGATGTCCCCCTAGCACATGAGTGAGCTAGATCTAACACATTTTGGCGATGAGTCTTAGGCACTACCAATTGTTCCACCACTTGGCCCCCTACTTCACTGACTCTATATAGTAGGTCCCTTTCCATGGCAAAATGGGGAAATATTTTCTCAGCCCCGGGGTCTTGGGGTACCCCATTTATTGCTTATCTCTGGAGACTGGCAAGTCAGGGAGACTGATTTCAGCAAGGTCTTCCTCAACATCTCCTGAAAAAACCTCTAAGGGAGAACTCTCCGTTTCACCCAGGGTCATCCCTACTGCTTGCCCATTGTCAGGCTCTCCCACTGGGATAGGGTCAACCACATTCACATTTATATTGGTCAAACATTTTTCAATCCTTTCCCACATTCCCAAACAAAGGAAAGTCACATCCCACAATTATATTATGCATTAATGTTTTTACAACCCCTACTTCATGGGTTACATTTCCACATGGAGTTTCAAAAGACACCACAGCAGTGGGATAATCTTTTGTATCTCCATGTATGCAGACCACTCCCATCCGCCTGTTTTGCAGTTTTCGGGTGTCCACCAGACTGGCATGGACTAGAGTCACCAGACTACCAGAGTCCAACAGAGCCTCCCCTGAGTGCCCCTCTATCATCAACTGGCAGGTTTGTCGCTCTGTGTTTGGAGAGAACAAGGCATAGTAGGCGGGTCTAGCAAACAGTGATGGTCTCCGCCCACTATCACACTCCATAGCCTCATCCACTATGGGACAATTGGCAGCCATATGGCCCAGGCCTTGACAACACCAGCACACAATGTTTTTTACATTCATAGACCTTTTAGGGCTAACTGGCCTTACGGGCCTGGCTAACACCTCTGTCGCAGTTCTTCTTTACGGGCCCCCTTTAGATTAGGAAGAGTCTTACCCAGTTCAGAGGTCTTCTGGTTCCTTGGGGTTGGCCGAGTAACAGAGAAATCCTGGAGATTGTCCTCCGTATTCAGGTATCTCTCCACGATGGTGACTAGCTGATCCGCATCTTTGGGCTCAGTTTGGCCGACACAGCGTTGTATCCGGATGGGCAGGGCTCTGAAAAATCTGTCCAGGACCACTCTTTCGACGTCCTGTCCAGCAGTGATGACATCTGATTGCAGCTACTTTTTAGCCAGGTGGATTAGGTCGTACATCTGGGACCTTGCTGGTTTATCCGGGTGGAAAGTCCAGGTGTGTACCCGCTGGGCTCTAACTGCAGGTGTCACTCCCAAGCGGGACAGAATTTCATCTTTCAACTTTGGGTATTGCTTGGCCTCTTGCACATTTAAGTCGAAGTAGGCTTTTTGGTGCTCTCCAGTGAGAAACGGAGCAACTGTATCCGCCCACCGATCTCCTGAAAGTCTCTCTCTCTCTGCAGCCCTCTCAAAAATAGTGAGGAATGCTTCCACATCATCCACTGGTGTCTTTTTCTGGAGCGAGGCTTGCACTCTCCTTCCAGCACATGCAGCTTCTGCCTGGACTTGAGGTTTTTCAGCCAACACCTTTATCTGCTCCACCAGATTTTTATTAATCACCTGCTACTCTCTGAAGGCGGCTTGTGTAGACTCTAGAAGCAAACGATTTGTTTCCTGCTGGTTACTATTAGTCTTTTACTGCAGTGCATTAGCCTGTTGCAGCTGAACATTTGCTTGGATCAGCTGTTTAACAACTTCCTCCATGTCTGCAGTGTTTGACTTTTTCTTTAGCACAGCCGATTTAACCCAGGACATCAAACTGGCAAGATTCTTGTGCCAATGCTGATCTTACTGTGCCCACATTCTCGCACCATTTGTAAGGGGGCAGCCCACGGGATCGCTGTCTCCTGGGGTAGATAGGCACTTTTGGCACAGGAAGAACAGACTACAGTCCAGTCACAGTGTGGTACTACTGGCCTCAGCCAGTTTTATTAGGTAAAAAAGCCGTAGCAGAAAACAAATTAATACATAATGTAAATCCTAGGCCGTCTGGCCACTAACTAAACATGCAGTTCCTAACTACAAAGAGCTGAGCCTAGAGTTCCAACTCCCAAACACAACACCACAGTTGCTTTACTTACATCCAGCTTTCCCAGGAGCCGAGAGAGAGACTGTGAACTCTTCCTCTGTTTAAAGCACACCTCAACTGTGCAGGTAATTAGCCACAATGCAATACAATACCTGAAGTGGCTAATGGAATAGGAACCCTCCCAACTCTCCCTATTCCAACAACCAGGCCCTTTTACACAGGTTTTCCAGAAAACCCTTGAGCAAGGAAAACACATTTTCCTTCTAGCTCAATTCCCTGGCTGTTTTAAAATGTATAGGACAGGAACCTGGGTGAGATGTACACTCCGTCCACTACTTTTCCCCTGGTCCTGTCACAGCATGTACGCTTTTGTAATTATATACATAGTGTGGCAATCCACACTAAAACATTCTGAACAGGGAATTTCTTTATTTAGAGTCCACTTTAATGTAGGGGTTATTTGGAATATAGTAATTGTTTCATTTTATTATTAGAATAATTTTCAATGGCGCGATACACCGCAAAACACCGTGAACCACCACATCCCCCCGCGCACGGCGTGTATTTCTTCGTCCACAAAACAGGGAACCTGTTTTTAAAAATTTGAATCCTACCCCTGGTGCCGGCCCAGGAGTAGACTAGTCCAGTCACAGAGTCACCTGACCTCATGTCTGGTCCACTCCCGGGCCGGCACCTACGCCATTCAGAACGCCACTGCATGACCTCCTGGCTTCTCCTAACTGTGAGTGATGTCAGGCAGAGGGGAGAGTGGTAGCGGTGGCAGTGTGGCACTAAGTACAAGGGGAGGGGGTTGTGTGGCATGAAGTACAAGGGGGAGGGGGGTTGTGTGGCACTAAGTACAAATGCTGATCACTGCTGCAGGTCGCCTGTCAGCAGCGATCAACTGTTTTGATACAGCAGCTCTGCGGCGCCCATCCATTCCCTACCTCCGAGTTGCGCCCGGGGTATATACCCCACCTGCCCCCCTAGCTACGCCCCTGAATAACTAGGCCACAGAGATGTTGAGTTTAGAAGCGTAACTTGGTTCTCCTGCACTCAGGGCAAAGATTCAGTTTGGCGTCCCCCCCCCAACTTCTTTCCCAACATCGTCTTCCCCCCTCGCCATGTTTGCTTTCTCTACCAATCAATGAGGTGTATTTTTTTTTAACTTTTTTTAATGTAACCCGAGCATAAAAACATTTGTACATTTTACAAGCAAAATAGTTATATAAGGTAGTTAACATAATAATAAATTAAATGAAAATAAATTAAAGAGGTGAGTGTGCATGACTAATACAGATTGTATATGTAATGATGGGGTAGGGAGACAGACAGGTGAGCCCTAATCTACCCGCCACTCAGTCCCTGCCTACTTGCAACGACCCACCCTAGGCGATGGGGTACAACTGGGCGACGGTCCCTACACTCAATAGGTGCACGACAGACAAACAGACAAGGGTACAAAGAAGCCGGGGAAATGGGGAAGTTGCCCATTTCCCCGGCTTCTTTGTACCCTTGTCTGTTTGTCTGTCGTGCACCTATTGAGTGTAGGGACCGTCGCCCAGTAACACCGTGAGCAACAAGCGAGGTGAACGAGCCAGTCAAACCAGGAGATGAGCGAGGTACAAAACGCAGAGCAGAAGAGTGGTCAGTAAAGCCAAGGTCAAACAAGCAGAGGGTCAGTAGTTCAAGAAGCTGCAGCAGGGCCAGGAAACCAGCAGAGAAGAATCACAAGCAAAGGAGGAACAGGAAAGGCAGGTATAAATAGACAGAGGGCGGGAGCTAGCTCCGTCTGGCCAGGCTGTGATAGGCTCTTCCACTCCTAAGCCTGCCATCCTGAGTGGTGGAAGATGGAGTCAGTCTCACAGACATAGAAGCAGGTGCAGACTGATTACCTATGGGCGTTGACACAGAAGCTGTGTCTGGCAAATCCTTTACAGTATAACTGAGGGTAATGAGAATATATGGTGACATAATCAACAGCCTCTTCTTGTAGTCAATACCACACACACCTCCCCTTGTAGATAGTGCCACACCCCCCTTGTAGATAGTGCCACACGACCCCTCTTTATAGATAGTGCCACACAGCCCCCACTGTAGATACTGCCAAACTCCCTCTAGTAGATAGTACCACACATGTCCCCTTGTAGATAGTGCCAATCACACCCCCCTGTAGATAGTGCCGCACACCCTCCTTGTAGATATTGCCACACTCCCCCCTAGTAGATAGTGCCACACCCACCTTACATAGTGCCAAACACACCCCCTGTAGATAGTGCTACACCCCCCTTGTAGATAAAGCCACACAGACCACCCTTGTAGATTGTGCCACACACACACTCTCTTATAAATAGTCCCATCCCCCCTTGTAGATAAAGCCACATAGCCCACCGTGTAGATAAAGCCACATAGCCCCCACTTGTAGATAGTGCCACACGACCCCCTGTAGATAGCGCTGCACCCGCCCTCCTTGTAGATAGCGCCATTGAGGCTCCAACTAGGAGTGGAATTCAAAGCCAGAGCGTCGGCAATGCTCTGGCCGGTGATTCCGCACCTGGAGGAGCCACTGACATTACTGTCCATATATGCATAGTGACGTCAGAAAATCCCCCTAGAATCGGAGTACCCTGCCAAACCATCGGCAGCGCTCCGGCCGGGTATTCTGCTCCAGGAGGAGTAAATTGCAGAGCATGGAGCGGATAGTTACCTGCTCTGCCTAATATTCAATTGTATCTGCGTTCTGAGATACAATTGAATAAAGCAGTTGCTGAGACCCGTCAGGAAAATTTATTTGCTGGGACTGTCTCTGTAATTTCGGGACATCGCCTGCAAATTCAAATACGCCCATGCCGCAAGGCGCCCCAACCTTCCTTCTCTCCTAGTTGCGTCTGGGGCAAATACCCTACCTGCCCCCCCCCCCCCCCCCCCCCCCCCGAGCTATACCTCTGGTTGTGACCATAGTGATATAGGACCACTTTGTTCAATGACTGCCATGGGATGTTACATGACATGAAATGTCACTGGAATCTACACTTAATAAATGATGCAGTAACATGATGTTTAGCTACTATACACACAATATTACTGGAATCTAGTCATCATGAATACCACTTTCTCTATGTGAATTCCACTAATAATTAAATTACAAAGTGTTTGGTTTTTCCTAAAAATTCAAGTGCATTGAAAAAAGGGAATATTAAAAAATAAAAAAATACATTGTTGATTCCTAAAATTAGAGGAGAGCCCAGTAAAGAAGGTGAGGATCAAGTCAAAAGTTAACATGACATTGACATAAATAAAATGACATCTAAGTGGATTATTAGACACCTAGAATTAACAGTAGGAGTTAGTATGTGGAGATTGATGTGGATTGTGACTTGGATCTATACAATGTTCCCATGACAATGGTGAATGTCAGACTTTGAAAATAAGTTTTACCATGTGGCCACAGAAGAAGAAAAGCTCCAGCTTGACGTGCATAAGGTAAAAACAATAAACTGAAGCACACACACTTTACAAATCCCCAGCCGCACCCATGCCAGCTGTTCTATGGTTGTAATGACGGGGTAGGGAGACGGACAAGTGAACCCTAATCTACCCGCAACCCAGTCCCTGCCTACTTGCACGGCCCAACCTAGGCGACGGCGTACAACTGGGCGACGGTCCCTACACTCAATATGTGCACGACAGACAACACAAGACAGGGTACACAAAAGAGAGGGAAGTGGGACAGTTGCCCACGGCAACACTGTGAGCAACAGGAGTAGTGGACGAGCCGAGTCAAACCAGGAGAGTACCTGGTAACAAAAGCAGAGCAGAAGAATAGTCAGTCAGGGGGCGGAGCTTGCTACGCTGAGAGATGGAAGTGTGATCCCGGAGCTCTTCCTCACACTCATCAAATCTATAGCATAACACCGACTACTTACCGTTAGACATGTGAAAAACGGGTAAGGACAAGACCAAGGATGCGGGGGGAACCCCTCGGCACCCCAAACCTGTGCCTGAGATGGATAAATTCTTTAAGAAGAGAGGGGCTTCTGCGGCGGGAAGATGCAAGATGGCGCTGGAACTTTCACACGAGGATCAGAGGGCGGAGGACTCAGACAGCTCGTACGCTACCTCGGAGTGTGCAGGGGAGATAGATGCTGAACCTATTTCCAGGGCTTATCTGAAGGAGACCCTGATGCAGGCTCTCACCCCCGTGATGAACGACCTCAGGGAAATTAGGGCTGACATGCACCATATTGGACACAGGGTCCTCGCCCTGGAAGAGACGCAAGCGTCCATTTTGGATCAACAAGACGCTCAACATAAAACAGCGAAAGAACATGCTGATCATTTTAATACCCTGTATATACACTTGGAGGACCAGGAGAACAGGAGTAGGCGAAAGAATATTAGGCTACGGGGCCTCCCGGAATCGGTGACTGTGGACTAGCTGGCAGGTGAAGATCGGGTCGCTTCCTTAGTGATCGAGCAGGTACACAGGGCATTGAGGCCTAAACCCACTGACACGGAACCCCCAAGAGATGTCATATGTGGCATCTTAAGTTTTGTGCACACGGCGGCCATTTTAAACGCGGCACGAGAGGCCACGGAGCTTGAATTTGAAGGAGCTAAACTGGCGGTATACCAAGATCTAGCAGCCAGCACGTTAGTGAAACGTCGCATCTTAAAACCGGTCACGGATGCTTTGCGGGCCCACAAGCTACCGGTAAGATGGCTCTTTCCATTTGGGCTGGCGACCATGAGAGCGGGGAGGCAGATTACCATACGTACGCCAGAAGATCTGGAGAAAGCGTGGCAAGTGCTGGATATGGATCCTATAACTGTCCCCTCTTGGATGCCAGTGGCTATGGATTTAACAAGGCCCAAAACTCGCCGACCATGGAAACCAGTGGCGAACGCCAAATCGCCGAAGAGGCAGAATCGTCTTTCCTCAGGAGGGGCTACCTGATTACCAGATGGGACTAGGAGCTGGCTGCGGTTAATGGCGATTATGGAGCTGGAGCTGATACTTTACAGAAGATTCGAGCTGGTTTTTCCTTTGATGGCATGATAGTTGGTTTTTATCTATGAGAATGCATAGCTGCCTTTCTGGGATATACCCCCCATAGAATAGATTATTTTTTCCTTTCTGCAGCTCTTCTGCCAAACTTGCAGCATGCTGAAATTGGGAATCTTACGGTTTCGGATCATGCCCTGGTATGCATCACCCTGGAATTAGGGTGTATTCCTCAGAGGGAGTGGCTCTGGAGACTTAATGACAAGATTATTGCACAAGATGAAAATAGTGCGGTGTTAGCTTCCAAGTTGGAGGAATTTTTTCAAATTAATGATTCCCCACAGGTGTCCAGACCCATTCTCTGGGAAACACATAAGGCATACATGAGGGGGGAGCTTATCGCGTTGGCCTCTTACCTTAAGAGGCAACGTTCTAAGCATATTTTACGCTTGTTGAAACAAATATCTGACACTGAGAGATTACATAAACAGGGGGGATCCCATTTAGAATATAAATTGCTGTGCTCAATACGCCAAGAGCTCAAGGACCTTCTTAATTATAAAGCCACTAAGGCATACAGGGGGGCTGTTTCCCAGACGTATATGCATGGAGATAGAGGCTCTAAGTTTATGACCAGGTTAATTAAACAGAGGCAAGCAAAAGTTTTTATAGAAGCTGTTAAAAATTATAAAAGGAGTGAGAGTGACCTCAACGCCGCATATTGCTGAGGCCTTTCAGACTTTTTATTCCCAGCTCTATAATTTACCTACTGACGCTGGGGGGGCCCTCCCTCATACACTGGACAGGCAGGAACGTATAACCGCTTTCCTGTCAGATATATTAACACCTCAACTCACCAAGACACAAGGTGAGACGCTTTTAGCGCCCATCACGGAGGAAGAAGTGGGTAGGATCTTGGACTCTATCCCTTCAGGGAAGAGCCCGGGCCAGATGGGCTGCCTATCTCTTTTTATAAAAAATTTCGGAAACAACTGATCCCAAAATTCACTGCAGTTTGTAACTCTCTGCTAGGTGGATCCTCTCTTCCCGCACAGTCTTTGGAAGCATTTGTCACCATTCTTCCTAAGGAGGGGAAGGACCCTGAGCAATGCGGAAGCTATAGACCCATCTCACTATTAAATTGTGATGTTAAGTGGTGGGCAAAAATCTTGGCGACACGCATGCAATCACTCTTGCCCTTGATTATTGAAGAGGAGCAAATGGGATTTGTGAAGGGGAGAGAGGGTAAACACAATGTAAGCAGAGTGTTGCATGCGATTTTACAGGTGCGTAAAACTAGGGGATCTATGGTGCTTCTAGGCACTGATGCCGAAAAAGCCTTTGACAGGGTCTGTTGGGAGTACATGAGGAGAGCACTACTGAAATTTAATTTTCCACCCATATTCATAAATGCTATCTTCTCATTGTATAGAGTACCGTCTGCTAGGATTCAGGTTAATGGATCCTTGTCTGCTCCCTTTTCCATATCAAACGGGACCAGGCAGGGGTGTCCTCTGTCCCCGTCACTTTTTGTTATTATGCTGGAACCGCTGCTTTTAAAATTTAGACAGACTGAGGGCATCCAGGGTCTTCGGGTGGGAGGACGCGTACATAAGACGGCAGCCTTTGCAGATGATCTATTGCTGATGGTTACGAATCCACTCACTGCCCTCCCGTTGATCCTGGATGTTTTTGCTCGGTTCGGGGATATATCCAATTTTAAAATTAATTATGGGAAATCGGAGGCCCTAGGTATCTCCTTGCCAAAAGATCAACTCACATATTTGAAATCCATTTCCTCGTTTAGATGGCAATCTTCAGCTATTCAATATTTAGGCATTAAGATTCCAGCGGACCCCAAAGATATATTCTCCCTGAATTTTGCCCCTTTAGTATTAAAGATAAAAAAATTCTTGTCCACAATTAATATTCCATTCCTTTCTTGGATTGGCAGGAAAAATCTATTGGCCACTTATGTGCTCCCACAGATCCTGTATCCATTACAGAGTGTTCCCATAGATCTCCCGGTTAGTTATTTCAATAGATTCAAGCGGCTATTTATTAACTTCCTGTGGAAGGGAAGACATCCCAGACTGGCTCACAGATTACTCATTTTGAAAAAGAAACAGGGGGGCTTATCCTTACCAGATATAGGATTATATTATACGGCCATTCAACTACTTCGTTGGTCACAGCTTGCTAATGTATCTCTTACCCATAGTTATTTAGATTTGGAGAGACGGGTTCTATCGGAGGAATATCTCCACTTACTTTGGGTTAAATTGCCGCTACCGCCAAAAACGCTTCTAGTTAGTGACATGACGAGAGGTATGCTTAAAGTCTGCCAGAGGTCTGAAGTACTGAATATGGCCAGGGGTTACCTGTCCCCGATAGCTCCACTGGGGGCCCTACCTTACTTTACAGATAGAGATGATTCTCTAGGTTCGACATTATGGCCTCTCTTGAACTATCTTCGGGTTAGAGAGGTTACAACGGGAAGGGCTGTTCCGGATTTGAGTGTGATGTTGGGAAGCTCTAGTGATAAAGGGGGGATGACTTGTGCCGGGAATGTTACATTTCTCCACCAAAAGGGTTTTGAATCAGAATGCTGCAAGTTCTTGGCTAAGGCTCCTACTCCATATCCAGATCCTACCTGGATGGAGAACTATGCTCTTATATCACAATCTCCCGCTAAAGCTTTATCAAAAATGTATACTAATATTCTGATGGATCTCACCCCTACCAAACCCTCTTTTCTACTGGCCTGGGAGAGGGAGCTAAATATTGTGTTCTCACAAAGAGAAGTCTCCATTATTTTATCTAGATCTCATGGGTTTTCATGCTGTGTGAGGCATCAGGAGAATTCCTACAAATTGCTAACACGCTGGTACAGAACTCCGGCATATCTATACCAGATTCGTCTTATTGCCTCAAATGTATGTTGGAGGTGTGGGTTGGCTCCTGGATCCCTGTCACATATATGGTGGTACTGCTCCAAAATTAGACCTTTCTGGGGTCAGGTGGAAAAGGCTATCAATGATGTTGTTGGTGGCTCTCTGGTATTATCACCTGGCCTGATCCTTCTATGGCTTCCATCTGGAGATTTTATCCCTGTACGGAGAAACTTGGCTACTTTGATGGTGTCGGTGGCTAAATTGTTGATACCGCTGAAGTGGCAGAGTGAAGACCCCACTTCCATGGATTTGTGGTGGTCCAGGGTCCATCAGTTACATTCACTGGAGGAGCTCGTGGGTTGGCATACCTTCTCGCGGGAGCTGTTTCTGAAGGTTTGGAAGCCATGGAGGGATTATCACAAGAGACTGGAGCAGGGTGGGGACTGGACACCTAAACATACTCAGTAAGGGGGAGGGGATTAAGATCCAGGTGGAGACCCAGACTTGATTCAGGTTGGGTCCCAGGAAATCCTTCACAGAATATCTACATAGAATCTGTATGGCTAAAACCTATGATACTCATGATATGTTGTATCCATTCGCTGATTACATCCGAGAGATACTAAGAGATACTAAAATGAGGGATGGGGGTGCGGAAGGTTTTTTGAGAAGACAAATATGCTTATCAGAATGATAATGCATTCCCTGGTCCTCTACTGCTAGAGACATGGCTTGTTGTTTGTCTTGTATGTCCATTTTTTTCTTGTTGATTATTGTCCGATAAAAAGATTGGGTTTTGCTCAGTGAATTACTTTCATGAATATTTTCTATCTTGATCATATGTTATGCGGGAATTGCCTAATTGCAATTTGGATATATGAAAGTGATTGCCTTAGATGCACTGCTTTTATAATGTTTTATATGTTATGTTGTTTCTTATTGCAAAAATGTGTCTTTAAAATAAAGAATTTATAAAAAAAAAAAGAATAGTCAGTCAATCAAGCCAGGGTCGATATGAAGCAGGCCAATTGTAAGTAGCAGGAACAGCAGAGCCAGGAACCAGAGAGAATCACAGGCACAGGACAAGCCGCAAATGCAGGTATACATAGACCAAGGGCGGGAGCTAGAACCGTCTGACCAGGCTGTGAAAGGTTCTCCCACTCCTCAGCCTCCCAGCCTGAGTGGTAGCAGAATGAGTCACTCTAGCAGAGCTAGGCACAGATGCAGGCTGATTAACCACGGGCATCGACACAGAAGCTGTGTCAGGCAAATCCTTTACAGTACCCCCCCCCCTTTATGAGGGGCCACTGGACCCTTCCTACGTGCACCTGGCTTGTTGGGGAACCAAAGATGGAACTTCCTGAGCAATAACCCGGCGTGAACATCCCGGGCGGGTACCCAAGTCCTTTCCTCAGGCCCGTATCCTCTCCAATGGACCAGGTACTGGAGGGAGTCTTGGACCATCCTGCTGTCCATAATCTTGGCCACCTCAAATTCTACCCCTTCAGGAGTGAGAACAGGGACAGGAGGTTTCCTCGAGGTAGCCAAGGATGGGGAGCATCTTTTCAGGAGGGAGGCATGGAACACGTTGTGTATCTGAAAGGACGGGGGTAACTCCAGCCAGAAGGAGACAGGGTTAAAGACCTCAATGATCTTGTACGACCCTATATACCGGGGATCAAATTTTTTGGACGGGACTTTAAGGCGCAAATGTTTTGAGGACAGCCACACCAGATCCCCGACCACAAACAAGGGGCCAGTAGAACGTCTCTTATCTGCCTGAGTCTTTTGGATGCTCTGGGACGCCTCAAGGTTCTTCTAAACATGGGCCCAGACTGTGCACAGATCATGATGAACGACATCTACCTCGGGATTGTTGGATCCACCAGGTGAAACGGAGGAGAACCGTGGATTAAACCCAAAATTATAGAAAAAGCGGGAGACCCCCGACGAGTTACTGACCCGGTTATTAAGGGAAAATTCGGCGAGGGGAATGAAGGAGACCCAATCATCTTGACAGTCAGAGATAAAACACCTTAAATATTGTTCTAGAGACTGATTAGTCCTCTCAGTTTGGCCATTAGTTTCAGGATGGAAGGCCGAGGAGAAGGACAGATCAATCTCCAACTTCTTACAGAAGGCTCTCCAAAATAATGAAACAAATTGTACCCCTCTGTCAGAAACAATATTGACAGGAACCCCATGTAGACGCAGGATGTGTTTGACAAACAAGGTAGCTAACGTCTTAGCATTGGGTAGTTTCTTGAGGGGCACAAAGTGGCACATCTTACTGAAGCAGTCTACTACAACCCACACCACCGACTTGCCGTGGGATGGAGGCAGATCGGTGATAAAATCCATGCAGATATGGGTCCAAGGTCTCTGGGGAATGGGCAAAGAACATAGTAATCCCGTAGGTCAGGACCTGGGAGTCTTGGACCATCCTGCTGTCCACAATCTTGACCACCTCGAATTCTACCCCTTTAGGATTATGTAATGACAGGGTAGGGAGACGGACAAGTGAGCCCTAATCTACCCACAACCCAGTCCCTGCCTACTTGCACGGCCCATCCTAGGCAACGGCGTACAACTGGGCGACGGTCCCTACACTCAATATGTGCACGACAGACAACACAAGACAGGGTACACAAAAGAGAGGGAAGTGGGACAGTTGCCCACGGCAACACCGTGAGCAACAGGAGTAGTGGACGAGCCGAGTCAAACCAGGAGAGTACGTGGTAACAAAAGCAGAGCAGAAGAATAGTCAGTCAATCAAGCCAGGGTCGATATGAAGCAGGTCAATTGTAAGTAGCAGGAACAGCAGAGCCAGGAACCAGAGAGAATCACAGGCACAGGACAAGCCACAAATGCAGGTATACATAGACCAAGGGCGGGAGCTAGAACCGTCTGACCAGGCTGTGAAAGGTTCTCCCACTCCTCAGCCTCCCAGCCTGAGTGGTAGCAGAATGAGTCACTCTAGCAGAGCTAGGCACAGATGCAGGCTGATTAACCACGGGCGTCGACACAGAAGCTGTGTCAGGCAAATCCTTTACAGTACCCCCCCCCCCCTTTATGAGGGGCCACTGGACCCTTCCTACGTGCACCTGGCTTGTTGGGGAACCAAAGATGGAACTTCCTGAGCAATAACCCGGCGTGAACATCCCGGGCGGGTACCCAAGTCCTTTCCTCAGGCCCGTATCCTCTCCAATGGACCAGGTACTGGAGGGAGTCTTGGACCATCCTGCTGTCCATAATCTTGGCCACCTCGAATTCTACCCCTTCAGGAGTGAGAACAGGGACAGGAGGTTTCCTCGAGGTAGCCAAGGATGGGGAGCATCTTTTCAGGAGGGAGGCATGGAACACGTTGTGTATCTGAAAGGACGGGGGTAACTCCAGCCAGAAGGAGACAGAGTTAAAGACCTCAATGATCTTGTACGACCCTATATACCGGGGATCAAATTTTTTGGACGGGACTTTAAGGCGCAAATGTTTTGAGGACAGCCACACCAGATCCCCGACCACAAACAAGGGGCCAGTAGAACGTCTCTTATCTGCCTGAGTCATTTGGAGTCTCTGGGACGCCTCAAGGTTCTTCTAAACATGGGCCCAGACTGTGCACAGATCCTGATGAACGACATCTACCTCGGGATTGTTGGAACCACCAGGTGAAACGGAGGAGAACCGTGTATTAAACCCAAAATTACAGAAAAAGGGGGAGACCCCCGACGAGTTACTGACCCGGTTATTAAGGGAAAATTCGGCGAGGGGAATGAAGGAGACCCAATCATCTTGACAGTCAGAGATAAAACACCTTAAATATTGTTCTAGAGACTGATTAGTCCACTCAGTTTGGCCATTAGTTTCAGGATGGAAGGCCGAGGAGAAGGACAGATCAATCTCCAACTTCTTACAGAAGGCTCTCCAAAACAATGAAACAAATTGTACCCCTCTGTCAGAAACAATATTGACAGGAACCCCATGTAGACGCAGGATGTGTTTGACAAACAAGGTAGCTAACGTCTTGGCATTGGGTATTTTCTTGAGGGGTACAAAGTTTGACATCTTGCTGAAGCGGTCTACTACAACCCACACCACCGACTTGCCGTGGGATGGAGGCAGATCGGTGATAAAATCCATGCAGATATGGGTCCAAGGTCTCTGGGGAATGGGCAAAGAACATAGTAATCCCGTAGGTCGGGACCTAGGAGTCTTGGACCATCTTGCTGTCCACAATCTTGACCACCTCGAATTCTACCCCTTTAGGATTATGTAATGACAAGGTAGGGAGACGGACAAGTGAGCCCTAATCTACCCGCAACCCAGTCCCTGCCTACTTGCACGGCCCGTCCCAGGCGACGGCGTACAACTGGGCGACGGTCTCTACACTCAATATGTGCACGACAGACAACACAAGACAGGGTACACAGAAGAGAGGGAAGTGGGACAGTTGCCCACGGCAACACCATGAGCAACAGGAGTAGTGAACGAGCCGAGTCAAACCAGGAGAGTACGTGGTAACAAAAGCAGAGCAGAAGAATAGTCAGTCAATCAAGCCAGGGTCGATATGAAGCAGGTCAATTGTAAGTAGCAGGAACAGCAGAGCCCGGAACCAGAGAGAATCACAGGCACAGGACAAGCAGCAAATGCAGGTATACATACACCAAGGGCGGGAGCTAGAACCGTCTGGCGAGGCTGTGATAGGTTCTCCCACTCCTCAGCCTCCCAGCCTGAGCGGTAGCAGAACGAGTCACTCTAGCAGAGCTAGGCACAGATGCAGGCTGATTAATAACGGGCGGTCGACACAGAAGCTGTGTCAGGCAAATCCTTTACAATCGTTCCCTGACGGTTTTTGTTTACGTGGCTGCAGCGATGATGTGTCGTACCCATGGTCGCAGTGGTGATATCAGTATGGTCGGCATACCACCGTTGAGGTTAATGATTGTTTACATTTTCAAAGTAACGGCAGTATGCAAACCACCAAAGCAATGACAGACTTCAAATTTGTCCACTCTGTCTACAACTAGCAGTAAGAGAATCAGTGAAAATTCTTTGCCAATTATGGAGCCATATTTCCTCCACATGTGATAATAGAGCCTTGAATTTGGAGCCATATTTCAGCATTTCAGTCTCTATTAGCAGGAAATACAGCTCCGTAACAGGAAATGTACCCATATGCAAAGTGTTGGATGATGGGATTTTTAAGGATTTTCAAGATAGATCTATCAATTATATTTTAGTTTGTTTTTTTTTAGCATGTTTTAAGTCAGATACATCCCTATTAATACACACTTTTCCCTTGCCCTGAATAGGACAGATCATTGCCCTTCTGGTCCCAGCTGCCAGGGAGAAGAAAATAGTGGCTGGGAAAAACCCAAGGTATTCACCTAGATTTGTAGTGAGCATGTTAACCCTGCAGGTGTTTTGCAGAAATTAGTGTGCACTCGATGTTGCAGAGTGAAAATGGGATTTTTTTTCCATAGATATGCCAATATGTGGTGCCCAGCTTGTGCCACCATAACCAGACAGCTCTCTAATTATTATGCGGTGTTTCCCGGTTTTAGAAACACCCTGCATGTGGCCCTAATAATTTGCCTGGACATTCGACAGGGCTCAGGAGTGAAAAATGTAAAATTGAGGCCTAACTTGGTGACTTACAAAGTATTGGTTCAAAATTGCAGAGGCTCAGATGTGAAATAATAAAAGAAACCCCTAAGAAGTGACCCCATTTTGGAAACTGCACCCCTCAAGGAA
This sequence comes from Rhinoderma darwinii, assembly GCF_050947455.1. Taxonomy (NCBI): domain Eukaryota; kingdom Metazoa; phylum Chordata; class Amphibia; order Anura; family Rhinodermatidae; genus Rhinoderma; species Rhinoderma darwinii. The sequence goes on from NC_134687.1 coordinate 505,038,205, forward strand.
TTTAATAAGGGGTGTAGTGAGAATTTTCACCCTACAGGACTTTTCCATCAATTATTGCGCTGCTGATGGTGCAAAGTAAAAATTTTAATTTGTCCCTAGATACCCGTATGCCATTTCAGTGGCAAATATGTCATGCCCAGCTTGTGCCACTGGAGACACACACCCCAAAAATTGTTAAATTGTTAAAAGGGTTCTCCTGGGTATGGCGATGCCATATATGTGGAAGTAAACAGCTGTTTGGGCACGCTGTAAGGTTCAGAGGGGAGGGAGAACCATTTGGCTTTTGAAGCATGAATTTTGCTTGGTCGTACTTTTGTTCGTGTATTGCTGGTGTTTCCGTTTATAATGTGGGGGCACATGTAAGCTGGGCAGAGTACATCAGGGGCATAGTCAGGTGGTATAATAATTGGGTTAAAAAAAACTATAAAATAATCCATAGATGTGTGATACGCTGTGAGACAATACTTTCTGCACAGGCCAGTGTCGCACTAATAAATGTCCTTCCTTATCCACATTTTGGTTCACACTCCGCACCTTTGCAGTTCGGGGAATTTTGCTGGGAAATGTTGTCCTGGTATAATACGGGCACCCTCGCTTCCAGCGGATATGTTTGGGCCCTCGCCTTCCTGGTTCCCTAATTTTAGGGCCTTGATAATTTGCCTCTTGAAACAGCTTATTCGAGCCTTAACTAATTTTATTTTTTCATAGACGTAGTGGTATGAGGGCTGTTTTTTTGCGGGATGAGCTATAGTTTTTATTGGTACCATTTTGGGGCACATGCGACTTTTTGATCACTTTTTATTCTATTTTTTGGGAGGCAAGGTGACCAAAAAACTGCAATTCTAGCATAGTTATTCATTTATTTTTATAAAGTGTTCACCACGCGTTATAAACTACGTTAACTTTATTCTGCGGGTCTATTTGATTCCAGCGATACCAAATTTGTAGCACTTTTTTATGTTTTACAACGTTTTACACAGTAAAATTACTTTTGTAAAAAGAATGTATTTTTTCTGTCGCCAAGTTATGAGAACCATAACGTTTTAATTTTTTTTTCGACAGAGCTGATTGAGGGCTTGTTTTTTTGCGAGACGAGCTATAGTTTTTATATTCACCATTTTTGGATACATGTGACTTCTTGATCCCTTTTTATTCCAATATTTGAAGGGCAAAGTGACCAAAAAATAGAAATTCTGGTGTCGTTTTTTGCATTTTTTTTTATTATGCCGTTCACCGCGTGGAATATATAACATACTATTTTTATAGTTTAGGCCATTACAGTCGCGGCGATACCAAATATTTTTAGTTTATTTATTTTTTTCAATAATAATGGACTTGATAAGGGAAAAGGGCGATTGTGTTTTATTTTATTACTTAAAACTTTTATGTTTTAAAACTTTTTTTTACACTTTTTTAACACTTGTTTTTTTTAAGTCCAACTAGGGGACTTGAAGGTCCAACTTTCTGTTGTTTTTTTTTCTAATACATTGCACTACCTATGTAGTGCAATGTATTAGATCTCTCAGTCTGTCACATCCATGGCCGCGAACCGTCAGGTTTACTCACCCCCTGACGGCCGCAGCCATGGTCCTTTGAGCGCTGGCCCGCATCTCCTCCTCAGGAGACGCCAGCGCTCACTTCCGCTTTGCTCTGCTGTGTCCCATAGGGTGCGCGCGCACGCTCGTGCCCGGTCTTAAAGGGCCAGTGCGTGCACCTGGATCATTTGTTAATTAGCCCATGATCCTGGACTATAAGAAGGGCTTTGCCCCTTTCTGCCTTGCCTGAGCTTTGTTGTCGTTACCTATGCTCATCTAGGCAAATGGACCCTTAATTATCTTCCAGTTCCGTGTTCCCATTCCTGCTTCCTGTAACCTGTATCCCGTGTAATCCTGGTCCAAGTGCCGTACAGTATTGGAGTTGTGCTGCGCTGAGTCTACGCCTGCTCCGCTACACCAAGCCTGGTGCCTGCCTGCTGCCAAAGTCCCATCTGAACCTGTCCAGCTACTGTCTAAAGTTACCACAGGTACACCTATTGAACTATAGACTTTGTCCTGTTGGCCAGCTGCCATACCATCAAGGCGGTACAGCCCAGTGGGTCCACATACCCTACGTGACACAATCATTCACTCAAAGCAAGCCGATTGGGAAGAAATTTCTGAACAATATCTGAATGCAATTGTAGAAAGAATGCCTCGATTGTGTAAAGCTAAGTTTCAGCTAAGTGTTACGTCCATGGCCGGGATCGTCAGGGGGTGAGTTAGAACGGCGACCCCCGGCCATGGACGTAACATGGACGTAACATCATGGACATCTCTCTGCTCGGCGTCCTCCTCCTCCTGGCAGACGCCGGCACTCTCTCCCAGGTCCTCGTGCTGTTTCCCGCGGGGCGCGCGCGCCCGCGCGTGCACGGCCTTAAAGGGCCAGTACACGTCCAGCTGTCAAAAATCAATTATCAGCCCAAATGGCTTCTGGACTATAAAAAGGGGCTCTGCCCACTGGTTCCTTGCCTGAGCGTTATTGTATACCCTAGTCTGTCTTGCTAAAGGTCTCCCAGTGTTTTCCAGTTCCCAGTGTTACCCGTTCCTGCTGCCTGTACCCTGCATCCCGTACTATCGTTACCTGCTGTGAAAGCCAAGTCGTATCTTCCGCTGCATCCGCGGCGTCACCTGCTGTGAAAGCCAAGTCGTGTCTTCCCGCTGCATCCGCGGCGTCACCTGCTGTGAAAGCCAAGTCGTGTCTACCCGCTGCATTCGCGGCATCACCTGCTGTGAAAGCCAAGTCGTGTTCCTGCCACTGTCTACTTTGCCTCAGTTACCCGTTCTGAACTATAGACATTGTTTTGTACCTTGTTGGCCAGCTGCTACCCCGCTACGCGGTACGGCCCAGTGGGTCCACGCCCCGCGCCGTGACACTAAGTATCAACTATAGGTCGCAACTTTGAAGAGTCAAAAACCTAGATTTAATTTGTTTAAACAAAGTTAATCCATTATTTTTATTCATCTTAACTTTTAATTTCTTCTATGCTTTCATTTCAAAGTACATTTGAAACATATCAATAAAAACTGGAAAAATTGAGGTGTTCTAAAACTTTTGACGGGTAGTGTATTTCTTCTCTGTAGGTTCCGTTCCTGGTTTACTTAAAAAATGCATGCAAAATCTGCAGCAAATCGCACTGTGTGAACAAGGCCTTATAGTTGTAGCTTAGCGGCCCCCATCTACTATCTAGGAGAAACCTGGTTTAGGTGACTTGAGTCACTTTTATATATGGTTTATGTCTGTAAGAAGGGCAGTGAACAATGGGGCATATATTAACCCAATAGTGACCGCCAATACGCCTTTTCACGGAAGCCACTAATGGGCTTTATTCTGATGAATACGTCTTTTCACGGCGCTGCATCAGAATAAATAAACAGAGCAGGGAGCCGTTAAATCCGTTCCTGGTTTACTTAAAAAATGCATGCAAAATCTGCAGCAAATCGCACTGTGTGAACAAGGCCTTATAGTTGTAGCTTAGCGGCCCCCATCTACTATCTAGGAGAAACCTGGTTTAGGTGACTTGAGTCACTTTTATATATTGTTTATGTCTGTAAGAAGGGCAGTGAACAATGGGGCATATATTAACCCAATAGTGACCGCCAATACGCCTTTTCACGGAAGCCACTAATGGGCTTTATTCTGATGAATACGTCTTTTCACGGCGCTGCATCAGAATAAATAAACAGAGCAGGGAGCCGTTAAATCTCCCTGCTCTCAGCTACCAGAGGTAGCTGACGGCTGGGGGCATCCCTGCTCTAACAGGTGAGATCGATATAAGTATCGATCTCACCCGTTTAACCCCTCAATAGCGAGTGCCGCATCTGAGTGGTTTTGGAGAGAGGGAGGGAGCTCCCTCTTATCCCACTGACACCCGGCGATAAGATCGCCGAGTGTCTGTGTCTACGATGGCAGCCGGGGGCCTAATAAAGGTCCCCAGGTCTGCCTGTAGTTACATAGTTAGTACGGCTGAAAAAAGACACATGTCCATCAAGTTCAACAAAGGGATGGGAAAAGGGAAGGGAAAATTTCTACACATAGGAGCTAATATTTTTTTGTTCTAGGAAATTATCTAACCCTTTTTTAAAGCCATCTACTGTCCCTGCTGCGACCAGCTCCTGTGGTAGGCTATTCCATAGATTCACAGTTCTCACGGTAAAGAAGGCTTGTCGCCTCTGCAGCTTGAACCTTTTTTTCTCCAGACGGAGGGAGTGCCCCCTTGATTTTTGAGGGGGTTTTACAAGGAACAGGATTTCACCATATTTTTTGTATGTGCCATTAATATATTTATATAAGTTAATCATGTCCCCCCTTAGTCGTCTTTTTTCAAGGCTAAATAGGTTTAATTCTTTCAATCTTTCCTCATAACTTAAATTCTCCATGCCCCTAATTAGCTTCGTTGCTCTTCTTTGTATTTTTTCCAACTCCAGGGCATCTTTTCTATGAACTGGAGCCCAGAACTGAACTGCATATTCTAGATGAGGCCTCACTAATGCTTTGTAAAGTGGCAATATTACATCCCTGTCCCGCGAGTCCATGCCTCTTTTAATACACGACAATATCCTGCTGGCCTTTGAAGCAGCTGATTGACACTGCATGCTGTTATTGAGTTTATGATTTACAAGTACACCCAGATCCTTCTCAACAAGTGAATCTGCCAGTGTAGCTCCCCCTAGGACATATGATGCATGCAGGTTGTTGGTACCCAGATGCATAACTTTACATTTATCTACATTAAACTTCATCTGCCAAGTGGACGCCCAAACACTTAGTTTGTTTAAATCTGCCTGCAATTCACAAACATCTTCCATAGACTGAACTATATTACATAGCTTGGTGTCATCTGCAAAAATAGAAATAGTGCTATTAATCCCATATTCTATATCATTAATAAATAAGTTGAATAATAGGGGTCCCAGCACTGAACCCTGAGGTACACCACTTATTACCGGGGACCATTCAGAGTAGGAATCATTGACCACAACTCTCTGGATACGGTCCTTGAGCCAATTCTCAATCCAATTACAAACTATATTTTCTAAACCTATAGTCCTTAATTTACCCATTAGGCGTCTATGGGGGACAGTGTCAAATGCCTTTGCAAAGTCCAAAAACACTAAATCCACAGCAGCCCCTCTGTCATGACTTCTGCTCACCTCTTCATAAAAACAGATCAGGTTAGTTTGACAACTTCTGTCCTTAGTAAAACCGTGCTGGCTGTCACTTATAATGCTATTTATTGTCACATAATCCTGTATATAGTCCCTCAATAGCCCCTCAAACATTTTCCCCACGATGGATGTTAAGCTTACTGGTCTATAATTACCCGGGGAAGACCTAGAGCCCTTTTTGAAAATAGGCACCCCATTTGCGCTGCGCCAGTCCCTTGGCACTATACCAGTCACTAGAGATTCTCTGAATATTATGAAAAGGGGGACAGAAATAACTGAACTAAGCTCTTTAAGAATTCTAGGGTGTAACCCATCTGGTCCCGGAGCCTTGTGCACATTTATTTTATTTAATTTAGCTTGGACCATATCTACATTCATCCATTTCAGTATATCAACTGATATATTAACAGCACTGGCACCGGCTACATCAGCTGCTCTTTCTTCTGTTGTATATACAGAGCTAAAGAACCCATTTAGTAACTCTGCCTTCTCTTTATCCCCTGTGATCAACTCCCCATTACCACTATCTAGGGGTCCTACATGTTCAGACCTTGGCTTTTTAGCATTTATATACTTGAAGAATTTTTTGGGATTTGTTTTACTATCCTTGGCCACCTGCCTTTCATTTTGTATTTTTGCTAATTTTATTACATTTTTACAGATTTTATTAAGCTCTTTATATTTTACAAAGGCTACAGCTGTACCCTCAGATTTGTATTTTTTAAATGCCCTTTTTTTGTCGTGTATTTCCCCTTTCACAGAAGGTGTAAGCCATGTGGGGTTTAATTTGAGTCGTTTATACTTGTTACCTATAGGAATAATTTTTGCACTATAATAACTCAAAGTAGATTTGAAAATCTCCCATTTATCATTTGTCCCATTATTTGACATTAGTTCTTCCCAGTCCATATCCTGAATTGCCGCCCTCATCCTGGGGAAATTGGCTTTCTTAAAATTAAATGTTTTTGCCCTCCCAGCCTGCGTTTGTTTTTTACAGTATAGGTAAAATATAACTATATTATGATCACTGTTACCGAGGTTTTCACGAACTTTGACATTCCCAACAAGATCTGCATTATTAGAAATGACCAGATCCAACAGAGCTTCACCTCTAGTCGGGTCTTCCACAAACTGGCCCATAAAATTTTCCTGCAACAGGTTGAGGAAATGTCTCCCCTTTGCAGTTGAAGCTGAACCAGGACACCAATTAATATCCCGGAAATTAAAATCTCCCATTATCACTACAGTACCCGTCTGTGCAGCCCGCTCCATCTGTTTATATAGCTGAACTTCCATCTCCTCAGTTATATTGGGGGGTCTATAGATTACACCAAAAGTAATTTTTCCAGTGTTTACCTCCCTTTCTAGTTCCACCCACAAGGTTTCAACCTCCTCACAGTATTCACCCACTATTGTCTCTTTCACACTCGCCTTCATATCATTTCTCACCTACAGACATACCCCACCACCTTTCCTATTTGTCCTGTCTTTCCGAAAAAGTGTAAAACCATGTAGATTTACAGCCCAGTCATGTGAAGAGTCCAGCTATGTTTCAGCAACACCAACTATATCTATATTTTCTTCCAGTATCAAGGCCTCCAGCTCCCCCATTTTGCTTGCTAGACTTCTGGCATTTGTGAACATACACTTTAACTTGCCTGTCAGTTTTTCACTTTTATTATCAGAAATGTGATTTGACATTATTTGGGCCTTTTTATTTACACTGATGTTTTGTAATGAAAGGATCTCCTTATCTTGTTGTCTAGTCCTCTCCCCACCGTCTGTTTCTCCCCCCACCAATATAGTCTGACCCCTCTCTAACCTAACTACCCCTTTATTTTCTACATTGGCCTCCCTCCTCAGCCCTAGTTTAAATACTCCGCCACCCCAGCTAGAATTCTCTCCCCCAGCACAGCGGACCCCCTTCCATTTAGGTGCAAATCATCTGCAGAATACAGTTTGTACCCCAATGAAAAGTCAGCCCAGTGCTCTAAGAACCCAAATCCTTCTCCTCTACACCAAGACTTCAGCCATGCATTTAACTCCCTGAGAACCCGCTGTCTTTCCTGTGATGTGCATGGCACAGGCAGTATTCCTGAGAATACTACTTTGGAGGTCCTTCCCTTCAGCTTGTAGCCTAGTTCTTTAAAATTATTCTTAAGGCTCCTCCACCTACCATTTATTCTGTCGTTGGTACCGACATGGACCACGACAGCTGGATCATCACCAGCCCCTCCCAGCAATTTGTCCACCCGTTCCACCACATGCCGAACCCTGGCACCAGGGAGACAGCAAACCATTCGGTTGAGGTGGTCTTGGCGACAAATTATTCTATCTGTCTTCCTGATTATAGAATCCCCTACGACTATCAATTGTCTTGGCTTACCTGCATTACCATCCCGCCGACTACTAGATGGGCTGTTCTCCCGGCTGTTAGGGAGATCAGTATCCACTAGGGCTGCCATTTCTGAGACTGACACCCTCGCATCATCATCCAACTTGGCAATTTTGCCTGGAATGTCAGAAACCGGATCGGCCTTCCTTTTCTTTGACCCCTTTCTACTGCCCCTAACTACATTAACCCAGCTACTTACCTGATCCTGCTCACCCATGTCTTCACCCTCCAGTTCTAACCCACTAACTGCATGCTCCGTGAGCAGCAAGCTCAGCTCAAGATTGTCTATCCTCCTCAGTGTTGCATTCTGCTCCTCCAGATCTCTAATACGAGCTTCCAGGTGACCAACATGCTCACATCTGCCACAGAGGTATTCACCCTGGAACTCCGGCTCCAGTCGTGCATACATATGGCAAACTGTGCACTGAAGAAAATCTCCAATCTTGCTATCCATTATCCAAGTTACAAAAAAAACAGCGAACAGTTGTTAATCAAAAAGAAAAAGAAGTAGAAGAGTACTTAATGGGGCTTAACTCCTCTTTTCAACTCCGGTTTTTGGAACTCCACTTGATCTACAACCCACTTGTTTTTTCAATCCACAGAGCAGGCTCTACAGAGTACTGAGGCCTGATTTATAGCACCTGGGACCAGCTAACCCCTTCCCCTAGTCAGCTACTCAGCAGGAAGGAAGCTGCAAAGGAAAAATGGTTTTAAATTATGTCACTTTTGAAAACTTTGTAGCAAGCAAGAAATCAATACATATATCACATACAATGGCCCCCCACTTTGTCACACACAACACAGTAAGTCAATGCGGTTTTTGTAACTCAACTTGATCTACAACCCACTTGTTTTTTCAATCCACAGAGCAGGCTCTACAGAGTACTGAGGCCTGATTTATAGCACCTGGGACCAGCTAACCCCTTCCCCTAGTCAGCTACTCAGCAGGAAGGAAGCTGCAAAGGAAAAATGGTTTTAAATTATGTCACTTTTGAAAACTTTGTAGCAAGCAAGCAATCAATACATATATCACATACAATGGCCCCCCACTTTGTCACACACAACACAGTAAGTCAATCCGGTTTTTGTAACTCCACTTGATCTACAACCCACTTGTTTTCTCAATCCACAGAGCAGGCTCTACAGAGTACTGACGCCTGATTTATAGCACCTGGGACCAGCTAACCCCTTCCCCTAGTCAGCTACTCAGCAGGAAGGAAGCTGCAAAGGAAAAATGGTTTTAAATTATGTCACTTTTGCAAACTTTGTAGCAAGCAAGCAATCAATACATATATCACATACAATGGCCCCCCACTTTGTCACACACAACACAGTAAGTCAATCCGGTTTTTGGAACTCCACTTGATCTACAACCCACTTGTTTTTTCAATCCACAGAGCAGGCTCTACAGAGTACTGAGGCCTGATTTATAGCACCTGGGACCAGCTAACCCCTCCCCCTAGTCAGCTACTCAGCTGGAAGGAAGCTGCAAAGGAAAAATGGTTTTAAATTATGTCACTTTTGCAAACTTTGTAGCAAGCAAGCAATCAATACATATATCACATACAATGGCCCCCCACTTTGTCACACACAACACAGTAAGTCAATCCGGTTTTTGGAACTCCACTTGATCTACAACCCACTTGTTTTTTCAATCCACAGAGCTAGGTCAGGCAGTAAAGTATTGCAGTGTATTGTAAAAGCAATCGGAGGATCGCATATTAAAGTCCCCTAGTGGGACTAGTAAAAAAGTTTTAAAAAAAAGTTTAATAAAGTTAATAAAAAAAATTTGAAAAAAAATTAAAAACCCACTTTTTCCCCTTACAAAATTCTTTACTGTTAAAAAAACAAAATAAAGTAAAAAAAGTTACACATATTTGGTATCGCCGCGTCCGTAACGATCCCAACTATAAAGCTATTACATAATTTAATCCGCGCGGTGAATTGCGTTAAAAAAATAATATAATAAACATTGGAAAAATTGCTGTTTTCTGTGAATCCTGCCTAAAAAAAATGTGATAAAAAGTGATCAAAGTCGCAAAAAAGTCGCAAAAAGTCGCATTCGAGGAGGGTACCGGTCCCAACTTGGAACTAAAATATTTAAATATAATATTTTTTTATTTTTTTATTTAAAAAAAATATAGAAAAATATAAAAATAAATAAAAACCAGGAAAATTCTAAAATAAAATATAAATACTAGAGTGTGATGGTATTAACCATTTAAATCTCATCCCTGTCCTATCCAAATTTATTACATATGTCAATGTAAAGTGCGCAAGCACTAGTGAACGAACTTTATGGATACAATTGTATCATTATCTTAAATTGCTAAAAAGTGAAATAAATCTCACATTAAGGCCTCATTTACACGAGCGTGTGCGTTTTGCGCGCGAAAACCACGCAGCGTATTGCGCGCGTTGTCATTGCGTTTGCACTGCGTATACGCAGCGTTGCTGCGTTTTAAACGCGCGCACGTCAAGCGTTTGTGACGCGCGTAAAAAACGCAGAGGTGATTAATGCGAGGCCAGCCTACAAATAGGCCTGCTGGCCCAACCCCTGCTTGCTGGGAAAACAGGTTTTGCACCTTAATTTCCGCCTCTGCAGAAACCCCAGTGTGTGTTTCTCCATTGAAGTTGTTATTGGCTTTGCACGGCACACTTATGCATTCTCAGTCGCTGGCACGTGTGCTTCTTGCCTGGATGATCTCGTGTCGTTTTGGGGAGCGTCGACCCATGCTGCAGCACCAGACGCATGGAAGATGTCGCATTTGGGTTCATCCACTTGTGGCCCAACGTACGACGAAAGGCCATTTCCATACCCTGTATGAGGACTTACAACGGCACCCTGAAAAATGTAGAGCGTTCTGCCGCATGTCTGTGGGCACATTTGACCTTCTGCTTGAGCAGATTCGCATTGGTATCACCTACAAGAATACCAATATGAGACGCTGCATTTCGCCTGAGGAACGTCTGCTTGTGACCTTGAGGTATGTGTGCAGTTGCTATTACTTAGTCAATGACGCTGTCTGTTTTACCAGCCCCCCCTAACATGTGTTGTGGCTTTCTTTTTCTTTCTCTTTGCTTTCTAGATTTCTGGCCACAGGCAATAGTTATCATTCGTTACATTTTGAATTTCTTTTGGGAGTGACCACCATTTCGTTCATTGTTACATCCACCTGTGTCGTGTTGTGGCAGAGGTTAAATACCACGGTCATGCCTCAGCCCACGACAGAACAGTGGCTAAGAATTTCAGAGGGATTTCTTAGAGCAAGTGAATTTCCAAATTGCATTGGTGCCCTAGACGGCAAACACATTAGTGTGAAAAAGCCCCCACGCAGTGGCTCGCAATACTGTAACTACAAACAGTTTTTCTCTATGGTATTGTTGGCCTTGGCGGACACAAATTATTGTTTCACTATTGTTGACATCGCCTCGTATGGAAGCTCGGCAGATGCCCGCATATTCCGTTCATCAAGAATGGGCAAGCGACTCGTGAATAATCGACTAGTGGTGCCGGAACCTTCCATCCTCCCTGGCTCCAGCGGACCCCCAATCCCGTATGTCATCGTGGCGGATGAGGGGTTTGCCCTGACAAGGCAAGTCATGCGGCCTTTTGCAAGAAGGGGCTTGGAAGGCCTGTCGGCGCATGTTCAATCTCCGCCTAGGCCGAGCTCGTAGATGTGTGAAATGTGCCTTTGGCATTATGTCGAACAGGTGGCGTGTCTTTCTGACGACAATGCAATTTTCCATGCAGAATGTGACACGTGTTATACAAGCGTGTGTCGTTCTGCATAACTTCTTCCGCATTAATGATGCTACCTTTGATGCAGAATATATCCTAACACATGCAGCCACCAGCGACAATGCCCCGGGTATTCCTCTCGGCCGATCTCTCACATCCGGCCTTCGAGTGCGGGATACTTTGGTGGCATATTTCGAGTGCCCATCAGGAGCCGCACCGTGGGGGCGTGATGACCTTTGAAGGGTTGTCTGTTTTTTGGAGGCTTCACTACACAGTTCCCAAGGGGCCAGTGTTTTTTCAGTTTTTTGGGTTCGTGTAGGGTTAGGGACTCGCAAAACATGAGGACCCTTGACGCAGGTTGCGAGCGTACATCTGTCGGGGTTTGATCAGGACATTTGGCATTTGGAAACATGCTTTCTGGAGATAGAATGATGGTCGGCCAAAAGTTAGGCGAGTCCAATTGCGAGTGTACTTAGTGTGCTTCGAGTCCCATGACAGCACCCAAACGTTCTCATCTGTTGCAAACAATGTCAAACCCCGATAGATGAACTAAAACCTCATAACACGTGTGCATGCATTGGGGGCAAAGCCCAGAAGTGTGTGAGTGTATAGTCAAAAGAAATGTGGGGCAAAGATTGTGTTGAAGGGTGTGAAATAAAAACAACACGCAATAGAAACAATGAACATCCATGTTTTTTATGTGTTCGTATTTCCCACTACCGAAACATGGTGTGGACAGTAAGAACAAAAGGCATTTTAATAAAAATAACACCAACATGGTGTAACAAACATTATAGGACGAGTTGCCATCCCGTACAACAAATTGGCCGGCCAACTTGGAGGACACCAACACACTCACAGGTGTTGGTAGGGGTGGCCCGGGGAGGAATACGCAGGCATTTCAGCACCACTATGCTGGACCTGGAGCTGCGGAGGATGTTCCTCGCCAGCATAGTGGTGATGATGTTGTCCGTGGTACGTTGGGGCAGGGAAGGGGGGAGCCATAGGGTGCATATAGGGGTGCGGCCGTGCCATCGGGATGGCTTGATGGTAGGGTGCCGGCAATTGGGGCGTGGTGGCCGGCATGGCAAATCCGCGCCACTGCTCTATGGCCGTGAAGCAGTGGTTTGGATTGTGGGGGAGTGTGGAGGCGTCGATCAAGGTTATGATCGACGCATGGAGCCGGGCCATGCGATCCATAGGGACCAGGCAGAGTAGGGAAACTATGCCGCGGGCAAAAAAGTACTGGCCGTCCTCATCCGCGGCTCGGCTCAGGAATTCCAACACCTGGCTATCCACTTGGACACCGGCGGAGGGCTGTGGAGCACGGCGACGGTGAGTTGTGGTACGCAGGGGGCGCTCCTCAGCCGGAGAGGCGACGGCCTGTGCAGACTGGACAGGGGCGGGGTCCAGGGGTGTCGGCTCCGGGCTAAGGGGCAGGTCATGGGCAGCAGGAGGTTGTGGCTGAGACTCGGCGATGTCCGTGTCGTCAGCAGTGTCCTCCAAATTGTCGGTGGTTCTGGAATGGGAAAACAGCGTTAGAACACAATATAGATCAATGCCCACAACAACACGATGGCAAACAGGACATGGGAGAACACACATTAGACACATGCAAAAGCACAATCTCTTACGTCCGCATCTCCATAATGTCCTTCAAGAACATCAATTGTTTCATATAGATGTAGGGGCACTTACGCGAGCCCCCATCTCCCTTTTCCCCCCATTTCTCGCCTAAATTGGTCACGGCAGCTCCGCCACCGTGCTTTTATATCTTGGACTGTTGGAGGAAAAACAAATATAACGCCATAACAACTCTGCCCTCTCACAAAATGAGGGGGCCTACCCTGCTAATGACATGGTACACGGTGATGCGCCTGCTACACAAAAAGTCATTGGGCAATTGCGCGGAAGACACATACAGGGCCACAGTTCTTCAATAGGGATGACATTGCATTGCTTAAAAAAACATGGTACTCACCCAACCGACTGCGGTCCCGGGTTCGGCCACTCTCCCATTCCTCTCCAAATAGCTCCTTTGCAATCTCCTCCCAGGCGTCCTCCTTGACCGTGCGGTCGTGGTACGCCTCCGCGTGAGTGTCCCAAATAGCCCCATGGCCCTGGACCAGGCTGATGAGGCGCTCAACGTCAAGCCCACGCGGCATGGCAGCAGATCTATGTGGAGTGTAGATTCTCTGACACAGGCTTGCCCACTCGCAAAGAAAACGCAAGCACTTCCTGGTTTATGTTTGCTTTGTCCAGCTTTATAAACTCTTTTGCATGGACATAACAAGTGATGCGTGAAATTCGCGCATGCAACGCAGGAGCATCCGTGTGGCATGCGTGGTTTTCACGCACCCATTGACTTCAATGGGTGCGTGATGCGCGAGAAACGCACGATTTTAGAACATGTCGTGAGTTTTACGCAACGCACTCGCGCTGCGCAAAAAACACGGACTGTCTGCACTGTCCCATAGAGTAATATAGGTGCGTACGTAACGCATGAAAAGCACGCGCGTATATTACGCTCGTGTAAATGAGGCCTTAAAGGTTAGGCTCTAACCAAAAAATTCCCATTGGTATTTATCCAGTGAAACACATATATTACTTAAGGGAAAAACCACGTATATTTACTATTGCACAGTGAATAAAATAAAAAAAGTTGCATGTACTCCAAAATGGTACGAATAAAAACTACAAGTCGTCCCGCAAAAAACAACAACTGCATCGTCGGAAAAATACAAAAAGTTATGGCTCTTCAAATATGGAGGGACAAAAACAAATAATTTTGAAAAAAAAGCGTTTTTACTGTGTAAAAGTAGTAAAACATACAAAATCTATACAAATTTGGTATCGTTGCAATCGCAACAACCCGCTGAATAAATTTATTGTGTTATTTATACCACACGGTAAACGCCGTAGATTTAGGACGCAAAAAACTGTGGTGACATTTTTTTTCTATTCCCCACCCCAAGAAAAATTAATCAAAAAATTATACGTACCTCAAAATGGTGCTATTAAAAAATACAACTTGTCCCACAAAAAACAAGACCTTATACAGCTATGTCGACCCAAAAATAAAAAAGTTATAGCTCTTGGAATGCGTAAAAAATAGCTTGGTCATTAAGGTTTAAAATAGGCTGGTCATTAAGGGGTTAATGCAACACAACTGGTTTTTAATGCTGTACATCATATTTTTCAAGCCTCTGCTACTTTTTCCTTACAACTACATATTTGTATCTGAAAAAAGGGGGTGAGACTTTCAAGTCAAATACAGTGCTAAACTAAAAGTTCATTTCCGTGCGCAAAAGTTGAGGTGAGTTACAAACAATTCTGCCATGTGTGAACATACCCTTAGTAAGTATGCCGCAATGCCAAGCACAACCTGATCTGATAATTACCAACATTCCCGGAAAAGCAGGCAAATCTACCAGGCCCCAGTCAAAATATATCCACCTGTCCCTGTTCCTGCAGTCCTCTGCATTCCCGGGCGTTGCTGCAGGCAGCGTCCTGATGCCCGACCAGAATTGGAATCCTGCCTGTGGTAGCTCCCGGGTGTGTAGAGAACTACAGGAATTGGTCTGATATCTGTATTACTTAAAGAGGCTCTGTCACCAGATTTTGCAACCCCTATCTGCTATTGCAGCAGATCGGCGCTGCAATGTAGATTACAGTAACGTTTTTATTTTTAAAAAACGAGCATTTTTGGCCAAGTTATGACCATTTTTGTATTTATGCAAATGAGGCTTGCAAAAGTACAACTGGGCGTGTTGAAAAGTAAAAGTACAACTGGGCGTGTATTATGTGCGTACATCGGGGCGTGTTTACTACTTTTACTAGCTGGGCGTTGTGTATAGAAGTATCATCCACTTCTCTTCAGAACGCCCAGCTTCTGGCAGTGCAGACACAGCCGTGTTCTCGAGAGATCACGCTGTGACGTCACTTCCCCAGGTCCTGCATCGTGTCAGACGAGCGAGGACACATCGGCACCAGAGGCTACAGATGATTCTGCAGCAGCATCGGCGTTTGCAGGTAAGTCGATGTAGCTACTTACCTGCAAACGCTGATGCAGAATCAACTGTAGCCTCTGGTGCCGATACGATGCAGGACCTGTGAGTGACGTCACAGCGTGATCTGGCAGAAGCTGGGCGTTCTGAAGAGAAGTGGATGATACTTCTCATCAGAACGCCCAGCTAGTAAAAGTAGTAAACACACCCCGATGTACGCACATAATACACACCCAGTTGTACTTTTACTTTTCAACACGCCCAGTTGTACTTTTGCAAGCCTCATTTGCATAAATACAAAAATGACCATAACTTGGCCAAAAATGCTCGTTTTTTAAAAATAAAAACGTTACTGTAATCTACATTGCAGCGCCTATCTGCTGCAATAGCAGATAGGGGTTGCAAAATCTGGTGACAGAGCCTCTTTAAAGGGAATGTGTCGCTAGAAATTTATTTTTCGTTTTTTTCAGTTAAACAATTAGTATTTGAGTGATTACACATTGTTTGAATTTTTTCACAAGTCAGGAAATATTATAAATTAGATTTTAATTTATAACATTTCCATGTGCTGGCCACTAGAGAGAGCAGTTCCCAAAATTGCAGCATGGTCACTCTGGTAAAGTAACCTCATTGATTTATGCTGCAAATTTGGGGTGGACACACTCTCCTCTAGTGCCATCGCACAATCCCCCCTCCCTTCTTCTGGCTAGTGCCAGGAGAAAGAAGGGTTTGAATCTTCAAACCTCCTACACTGTGTGCCACCATTTTCTGAGCGACTGCACAGTGTAGGAGGATTAGCTACAGGGCTCAGCAGACAGTATCTCACGAATATAATACACACATCACATACACGAACATACAGCAGACAGCAGACAGTATCTCACGAATATAATACACACATCACATACACGAACATAATACACACATCACATACACGAACATAAATTACCTGCCGCCTCCGCTGGTCTGCGCTCCGCGGCCGGAAGTCGTCATCTTACTGTCCGGCAGCGGCTTCCGGTCCACGTGAAAATGGCGCCGGATTTCGCTTTACGGACAAGCTTCGTTTTGGTCTGTGTGGGAGCAGCGCATGTGCAGTTCCCACACAGACGGCGTACGCTTCTGAGAATGGAACGGCTCCCGTTCACATTCTCTATGGGGCAGTATGTGCCATATTCCATCTCTGTATGTGTCGTTAATCGACACATACAGAGATAAAAAAAAAAAATGCCAGCCCCCATAGAGAAATAAAAGTAAGAACACAGTAAAAATTAGAACATGACAACACTAATAAATAAAAATTTTGGTTATATTTTATTAAAAGCAATATAATAATAATATAAAAAAAAATCTTTATATGATGCTTTTCAAAATCTGAATGATGTCCTCTCTTAACCCCTTAACCCCTTCCCTCTTTAGCCACTTTTGACCTTCCTGACAGAGCCTCATTTTTCAAATCTGACATGTGTCACTTTATGTGGTAATAACTCCGGAATGCTTTCACCTATCCAAGCGATTCTGAGATTGTTTTCTCGTGACACATTGGACTTTATGTTACTGGCAAAATTTGCTCGATATGTTCAGTATTTAATTGTGAAAAACACCAAAAATTTGCGAAAAATTGCAAAAATTAGCATTTTTCTCAATTTAAATGTATCTTCTTGTAAGACAGGCAGTTATACCACACAAAATTGTTGCTAATTAACATCACCCATATGTCTACTTTAGATTGGCATCGTTTTTTGAACATCCTTTTATTTTTCTATGACCTCACAAGGCTTAGAACTTTAGCAGCAATTTCTCACATTTTCAAGAAAATTTCAAAAGGCTATTTTTACAGGGGCCAGTTCAGTTGTGAAGTGGTTTTGAGGGCCTTATATATTAGAAACCCCAAAAAAGTCACCCCATTTTAAAAACTTCAGCCCTCAAAGTATTCAAAACAGCATTTAGAAAATGTCTTAACCCTTTAAACATTTCACAGGAATTAAAGCAAAGTAGAGGTGAAATTTACAAATTTCATATTTTTCTGCAGAAATACATTTTTAATAAAAATTTTTTTATAACACAGAAGGTTTTACCAGAGAAATGCAACTCAATATTTGTTGCCCAGTTTCTGCAGTTTTAGGAAATATCCCACATGTGGCCGTAGCGTGCTACTGGACTGAAGCACCGGCCTCAGAAGCAAAGGAGCACCTAGTGGATTTTGGGGCCTTATTTTTGTTAGAATATATTTTAGGCACCATGTCAGGTTTGAAGGGCTCTTGCGGTGCCAAAACAGTCAAAATCCCCCAAAAGTGACCCCATCTGGGAAACTAGACACCTCAAGGAAATTATCTAGGGGTACAGTGAGCATTTTGACCGCACAGGTTTTTTACAGAAATTATTGGAAGTAGGCCGTGAAAATTAAAATCAACATTTCTTCAAAGAAAATGTAGGTTTAGCGATTTTTTTCTCATTTCCACAAGGACTAAAGGAGAAAAAGCACCGCAAAATTTGTAAAGCAATTTCTCCCGAGTAAAACAATACCTCACATGTGGTAATAAACGGTTGTTTGGAGACACGGCGTGGCTGAGAAGGGAAAGAGCACCATTTGGCTTTTGGAGTTCACATTTAGCAGGAATGGTTTGCGGAGGCCATGTCACATTTACAAAGCCCCTGAGGTGACAAAACAGTGAAAACCCCAAACAAGTGACCCCATTTTGGAAACTATACCCCTTGAGGAAATTATCTAGGGGTATAGTGAGCATTTTGACCCCACAGGTTTTTTGCAGAAATTTTTGCAAGTAGGCTGTGAAAATGAAAATCTACATTTTTTCAAATAAAATGTAGGTTTAGCTAATTTTTTTTCATTTCCACAAGGACTAAAGGAGAAAAATCACCAGAAAATTTGTACAGAAATTTCTCCCGAGTAAAACAGTACCCCACATGTGGTAATAAACGGCTGTTTGGACACACGGCGAGGCTGAGAAGGGAAAGAGCGCCATTTGGCTTTTGGAACTCAAATTTAGCAGGAATGGTTTGCGGAGGCCATGTCACATTTACAAAGCCCCTGAGGGGATAAAACAGTGGAAACCCCCCACAAGTGACCCCATTTTGGAAACAACACCCATTGAGGAAATTATCTAGGGGTATAGTGAACGATTTGACACCACAGTTTTTTTGCAGAAATTATTGGAAGTAGGTCCTGAAAATAATAATCTACATTTTTTCAAAGAAAATGTAGGTTTAGCTAATTTTTTCTCATTTCCAGAAGGACTAAAGGAGAAAAAGCACCACAAAATTTGTAAAGCAATTTCTCCCGAGTAAAACAATACCCCACATGTGGTAATAAACGGCTGTTTGGACACACGGCAGGGCTTAGAAGGGAAAGAGCACTATTTGACTTTTTGAGATCACATTTAGCAGGAATGATTTGCGGAGGCCATGTCACATTTGCAAAGCCCCTGAGGGGACAAAACAATGAAAACGCCCAAAAAGGGACTCCATTTAGGAAACTACACCTCTTGAGGAATGCATCTAGGGGTGTAGTGAGCATTTTGACCCCACAGATGTTTCATAGAATTTATTAGAATTAGGCAGTGAAAATAAAAACAGTCCTTTTTCTTCAATAAGACGTAGCTTTAGCACAAATTTTTTCATTTTCACAACAAATAAAGGAAAAAAAGAACCCAACATTTGTAAAGCTATTTCTCCCGAGTACGGCAATACCCCATATGTGGTCATAAACTGCTGTTTGGGCAAACCGCAGGGCTCAGATGGGAAGGACCGCCATTTGGAGTGCAGATGTTGCTGGATTGGTTTCTGGACACCTGTGGGCCCAAAACAGTGGAAACCCCCCAGAAGTGACCCCATTTTCGAAACTACACCCCTCAATGCATTTACCAAGGGGTGTAGTAAGCATTTTAACCCTGCAGGTGTTTTGTAGAAATTAGTGTGCGCTCAATGTTGCAGAGTGAAAATGGGATTTTTTTCCATAGATATGCCAATATGTGGTGCCCGGCTTGTGCCACCATAACAAGACAGCCCTCTAATTATTATGCGGTGTTTCCCGGTTTTAGAAACACCCTACATGTGGCCCTAATCTTTTGTCTGGACATATGACAGGGCTCAGAAGTGAAGAGTACCATGCGGAGTGGAGGCCTAATTTGGCGATTTACAAAGTATTGGTTCACAACTGCAGAGGCTCAGATGTGAAATAATAAAAAGAAACCCCTGATAAGTGACCCCCACTATGGAACTGCACCCCTCAAGGCATTAATTAAGGGGTGTAGTGAGCATTTTCACCCCACAGGTCTTTTCCATAAATGAATGCACTGCGGATGGTGCAAATTAAAAAAATTTATTTTTCCCTAGATATGCCATTCAGTGGCAAATATGTCATGCCCAGCTTATGATGCTGGAGACACACACCCCAAAAATTGTTAAAAGGTTTCTCCCGGGTATGACGATGCCATATATGTTGAAGGAAACTGCTGTTTGGGGACGCTGCAGGGTTCAGGGCCGAGGGAGCACCATTTGGCTTTTGGAGAGCGGATTTTGCTTGGCACTATATTTGTTTGAGTATTGCTGGTGTTTTATAATGTGGGGGTACATGTAAGCGGGGCGGAGTATATAAGGGGCATAGTCAGGTGGTATAAAAAAATAAAAATAATCCATAGAAGTGTGTTACGCTGTGAAGCAATGCTTTCTGTACAGGCCGGTGTCGCACTGATAAAT
The DNA here is from genome assembly GCF_050947455.1 of Rhinoderma darwinii. NCBI lineage: Eukaryota > Metazoa > Chordata > Amphibia > Anura > Rhinodermatidae > Rhinoderma > Rhinoderma darwinii. Next base: position 505,058,266 of record NC_134687.1, read on the forward strand.
GGTGTCATTTCTTATCCCCCTTTTGGTCCACACTCCGCGCCTTTGTAGTTTGGGGAATTTTGCTGGGAAAGTGTTGTCCTGGTATAATACGGGCACCGTCGCTTCCAGCGGATATGTTTGGGCTCTCCCCTTCCTGGTTCCCTAATTTTAGGTCCTTGATAAATCGCCTCTTGAAACAGAAGAAATGTTCCCCTCGGGCACAACTGCATATTTTTTTATTTCCTGACTTATTGGAGCCATAACTAATTTTATTTTGTCATAGACGTAGTGGTATGAGGGCTGGTTTGTTGCGGGACGAGCTGTAGTTATTATTGGTACCATTTTGGGGTACATGTGACTTTTTGATCACCTTTTATCCTATTTTTTGGGATGCTAGGTAAACAAAAAAACGCAATTCTGGCACAGCTTTTTTTGGTTTTTTTATACAGCGTTCACCACGCATTATAAACTACATGTTAACTTTATTCTGCGGGTCAGTCCGATTCCGGCGATACCTAATTTATAGCACTTTTTTATGTTTTACAACTTTTTGCACAATAAAATTCCTTTTGTAAAAAGAATGTATTTTTTCTGTCGCCAAGTTGTGAGAACCATAACGTTTTAATTTTTTTGTCGACGGAGTTGTATGAGGGCTTGTTTTTTGCGGGACGAGCTATAGTTTTTATAGGTACCATTTTTGGATACGTGCGACTTTTTGATCACTTTTTATTGTAATATTTGTAGGGCAAAGTGACCAAAAAACAGAAACTCTGGTAACGTTTTTTACGTTTTTTTTTACGCTGTTCACCGCGTGCAATAAATAATATAATATTTTGATACCTCCGGTCGTTACGGTCGTGGCGATACCAAATACATATGGTTTATTATTATTTTTCAATAATAAAGGACTTGATAAGAGTAAAAGGGGGATTGTGTGTTATTTGATTACTTGAAACTTTTATTGTTTTCAAACTTTTATTTTTTGCACTTTTTTTTACACTTTTTTATACTTTTTTTACACTTTTTCTCAAGTCCCACTAGGGGACTTGAAGGTCCAACGGTCAGATTTTTTTTTTCTAATACATTGCACTACCTATGTAGTGCAATGTATTAGATCTGTCAGTCATTCACTGACAGCAAGCCGTTTAGGCTTCGCCTCCCGGCGGGGCCTAAATCGGCTTCCGTAATGGCAGAGCAGGAGACCATTGTGTCTCCTGTTGCCATAACAGCAGTCGCCAGTCCCGATTGCCTGTCAGGGCTGGCGATCTGCTTGTAACCGCTACGATGCAGCAATTGCTTTCGATTGCTGCATCGAAGGGGTTAATGGCAGGGATCGGAGCTAGCTCCGGTTCCTGCCGTTACAGGTGGATGTCAGCTGTACAGTACAGCTGACTTCCACCGCTGATGACGCCGGATCAGCTCCTGACCCGGCGCCATCTTGCCGGCAGCTACGGAAGCCGATCAGGCTCCGCCGCCGGGCGGATCTTGACCGGCTTCGGTGCTAGGCAGACCGGGAGGCCAGTATTAGGCCTCCGGTTGCCATTGCAGCCACCGGAACCCCGGCAATTTCATTGCTGGGGCTCCGATGAGCTGCAAACACCTTAAGTGCAGCGATCGCGTTTGAGCGCTGCACTTAAGGGGTTAATGGCGGGGATCGAAGCTAATTTCGGTCCCCGCCGTTACAGTCGGATGTCAGCTGTAAGATACAGCTGAGATCCGACGATGATGGCACCGACTCAGCTTCTGAGCCGGTGCCAAACGTTTGACGTACATGTACGGCATTTTGCGGGAAGTCAATGCTTTCCATGACGTACATGTACGTCAAATGTCGGGAAGGGGTTAATGACCAGCCTATTTTTGACCTTAATGACCAGGCCATTTTTTAAGTTTTTCCATCGTCGCATTCCAAGAGCTATAACGTTTTTATTTTTGCGCCGACATAGCTGTATAAGATCTTGTTTTTTGCGGGACAAGTTGTACTTTTCAATAGCACCATTTTGGGGGACATATTATTTATTGATTAACTTTTATTAACTTTTATTTGGGGGGAAATAGAAAAAAACCTGAAATTTCGCCACTCTTTTTCGCGTCTTAAATCTACGCCGTTTACCGTGTGATATAAATAACATAATAACTTTATTCAGCGGGTTGTTACGATTGCAATGATATCAAATTTGTATAGTTTTTGTATGTTTTACTACTTTTACACAGTAAAAACGCTTTTTTTTCAAAATTATTTGTTTTTGTGTCTCTATATTTGAAGAGCCGTAACGTTTTTATTTTTTCGCCGATGCGGTTGTATGAGGGCTTTTTTTTTGCGGGAAGACTTGTAGTTTTTATTGGTACCATTTTGGAGTAGATGCGACTTTTTGATCACTTTTTATCACATTTTTTTAAAGTCAGTATTCACAGAAAACAGCAATTTTTCCATAGTTTTTTATTACATTTTTTACGGCGTTCACCGTGCGGGTTAAATAATGGAATACATTTATAGTGGGGGTCGTTACGGACGCGGCGATACCAAATATGTGTAACTTTTTAACTTTATTTTGTTTGTTTAATAGTAAAGCATTTTGTGAGGGGAAAAGCTGGGTTTTTCATTTTTTTTCACATTTTTTTTTTAATTAACTTTATTAAACGTTTTTTTCACTTTTTTACTAGTCCCACTAGGGGACTATAATATGCGATTCTCCGATCGCTATTGTAATACATTGCAATACTTTTGTATTGCAGTGTATTACTGCCTGTCCGTTTAACACAGGCATCTGCTAGGTCATGCCTGCTGCATGATCTAGCAGGCATTCACTCCAGGCAGACCTGGGGGCCTTTATTAGACCCCCGGCTGCCATTGGAGACACAGACACTCGGCGATCGTATCGCCGGGTGTTGGTGGGAGAGAGAGGGAGCTCCCTCCCTCTCTCCAAAACCACTCAGATGCGGTGCTCGCTATTGCGCACCGCATCTGAGGGGTTAAACGGGTGAGATCGATACTAATATCGATCTCACCCGGCAGAGCAGGGACGCCCCCAGCTACCTCTGGCAGCTGAGAGCAGGGAGATTTGACAGCTCCCTGCTCTGTAAACTTATTCCGATGCCGCGACGTAAAAAGTCTATGGCATCGGAATAAGGCCCGTTAGTGACCGACGTAGAAACACGATGGGTCGGTCACTAACGGGTTAAAGAGGCTCTGTCACCAGATTATCAAATCCCTATCTCCTATTGCATGTGATCGGCGCTGCAATGTAGATAACAGTAACGTTTTTTTTTTTTTTTTTTGTTTTCATTAGGAGCAATTTTATATTTATGCAAATGAGCTTTTCTAATGGACAACTGGGCGTGTTTTCTCTTATTTCCAACTGGGCGTGTATTGTGTTTTTACCAACTGGGCGTGTTTACTTCTTTCACTGCACAATCACACTGTGCTGTGGATCATGCTGGGCTGGAACAATGAGAAGTGTAGGACACTGATTGGTCACTGATTGGTCAGCCTCATACACTTCACTTCACAACGCCCAGTTGGTAAAAAGTAAAAACACGCCCAGTTGTCTATTAAGAAATTCATTAGCATAAATCTAAAATTGCTCATAACTTGCTCAATAATGATCGTTTTTCAAAATAAAAACCACTGTTGTTATCTACATTACAGCGCCGATCACATTATGTAGGAGATAGGGCACTTATAATCTGGTGACAGAGCCTCTTTAAAAGTTGCCATGTATGCCTGATTTTGTTCATTGGCTTGCTCCATATTCCTAAACAGCTGTGCTGCCTATGTACCTTCCTGGAGGATATTCAACACACAAAACTCCAGGCTGCACATGATCTATGGTATATTTTCTCACTAGGGGAGAAGCAGAGTTCCGCTGCCCACATCTAACATGGCTTCTCTTGTATAGTCATGTGACTGGAAATAGTCCTAACACGCATGTGCATTCCTCAGTCTGTTCGGTTGACTGCTAGCTGTCCCCTTCCCTCGCGTTCACCCGCTGGGTATTTTGATTGGTCAGCTCACGGTTGCCAGGCGGAAGTAGTTGGTAGTCAGGAGGAGGGACTCGCTGTGTTTGTATGTTGGGAGAAGCGGCAAAGAGCTATGTAGCGGCGGGTGACACTTTGTTATTGCCTGACAGTGACAGCTGGACAACGGTCTGTGCCACCGTCTGTCTCCCCTCATACCCGCACAGACATGGGCTACAAGACGGACCAGCTGCTCATCGTTGTGTCCATACTTGAAGGTAAACCGTGTTGTCTCTGTGTACCTGAGTCTTCCTTCTAGGTATTATCCATATGAGAAGTTATATGCGGAGCAGTTACTGAGTGATGCTAATCGAATGCCGAGCACCCATCTGTAGAACTACACGTCCCAGCATTCCATACGCCACCTGCAAACATACATGCAATGTGTAACATAGGCTGGCAGTACACGGCAATTTCTCTTATGATCAAACTGAAATTGGCCATTGGTTTGTAATAGGTTAGAATGATGGTTTCCATGTACGTGTTCTGCTGATGACCACCATCCGTATTATGTAGCAAACCGTGATCACAAGGAAGACTCGCTATGGTGGGGGCAGGGAATTATTTCACTGGAATGACGGCCATCATTGTAGTAACCTGTATCTGTGTGGAATGTCTGCTGGTAGTTATTGACCCGCTCCGGAGATTCAGACCCTTGCAATTGATTGACAGCTGACATGAGCTAAATGGCGGCACCTTACCTAAATGGTGGAGTCCCCTTTCCAGGCCCCCCAATGTTCTTCTAGTTGGAGTGTGCCAGGAACGCTGAGATATTTCTGTACAGTGGATAATGTCACACAAGGGCTGTATGGCCCGGATAAGAAGTATAAGGCTAAGTTCACATGTCATGGTTTTCATTGCAGATTTTATCCTTTGCAATGCAAAACGGTGAGATCTGCGTCAAATCCGCGATGTGTGAACTCGGACTAAGGGTCAGTTAACACGTTGCGTAAATACTGTGCATTTTCCGCAACGGAATTCATTGTTGAAAATCCTCAGCATAATACAGTAGCAGCAACGTAGATGAGAGAGAACAAGTCTCATCCGCACGCGGCTGAAAAAAACGCTCAAATTGATGTGCGGTGCAGAATTTTATTCCGCATCATGTCAATTGTATTTGCGTAAATGCTGCTTATTTGTTGTGGGTTTCCCTCTTTGAATTCAATGGCGAGGTAAAACACGCAGCAAATAGCAGTAGTTGCGTTTTTTGTGGCCGAATTACAGCGATTCAGCCGCAAAAACACAACTCAGAAAAAAAATCTTCTACTTACCCTGAAGTCTATTTCTTCCTCCAGGACGGCCTCCTGGAATGATGTTTCATCCCATGTGACCGCCGCTGCAGCGGTCTTCTTGGATGGAGTTTTCCGCAGCGGGTATTACGGTCGAAAAAACTGCACTACAGCTTGGTGCGGTTTTTCGCCTTGAATTCCCTGCGGCCATTGGGGCGGATACGGAAGTGTAACTTTACGCAGCGTATCCGCCCCGTGTGATATCAGCCTTAGGCCTCATGCACCCAACCGTGCTTTTGCGGCTGCAATTCCCCCGAAAATCCACAGGAGAATTGCGGCCCCATTCATTTCTATGGGCCCATGCACACGACCGTGGTTTCCAAGGTCCGTGCATGGCCCAGGAGCCTGGACCGCAGACAGAACGGGCATGTCTTATTACAGCGGTGTTCTGCCGTCCAGGCTCATAGAAAATAATGGACGCGGCTGTGTGCACGGCCTGCGATTTGCCGGCGGCTCGCAGGTGACACTCCGCCCCACGGCTGACCTGAAAATCATGGCTACAGTCGTGTGCATGAGACCTTGGGGTATGAGAAATCCACAACTAATACCCAAAATATTCCATTCACATGCATTGCCGGTGGAACTGGATTATTTCTGCATTTAGACTTGGAATCTGCATTGTATGAACATGGCCTAATTTGAAAGCTTCTGGGTTCACAATGAAGCCGCAGAAAGACATGCACTTCTGTACAGTAGTGGTTTTGCTGCGGTAAATTACTGGAGCGTGTTCACACGTGCAGGATTTGATCGGGGTTTTTTTTATGCAGTTTTTGAAGCCAAAGCCAGATGTGGATCATAAAGGGAGAGAAAGTAGAAAGGACAAATACTACTTCTCTCATTTGAACGCTCCTGGTGTGTGTGTGTGTGTGTGTGTGTGTTTTGTGTTATCTTCTGTCACAAACTTTGCTCCTTTGTGGGTTTGTGTTTCATTTATGTTGTAAATGTTTTGCTTTAAAATAACCTCTTTAAATAAAAAAATGTCTTTGTTTAAAATATGCAATATGTTAATATATTTATTTTTCTAACCAAACAAATATGCAGTAGATTGCTGTAGGATATAATGGTCTTATAGATTGACGATCAAACCTCCATATGGGCTGCCGTGGTTTAGTGTTTCAGTTCTACTACATGAATCCTTGTGAACAATCATTTTGTCACCGGAGAAGCCTTTCGGGATATGGAAACATCTGTTGATACTGGAAAAAATATTTCTAAAGTTTTCTGCTAGTTTCCGTCTACCGTTTTCTGTGAATTTTTCTCTATGATCCTGGTTATTTTACTATTGTACGATCTAGAAAGAATGAATTAACATGGAGACACAAAGGGGGGAAGTTTCAGAAAGGCTTTACGCTAGTTTTCTGGCGTTACAAAGGCACAAATTATGGAGCACACCGTATTTGAGCAATAATTTCCGACTTTGGGGGTTTACGTCGCTCACGGCACTTTTTAAAAACGTGGACAGGGCTCAGTGGTAGGGGCTGGAGCACCCACGCCAGAAGCTGGTGTCAGTTATAGTGGAAATCTACGCCAGCTTGTAGCTAGCATAGATTTCACTTGTGGGGAATGGATGGCCTCTTTAGGCATTGTCCACACTGATTTTGGCACGTTTTTCATGTCTGAATCGGTGTAAAAAAAAACAGCTTGAAATAAGCCTTTTATAGTCTTAGGCTGAGTTCACACGTGACGGATACACAGCATAATAGCACGCAGCGCATCCGCCCTGTGAGCCGCAGGGAACTCCGGGCGAAAAAGCGCATCAAACTGGTGCAGTTTTTCGCCCGGAATGTCCGCTGTGAAAAACTGCAGCACTTAGCCGGCCTGCTAGCAGACCGGCCTCCTGGGATGACATTTCATCCATGTGACCACCGCTACAGCCTGTGATTGGCTGCAATGGCGGTCACATGAGATGAAGCGTCACCCCAGGAGGATGACACACAGATTCCTAGGTATGTTTTATTTTTTTTTATTTTTTTCTGAGTTCTGTTTTTTTGCGGCGACATCGCTGCAAAAAACGGAAAAACGACTATTTGATGCAGGATTTACATCCCCATTGAGTTCAATGGGGAAATCCCGCAACATATAAGCAGCGTTTACATAAAGACAATTGACATTCTGCGGAATGCATTTCCGCACCACAGGTCGAATTCTGAGCGGTATTTCGGCTCGGTATTTACGCACCGTGTGGATGAGATTTGTTCAATCTCATCCACTTTGCTGCTACTGTACTTACTGCGGATTTTCTGCAACGAATCCCGTTGCGGAAAATCTGCAGTATTTACGCAACATGTAAACTGGCCCTTAAGTTGGATACCGCCCCGTTTTTCATACAGGGGGTGGAATGTCACTTCTTGCCGCTAAAACCATGTTGAAGCTGGCAGTCAGATCAGTCAGAAAATGCCGGCATCTTATGGACGAATAACCATATTTTTGACAAATTTCTGAAAAAGGAAGAGTATCTAAAGTGGCAAGAAAAAAAACAACCTAAATCTGACCATGTATTAGAATCGTGTTCATCTAGTCTCGTGTGACAGGTTCCTCACATTAATATTACGTTACATGGACAATTATGGTTTATTTTCCAAAAATGTATTTAGAAATGACAATTTTCATGCGTAACTCCTATTACTTTTTCCTCTTGGCATACATTTTGTGCTGACCTTCCCTTTTCTCTTCCCTCTCTCCAGGGCGTCATTTTCCAAAGCGATCTCGGCATATGCTTGTGGTGGAAGCGAAGTTTGATGGCGAGCAACTTTCTACAGATCCAGTACCCCACTTAGAGCAACCACAGTTTACTACAGAACTCGCTTGGGAACTTGACAAGAAAGGCCTTCACCAACACAGGTGACTCTCTATTTATCTGTGGCCTTGTTGGCATTATGTATTCAGAATATATGTGCCCACTAATAAGTCAATTGTGGCAGCAAATGTATACCCCTCATCTAGGGTTCCAGGAAATATGGTCAGGGTCGGTATATGGACAAGAGCTGTCACTTGTACAGTAAGGGTATGTTCACACAGAGTTTTTTTGCAGGCAGATTTTGTCCTGCCTGCACTTTCTTTGCCGTGTTTTTTGGCCGCGGTGATCAGCGCCAAAAAACTGTCTGATGTAGCCATAAAGGTGGCAAGGTCATTTCAGCCTGCTTGAAAACGTTTGATGTGGAGGTAAGCAGAACATCCAACAAATGTCTCCCAGCACACCGCACTGTGTCAGAATCCTAAAATGCTTTGTCCACTCCCACAACGAACTAACTTGATCTAGGTGTTCACTGGGAGGACACACAATTACGTGGTTTCCACATGAGATTTAGAGGTTCAGTTGCTCTTCAGCCCAAACGCCACAATAAGGATAAAATGTGACCTAAGTGACTTTGTCCATGGAATGATTGTTGGTGCCAGATGTGATAGTTCAAGTATTTGAGATTTTCAAATGGCAATAGGGTTGCATGATGCATGGAAATATCGATACTATTTAGATAACGTGCACCCTGAAATGATTCAATACTGTTAATTAATGTATTTCGATACTAAGCTGTGTGGCCGCACAGCTTAGTATTGTAACACATGAATTTAGTCAGTAACAATGTGATGCGACCAGCGCTACACTAATGATCGGTGGCGCCGGCCCTGAAAACAGAGAACATTATGGGCGCACTGCATAACACCCCCATGTTCTGTATTCATCGCCACCGCTCATTAGGGCAGCACCGGCCGCATCACATTATGCTGACCGCATGGGCACAACACGTGCGATCAAAAGTGGGGCAATGGCTGTATTACACAGCCGCAACCCCGCTGTAACGGCTGACATCAAATAAACCTCGGATCTCCGCTGCTATTCCCTCGAATGCCGTGATCAAAGCTGACCACAGCATTCAAGGGGAAAATAAGGGGGGGATACCTCCTCCTCTTTCATCGCATCACAGGAAACCCCTGTGACGCGATTGAGAGACATACCAAGGCAGCTCATGGTCCATTTAAGTACCCCAGGACTGTCTGACCATATTTCCTGTTAGGGCATACTTAGTACACAGGTAGTTGTTAGGACGTACCTATCCATATGCAGGCCAATGTACTGGCATATAGATATATGCCAGTACATTAAAGTTTAAAAATAAGGTAATGTTAAATTTAAAAATAAAAACACACACACACACACACACACACACGCACACACACACACTTTTTTTTTACAATAAACATTAAAATAAGTCTTAATACAAAATAAATACACATCCGGGATCGTCGTGGCCATAATGACCTGCTCAACAAATTTATAGCGTCATTTTTAATGTGTACGCTGTAAAAAATACAAATACTTTAACCCAATGTTGTCCATTATGACTGAGGTACATGATGGGGTTAATTACTATGTGAGGCACATGGAGGTTAAAAATTCATCACACCACGTGCCTCACAGCAGAAAATGGAAGAACGTCTTTATTTTTCATTGTTGTTGGCAAAGTATCGTTTTGGTATCGAGTATTGCAATACTACACAAAGTATCGGTATCGAAATCCAAATTCTGGTAATCCGTGACCACCCTAGATCAGAATGTGATGTAAAGCACATGACCTCATGGATCCACCCAGATTTGGGAAGGTACTTATTGGAGTATTCCCCACTTAAATACTTATGACATTAACAGGATGTGCCATAGATGTGGATCCCAGAGCTGAGACGTACATCTCCAGATCAGGGTCTTCCGACCCCCGTCCTGCCTGGTGAGGTGAGATGGGCGTATCTATCAGACATTTATGGCATATCCCATGGATATGGCAGAAATGTTAACGTTGGGAATACCTCAGTAAAAGGGGTTGTCCACTTCAGACAATTTTTCCCAACAATAAGTTGATCACATGAAGTCCTGCTGCTCGGGCCCCCATCTCTCCGCTTTATTCTGTGGGCAATAATTGAGTTTTGTAAACCAGACATCTCCTTTGTGTGGTTGGAGTGGTGTATTTGTGTGGAGAATGGTTGTTTTTTTTTGGTCTACATTAGACCTCTTAATAGTAATTGGGTATTGAAATCCTACTGCCTACCTGATCATTGTGCTGATGGCCGCAGTCTACCCAAAGCATACCATGACCAAAATCACTCCTCATCTCACACTGGCTTCTTGAATAGGAGTGTCTATACTACAACGGCTTGCACAGTCTCCAGATCACATTGCGATGGAAGGTGGAATAGGAGATGCATAGCATAAATGTGGAGCAGTCATGAAAAATTGTGTGTATGTATATAGAAAAGTATTGGGGGGGGGGGGGGGTTATGAGATTCTGTATCATGAACAGCGATTTACAGGATCACACTAATTGCAATGGTGTCTTTTACACATGCCTGACCATAATAAAACTATTTCTGAGGAAGCGATGCAATGTTCTTATTCTAGGAGTTGATGGGCGCTTCAGCTCAAGGCCAATGTTATTTTCTGACATTTCAGAAGGTCACTTAAGGTGGAAGTCTCCTTTATCTTATAGTGTGCACAATTTGCCGTCACTTTTCATTTTAGATTAAATATTAAAGTGGAACGTGATGTTCCTGGAACTTCATCGTCCTGTGCTCGGAGATCTGCTCTCATTGTTTGATTCCAATCCTTTTAATCTCAATATATCACTATTTCCATGATCCATTAGGGAGTAACCTATAGTTTGCACTTTTTTTTTTTCTTCCAGGGTAGAGGTGAAGGATTTTTGTAATGTACTCTCATTAAAAATAGTAACGTTAACTGTGTTGTGTTCATGACGTTTGAGAAATTGGGCTTGTCTACAGTGGTTCTACTAAATTGTAGTACAGCTGCCATACAATAAAGTCTTAGTTACTAAAGGGTTATTCCCATCTTCTAAAGTGATAGCATGTCCCTGGATATGCCATCACTTTATGATCAGTGGGGTCTGATTTCTGGGGCACCCACAGATCCTGAGCATGAAGGGGCCGCAACGCTGATTAGTGCTGTGCACCCTTCTAAATTTTCCCTGCGTAGCTGGCCACCCGACTGCAGGAGTGCTGCAGCTCCCCGAACAGCCGGGGCACAGTTGTACTGGAAAATAACAGTGAAGGAAACACAGCACTAAGTCAGTTCAGCGGCCCCTTCATTCTCTGGGACCCCCACTGATCATAAAGTGATGGCATATCTTAGCAATATGCTATCCGTTTATAAGATGGGATTACCCCTTTAACTCATTCTGTGGGTACATTGCATTTTTAATATATTGCTTCCTCCCCTTCCGAGTAACTAGTTGACTGGCATTAACCTGCCAAAAAAATTACCCCTCTAGAATTTGTGTACTGTCTTTCTCTATTCCTTTTCATTTTACCAAAATTTTTATTCGTGTACAGATAAGTATCTGCAAGTCACGTGGTGAGGACATAACTGGTTAAATGTGCTGGTGTCTGCTGGGTAGAGGTCTTAGTCTCCAAGACATCATGAGACCAAAAACATTAGCCCTTATGAGCCAGTTAGACCAGATTTAATCTGTCTCCTATATCTTCTACCTGCTAGTATACTAGGCACTGCAAGTATATCCGGCATTTCTATGTTTTATTTACATAATGTATAATCTATAATATATATGCATTATATAGAATTTATTTAGAATAGTAATACATAATGTGGATTTCAATAGCTTGATGTACATCAATGGGGGAGACAGGCAATGTTTGTTTCTGTGTATTGAGGAAGATTAGTTATGAATGCTGAATTTACTGTATTAGCAAATAGACAAATGATTCTGGAGATTTTATTATTTTTTATTGATTTTTTTTTTAGATTATACACTGTATCAAGAGACTCAGAGGAAAAAAAAATACAGTTTGTAAATTGCCAAATGCAATGTGTGTGGGTTTAAAATGCTGCTTCGATATGTAAAAATGTTCTTGTAACAATACACGTTTGTTCTCGTTGTAGGCTGCAGCGAACGCCGATCAAGCTCCAGTGTTTTGCCTTGGACACGTTAACATCTGCAAGAGAGTCTGTCGGATATGTTGTTTTAGATTTGAGAGCTGCTCAGGAAAAGAAACAAGTAATTCTAATCACCATTTAAAGACCCATGTCAGCTGGGGTTCTACTGTAGAATTGTTTCATTATTACTTGCCTAGTTATCCACTCTCCAGTGCAGGGGACTGGCAGCCGTCCTCGTGTTCGGCAGGATGGTGTGGGAGTGTTGGCTTTTACCTTTTACGCGAATGGCTGGCATAGGTAACCAATAGTCGCAGTAGGAAATATGGTTTTTCACAGTTTCTCCCTAAACTACAGTCTGTAATTTCTAAGTTTGACATTTTTCAGGCACATGTCGAGATGGTAAAATATTACTTCCTTGTCACATATCTTAAAAAGTCAGCTGCAGGTATTCAATGCTCCTGAAAATTCGCTGGCGCCTAGGTTGTTTTCTATTTATGTCCGGCTGCTAAAAAGGCTTCTCTAAATAACCATATACTGCATTTGGTGCACCTCAAGTTTTTTTCATAATATGGGTTAAAAACCCCATATTACGTCTTTTTTTTTTGTATTTAACATTATTCTGGGTGCTTTGAAATAAAAATCTGTCCCTGAGACCACCTTGCTATTGCCTTTGGCACTATTGCTGTCTGTTTTTAAACATACACATTTTATTGTCTTTTTTTTGTTTGTTTTTGTTTTTTTGCAGGCCCCAAAATGGTTTTCTTTATTGAGCAGTAAGTACACAAAATTTAAGCCAGAAGTCCAGCTTAATATTGCATTGGAAACTGACACCAAACCAGCTGTAGATGCTTTTAAAGCCAAGGAAGCTCCTCCTCGAAGCAGTAAAGGTGAGAAGAAAACAACATTTCGTAAGTTTACGAAGGCCAAGAAATTAAAAAGCTTTACTTGTATACCCATCTTGGATATTCATGGCACATCCAAAGGATAAGTCATAAATGTCCGATAGATGTGGGTACCACCTCTGGGACGTGCACCTATCTCTAGAATGGGGCGTTCCTGAACCCTGTTCTACCTTCTGCCACGGTCACTGGGCTCTGGCCGCTGACTTGCACGGGGTTCGGGCTTTCCGGAAACAGTCAAGCGCATTTTGCTACGCTGTTATCTGAACTCCCATAGAAGGGAATGGAAGTTACAGAAACCGCATAGCACATCGAACTGTGCTATTTCTAGGAACTCAGGAGCTACAGAAACCGCGCAGCTCGCTGTGCTACATTGTTTCCGGAGCCCCCTTTCACTTCTATAGGAGTTCTGGAAGCAGCGAAGCAAAACTTTCCGGAAAACCCAGGCACCTTGTAAATCAGTTGCTGGCACTAAGCAACAGTGGCTGAAAGTAGGACGAGGGTCATGGGGCCCTGTTCTAAAGATAGGTGCGGGACCCAGAGGTGGGATCGCATCTATTGGACATTTTATGGTAATCCCGTGGATATGCCATAAATGTCTAAGATGGGAATACCTTTTTAACTCCAACATCTAACACCAAGAGCAGAAGGAAATACGATCTTAGTGGTGACCGCTCACATGTGGTGGCCAGATTCAGGAAATGATCGTCAACCCTTGAAATAGTAAACCATAATTTGATAATTGTTCTATATGTAGTTATTTCCAGCTGCGTAGACTGCTTAATTCTTGATCTTTTTTTTCGTATTAGCCAATGTTAATTATTTCACTGAAGTACCGGTATATATTTCATGTAATGTTTTAGGGACGGCATAATTTTCTCTAAGAGGCCTTTGTCTCTACACAAACATGGTCCATCCGGTTTGCTCCCCTTTTTGTAATTACTTATTTTTTTTTCTTTGTGGAATATTTTTATTTACTTTTTATTATCTCTGGTGTCTTTGTATTAGGATATATTTAGGTTTATCCCAGGCAAGTAAAAACAAACAATCGCTTTCTTGTCCAAGACTCCACTTCCTTTTTAGTAAGAGTATTACACTAAAATTCCTAAAATCCACTAACTTTTCAGGTGACTTTTCAGAATAAGCTGTCGTTTGAGTACATGATGAATACCACTATTTCTGGCCATTACATGACTTGCATTCTGCACTTTTTTAGCAGTTTTCTCCTTTGCAGGATCTTTAATTCTGAGTTGTCTCTGAGATAGTGAGTCTAGCCTAACTTCTATCTTATCTTCTATGCAATGCACACATAGAAAAGGAGAATCCTGCTCTCCTATTTCTGTGTATCATATACAAATAGAAGCTGCTGCAACATGGAGATTATACAGCAGTACTGAGCCGTGTAGCTGAGAATCCAGCACTGGGGTGAGATAAGCTGCAGCAGATTCTGTGTCACTCACTCTTCTCCTTTTCCCTCTGCATACATTTCTATGGGCAGCTGAAACCTGATCTCTCGTGAGCTTGAGAGATTTTGTCTTTAGAAGAAAAAGCTGTAAATTCAGAGTGGATGAACAGTGAGGGCGGGGGGGGGAGCCTGATAAGTGGCGAAAGGAATTTTTCTCTAACTGGATATATTACAAAATTTCTTGTATACGTTAGTACTATTAATTTAAGCAAAGTTTGATGAGAAGTTAGTGACCATTTGAAGGGGAACCGGTCATCAGTTTTGACAAAGCGAAACTGCTACACTGGCTTAGATCGACATTTTAGAACATATCCATTTACAGCAGCAGTAATAAAGCATATCTTTAGAAAAATAAGTTTTAACCACTCCAGCGCTGCATGTACAGTAGATTACTTTTGAAGTGCCTGTAGAGCGTTTCTTCATCAGGCCCGTGTCCTGCGATCTTTGCGGCAAACCCTCCCATCCAGGCTTGATTTATATCTCTGTCGCCTCCTTGTCATCCACTGTTGCCTGCAAAGAGATGTCAAGCATAGTTGGAAGGGGTGGCCGCCACAGTGCAGTACAATTGCCTGCTGAAGAAATGCCCAGTGGGCACTTCGAGAGCAATTTGCATATGGCGCAGGAGTTAAAACTTCTTGATCTATGGAACGCGTTATTACTGCTGCTATACATGGATGTGTTCTGAAATGTCTCTCTAGTCATTATATAGTGGATATAGAAGTTTAGTTTGGTCAAAACTAATCTCCCTTTAATGCCACTGTTATTGCCTCGCCCCTCACAGCTCATCAGCGGGGAAGAACCACGTTGCCTTTTCTAACAGATGCTCTAACTTAAAAGGGCACACATTCCTTAATGACTGGAATGTGAAGATTGCAATGAAGCCCCTAACACAAGAACACATCGAGGTACAGTCTTGTGAAAAAGTATTTGCCCAATAATTTTAGACAAAGACAACCCAAGTGAACACAAAATTCTGTTTTTAAATGATAATTTCATGTATTAAATGTATAATGCTGTTCAGTCCCACTTGGCCCTATGTGAAAAAGTAATTGCCCCCTTATCTATTAAATCAATCAGTTACCACGTAGAATTGACTACTGGGATCCCTTTGACTAGTCTCATCCAGGCTTGATTACTGACAGACCTGTTGAATCTAAACCTCACTTAAATAGGACCTGCCTGGCAATGTGAAGCAGGCTAGAAGGTCTCAAAAAGCGGCACATGATGCCGCGATCTAAAGAGGTTCAAATACAGATGAAAAATAGTCATTGAAACACCAGTCTGGAAAGGGTTACAAAGCCATTGCTAAGGCTCTGGGACTCCAGCGAGACATTATCTGCAATTAGAGAAAACTTGGAATAGTGGTGAACTTTCTCAGGAGTGGCCAGCCAACCAAAATTTCACAAGGAGCACATAGAATACTCCTCAAGAAGGTCACAAAATAACCCAGGCAAACAAAAAGACACCCATGGGAGAATTGCAAGGCGCAAACCACTGCTAACCTAAAGGGACACACAGGCTCATCTCGCATTTGCCCCAAAAAAACGTCTAGACTTTCGGGGTAATCTGTGGACTGATGAGTCATAGGCGGGACTTTTTAGAAGACGTTGGGCTCGTTACATCTGGCATAAAGCTAAAACTACATTCCACCATAAGCGCATCATGCCAACAGTCAAACATGATGGGGCAGCTTTGCTTCTGCAGGACCTGGACAACATGTCAGAAATAATGGAACCATGAATTCTTCTCTCTATCCGAAAATCCTGAAGAGACTGTCCGCTTGTCAGTTCCTGGCCTAAAGCTCAAGCGCAGTTGGGTTATGCAGCAGGATAATGATCAGAAACAACTATTCTGCAGAGAAGAGTGGGACAAAATTCCTCCACACCGACGTAAGACTCTTCGCAAGTTATCTTAAACCTTTGATTGGTTGTGCCACTCTTGGCAGTTTTATAACTGCAGTTATAAGATTTAGGGGGGAAATTATTTTTTCCCATGGGTGATCTAGGTTTTGAAAAAATATTAATCCTCAAAAAAATGAGTCATCGTTTAAAAGCTGCATTTTGTGTTTACTAGTGTTGTCTTAATATTCCATTTAAAATTACCTGTATGATTTAAAACATTTAAATATGACAAATTAGCAAATATTTAAGAAATCGGGTGAGGGGCAAATACTTTTTCTACAGCACTGTATGTATGTACACTACCGTTGAAAAGTTTAGGGTCACTTAGAAATTTCCTTATTTTTATAAGAAAAACACAGTTTTTTTCAATGAAGAGAACATTAAATTAATCAGAAATACACTCTACATTGTTAATGTGCTAAATGACTATTCTAGCTGCAAACGTCTGGTTTTTAATTCAATATCTACATAGGTGTGTAGAGGCCCATTTCCAGCAACCATCACTCCAGTGTTCTAATGGTACATTGTGTTTGCTAACTGTGTTAGAAGGCTAATGGATGATTAGAAAACACTTAAAAACCCTTGTGCAATTATGTTAGCACCGCTGTAAACAGTTTTGCTGTTTAGAGGAGCTATAAAACGGACCTTCCTTTGAGCTAGTTGAGAATCTGGAGCATTACATTTGTGGGTTCGATTAAACTCTCAAAATGGCTAGAAAAAGAGAGCTTTCATGTGAAACTCGACAGTCTATTCTTGTTCTTAGAAATTAAGGCTATTCCATGCGAGAAATTGCCAAGAAACTGAAGATTTCCTACAACGGTGTGTACTACTCCCTTCAGAGGACAGCACACACACAGGCTCTAACCAGAGTAGAAAGAGAAGTGGGAGGCCCCGCTGCACAACTGAGCAACAAGACAAGTACATTAGAGTCTCTAGTTTGAGAAATAGACGCCTCGCAGGTCCTCAACTGGCAGCTTCATTAAATAGTACCCGCAAAACGCCAGTGTCAACGTCTGCAGTGAAGAGGCGACTCCGGGATGCTGGCCTTCAGGGCAGAGTGGCAAAGAAAAAGCCATATCTGAGACTGGCTAATAAAAGGAAAAGATTAATATGGGCAAAAGCACACAGACATTGGACAGAGGAAGATTGGATGAAAGTGTTATGGACAGACAAATCCAAGTTTGAGGTGTTTGGATCACACAGAAGAGCATTTGTGAGACGCAGAATTGAAAAGATGCTGGAAGAGTGCCTGACGCCATCTGTCAAGCATGGTGGAGGTAATGTGATGGTCTGGGGTTGCTTTGGTGCTGTAAAGAGGTAGATTTGTACAAGGTAAAAGGGATTTTGAATAAGGAAGGCTATCACTTCATTTTGCAACGCCATGCCATACCCTGTGGACAGCGCTTGATTGGAGCCAATTTCATCCTACAACAGGACAATGACCCAAAGCACACCTCCAAATTATACAAGAACTATTTAGGGAAGAAGCAGGCATCTGGTATTCCATCTGTAATGGAGTGGCCAGCGCAGTCACCAGATCTCAACCCCATAGAGCTGTTGTGGGAGCAGCTTGACCGTATGGTACGCAAGAAGTGCCCATCAAGCCAATCCAACTTGTGGGAGGGCCTTCTGGAAGCATGGGGTGAAATTTCTCCCGATTACCTCAGCAAATTAACAGCTAGAATGCCCAAGTTCTGCAATGCTGTAATTGCTGCAAATGGAGCATTCTTTGACGAAAGCAAAGTTTGAAGGAGAAAATTATTTGAAATAAAAATCATTATTTCTAACCTTGTCAATGTCTTGACTATATTTTCTAGTCCTTTTGCAACTCATTTGATAAATATAAGTGTGATTTTTCATGGAAAACACAAAATTGTCTGGGTGACCCCAAACTTTTGAACGGTAGTGTATGTATGTGTGTATAATGAAGGGTGCCTGATATTTCTACCTTCTTGTCTGTGCTCCTTTCATAGGCATTGCAGTGCTTGACCCCTGTGGTCCATGATAAAGCGCATAAAATACAGAAGTCTGGCAGAGCATGATCCTTTCCGAGGCCTCCTAGTCGTTGTAATTTGAGCAATAGCTATTAATATGTGAGCATTGAAAACAGAGCATGTGCTTTGCTAGTTCTCTGCAGTTTTATACTCGACATGCAGCACGGACTACTGGAGGTCGGTACTACAACATCAGTCTTTGGTTTTTTTGGGTGTTGGTCAATGGAGCAGACATAACATAACTACAATTGTTAAAGCTAAACAAATTTAACAGTAAAGTGATCTGAGTAAAATGATAGATCTGCTTCACAATCTTACGATCTAGAATTGACAGTAAAGTAATGAAATTAGACAATCTAAGCTGACACTAGGGCTTCAAGAGCATTTGTCATCATTTCTGAGATCTACAGTCCATGTGTTGTATTCCAAATGTTGCTCATGAGGATGATTTAATGAAATAATTTCTCTCTGTTAGGGGATGTTCACATGCGGCAGATCTTATGTAGGTATTTCTGCAACATGTGCTTGGACTATTACAAGCCCCATTCGGGTTTATGGGACAGCCACAGAAATTTCTGCAACAAATCTGTCGTGTGAATGAGTAAAGACTGACCAGTCACATTTGCTATTACACGGCCGTGTACGTGAGATCACTTGTCAGCTGTCGTCATGTTGCTATTGCTAAATTATTCTAAGAAGGTTGAAAAGAGGTGGAGCGTCCATTGTGGAGCAAAATATAGTGGCCTATTGTTTTGTCATGTTATTTATCTTTTCATTTTTGGTCCTTATTTTCTTTAGTCCAGGGTGAACTTGACCCAAAGAGTCTTGTGGCCATTCTGAATGAAGCCGAGGGCTACCATCAAATTGGACCTGCAGAGCACTGTAAAGACTACTTTGTACTCTCTGTAACCATTGCTTTTGCAACTCAGTTAGAGCAGGTAATAATGTTGTCAATCCCCTATGACTAGATATGTACTCATTGTGTTTGCTTTTAATCTAAATGCTTCGCAAATGGTTTCCAGAAAGGCAATTTTAGAGGTATTGGAGCTATTTCCTGATGAAGTGAATCGTTCCACTGACATTCCTACAATAATAAATACAATTGTACAACAGACTTTAAACCCTTTCCCATATAATAATGTGCATAAAGTGTGTATGGGTGTTTAGAAATATTCTGACTTGTAGACTGCCAGTTACATATGTGAAATCAAAGCTGTCGCCATAGTATGCTACCCTATTTCACGACCGCATGCTATAGGGACCGGTCTGCTATACTATTTGAACGAAAGGCACAATACTTAGGTTAATAGCAGCTAACACAGGATGCGCTCGTCTGTTGTATCGATACGGGGAGCGTTCCTCCGCTTCCATTGACTCATGGCCGTTTTGTATCTGCCTATATTCACTGAGGTTGTCAGACAATTGTGAGGCAGGCGGACAGAAAACTCACCGCATGAATACAACAGACGAGTCCGCTGTATTCGTTACTATTAACCAAAGTATTGGTTAGTACAAATAATCCAAAAAATGGATAGTGCCAGTTGTGATTTTTGTCGCACACATGTGAGTGTTATATATATATATATATATATATATATATATATATGTGTGTGTGTGTGTGTGTGTGTGTGTGTGTGTGTATATGTATGTGTGTGTATATGTATGTGAATATGTGTATATATATATATATATATATATATATATATATATAATGGAAATGTGGGATGAATCAACATAGGCTGCACAGACACTGGTGAAGCTGTTGCCTGAGCATCCATAATTGTGCTGCTATAGAGGTTCATGAGCCCTCCATCGTAACCTCCATATGTCTTCATACTGAGGCATACAAAGGTTTTTGTATCCGATTTTATTTTTATTTTTTTCCCCAAACCTGATAAAATAATGGCATTCTCCATCAGACTGTATATATTGAGGTATTCTCCCCTAGAAGCGCAG
This sequence comes from Rhinoderma darwinii, assembly GCF_050947455.1. Lineage (NCBI taxonomy): Eukaryota > Metazoa > Chordata > Amphibia > Anura > Rhinodermatidae > Rhinoderma > Rhinoderma darwinii. The sequence goes on from NC_134687.1 coordinate 505,078,661, forward strand.
CTTTTAGGGGTTAATATCGCCGTACATATGTAGCCTCAGACTTTTTAAATCTTTCTCTTTTGGGCATCACCTGCCTGAGCATGGTGATGCCTGGGCCTTACCCCACCGTTGACTTTTCTAGAAAAAAGTTTATCGTGTTCTCTTCTCAATGAAGTTCTATTTGCATAATAGGATATTTCAGGTGTGAGAAGATATGTTACAACCTGTTGCAAACAGGTCACAGAAAAAGTACATATATTTACTTAAAAAAATAACCGAGAACGGCTAAACTTAGATACAAGGGCAGGTACAAGCTGTTGCAAGCATGGGAAACCATAGATGCGCTTCTTTTATTTTTTATTCTTGATTTTGTTTTCCCACGTTCCACATGTTCATTCGTAATTTGTCTTAATTCCTCATATTGATTTTGTTTTCTTTTAGTTAATCCCCACTAATTTAAGGCTTCCAGAACCACAGCCAGAATTTTTCTTTTACTACTCTTTACTGGGAAATGATGTCACAAATGAGCCGTTTACGGATCTGATCAGTCCAGACTTTGAACCTGAGCGAGCATCTGTCAGAATACGCAGCACAACCGAGGTGCTCTATATGTATCTCTCTGTGCAGCCTAAGTTGCAGGTAAGACTATTTTCACTGGTTGTAGTGCTATTTGGTCTGATATTTAATAGGACTACATTTCCCCACAGTAGTCAGCTAGTATAGTAAGAAAAATAAGACCCTTCATTTGGTGCACATTGTGGTTCATTTATAAAATTGGCTAATGCCACGCAATATATTGGCCACAACTCAAGACATACTAAACACACCTAGTTCATGTCGCACGTGTACTCCAGTGTTTTGTATAAAAAAATTAATAATTGAGTATTTTAGCCATGACTCTTTGATGTAAAAAAAAATAAATTCTCTAACCTTTTGTGCAAGATTTTAAAATGGCATGATAAGTGTGCCCCAATATACCCAAGAGCAGGGATAGACTTTGGAAGCCAGTTTTCTCCACTCCAGGAGCCAGTTATATTTCTCTAAGTTGCCAGGCAATAAGAACTTCCATAGACATCTATAGTAAACCTCCTAAAAAGTAAGTCAACGGCCGCTAACTTCTAGGCACCTTGGCTACTTGTCTTCCGGAATTTGTCCAGCCCTGCCCAAAATAAATGTGTTTTCCTATCAAACAGTTACATTGTATCTTGTCATTGCCAGAGGTGTAGATAACTTTAGATCCTTTACAGAACCAACTTCTTTACCGCATTCATCTTTCTTGTCTGTTTTCAAAGATCCATCTGTGTTGTGGTGATCAGTCTCTTGGCAGCACAGAAATTCCTTTGACCGGATTGCTGAAAAAGGCAAGTACAGAAATCGAGCATCATCCAGTGGTTGTTGAAGGGGCATTTCTGCTTACTCCTCCTAACAGATCCAAGCAGACTATACCCGCACTGCCGGCAGATGGCGCTCCTACAATTGGAGTGTCTGTTTCCCTGTATAAAGAAGGTCATTTACAGGTAAGATGGCACTTTTTCATGTTGACTGACAGATCCATATACTATAGCTTTGCATGGATCATTTTAAATCCGCTTGTTTTATGTTTCCACAGTCTTCACTTCGCCCCAAAGAACACAATGAAAATGTTGTAACAGGAAAAGTGCCATCCACACCACCTAAAAATTCTAAAGAGAATGCAAATAGTTTACCACCTAAACCGCCTCTGTTTAGTGATTCCCCACCCACCAAAGATGACGCCACGGAGAGTGACGTGGAGAGTATACAATCTGTGCAGGCAGAACCAGCAAACTTACAGCCGCAAATTGAACATCCCCTGCCAGGTAATAGGTGGTTCTTACTTCCTCCTGAAGAGGCATTAATATGCTCTTGGTACAGTAATTGTGTTCACTTATTTCCACCCACACTGTGTAGAACGTTGAGCGATTATTTTGGAGGATGTACTCTATGGTCTTGTATAATTTTAAAACTCCAGTTTCCCCTGCAAGTGAACCGTTTAAACGTTTGCCCTGTTCAAATAATTTTTTTGGTTTACTTTTAGCATGTCGGTCTTGATGGCTCCTGACGTGCAACTAAAGGTGTTCTATGTAGGCTTATTGTCGGACGGAGGCCAATAAATCTGTCCTTTTGGTCTTCGTCTGGTTGGTATACATTAGTATACCAAAAAAAGTATGAAATAGTGTAGTAAACTACACCATTCTATCCCGCTAGTTCAGTAAGAAAGTATACGTTTTTTTAAACATGGTAGCCTATGGGTGACGGATGACATACCATGCAAAAGTTATGGAAAAGCTTATAACGTGTCCTTTAAAAGGCTGTCATGAGCTTTTTCAATATTTTTTTTTTATGTCTTAAACGTTCAATAGAATCTGTTTAAGTCTATGGGTAACAGATGTCTTAAGTGGATGCCTAACCGTCACCCATAGACTAGAATGGTATAGTTAATGACGTATCTGTTTAACAGATATGTTTTTATAGCCTATGGGTGACAAATGCGACTGTTAAGGCGGTTTTACACTGGGCAATTCTCGGCCAGACAAGCATTCATTTAAAGCTCGTTGCCGATAATTGCTCTGTGTAAACAGGGCAGCGATCAGCAGATTAACGAGCAAACACTCATCTACTAATCGTAACGTTTTAAAAAAAGTAAAATATTATGGTTGTCGGCAGCATATCTCCCTGTGTAAACAGGGAGACGTGCTGCCGGCGTGATGATAATGTATGGGGATGAGTGAACGGAGTAACGACCGCTCGTCCCCATCCATAGCTCTGTGTGAAGGGAGCAAACGAGCGCTGATTAATGAGCGGTCTCGTTGATCGGCGCTCGCTGCACCGGCCAAAACCGAAGCGTTTCCCGGCGTATACTTCAAACGTTGGCCAACAACCATTCGGTGAACATAGCCTAACTTGGCTATTTACTTAACATGCTTTTTGATGACATTATTCTATGTTTGTGTTTTCTACCACAGCTGCCCAATCCCCATCGCCTGCTCCACAAAGTGCGATGGAGGCTGTAAAGAGCCTTTCTGAGTCTGTGTCTGGACAGAAGATCGCAGTGCCCCCTGCTGCCCACCACTTCTGCTTCTCCATCGATTTGAGAAGCATTAGTAAAATAGATGCTGGATTTCCTGTAAACTGCATGCTAAGGTTTGACTTTAATTTCTTATTCACAATTCTTTTGAAATTATTGTTTTGTGGTAGTGCTGGGTTACACATTTTAATTTGTGTAATTGTTTATTTTTCCCTGTGTATTGGATATCCTTTACACAGGTAAATTGCTTTCACTTCTCCCTGTTGTACATAGTTTGAGAACAAACTTTGTATTGATTTGGCAGTTCCAAGCGGTCTCCAACACTGCCTGACTGCGGGAACAAATCTAGCTCCATGGCAGAAATAGGGGAACAGAAAAACTCTTGGGAGAACTTTTGGCTAAATGACCATTTATCTTTGTCAGTCTTTGCAGTCAGCATGTCTATCATTGGTTCCCAATTTGTGTAGTATTTAAGTGGATTAAAGTGGCTGGGATGAAAAAAGTTTTCTTGGTGTTTTTTCACATTTTTTTTCTTTCTCCGGTTCAGGTACACTTACCCATTCTTTGGCAGTGCAGCCCCTATTATGACTAACCCTCCAGTGGAGATACGAAGAAATATGGAAGTATTTCTCCCACAGTCTTATTGTGCGTTTGATTTTGCGACTATGCCCCATCAACTTCAGGAAACTTTCTTAAGGTATTGAGCCGCTTAACTTACAACTTCAACCCTTTCATGACCAAGGGTCATTGATGCACCAGTGTCTAGGTCAAATTTTCCATTTCTGATATGCACTTCTTTAAACGATAATATCTTTGCATCCACTTTGAATATCACAACTATTTTTACTTTCTAGATTAAACAGATAAAACCAAGGGGACATATATACAAAAACACCAAAAAATGCCATACTTACAAATGGACACAGCCAGGTCAGAAACGCTGATGAGAGTGAGCAGGTGCTTTAAATAATAATAGCCACTCCCACTAGTCTTGAGGGGAGTGGTGTGGTGCATGGGATCTGTAGTAAGAAATAATAAATGAATAGTGTATGTGCAAGTGTAATACTATAAGTGAAATATAGGGGGCAGTAATGAGTAAAGTGCCTCAATACAAATAAATGAATAATGGGGTGTAAGTGTGTGAAACATGGAGGGATAGTGTGTAAGTCATCTACTTTCTAGATTAGTTTAATTTCATGTTTTTAGTTTTTGATTGAGCAGACAAATCTCTAAACATGTGAAAAAAAAAACTTTTTTGTAATTTTTTTTTTAATATATATTTCTCTATATTGTGTATGTATGTACATAAACATACACACTGCCACCCTTGATCGATGTGAGCGGATAAGAGGGCTATAAGGTTATATTCACACGACGTGAAAAAAAGGACCGTTAAGCTAACAGTTGATCCGTTTTCATGGCTGTTTTGCATCAATGTGTCTCAAAATTTGAATCCATCACCCGGCCGTCTGACCATTTTTCACCGACATTTGCCATCCATTTTCATAGACATGAAAAAAAAAATTGAATTTTTCTTCGTTAGGGTTTTGGTTTTTTGTCGCAGCCACCTGATAACACCACAGCGCCCATGTACATAGAGACGCAATACCACTGTAGATAGTGCCACATTGCCCACTGTAGATAGTGCCAGTGCCCAAATAGGTAGTGCCCACTGTAAATGGTGCCACAGTTCCCACCGTGTCCCCTGTAGGTAGTGCCTATATAATGCCACAGTGCCCATGTAAATAGTGCCTCACCCCCTGTATATAGCACCTCCTGTAGACACCACCACTGTAGCTCCCTGTAGGAGCAGAATCCATCTAGCCGGTGATTCCGCTCTTAGAGGGAGCTCCTGAAGTCTCTGTCCATGTAGTGACAGTAACGTTAGGAGCTAACTCTAAAAGTGTAATCCACTGCCTCCGCGTCAGCAGCGCTGTGGCCTGGGGATTACGCTCCAGGAGTAGCCCCTGACGTCACTGTCCGTATATGCATAGTGATGCTAGGGGCTTCTACAGTAGCGGAATCCCTGGTCAGATTGTTGGCTGCAAGCCAACGTATGCGATCTACAAGGGGGTGGGAATGCGATCTACAAGGGGGTGGGGGGGAATGCGATCTACAAGGGGGTGGGGGGGGATGGGAATGCGATCTACATGTAGGGCTGCGATCTACTTGTGGGGGTGCGATCTACAAGGAGTGGGTGGTGCTGCGAGCTACGTGGTGGTGCTATCTGCACGGGTGTGTGGCACAATATAGGGGGTGGCACTGTTACTATATGGGGGCCCTTTCTCACTATCTACAGGGACATTGCGGCACTATCTACATGGGCACTGGGGTTTTCAGGGTATTGAGACAAAAAAAAACCCTTAGGAAATCCATTTGGAGACACACTGATTCTGACAATTGATCAGTTTTTATTGGCCATTTTTTTTTTTTTCCACTGTCGTATAACTGTAGCCTAAATGACTATGACGCCAGGAGTCCCGTTCACATGTACCGTGGTCGGGCTGGGAAATCCAGCTGACGCACTGACTGTTTTTCACAGTCCAATCACCGTCGTGTGAATCCGGACTTAATTTCATTTATTTAACCCTTTCAAGACCGAGCTCATTTTGACCTTCATGACCAGCCCCATTTTCTCAAATCTGACATGTCTCTTTATGTGGTAATAACTCCGGAATGCTTTTGCCTATCCAAGCGATTCTGAGATTATTTTCTCGTGACATATTGTACTTTATGTTAGTGGAAAAATATGGTCAATAAATTCATTGCTTATTTGTGAAAAACACCAAAATTAAGACAAAATTTGCAAAAATTATGATTTTTCTCATTTTAAATGTATCTGCTTGTAAAACAGATAGTAATACCACACAAAATAGTTACTATTTTATATATTCCATATGTCTACTTTATATTTGCATAGTTTTTTGAACATTATTTTATTTTTCTAGGACGTTACAACGTTTAGAACTTTAGCAGCAATTTCTCACATTTTCAATAAAATTTCAAAAGGCTATTTTTACAGGGACCAGTTCAGTTCTGAAGTGGCTTTGAGGGCCTTATGTACTAGATAGACCCCATAAATCACCCCATATTAAAAACTGCACCCCTCAAAGTATTCAAAATAGCATTCAGAAAGTTTCTTAACCCATTAGGCGCTTCACAGGAATTAAAGCAAAGTAGAGGTGAAATTTACAAATTGTATTTTTTTTGCTGAAATTCATTTGTAATAAATGTTTTTCTGTAACACAGAAGGTTTTACCCGAGAAATGCAACTCAATATTTATTGCCCAGATTCTGCAGTTTTTAGAAATATCCAACATGTGACCCTAGTGTGATAATGGACTGAAATACCGGCCTCAGAAGCAAAGTAGCACCTAGTGGATTTTGGGGCCTCCTTTTTTTAGAATATATTTTAGGCACCATGTCAGGTTTGAAGAGGTCTTGTGGTGCCAAAACAGTGGAAATCCCCCAAAAGTGAGACGGTTTTGGAAACTACACACCTCAAGGAATTTATCTAGGGGTATAGTTAGCATCTTGACCCCACAGATATTTTGCTATATTTATTGGAGTTTGTCTGTGAAAGTGAAAATCTACTTTTTTTCTGAAAAAATATAAAAAAAAATAATATTTGCACGGAATAAAGATTAAAAAGCACCCCAGAACTTGTAAAGCTACTTCTCCCGATTACGCCAATACCCCATATGTGGTACTAAACTGCTGTTTGGACCCACGGCAGAGCTCAGAAGGGAAGGAGCGACATTTGGATTTTGAAGCGCAGATTTTGCTGGATTGGTTTTCAGTTCCATGTCGCGTTTGCAACGCCCTGGAGTAAGCAAAATAGTGGAATCCCCCCAAAACTGACCCCATTTTGAAGACTACACCCCTCAAGGAATTGTTCTAGGGGTATAGTTAGCATTTTGACCCCACAGTTTTTTTGCTGAATTTAGTGGAATTAGGCCGTGAAAATGAAAATCTACTTTTTTCTGAAAAAACATAGAAATGTTTAATTTTTACAATGAATAAAGGAGAAAAATTACCCCAAAATTTGTAAAGCAATTTGTCCTGATTACAGCAATACCCCATATGTGGTAATAAACTGCTGTTTGGACCCACGGCAGGACTCAGGAGGGCAGGAACAATATTTGGCTTTTGGAGCTCAAATTTAGCTGGAATGGTTTTCGGGTGTCATGTCGCATATGCAAAGCCACTGAGGTACCAAAACAGTGGAAACCTCCCAAAAGTCCCTTTAGGGGACTGGAACGAGCGATCATTAGGTCGCTGGTACAATACACTGCAATACTAATGTATTGCAGTATAATGTAATTTTACAGGCTCCTGTAACAGCGCGATCGCTGTTCCTGTCCGTTAGTCCCGGGTGTCAGCTGTAATACACAGCGGACACCTGCAGAATATGGAGCGTGCACAGCGCATGAGCCCGCTCCATAAATAACCCCTCGCACCACGACATGCTATTAAGGCGCAGTGGATGGTGCAAAGTGAAAATTAAAATTTTCCACTGATATGCCATTTTAATGCACAATATATTGTGCCCAGTTTGTGCAACTGAAGACAAATACCTCATACAATGTTGAGCGGGTTCTCCCGGATATAAAATGTCATATATGTGGACGTGAGCTGGTGTTTGGGCACGCTGTGGGGCTCAGAAGGGAGGGAACACCATTTGGCTTTTGGAGCGCAGATTTTGCTTGGTAACTGTTCTGTTTGGGGTTTTGCTGGTATTTCAGTTTATAATGTGGGGGCATATGTAATCTGTGAGGAGTACATCAGGGTATAATAAGAGGGTATAATAATGGGGTACATAAATAATAATTCGCAGATATGTGGCCGGTATCGCACTGATAAATGGCGCCCGATTTTATCCGCTTTTGGAACACTCTGCACATTTTGTATCGCCATATTCTGAGAGCCAGAACTTTTTTATTTTTTCTTCACCGGAGCTGTTTGAGGGCTTATTTGTTGTGGGACAATCTGTACTTTTCATTAGTACCATTTTAGGGTACATGTGATTTTTTTTTTAATCACATTTTATTAGATTTTTTTGGAAGCAGAGTGACAAAGAAACATCAATTCTGACAATGTTTTTTGTATTTTATTTTTTACAGCTTTCACCGTGCGGTATAAATTACATTTTACTTTATTCTGCGGGTCGGTACGATTACGGCGATACCATATGTATATAGGTTTTTTATGTTTTGTGGCAATTGCGCAATAAAATCACTTTGATAAAATTATTTATTTTTTGTGTCCCCATATTCTGAGAGTCATAATTTTATATTTTTCCATCAAAAAAGCGGTGTAAGGGCTTGTGTTTTGCGGGACGGGTTGTAGTTTTTATTGGTACTATTTTGGGGTACATGCGACTTTTTGATCACTTTTTATTCTATATTTTGGGAGGGGTGATGACCAAAAAAAAGTGATTCTGACATTGTTTTTTAATTATTTTTTTTGCGGTGTTCACCGTGCGGGAAAAATAATATTATAGTTTGGGTTGTTATGAATGCGGTGATACCAAATATGTGTACTTTTTTTAACATTTTCATTTTTTTCCTAGAAGAAAAGACTTATTATAGGAAAAAAAGCATTCTTTTTTTTTTTTTTGTAACTTTTATAACTTGTTTTTACACTTTTTTATAAAACTTTTTTATTACTTTCTTTTTTTTTTTTTTTACTTGTTTTACTTGAAGCCTGGCAGCACTGATCGCTGCTATAATACATTACACTACCTAGGTAGTGTAAGGTATTATAAACTGTCAGTGTGACGCTGAGAGTCACACTGACAGGAAGCTTATGAGAACCAGCATCCGGCTGGTTCTCATAGGCTGCTGTGCATGGCAGACCCGGGGGCTGTTATATGGCCCCCGGTTCTGCCTTATAACCGACTGCAGCACCAGCAATCGGTCCCCGGGAAAGTTTGTTGTAGCAACAAACTTTCCAGTTTGTTATAGCAATAAACTTTACAGTTCGTTGCTACAACACACTTTCCCTGCGATCACATGACCGGGACCTGAACTAATCAGGTCCCGATCATATCTCCGGGGCCAGAGGCAGGTGATAATAGCGCGATCCGGGTGTCAGCGCTACTCTGAGACACCCGGATCGCGCTTTTAACACCCACCGTGAATTCACGTCGGCACTGCACAGAGCCCAGCAGGTGCCGACGTGAATATACAGTGGGCGGTCGGGAAGCGGTTAAAACCCAATTGTGGGGCTGGTACTGCACAGGGTCCTGCTCAGACTTCAGATACTATAATGTAATCTCCCCCGAAAGTGCCAGCTCGGCGCTATCTGCCTGGCCCTGCTGCAATTTACACTGCTCTTGTCTGCAATGTCGGAGACCGGCTGAGGTGGTGACTGGCAGAGAGGGATGTTAGTGTATGCAGTGCATCATCGATTTTATAGATTCTGTTAACCTGTTCCCTGCCGGGGAACACAGAAGTTATAATCACTTAGACATTTTTTCCAATAGCATTTCTGATCAAGTATTTGCAGAAGTTAAAAGTTGTGAAGTTCCATACAATTATTATAGCAATATATGTTAAAGAGTTATTTATATAAAGAAAATAATTGATTACATTATCTCTTGGTATTTTTTTCAGTTTATTTAACAGTAATAAGAAAATTGAGATTCCAATCGAAAATCACCCATAGGGTTAAAAAAAAAAAATCTAGATTTTATTTTTTGGCAAAATCGCCGAGCCCTAGTCGGAATGTATGGGGACAAATGATCGTTACTACGATTGTTCGTAATCATACATTTTGCATCTTGGCAGCACACAAGAAGATGGCGACCGGAACACTGCAAATACTAATGCCACCTAAGTCACTAAATACAAATAAATATGCTTTACTGCTAAATCTACTTACAATAGGGAGGTTCTTAGTGCACATTTTGATCAAATTGTGTGAGCCCATCTGCCACGACGAGGTGACTTTTATGAGGTGGGAACCTACGCTACACATGCATACAGAACTGGGACTAAACCTACATATTCAAGATGTGTTCTATCAAGTCCAGAGTTAACGCAGGCAATTTTAGAGCACTTCATGCTTCCCTCTGCAGACCAGCTTTATGGAGATGCTGATTTCATTTTGGCACCTGCCCACACTGCCAAAAGTACCAATCCCTGGTTTAATAACCACAGTATCACTGTGCTGCATTGGCCAGCAAACTCGTCTGACCTAAACCCTATAGAGAATCTATGGAGTATTGTCAAGAGGAAGTTGAGACACCAGACCCAACAATGCAGACGAGCTGAAGGCGGCTATCAAAGCAACCTGTGCTTCCATAACACCTCAGCAGTGCCACAGGCTGATCGCCTCCATGCCACGCCGCATTGATAACCCCTCAGCAGTGCCACAGTCTGATCGCCTCCATGCCACGCAGCATTGATGCAGTAATTCATGCAAAAGGAGCCCGACCAAGTATTGACTGCATATACTGTACATGCTTTTCAGTAGGCCAACATTTCACTATTAAAAATCATTTTTGAAATTGGGCTTATATATTTTTCTGAGAGTCAAAATTTGCTCTTTTCATTAAGTGTTAGTCATAATCATTAAAAAATTAACCCCTTCCCGACCACCACACGTAGATTAACAGAGCACACAGGCGCTCCCCGCAGCCCGGCATCTCCCAGTATGGGCTGCTACTAGCAGCCTTAGTACTGGGGGAAAACATCGGGTCGGATCACAGCGGTAATCTGAACTGATTAACCCCTTAAATGCGGCCATCAATAGCGACCGCTGCATTTAAGTTGTTATATCAACATCGACACCCCGCTACGCAATTGCGGTGGACGATTGTTGCGGGGAACCGGAAGCCTAACAAAGGCTTCGGGTCTGCCATCTATTGAAGGCGATTACGTCCTGCCAGAGGCAGGACCAAATATGCCTCCTGTCAGTGTGTAACTGACAGGTATAATACCCTGCAATACAGAAGTATTGCAGGGTATTATAACAACGATCCAACAATTGGATCTTCAAGTCCCTAATGGGACTAAAAAAGAAAAAAGTTACAAAAAAATGTACAAAAGTAAAATGTCAAAATAATAACATTTAAAAATCGCTCTTTTTCCCTTATAAAGTCCTTTTATTATTAGAAAAAATAAACTATGCATAATTGGTATCGCCGCGTTTGTAACCGCCTGAACTATAAAAATATAATCTAATTTATCCAACACGGTGACCGCCATAAAAAAAATAATGAAAAAAACTATACCGGAATTGCATAAATAGGGATCAAAAATTGTACCAATAAAAACTACAGTTTGTTCCGCAAGAAACAAGCCCTCACACAGCTTTCCTGAAAGAAAAATAAAAAGGTTGTGGCTCTTAGAATATGGCGACACAAACTAAATAATTATTTTAAAACCGTGATTTTATTGCGCAAACACCGTAAAACATAAAAAAAAACTATATACATATGGTATCGCCGTAATCTCATCGACCCACAGAATAAATTAAATTTGTCATCTATAGCGCACGGTGAACGCCATAAAAAACAATAGAAGTTTTGATGGCCTAATTACACTAAATTCATCAAAAAACCTAGGGGATAAAAATGCTCACTATACAGCCCTAAAAAGAATTTGTCTAGGGGTAGTTTCCCAAATGGGGTCACTTCTAGGGGGTGTCCACTGTTTTGGGCCCTCGGGCTTTGCAAATGCGACATGACACCCGAAAACCCTAAATTGAGTAAATTTGAGCTCCAAAAGCCAAGTAGCGCTCCTTCCCTTCTGAGCCCTGCCGTGTGTCCATACAGCCGTTTATTACCACATATGGGGTATTGCCGTAATCAGGAGAAATTGCTTTACAAATCTTGGGCTTCTTTTTCCTCTTTATTCCTTGTAAAAATGTATAATTTCTACTTTTTATTGGAAAAAAATGTAGATTTTCATTTTTATGGACTAATTCCACTAAACTCAGCAAAAAACCTGTGTGGTTAAAATGCTAACTATACCCCTTGATGAATTCCTTGAGGGGTGTAGTTTGCCATATGGTGTCTTTTTGGGGGGTGTTTCCACTGTTTTAGCCCCACAAGACCTCTTCAAACCTGACATTGTGCCTAAAATATATTCTAATAAAAAGAAGGCCCCAAAATCCACTAGGTGCTCCTTTGCTTCGGAGGCCGGTGCTTCGGTCCATTACCACACTACGGCTACATGTTGGATATTTCTAAAAACTGCAGAATCTGGGCAATAAATATTGAGTTGCATTTCTCTGGTAAAACCTTCTGTGGTACCGAAAAAAAAATGGATTAAAATGGATTTTACAACAAAAAAAAGAAGTTTGTAAATTTCACCTCTACTTTGCTTTAATTCCTGTGAAACACCTAAAGGGTCAAGAAACTTTCTAAATGCTGTTTTGAAAACTTTGAGGGGTGCAGTTTTTAAAATTGGGTGACTTATGGGGGTTTCTAATATATAAGGCCCTCAAAGCCACTTCAGAACTGGTACCTATAAAGATAGGTTTTGGAAATTTTCTTGAAAATGTGAGAAATTGCTGCTAAAGTTCTAAGCCTTGTATCGTCCTAGAAAAGTAAAAGGACGTGAAAAAAAAACCGATGCAAACATAAAGTAGACTTATGGGAAATGTTAATTAGGAACTACTTTGTGTGGTATTACTATCTGTCTTACAAGCAGATACATTTAAATTTAGAAAAATGCTAATTTTTGCACATATTCTCTAAAGTTTGGTGATTTTCACAAACAAATACTGAGTTTATTGATCAAATTTTTCCACTAACATCAAGTACAATATGTCACGAGAAAACAATCTCAGCATCACTTGGATAGGTAAAAGCATTCCCAAGTTATTACCACATGAAGTGACAGGTTAGATTTGAAAAAATTAACTGCGTCCACAAGGCCAAAACAGGCTCAGTCCTGAAGGGGTTAAAAAGAAATAAAAATATGCTGGAAATAGATCACTCTGTGTGTAATGAATCTATATAATGAGTTTCACTTTTTGAATTGAATTACTGAAATCCATTAACTTTTTGGTGATATTCTAACTAATTGAGGTGTGTTCGTGTGTTCGTGTTCTCAGGAGTGAGACGTTGTATTGCATAATCCTGTTTGTTTTCTGCTGCTTCTGTTACACGTGTACGTCTCTTCCTGTCTCCAGTGTCGTTCTACTTTTCGGTGTCTCTTGCTGTCGTTATAGAACAGTAAGGCTGGGTTCACACAGAGTTTTTTGCAGGCGGAAATTCTGCCTCAAAGTTCCGTTTGGAAGTTTGAGGCAGATTTTCCTCTCCTTGCACGCCGATTTTCGCTGCGTGTATCGTCCGCAGGCATAAAACTCCCCGACATACGCTTTCTCTGCCACCCATTGATGTCAATGGGAGGTCAGAGGCATAAACGCCCGAAGATAGGGCATGTCCCTTCTTTCTCCCGCGAGACGGTTTTACCGCTCGCGGGAAAAAGACGCCTCCGCCTCCCACTGAAATCCATCGGAGGCATTTTCGGGCCGTTTTTGACCAGTTTTGTGGCATGGTTTCCGCGTCAAAAACCTCTGCGTGAACCCAGCCTTTAGTCTCTGTTCACATCGGCATCAAGGTTCCGTTCGGTCATGTTTTTGTCGGCTCTGGTGGGCAGTATAGTGTAGTCTGCTGCCCTGTTTTGCTTCAGAAATAAAATGGAAACCTGACGGACACTTTGTAAGTTAATAACTTTAACATCTGTTACAAAATGGATCCATCATATCCATTATCGATCTTGTTAAAATGGAACCCATGTCGCTAGTGTGGTATTTATTTCATGAGCCCGAACAAGTCTATTATTTAGCTGATTTAGCAGTATGGATGTTTGCATTAATGCAGTTCACCACTACAACTTTTAATATAAGTGATTCAAAATAAATCCATTGATGTTCATTATAACCCCATTTATTATTTTCTGCCATGTCCCACTAATGGTAAATGTTGTTTTTCTTCATATGGCCACTAGAGTGCGATGGAGTACTGTTTGTTTCTGATTCTGTACATGTAAATGAATTGACTTTTCCAGATATTTAGGATATAACACAAAGATCTTTTCTAGGCTGCCACTGCTTGTTGAAGTGTGGCACAAGGATAAATCGGCAAAGGATCTCCTTATTGGAGTAGCAAGACTTCACCTATCAAATGTTTTAACTACAGAAAAGACCCGGTTCTTAGGACCACATGGGAACCATTGCTGGAGACAGACCTTTAATGAGAAGGCTTCTGTCACGCCTATAGAGGGGTAAGACATGGTCATGACTAAAGAGCTCTAGCCGTATCCAAATATAAATGCTATTACTTTTCAACGAAGGTGCAATGGGAAATCCAGGATACTGTACACATTGAGAGATTTTGCTAACCAAAATTTAACCGGATTCTGGCAAAAATCGTCAAATTCACCAAATGTAATAATGGCAGGTACCATTATTGTGGTGCAAAATACTGGTATAAAATAGCCCAGTCATAAGGTGGCGTATGGAAGAGCAAAGTGTTTAACATGTCTAGCGAATTGTGCCAACTGTAACATTCTGTGTGCGCCATTTTTATAAATTTGGTGACCTTTATGCATATCTACTTCAGTCCAGCCGGACTGTCAGACAGGGTTAATACATCTGCCCCATGTCTTTTGTCTGCTTATATGAAAACAGCAGCGTTGTATCTTTTTTTTTTTTTCTTCATTATCGTTACAACTAAAACTAATACGAGTGTGAACAGGCCACTATAATGAAGAACATTCATGCCCATAGATGGCGCTGTCCGAAAAGAAATCACTGAAATTTTAAAGTTCACATCTCAACATTTTACTAGATGGTTTTTAATCATGTGCTTCATACCAGTTCTTCCAGTATATTCGTATGTTCAGGTTTCCTTCCTCTTGTAGTACACTTCTAGAATTGGGCAGTGCTCACTATTTTCGGCGCAGTCTTTCCACCATACAGGCAGCGGTGTATCCTGCAGAGCTGCTTCCTCACGCTCTTTGGTCCATGTGTAGTTGAATGCAGCTTCCATTACTGCTCACTTGACTGTAATGTGCATTTCATGTGACAACAATACAGAAATCTGTGGCTGGTATATACAACAGAAGTGCTGCATCAAAGCTTTTTTGTTATGAGAGACTTTTTCTTTTTTGTAAATTAAATTAAACAATGTTTTTTTCCAGTCAATCCCACCAACGTCCTTGATCTTCTCATAGTTGCATAGGTGGAAAAAGAGACACGTGTCCATCATGTTTAACCTTTCTCAGATAAATTATACAGCAAATGCCATTACTACCTCTTGGGGTAGGGCGTTCCATAGTTTGACTGCTCTAACTGTAAAGAAGCCTTTCCTATACTGACGTCTGAATCTCCTTTCCTACACACTCATTGGGAAAGAAGACACCGGAGGCTTCGTTCACATCTGCGCCAGGGTTCCGTTCTGACGTACCGTTGGAGCTTCCTGTCAGAACGGAACCTTGACTGAGACAAACGGAAACCATAGGTTTCCGTTTGCATCACAATTGATTTAGTCTACTACGCTATTCATTCCGTCAAAACGACGGAACTCTTGCGCAACGGTGACAAACGGAAACCATTTGCACCAGATGCATCACCATTGAAATCAATGGTGATGCAAACGGAAACCTATGGTTTCAGTTTGGCTTCTGTTCATGGGTTCCCCCTTACGGAAAGGTCAGATGGAACCCATGAACGGAGTCCCAACACAGATGTGAATGAAGCCTAATACACAATTTCTTCCTGAAATCAGTTTATTGCCTGTGTTTTTTTATTTTTATTTTTTTAAGGACGTAAAAATGCTGGTAAGAGAACCAGATATTAGATTGTCCGCACATCTCTAGAAAATTGCTTGCATTTGGCAACAAATATTTAATGTGGGTTTCTAGCTATAAAAAAAAATATCTTGGGCCTCGTGCACACGGCCATGCCGGTAATCACGGCTCGCGGACAGCCTCCCCCATTTGCGAATCGTTCTCCCATATAAAGTATGGGAGCACGGTCCGTGAAAAGCAAAAGATCGACATGTCCAATGTTTTGCGGGGAGGATGAGTTATCCTGATGGGACACCTGTGTAGACAATACATGATCATGACAAGTTTTTCGGTTCTGGATGTAAACCAGAATGCTTCCATTCACTGACAAACAAACAGGAAGTGAAACACAAAGCGTATTCGAAAGATGTATAAAGTAACTAACAATATGAAATGAAAGCAATATTTTAAATCTGGAAAATGTTTTTAACCCTTTAACCCCTTCCCGCCGCAGCCATTTTTCAGATTTTCATTTTCGTTTTTTCCTCCCCACCTTCCAAAAGCCATAACTTCTTTATTTTTCCGTCAATCTAGTCCTATGAGGGCTTGATTTTTGCAGGACGAGTTGTAGTTTTTCGTAGCACTGTTTATTATGCCATATAATGTACTAGGAAATGGGGGAAAAATATTTGTGGGGTAGAAAATGAAAAAAACTGCGATTCCCTCCTTTTTTTTTTTTTTTTACCGCGTAGTTTTTACGGAATTCACTGCAATTAAAACAACATGTTAACTTTATTCTGTGGGTCAGTGCGATTACGGCGATACCAAATACATATAGTTTTTTCTATATTTTACTACTTTTACAAGTAAAAACCTAAGTGTAAAAAATAACATTTATTTTGTGTCCCCAAATTCCGAGAGCCATAACTTTTTTTTATTTTTCTGTCAATTAAGGGGCATGAGGGCTTATTTTTTGCGGGAGATTTTTATTTAATTTTTTTGTGGGAGATGAGAACAAAAAACAGCGATTCTGGCGTTTACAATTATAATTTATTTTTTTTTACGCCGTTCGCCGTGCGGGTTAAATAATGATATATTGTAATAGTTCAGACTTTTACAGACGTGGCGATACCAATTATGTTTACTTATTTATCTACTATGCTCTAGGGGGAAATGGGAAAAGGGGAATTTTTTTGAACTTTTTGTAATTTTTTTATGTTTTTTTTTTACATAAAAAAAACAACTTTATTTGACTCCCTTTTAGTTTCTTTATTAGTCTCCCTAGGGGACTTCAACCAGAGATCGTTAGATCGCTTGCACGATATACTGCAATACTAATCGTGATTCTGACAGGCAACTACTAAGCCCTCCCAGAGGCAGTGCTTAATAGGAGCACAAAGATGGCGGACCTGGGAGCCTTCATTAGGCCCCCAGGCAGCCATAGCAACCATCGCCCTCCCGCGATTGCGTTGCGTGGGGCGCGATGTCTTTCTAAAGATTTAAATGCTGAGGTTGCTATTGACCGCGGCATTTAACGAGTTAAACGAGCGTGATTCCGCTCGTTACTCTGAAGTGTCGGATGTAAAATACAGCCGACACCGGCAGCGTATGGAGCGGGTTCACTCAATGAGCCCGTTCCATACTTTCCCCTACCCGACTTTGGCGTATTTGACCCATGACATTATATATTATTATTTTTTTGCATCCCCTTCCAAAAAAAAAATAAAAAATGTATGTACTCCAAAATAGTGATCTCGGAAAATACAAGTCGTCCCGCAGAAAGTAAGTCCTCATACAGCTTTTATTAACTTTTTTTATTTTTCTGTCATATCTCTTGGTATGTGAAGATTTAAAAAATAAATAATAATGGTTTGGTCAAAAAGGGCCAAACAGGCCTGGTTGTTAATAAATACATCTGCTCTGCGTGTGTTGAGAGATGTTTTAAGGGGGAGTACACACAGAGTTTCTTGACGAGTTTTTTGACGCGGAAACCACGTAAAAAAATGGCTCCCATTGATTTCAATGGGAGGCGAAGGCGTTTTTTTTTTCGCAAGCGGAAAAACCGTCTCGCGGGAAAAAGAAGCGACATGCCCGATCTTCTGGCGTCTACGCCTCTGACCTCCCATTGACATCAATGGGAGGCAGAGAAAGCGTATTTCACTGCGTTTTTTTGCCCGCGGCGCTCAATGGCCGCGGGCGAAGAACGCCGCGAAAATCGGCGTGCAGGCAGAGGAAAATCTGCCTCAAAACTTCAAACAGTTTTGAGGCAGATTTTCCTCCTGCAAAAAACTCAGTGTGAACCCGGCCTAAGTGAGTAATATCTCTGTTCATTATAAGATCATTTTTTAATTTTATTTTCCTTGTGTGGTATATCTTTTATTTTTGTTCTTTTCGCTTACATTATTATGAGCACAGTATTTGCAAATATTTCTTTCAGTTCTGAAAACAAAGTGGCTGACCTGTCATACACAATCACATTAGAGGATTATGGACTTGTGAAAGTACGGGAGGTTCTTGTATCTGAATCCTCACAGGTATTTTTTTTTAAGATGTATTTATTTGATTCCCTCCCTGTGAAACGGTGCATGAGCAAATGTAATGTGTAGAGCCAGGCAACAGTGTCAGATTTTCTATTCAACATGTACCGGTATTTTGGCGTACGTTCTGTGCGCCACATTTATTAACGGTTTTAAACACACAGTTTTTGGGTCTTGTTTGTCAAGGTGCGGGGCTTGGCGGGTAAGGGGTGTGGTCTAGTGATAGCATGACTTAAACTGTGACACCTTGTGCCAAAAATATACACATTTTGCTGCAAAAACCTGGCATAAACGAAGCCAACTAAGAGTGGTATAAGGAAGACAAAAAAAAAGTTTTTTAAAGCCGTCCAATACTACCACACAATAGTCTTAGGTTCTGAAATTGGGAGGACGTGCAATTGTCACAACCTTCTCCTGCCGCTTAAACACCCCCCCCCCCCCAACCAATCTGCAGTGAATAGAATTGGTATGGGATAGAAAGCAGAACCTTGACCCAATTATAAGCTGTATTTGCTGCTCCTGTATGCATATTTGTTTTCCTATAATCTGTTATTATTATGTGCAGCTTTTGTCTCTTATGATGAAATTGCATGGCAATTCTATGTTGTTCGCATGTAATAGTACTGTAGTTCTTTTAATATTTGTAAATCCCTAGAGTTCAGCGTTTCAGAATCCTCCTCAGCCGCCTCCTTCTCCTAAACGTATTCAAGAGCCGCGTGAAACCCGTGAGTACAAAGCTGCACTTGAGGTGGAAATGTGGAAAGAGATGCAGGAGGAAGTTTTTGCAAGTCAGGTATGCGATCTGTAGGTTTATCATTGGCGGTGATTTCCAAAAGTCATGATTCGGTTTGGTGTGATCATTACATTTACTATATAAGCCTTTTAAACTTCTCAAGTTCTTTAAATGCTATGGACACCTTTGCTCTGACCTTTTTGTTGTTGTTCATTTCCTTCCTAAATGCTAAATTAAGCATTTTTCTAAATAGTCTAAAACATTTCCTACCATTTTCCTGTTAGAGAGTCAGTGCTACCCCTCCACATAGCTAGTTGTTCTGCTGATTCTGGAATTGATCCGGCTGCATACTGCTCCTGGCTATGTCGGCTTTTTGCTGTCCTCCACCATACACTCTGTGCTAGAGATAGCGGGGGGTGGGTAGGCAGGGGGGTTTGTACATAGCAGATCAGCGTGCGTGTGGAGAGGAGGGAAAGCCTCTAAGTGTTCAGGGAGGGCAGATACTGTAGCAGTGTACATAGGAAGGAACGCACACAGGAGAAATAGGTGAATCACACAGTATGTGCATCTTTGTGAAGAGAGCACCCATGGCAGATTGTGCACAGGGAAGGGGGGAGATCATACACTCTTCAGCATCCGCCTATGTCACCTAGAGAAAGGAGATCCCGCATGGGGATGTAGAAGGGGTAAGCAGTACAGGAATGAAGCTGTGCTGATACATGACTGCTAGTGAAGGCAGCAGCATCCTGGATGCTCAGACCTCACATCCAGCATGTATTACTGGAAGGGACATGTCCACATGAGAAAGGTCGGCATTTTGAAGCGGTTTGCAAACTGCAAATTCGGGGGTGAAAATGAATGAAGATTGCAGCTTGAAATTTAGTGCACATTTTCAATTCCAGTAACATATGCAAAAATATATATATATATTTTTTCTATAAAAAGGTGTCCATAGCTTTTAAGGAGGCCGACTCAGAACCAATTAACAACAATCAAAATCTCTGAATTAAAAAAAAAAAAAAATACCATTTAAGAATTCTCCTGCATAAGAGTCAAATTTGGGGATAAATGCTAGGCAGTACAAGTTGTTTTCTCTATTTTGTTTCTCGGTTTCCCCCCACAACTCATTGTGATGCTAGCTTGAAGCTAACAGAATTTTACCCTAAACTGTGCAGTTGTCATCAGCTGGTAAACTGGTATATATAAATCCTTTAGACAGGCTTCATCCTACAGCCTAATGTAATAAAAATGGAGGCATTTTACCAGAACTGGGCAGTTTCTACATTTGTGTACGATAATCTGTAAATGGGTAAATAAAGTTTTTGGCTTGTTTATGCTTAAAGGGAATATTTCCATCTCGGCCATTTATGGCATATCCACAAGATATGCCTTAAATGTATGATAGATACGGGTCCCACCTCTGGGACCCGCACCTATCTGTAGAATGGGACCCCCATCCTACTTTCTGCCGCTGGACTCTGGCCACTGATATACGAGGTGGCCAGGTTTTCCTTAAACAGCCAAGCGCGTTTTGCTATCATGTTTCCGGAACTCCCATAGAAGCGAATAGATGTTATGGAAACCGAGCTACGGAAACAGTGCGGTTTGCTGTGATACGCTTTTTCCGGAACTCCCGTTCACTTTAATTAAAGTTTTAGAAACTGCGCAGCAAAACGAGCTCGGCTGTTTCCGGAATAACCCAACCACCTCATAACTCTCTAACTGGAGCAAAGTGGCAGAAGGTAGGGTGGGGTCAGGGGCCCAGTTCTATGGATTTGTATGGGTTCCAGAGGTGGGGCCTAAATCTATTGGACATTTATGCCATTAATGTCTGAGATGGGAATTACCCTTTAAATTGTGAAAACTTAAAATATTGCTATATACTTGCCTTATTAGATCTGCGCCATTCCTGCCAGTCCCTGGTTCCTCCTAGTTACAATCTGTATGCAGTGACGTGATGTCACTCAATTACTGTGGCCAATCACCGACACATGATGTCACATCTTTTTGTACAATTCAACAGGAAAGACCAGAAATGCGTGGGGACTCAATAAGCTAGTATGTTTCTAACTCCCCCCCGCCCCCCCCTTTTTTACGTTACATTATAAGTATAAAAAAACCTTATTTATAAATCTCTGAAAACCCTTTAAATTATACGCTGCTTTATGTATATACATAACCAGAAAGAATAAAATCTGCTGTGCTGTCAGTCTTCCCTCCATAAAGATCAAATCTGTGGCACTCTGCAGGTTGTCTGGGTGCTATAGGTAGGGTTCCCACCCCGACTATATTTAGAAGGTAAACTCAAGCACTCCTTAGGTCAATATGCAGAAAATAGATTTAATTAGAATGAGGCAATATACAGAGATAAGTAATGTTTCGGCCACAATCCGGCCATTGTCAAACTCTTGCCGCTGGTTAATAGAACAAAAAAATATATCGCTGGGGGATAGCGCTTGTGGAATGGGGTAACTAGTACCATAGGTATGCGCATCGATGTTATATCAAGTCCAGAGTCAGCGAAGCCGTCTAGCAGGAAATTTTAGAGCACTTCATGCTTCCCTCTGCTGACAAGCTTTATGGAGATGATGATTTCATTTTCCAGCAGGACTTGGCACCTGCCCACATTGCCAAATGTACCAATACCTGGTTTAATAACCACAGTATCACTGTGCTTGATTGGCCAGCAAACTCGTCTGACCTAAACCCCTTAGAATCTATGGGGAATTGTCAAGAGGAAGATGAGAGACAACAATGCAGACGAGCTGAAGACCGCTATCAAAGCAACCTGGGCTTCCATAACACCTCAGCAGTGCCACAGGCTGATCGCCTCCATGCCACGCCACATTCATGCAGTAATTCATGCAGAAAAGGAGCCCCGACCAAGTATTGAGGGCATATACTGGACAAGCTTTTTAGTAGGGCAACATTTATTGAAAATCATTTTTGAAATTGGGCTTATATAATATTCCAATTTTCTGAGTCACTAAATTTTGGGTTTTCATTAACTGTTACCATAATCATCAACATTAAAAGAAAAAACTGCTGGAAATTTAAAAAAAATAAATGTATCCTGCTTTAGGGTGCGGTTTTGCCAAGGGGCCAAAAACCTCACCAAAGAAAACAAACACATTTTACCACGATTTTCTGCGCTTTCCTTCTAACTTCAAAACTGAAAATCATGGTAAAAACGCATGAGTTTTTTTTTTCCCAGTGCGGTTTTTGGAAACCCTGCAAAAAGCGTGGTAAAACGACATTGTGTAAATACTGAAACAATAAGGCCAGGGCTACACCTAGACTTTTTGTAGTACTACGGATTGAGTTGCATGCAGTCTTGTGAACAGCAGCGGTCTCAAGAGTTAAAATCAATGTATTAATTTGCACTGCAGCTCTATAGTTAAAATCAATGAGTAGTGCTACTAAAAGTCTAGGGGTGTAGCCCCGGCCTTATTCTTTCATAATACAATTTTTAAGTGCTTGGCTGGGTCCTTAGTTCAGTCCTCCCCCCCCCCCGAATCTTTGCCATGTTTTTTTCAAAATGGGAAGGATGACCTAGCTACCTAGGCAGGGGTTGTGAAGGACAGAACATTGAAAATAAAATGGTAGTGATCACGTAGATCCGACACATTCATTTGTTTAAAAATACATGTGCTTTTTTGATTGTCTTTTTGATGGACAGTTGAAGAAGAAAGAACTGGCCCACATGCAAGTCCTGGCAGAGGAGTGGAAAAGAAGAGATCGAGAAAGGGAAGCATTAGTAAAGAAAAAGGTGAGTCATATGGATGCTTTGGCCCAGATCACACCGAGGTTTGTTTGTTTTTTTATAGTGATTTTGTCGTGGAAACTGGGTCGGAATTTTCGCCAAAAAGTGTCCGAAACCGCTTCCAATTCATTTCAATGGGGAGATGTAGGCGTTTTATTTCCGCGGCAGCAAGAAATAGAGCATGCTGCGGTTACAATTCTGACCTCCCATTGAAATCAATGGGAGGCAGAGAAAGCGTTTATCGCAGCGTTTTTTGCCCTCGGCGCTCAATGGCCGCAGGTGAAAATTGCAGCAAGAAGTTGCAGGCAGGTCAAAAACTGCCAGCAAAAAACTGTGTGAACAGGGCTTTTAACTGTTTTATATACAGATGTTTTTGGTTGGCATGATGAAGGCAACCTATTTTTACATGTCCTTTCTAACTCCTGGCGATCATCTTCATGAGACCACTCCTTTTACTATATCTGACCTTCATCCAAGTATTGCTTCTATTTTGAAATGATTAGTGTTAACCCCTTAATGACCAGGCATGAAAAGCTAGATTTTTTTTGTGTTTGCCTCTCTGCCTTTCAAAAGCCACAACTCCTTTTTTTTTTCCCATTGACGTGGCTATATGAGGCCTTGTTTTATGTGGGAGAAATTGTATTTTTTTTCCTGTGCAGTTTGGGAGTACAAATTAATTACTGTGTAAGTTACGTAATTTCTGCGACATTACTATAGAAAATAATTCTTCAGATTTGTACATGTTTGTACAGCAAAAAGTTTTGAAAATAAAGCCTTTTAAAAAATAATTTACATTTTTTTTTTCTTTTTATGTAATGTATGGGCAATAAAATATATTTTATTCTAAATTGCTTATTTTTTCTTTTTTTTCCAATCGCATGAAGGGATAAGTTTTTAACAGCTTTGTTTTATATTTATAATGTATTAGCATACTCCTGTATGCAAATACTTTATACTGTGTCACTATGACACAGGCTGCTGTAAGGTCGTGTTCCCACACACGGGATACGCTGCAAATTTTGTGCAACAGAAGATCTGCAGCAGAATCTCTAGAACAACGCTGGTAAATCTGTCACAGAAATCCGCACCAAATAGTGCATTTTTCTGCTCCTATCGCTGCGGAAACGCTGCTTTTTTTTCCGCAGTGGTTTATCCTGCGGATTTTGTGTTATACTTTGCTATAATCAATGTTTATGTTTTCCAGCGGTTTCTACTGCGTTTCTTCTGTAAAAACCGCAAAAACATAAATCTGTTGCGGAATTTCTGCTCCCCATTGAAATCTATGGGCCAAACACGCAGCATCTCCGCACAGAACACGCAGCATTGACTTGCTGCAGAATTGAAAACGCACCGCAGAACACTTTCCGCACAACTTTTGTGCGTTTTTTTTTTTTTCGCAGCATGGGCATGAGAATTTCTAAACCTCATTCACTTTGCTGCTACTGTAATTGCTGCGGAATTTCTGCACAGAATTGCGTTGCGCAAATTCCGAAGCGTTTACGCTAAGTGGGAGCCCAGCCTTAGGGTAACACATAGTGTTCCCTAAAAGCAGGCAAACTGAACAGACATCTCTCGGGTCCTTTTTAGGTCCCGAGGGCTGACTGCAGAGAGTTCCCCCAGTCTCTGATCGCGTCACTGGGTTTTTGGTGATGCAATCGAGGAGTGGCGTCCTTTTCATGCTGCGGTAAGACAGCAGCGATCAAAGGGTTAAACAGCTGGGATCAGAGAACATTCAGTATTCAGGAGACTTCTCGAAGTACAGGAGCTGTTAGTAGTAGGCTGTGAGGAGCCTTTTTTCAAAGCAACGCCAAAAGGCGTCATTGTCTATTGCAGACCTGCATCAAAAGACAGGGGGCAGTCTGGAAGGGGTTATGGTTTGTTTAACCATGACAGAATTTTAGCGTTTTTCTATTGCAGATTTTGCCGCAAATCTGTATGAGTTGGCGGATTGTGCTGCAGATATGCTCTCGATTTCACCCTATGCTTTGAAAAGGGTGAAATCCGCGATAAAAAATTAGGCTATTGAAAAATCGAATGAGCATTCTGCGATCTTGGAAACCTCTTTGGAAAATAATTGCTACATTTTATCTTATCTAAGCATCTTATACACACGATTTTTAATAAACAGATTTTTATTGATCCAGTATACAACTAATCATTACATACAGCAATGAAACATTGCAAACAAAGCATTGGGATAAGGATCACATTTTTTTACAGAAAAACAAAAAAGAAACATACAAACAAACAAACAAAACTCCCGATCCAGACACGGCAAATTGACCACATATTCGACTGAGGTAATCATAAGAGTATGTCGGAGTAAGTAGAGTCAGTCCATTGATCCCATAAGGAAGTACGAGCGTAGGACCCTTGAATAGAGGCTAAAGCGCGTTCCATAACACAATTATTGTTAAAGAGGCTCTGTCACCAGATTTTGCAACCCCTATCTCCTATTGCAGCAGATCGGCGCTGCAATGGAGATAAGAGTAACGTTTTGTTGTTGTTTTTTTTAAAACTAGCATTTTTGGCCAAGTTATGACCATTTTTATATTTATGTAAATGAGGCTTTCTAAAGTACAACTGGGCGTGTTTAAAGTAAAAGTACAACTGGGCGTGTATAGTGTTCGTTACATCGGGGCGTTTTTACTTCTTTTACTAGCTGGGCGTTGTGTATAGAAGTATCATCCACTTCTCTTCACAACGCCCAGCTTCTGGCAGTGCAGACACAGGCGTGTTCTCGAGAGATCATGCTGTGACGTCACTTCCCCAGGTCCTGCATCGTGTCGGACGAGCGAGGACACATCGGCACCAGAGGCTACATTTGATTCTGCAGCAGCATCGGCGTTTGCAGGTAAGTCAATGTAGTTACTTACCTTCAAACGCTGATGCTGCTGCAGAATCAACTGTAGCCTCTGGTGCCGATGTGTCCTCGCTCGTCTGACACGATGCAGGACCTGGGGCAGGAAGTGTGACGTCACAGCGTGATCTCTCGAGAACACGCTGTGTCTTTGCACTGCCAGAAGCTGGGCGTTGTGAAGAGAAGTGGATGATACTTCTATTCACAACGCCCAGCTAGTAAAAGAAGTAAAAACGCCCCGATGTAACGAACACTATACACGCCCAGTTGTACTTTAGAAAGCCTCATTTACATAAATATAAAAATGGTCATAACTTGGCCAAAAATGCTCGTTTTAAAAAACAAAACAAAAACGTTACTCTTCTCTCCATTGCAGCGCCGATCTGCTGCAATAGGAGATAGGGGTTTCAAAATCTGGTGACAGAGCCTCTTTAACAGATAAGATTACTTCACTCATATTAGGCACTTTTGTAGATTTTCAGTCTTTTGCAATCAATATTTTTGCAGACAGCAATACATGAAAAAGTATGTTTCTGATACCCGGAGAGAAATCCACCAATCCCACATGCAGTAGGGCTAGAGCAGGGGCGAGCTGAATGTCAACCCCTAAAAGAGATCGTAAGAAATGTTCTACTTGCTGCCAAAAACTGGACAATACTGTACACTCCCAGAAAATGTGGAGGATGGTACCCTTAGAAGTGAGGCACCTCCAGCACCTATCTGATAATGTTGGATATATTCGCGACAAACGACTAGGAGTGTAATACCACCTATACATTATTTTCCTACACGCTTCCAAATGTGTAGCGCACTTAGAGAGAGAGCAAGCTAGATTGAAAGTGGCTTCCCAATCCTGCGTACTTATAGGGATTCCCAGATCTCTCTCCCAATGCCCCAGACAAGGAAATTCCTCCCGAAGCAAACCCTCACACAATACCTTATACATTTTTAATATCCCTTTGCATGTTTTATCCAGATTAGTGAATGACAATTCAAAAGGCGTTTTAGGGGAATCAATCAGAGGAGGCAATGTACTCAACAAATGACGTATTCTAAGAGATTTATAGAAGTCCCTACGGGGTATGTTGTACTTCAGACATATATCATTAAATGCCATTAGATGAGTTTGCTCCATAATGTCAGAAATACACTCAATGCCGGACAACAGCCAATTTTGGATATCAATATCCGGTATCGGAAGCGGAAGCAGTCGAAGAGGAAGATCAGAAAATCTCACCGGGATTATAGGGTGAATAACAGTAATTTTTTTCCAGACCTGGAGGCCTGCATCAATCGTTAAAGAAGATTTAGATATTTTAGCACCAGTGGACAATAGACACATGCGCACTTCTACAGAAGATCCATCAAGTAATTCCTTTTCCATAGAAATCCAATGTTTCATAGGAACTTCAGTCTTCCACATTCTGGCTTGATCCAATATTACTGCATAATAATAATGAGCCAAGTTCGGGAGACCCAAACCCCCTTTAACAATTGGCTGGTATAATACCTCCGCAGCTACTCTAGGGCGGGAGTTTTTCCATATATATGTATTAATTATACCTTGGAGTCTTTTAAGATAAGATACCGATAGCAGAATAGGTACATTTCTAAATAGATATAGTATTTTTGGGAGGATCATCATCTTAACCGCAGAGATTCTCCCTACCCTCATACTTCATGTACTTGGATAAGTCTGCTTCTATCGCAGATACCAATGGTATATAATTATATTTATATAAAAGAGAAGTGGGGTAGGTAAGTTGTATTTCTAAGTATGAGAAAGAGTGCTCAACCCAAACAAACGGAAATTTCTTCCAGAGAGAGTCCAAACGAAGACGAGAAATATTCATACTCAAAACCATGGACTTAGTAACATTAAGCTTATAGTACGAAATTGCACTAAAAGCCTCCAATATCTTAGTGACCTCTAATAGAGATGTCTCAGGGTCAGATAAAGCAATGAGCACATCATCCGCAAATAAGCCAATTTTATGAGATATATCCCCCACCGTTATCCCACTAATAGCAACAGATGACCTAATGGAAGTAGCCAACGGCTCCATCACCAAGGTAAAGATGAGTGGAGATAAAGGACACCCTTGTCGAGTCCCATTGGTTATGTTGAAATTTTTTGATGTACATCCAGAGGTAAATACCAATGCAGAGGGAGAAGAATATAGGGCCATTATACTATGATGCGCCGTACCATGAATTCCAAAAGCCTCCAGAAGTAACCGCAAATATCCCAAATGGACCCGATCGAAGGCCTTCTCCGCGTCCAAGGAAAGAAGCAGAGAAGGCGTGCCGCAAATCTGCATGAGTTGGCGGATTGTGCTGCAGATATGCTCTCGATTTTCACCCTATGCTTTGAAAAGGGTGAAATCCGCTATAAAAAATTAGGCTATTGAAAAATCGAATGAGCATGCTGCGATCTTGGAAACCTCTTTGGAAAATAATTTCTCCAGATAGTGCTACATTTTATCTTATCTAAGCATCTTATACACGATTTTAAAGTATTTGATTAGTGTTGACCATGTTGTATTCAACAGTTATTATTGCCACCCAATATGTATGGGGATGGCGTTTCACTTGTTCAGTTACATCCTTGTTCCACAATACTATTGTTATAAATGGCGTTTCCTAAAGATAGAATTACGAAAAAGGAGAGACAGAATTTACATAATAGTATATAAAGAAAAACTTGAAGGGGTTTTTCCCACAATAAAATATCTGTCACCTATTCACAGGATGGATGAAAAACGTTTGGTTGCTGGGACCCCCACCGATCATTTCTACAGGGGTCCTAATTTTCTCCTCACCCAAGTAGGCGAGTGCAGTGCTCAGAAGTTATTCATATGTGTGTCTGAAGACGCCTAAATAATTATAATGGAGAAGGTTTTTTTTGTGTGTTTCAGAGGCTTTGCTTTAATGGGTATTCAGTCCCCTCTTCTCCACAGACCTTTTGAGTATCTTTTATGTGTGCCATGGACAAAGTGACACTAGAGCAGAGGTTAAAGAGGCTCTGTCACTAGTTTAGTAATGCCCCATCTCCTAGCTACTCGAATAGGCGCTGTCACGCGGATAATGCTAGTGACAATTGTCTCCCAAAAGGTTTATGATTTGAAAAGTTATGAGCTTATTTCTAAATCTGCAAATGAGCCTATACTAGACATGTGGGAGGTAACCGCAGCGATTCTCCTGAGGTGGAGCCTCCTCACAGCCTCTGACACTGTCCTATCAGCATGAAGCTGCTTCACAGTGTGAGAGACTGAGGCTGGAGGAAAGGGGGATCACTTCAAACAGCCATATCTCAGGTCACTGGTTCTGAAGGCATATGAAAGAGGAGATTCGAATCTTTCATATGACGCCAGGATGGCTGTGAAACAACCGGAGATATCGCCAGTTGAATACACAGTCCGGAATGGAAGCTGTATAAAATATGATCACGCTGTGTTGCTGGGTTGTGAAGAGGAAAAGCTGTATGCTGCTGATTGGACAGCGTCATACAGAAAACATTACACCGCCCAAAGAGAAAGTAACCTCCCATTTGGCAAGTATAGTCAAATTAGCAGATTTAGAAAAATGCAGATAACTTTGCAAAAAATAAATGTTTTTGGAAAACAAAATACACTGTAGTTATCAGCATCATAGCGCCTATTAGATTAGTTAGGAGATAGGGCATTAATAAACTAGTGGCAGATCCTCTTTAAACGAGAGAGAGACAAAAACACAACTTGAGATTTAGGCCCAGTACACATCGTTTTTTGACGCGGAAACCTTGTCTGATTCTGGGACAAAAAAAAACGGCCGAATCTGTCTCCCATTGATTTTAATGGAAGGCAGAGAAAGCGTTTTTCATGGCGTGTTTTGCCCCCGGCGCTCAATGAAATTGCAGGCAGGTCAAAATCTGCCTAAAAATTTACATACATGACTGATGTTTTCGGACACATTGAGTAGAATGTATCAGACTTATAAAATAGTATTTTTTTCAACGTATCTGTAAGTACAACAACTATAAATTAGAACAAAGCATAATTGATCCCACATCAACACAGAACTGATGGTGCAGAATTGGACCAGATCCATATGCTTACCACATACTTTTATTTATTCATGTCATGCTTTTTGCCATGTAGCTTGGTGTTCAGTAAGGCCCTATTCACACTATCATCATGGATTATGCTTCTGAAAAGTAATTTTAACTATGCTAGATGTGTTATCCAACGGATACTGGCAAGTACAAGCGAACCCCATTGGCATTAATGGGATCCGTCAGGGTTCTGGTATTTTTGACTGCAAAAATAGCCAGCAGACTGCGCTACTCTTGCTGTCAAAAATATTGGAATTTATGGAAGCCCAGGTGGGAATAGTCAAACCTTTTTTATTCTGTGTTATCAGACAGTTATATAAAATTCACTTTTGCATAGAGAGCCCACAAATTCCAGAGGAATTTCCTAATTGGACTTCTGGTTTTGTACATTTTGGATTAAGGGAATGTCCCTGTAAGTAGATGGCTAGGTAAATAAATGTAGTTCTTTTTACGCATTTATCGTGTTTTAAACTTTTGGGTTAAAAATTGTATATCATATTTTTTTTCTTTTTCTTGTGCGGTTACTTTTATAGGTTGCTGAATACACAGCTCTGGAAGAACAACTGCAGAAAGCCCTGGCAGATTTAGAAAATAGAGAGCGTCAAATTGCAAGTGATGAAATTGAGGTATGATCTTCTCCTTTATCCATTTACTAAAATTGCAAAATAGATTTTCATTTTGAAGAAACCATCTTGCTGTAAGCGAGGAAGAGTCTTTATTATCATCTCATTAAAAATCGCCAAACAATCATTAAGTCAAAGCAATCGATCTTACGATCTTTCGGAAAGGTCAAGTATTAAATAAAGGAAACACTGTAGTTAGCACAAATCTAGAATAAAAAGCGGAAATAGTCCCAAATACACCAAAATAAACTTGTAAATTTGGGTCTTGATGACATGAAGTTGTTCATTTGTTCTTCCTTCTCATATGTTGTAAAATATGACCGTGCTTCCATAGTTTCACCTATGAAATGTAATGCTTTCCGCCTAGGCGAGGATGGAGTAGGGGAATCATAAATCTTCGGGGTCATGTAGAATATCCTGCTTTGTGTTCTTGGCACAATCCTATTGGTAAAATCCGACATTTGCTATGATACAGACATAAAACAGAAAGTAACTCTGGTGCCTTAAACATTTCCTTATCTAAGACACATTAATTTATTCTGGACATGTTGACGTACTGGATCTGTACTAGGGAAGTTTTATTAAGATTGTCTTCTGTTAAAGTGTAAGTTTGTACATATGTGTAATTCACTTTGTATAAATGGAATCCCATTGTGTTACCTTCACTTTTATTATTATTTTTTTTTATCATATGGCCCATACCATATGTATGTTTCTGTACATTGGTGCCGTGTTTTAGTTTATTACAATAACCCAAAATAGTGTGAACGTTTGGTGTAGGACAATAGTTTATTTTTTTTGTTTTGGTATTTTAGTGTTCTAGCTTTCTAATAAAGGGGAACTTTTCTACTGTATTGATGGTTAATCCTGCTTAGGGCCTTTTCACATCAGCGTTGGCTTTCCGTTGAGGGGTTCCGACAGAGGTTTCCATCGTGGAACCCCTCAACGGAAAGGCAAACGGAAACGGCTGCGCTATTGATTCTGTCGAAAAAACTTAAACCTGACGGAATGGTGACAAACGGAAACCATTCGCAATGTTTCCGTCACCATTGATATCAATGGTGATGCAAACGGAAGCTAAGGTTTCCGTTTGACTTTCTGTTGGGGGGTTTACCCGACGGAAACTTCAGACGGAACCCCTCAATGGAAGGGCAACGCTGATGTGAACAGGCCCTTAAAGATATTCGCCACTTTTTAGCAATATGGTTAATTTAACTGTGCACCGAAAGTGTTCTTACTTTGGAGATTGAAATTTTAATAATTCAAACTATATAGTGAGATCTCAGGAATGCCTGCTGAAGCATCGTGGTTTTTTGTTTTTTTATATATGCTACATACATTTAACTTTTTTTTATTTATTTATTTATTTTTTTAAATTGTTAGAGAACCTTGTGCGGAGTTAAACTAACCTTATTTATTTTGCCTTTGAAACACTTTACGTTCTAAAATATTTAAAAAAAATGTTTCTGCTTTGGTATCACTGTTATTTAAATGCTAAAAAGCCAAACTGGAAGTCATTTTTTGCTCACGCTGTTTTGGAAATTCCACATTGATGGCAATTGGTTTATTTAGTAAGTACTGTAGAAGGTGTTTTTTTAGAATACATAGTTGACGTGGGGAGCGCTTTTTTCATATTGCAGTTAAAGGGTAACTGAAGTTTAAAAAAACTTCTGACATGTCAGAAGTTTTGATCGGTGGGGGTCTGAGCACTGAGACCTCCACCGATCCCTAAAATAAAGTGGCAGAGTAGCTCGGGTGAGTGCTGATTCGCTTAATTTCTGATCGACTTTTCTCGGAAAGCCGAGCAATTGTTGTGCGGGCTCAGACTTTCTATTGAGTCCGTACACCAATTGCTGAGCTTTCTGAGAAAAGTAGATCAGAAACTAAGCGGCTCTGCACTCACCCAAGCTTTTCTGCCGCTTCGTTTTAGCGATCGGCGGGGGTCTCCGTGCTCAGACCACCACTGATCAAAACTTATTTGTCACTATGACATGTCAGAAGTTTTTTGAAAGTTTAGTTACCCTTTAAATTAGGTGTCTTTTACTAACCTGAGAAAGTAATCCCTATAGTCCTAGTTCCATATGTGCTACTTTTCTAACCAACTTTTTACTTTACAGTTAAAAAAGGCTAAGGCAGAACTTCAGTTACAGTGTGAGCGGAGCGTTCAAGAGCGTCAGGACTCAATAAGAAGAGTTAGAGAAGACTGTGTACATCAAATAGAGCTCGAGCGGTTAAAGGTTAAGCAACTGGAGGATGACAAGCTCCGGATTCAGCAGCAGGTAATTGGAAGACCTATAGATAGTCATTTTGGTGATGTAACTGCAGTATTTCATATTATCTTAGAATATAATTTTTATTATTTTTATGAAAAACAAGTGTACATAAGATGTATAAAAGGTATCCATACCTAGCTATCAAGATATCTACAGTGCATGGTCATAAGTACTCAGACTTATGGACCATTACAGCGACTTCTATTGTTTAAAGGTGCATGACATTAAAGTGGTTGCCCATGGATGATTTGTCCGCAGGATAGGTCATCAGTATACGATCAGTGGGTTTCCGACACCTGGACTCCGCACCAATGAGATGTTTCCAGCTACCACCTGGTCACTGTATAGTGCCCGTGCTACAGAGCTGCAGTAACCCAGCACGACCGCTATAAAGTGGTCGGAGCCTTCTGCTTCCGGCACAAGCCTCTGCATTGCTTCCGGCAGCCGGAATAGCTAATCGGTGCTGGGTCCGGGTGTCGGACCGCCACTGATTTCTTATGCTGATGACCTATCCACAGGATAGGATCAGTATATAAACAGCCCCCAACCTAAACAACCCCTTTTAAGCCTAATAGAAGTGACGAATGGATAGGCAGTGTCCTAAGATGCCAAAGTTTCAACTGGTCAGTTCGTCAATTTTCAGCTCCTATAGCTGCCACAATCCACTATAGGCCCTATCCATTTAAATAAAGAACAACATCATGTCCATATTAGTTTTGTTAATCTTCATGCATTTGTTTGATAATTGACTTTCTTCCAGTCTACTGTAAGTTCATTTTATGAATTGGAAATATCGGAATTGGCAACCATGAATGGAAAGTCCGCAAAGGCTCGGGCTACACAATGACATTGGCTGCAACACATGTGGCACGGCCAAAGATTGCTGTCACACTGCCTGCAACGCAAACCAAGAAATGTGGTGGGTTTGGACTTCTTGCGACGGTCGTGGTCGTAGCAACTTGTGAATCGTCTGCATTCACTTTCATTACTTGCATTGCAGGCAGCACGATAGTGGTCTTTGGTCTTTTGCCGTGGCACGGCCATGGTTGCCGTGTAGCTCTAGCAGAACAGGACTGGCGAGTGCCCCTAGTACATAAAATCTTTCTGTAGTTGCACTGCCAAATAGCACTGTACATTGAGATCTTCTTAATTTGGTTATTAATGACTGAGCATCTACATATAAGATTTAGGTCTATGTGCAATACCAACCATTAACCACTTATTGGCAATTTTAGTTTATGCACATTTGATAAGAATATTTCCCATCTAAAAGTGCTAATGTTTGGTAGAGGAAGAACGTACTGTGAGCTGCTTTTCAGGATCTAAGCAGGGTCCTTTTTTCCTATGAACATGTTTGTTTGCAGAAGTCAATTGCAGTTTCTTCTTGAGCATACAATTTGTTTAACGCATGCTCCGTAAAAAAAAGCTGTTGCAATGGTGGTCTTGGTGTTTGCAGAGTGCTGTTGCAATGGATTGTTGTCACAGCGTACATGCACCTGCCCATTTGTCATTTTCTTGGGATGTGTTGGCTAATTTAGTGTTCATACGTTTTGGGGTGAGCCCTGCCTCCATTTTGGTCCTGCATTTGGCCCAAGGTTGTTTTTAATTAAAGTGAAGCTGCCTACCCAGAGTTCATTCTGCAGGCTTAGGCCTCATTCACACGGCAGGGTTTCCCGTCCGGGTGCCGGCCGTTCATAAATCGGCCGGCACCCGGCTGCATTAGGAATGATAGACCCCTAATGGGGCTATTCACACGACCGATTTTTTGACGGCCGGAAAATCCGGCCGTCAAAAAATAGGACATGCTCTATCTTTGCCCGGGCACCCGGCCGCCCGGCTCCCATAGAAGTCTATGGGGCCGGGTATTACACGGCCATCACCGGAATGTGTTCCGAGTGATGGCCGGGTTTCCCGTGGCTTGCGCTCTATCTCCTCCTCCTCACAGCGCAGAGTGCATGTGAGGAGGAGGAGTTGATGCCATTCTGACGAATGGCATCGCTGCACACTGTGTTGCAGGGCCGGGGTGTACAGCAGGTGGAGGGAGCGCTGCGCTGGCTCCCTTCCCCTGCTTGTTAAAAGCACCCTGGCTCGGCGACACCTTAGATGGCGCCGCTAGTAGCAGCAGCTGCTGCGGCTGCTACTACTGCAGCGACGCCACTATAGCAGAGCAGGGAGGTATCTCCCCGCTCTGCTATGTGCTAGCCGCACTTTAGCTCCTTGAAGGAGCGGAATCCCCGTGTGTTCGGGGATTCCGCTCCTGGACAGAGCGCTTGATGTCTCTGTCCATATCTGGGCAGTGACATCAGGGGAAACTCCTGAAGCGGAATCCCCGAACACATGGGGATTCCCCTTCAGGAGCTGCCGCTGATGTCACTGTCCGGATCTGCCCGGCCCGGCACGGATGCATAACTTTATGCAAACCGGCCGGGCAGAATGGCCGATTTTACCGGCCGGCACTCGGGCTCGGACCCGACCCGGTCGTGTGAATCCCGCCTTAGGCTTAGGTTAGGGATCCTCTTAAAATGGTTGCCTTGTGATGCAGGTGTGCTCACACAGTTGAATCAAAATGTGCACTAAGAACCTTACTACTTATTTTTATTTATTTTTTAATTTAAAACATTTTTTTATAAATAAAAAATGGGTTAAGTGTGGAGGAAATTGACCTTAACTGGG
The DNA here is from genome assembly GCF_050947455.1 of Rhinoderma darwinii. Classification (NCBI taxonomy): domain Eukaryota; kingdom Metazoa; phylum Chordata; class Amphibia; order Anura; family Rhinodermatidae; genus Rhinoderma; species Rhinoderma darwinii. The sequence goes on from NC_134687.1 coordinate 505,113,990, forward strand.
TTTTCCATCTTTTTATAAAACCCCAGTAATAGCTGCATTTGGGTAAAAATAACACAGGGGCACATATTCCTCTTTAAAACCCTCCACTGCTCACCTCAACGGTTATGTGGCTCCATTCTGGTCTTTGCTTACTTGGCTGCAGTGATGACTTGCCGTACTCAACATGTCACTACTGCTGCCAGTGAATGCAATGAGGACAAACTGGATCAGATCTTCTCACCCAACATCCGTGGCCAGCCTCGCTGATTCTTTAATGGATACAAATCCCAGCAGACATATATCCCCTCCCAAAAATTATAAAATACATAGAAAAAAAAAAGTATCACTGAAACCTCTTTAGACAAGTAGTTGCTTATCTAAGGTAATTAAAGACCTTTTCCACCAAGTGGAGATCTGCTTTTTTGATACAGATCTCCAAAGCCTTCATAGACACCTAGTTAGTATACCGAACTTTCTCGTGACTTTTCAGAATAAGCTGTAATGTGTGTGTACATGAGGAATAACACTATTTCTGGCCATTATATGACTTGTATATGGCATTTGTTTTAGCAGTTTTTCCCTCTGCGGGCTCTCTCTCTAATTCTCATTTTTCCCTGAGCTAGTGGACGGAGCCTAACGGCTATCATGTAACCTATACACGGCACGCATAGGGAAGAGGAGGAGAATCCTGCTCTCCTATCTTTATCACACATATATATATTATTTGTGAGTATACTTGGGAATAGTAGACTACGCTATTGTTTCCGGCAAAACGACAGGTCCGGTGCACAAAAGAGACAAACTGAAACCACGGGCACCGGCTCCGTCACCATTGAAATCAATGGTGATGGAAACGTTGTCCGTTTGTGTCTGCTCAGGGTCCCGTTCTGACGGAAACCTCCGACGGAACGTCAGAATGAGACCCCAACGCAGATGTGAACAGAGCCTCATATGTATAATGTGATTTAGGAGAAATAAAAAGTGTAGGGCCAAACTGTCCGTGATTATAGGATTTAGTGGAGGGCAGTTTCTGTATTTTATCTCTTGTCTGTGTTTTTCTTGTGTCACTGGGCAATAAATAACATTTCACTTTTGTTTCCTAAATTTGTTTTAATATCTTTCTTTGTGTCTTTTCTGCTGCTTTGAGATCAGTTGTAATTTATGGTGGCAGCACGATTTTTGATATCTGTTTAACGTCTATAAACATAGGGTTCATGGGCTGAGTACTGACATGTTCTATGTCCTCAGCTTGCTTCTTTAAGTAGCCAGTTTTAATGGGTTTTATATCAATCTCTGTCTTTTTTTTTTTTCCTCAGCTACAAGACGCTGAGCATAAGTTTAAATTACTGGATAAGGAGTTTCATCAGTACAAGGAGCAGCAAAGCAGTAAACCAGAAATCCGATTACAGTCCGAGATCAATCTTCTCACACTAGAAAAGGTAACATTGACTTGTCCATCCTATGACGTAACTTATGTTCTTGTTCCTTTTTCTTGTTTTCAGGATATTCATTTTCAAGGGAAAAATGTACTACAATTTCCGAAGTATTTGTTTACTCCTGTCATGGCTAAATAAACGAAAAGTACAGTCTATTTGTAGGAGGTATAAAGTATTTATACATTGTTAAAAATAGGCAGGTGTTTAACAGTTTGGCGCTGCAGACATTTTTTGAGGGTTTTTTTTTCTCCCCGCATTCCTAAAGTCCTAATTTTTTTCTGTCGACTTAGCCTTAGACGTAACTTTATTCTGAAAGTCAATACAATTGCGACGATACCAAATTTATTTATATATATATATATTTTTCTTTATTACTAGTCTTACAAAGAAAAAGCTATATTTGTTAAAAAAAAAAATTTGTTGCTATATTCTCAGACACATAACTTTTATTTCCAGCAGGTAAATTTGAGGGCTTGTTTTTTTGCGGAGCAAGCTTTAGTTTTTATTCTTACCATTTTGGGGTACATGAGACTTTGTAGATTGTAAGCTCTTGCGAGCAGGGTCCTCCATTTGTTTTAATTGTTAGTTGGTTTTGTCACTATGTATTGCCTGTTAGGGTTGTCACGATACCAGTATTTGGACTTCGATACCGATACTTTGTGTAGTATTGCGATACTCGATACCAAAACGATACTTTTGCCAACAATAAAAAAAAAAAAGTTCTTCCATTTTCTGATGTGAGGCACGTGGTATTATGAATTTGGAATCTCCATGTGCCTCACATTAATAGTAATCAACCCCATCATGTTCCTCAGTCATAATGGACAACTTTGGGTTAATGTGTGAGGTACATGATGGGGTTAATTACTATTAATGTGAGGCACATGGAGGTTCAAAATTCATAATACATTAATAAGTGACAGAAAGCAGTTTTTATTTTATAACCGTGTAAACATCGTTAATGGCGCAATAAATTTATTACGGTCGAGATGATACTGAATATGTGTATCTTATGTATTGAGACTTATTTGAATATTTATTGTAAAAAAAAAAATTTTTTTATTTAACTTTACTTATTTTCATTTTTTAGACTTTTTATTTTTAAACTTTAATGTACTGGCATATATCTATATGCCAGTACATTAGCCTGCGTACTTATAGTACACAGGCAGTTGTTTAGACATGCCTAAGTATGCCCTAACAACAGGAAATATTGTCAGACAGCCCTGGGGTCCTTCAATGGCCCATATATGGTATGTCCCTCGATTGCATCACAGGGATTTACCCCTTGAATGATGTGATCAGCTTTGATCGCAGTATTCAGGGGAATAACGACGGAGATGAGCGATTTCGCTGATCTCTGCCGCGGGGCTTCGGCTATGTAATACAGCCATTGCCCCGCTCCTGACAATAAGTGTGTGCGCGCGGTCAGCATAAGGCCAGCGCTGCACTAATGAGCGGCGGAGCAGGCACTGAAGACAGAACATGGGGGTGTTTTGCAGTGCGCCCGCCATGTTCTCTGTCTTCAGTGCCGGCAATTATTAGTGCAGCGCCGGCCGCATCACATCATGCTGACAGCGCGCGCACTTGTCAAGTCTCAGGAGCGGGGCAATGGCTGTATTACACTCCCGCAGCCCCGTTCAGACTAGGTTCATGTGTTACAATGCTAAGTTGTGCGGCCGCACAGCTTCGTATCGAAATACATGAAATAACGGTATTGAACCGTTTGAGTGTACACCGTATCGAGGTTAAGATGCACCGTGCAACCCTATTGTCTGTACATGTTCCCTCTGAATTGTGAAGTGCTGCGGAATATGTTTGTGCTATACAATATATATATATATATACACACACACACACACACTATTTACAATGAATCTCTTTGTATTCATGTCGACCATTTAACGTTATCAGGACTATATGCTACAAGAATAGGGAGGGTAATAGAGGGGTCTGTCATAGGTTCATGAAAACCCGATTACCGTGAAGTAATCAATCTTTTACCCTTTCACCTATGACAGCACCCCTGGAGATGTACAATAGAAGTCAATATTTAGGGTGGGACCACATCTTATAGGCCTTTGGTAGAAAGGTACAAGTCAGAGGCTGTATGCAGCTGTAATCGGTAATGCTTGGGGAAGGTGTGAGGAGAGCTTTATGTAGCAGCCTTGCATATCTGGTTTAAGGATGCTTCTGCTCTCTCAGCCCAAGAAGTGGACACAGCAGTGGTGGAGTGAGCCCTGAAGAACTGTGGAGGCTGGAGATTCTGATTTACATAGGCTAAATGTATGGCCTGTTTAATCCATCTAGCTATAGTGGGTCTACTGGCTGCCGAACCCTTGTTAGGGCCCTAGAACTGGATAAACAAACAAGTTTTCTGAGGTTCTTACACCTTTAGTGATTTTTAGGTACTGACTAGGCATCTCCTTACATCCAGGCAGTTAAACTGCTGCTCCCTCTGATTTTTAGGGGAATCACAAAAGGAGGGGAGAATAATCTCTTGGTCTAGATGAAAAGGAGAGACCACCTTGGGAAGAAAACTTGGAAAGGCCTTCAAGATGACTCTATCCTCTAATAGTAGGGTATATGGGGGAAAGGCAGAGAGGGCCTGTATCTCACTTACCCTACGGGCCGACGTAATGGCCAACAAGAACGTCATTTTGAGTGTCAGCGTCTTTAGGGTTATAGAGTCTAGTGGTTCGAACGGTGAGTTTGTCATAGCCTGGAGAATATTTAAGTCCCATGGAGGAACTGAGGATCTATTCTGGGTTTTAAGCCTAGAGGAGGCTGCCAGGAATCTCCTAACCCAGGGGTGTTCCGCCAATTTGAAATAAAAAAAGGAACTTTAATGTGGATATCTGAATCTTTAAGGTGTTAGGCTTGAGGTTTTTATTTAATCACACCTGGAGAAAATCTAATATCAAAGCGATATCTGGTTTGGTTAGAGGATTTATGTCTACACCTGCATTACTGGGACCTGGTATAGGAGATCTGGTATGGTCGGAAGAATCCAAGGCTGGTCTTAGGACAATCTCCTTAACCATGCGAACTAGGGTCTCTTTTTTTTTTTTTTTTTTTATCACTCTTGGGAGAAGACATGGGGGGTGTGTGGGCATAACCCCTCTCGACTCCAACACTGGGAAAATGCATCTATTGCTGTTGGGTAGTCTGAGGGATCCAGGGAGAAGAATCTCTTGACCTTCCTGTTTTCTCCGGACGCAAATAGGTCTATTGAGGGAACCCCCCATTTGTAAGCAATCTTCTGAAGTATCTCTGTATTCCGAGACCATTCTGACTGGCGTAACCTTTTTCGGTTTAGAAAGTCTGTCACCTGGTTGTCCCTTCCCCTCAGGTGGACAGCTGAGAGGGTCAATAGGTGGCGCTCTGCCATAAAAATTATCTGGGAAGATTAATCCATCAGTGAAAACTACCTTCTCGTCCCCACCCCTTATTTATATAAGCCACTGTCGTCGTGTTGTCTGAATATATTTTTAATTTATGACCTGAAACTGCTGGTATAGAGGTTTTCATAGTCTGGAAAACTGCTGCCAGTTCCCTGAAGTTTGAAGACCTCTGTGGGGCCTGGTGGTCCCACTGACCCTGGAGAAAAGAGGAGTTGTAATGAGCTCCCCAACCCCAAGGACTCGCATCCGTAGTTATATTGAGAGTAGGGGTTGTTATCCATGGAATGCCCCTGTTGAGGTTCTCCCTGTTCAACTAGCATCTTAGAGACAGCCTGTCTGTGGATGAAATGTGGAGGGATTGATCTAGGGAAAGACAGCTCTTGTCCCACTGATCTAGAATGTCCCATTGTAAAGCCCTGTATCTGAACGGAGCCCATAATACTGCTGGAATGCATCGCATCATGAGGTCCAGAACTGACCTAGCTTTCCTGAAAGATGTCATATGGGTTAAATAGAGCTCTGAGATGGTCTATCAGGGGATTGATCTTCCCTTCTGGAAGGAAAGACATCTGCCTGGAGGAGTCTAGAAGAATCCCTAGAAAGACACCTCTGTTTGAGGGAATCAAATTTAGATTTTTTTTCAGGTTTATGTTCCATCCTAAGTTTGTTAGGCTAGAACAAATTATTTCTATATGTTGAATCAGGGTCTGAGTTGTTTCTGCCACTATTAAGTCCAGGTAGGAAGTCAGTAGGATGTCCCTCGTCCTGATGAATGGCGGAAATTACATCCTACATTTTGAAAACACCCTTGTGGCTTGTGAAATGCCAAAGGGGAGGACTCTGTACTGTATGTGAAACAAACAACTGTTGAGGGTCACCGCCACCCTTAGATATTTCTGGTGAGGACTGCATATTGGTACATGATAATATGCATCCTCCAGATCTAGTGATGCCATCACACAGTCTTTGGAGAGGAGAATTATGGTTGATGGAATGCTCTCCATGCAAAAAAATTTGTAGGTCAAATAACAATTTGGTTCTTTTAGATTTATTAAGACCCTGTATTTTCCTTCCGGTTTCTGCACCAGAAAAAGAGGGGAACAAAAGCCTTGGCCTGTTTCTGCACTTGGGACTTGAAATAGAGCCCCTTTTTAAAAAAAAATAAAAAAAAATTGTATAAGTGACAATTTCTGACTCTAATGCTTTCAGTTTTTCTGAATTATTTTTAGGGTCTTTGTGGGAAAGAATCTGTTTGGTGGAAGAGATTTGAATTCTAGAACATAACCTGTTTTTATAATTCCTAGGATCCATCGATTTTGTTGAAATTTTTTCCCAACTTTTGAAAAACAGGGATAGACGACCCCCCCACCCGCCATGGATCTTCTGGCGTCATTGTTGGTGGTCTCTGTTTTTGGGGTAGTTTTAAGCCCTGAAAAGGAAACCCTTGTTCTTCCTAGGGAACTTTGGGGTTCTAAACTTCTGTCCCCTAGGGTTAGGTCTTTTATTAAACCTTTTGGGACGAAAGGAGTCCATTGGTTTTCCTTGTGCAGGGAACCCCTTTTTTCTATCAGACGCTTTTTCTAATTTTCTAATAGGTCATCTAGGGGGGGCCCAAACAAATAATCTCCAGACTAGGGAATTGCACAAAGCGTCCCTTTTGATCCAGTGTCCCCCTTCCAGGTTTTTAGCCAGATAGCCCTTCTTGCAGAGTTTAAGAGGGCAGCTGATCTACCGAGGCGTCGGCCAGAAAATCTGCTGCCTTAGATAGCACTGGAAGGGAGGAAAGGATCTGTTCCCTTGAAGTCTTGTCTCTAATGTGAAGCTCTAATTGTGCTAGCCATATTTTTAGAGACCAGAGGCTACAATACCTGGCTTAAAAGTCCCTGTAGGAGCTTCCCAGGTTCTCTCGAGGTAGTAATCCGCTTTCCTATCCATGGGATCGGATAAAGAGCCTAGATCCTCAAAGGGAAGGGCATTTTTCCTCGATATTCTTGCCACTGGGACGTCAAGTGTATGGGTATTATCCCAGTCCCTGCAGACCCCTTCTTCAAAGGGATATTTCCTTTTAAGGAATCTGGGAATACCAACTTTCCTATCTGGATTTTTCCATTCCCTTTTGATGAGACTTGATAAATTTTTATGAATGGGAAAAGTTCTCTGTTTTCTAGGCCCTAAGCCTTCAAACATTATTTCCTGGACAGAGCTAGGTTCTTTGGGGTCATCAAGTCATGGTTGCTCTTACAGTTTTTAGGAGCTGATCTACGTCTTCTGCTAAGAACAAATTCCCCCCTCCCCCCGTCCTCATCCGAGGTATTGTCTGAAGAGCTCAGCCCTCCTCCTTCCTCTATCTGAAAATCCTCTTCAGCAGAGGAATCCGATAAATCTACCCTGGAAGAGGTGGATGGTGGATACTTCTTTTCTTTAGGGAGTTCCTAACTTCTGCCCTCACGATCTCTTTAATGCTTGAAGCCAGATTTGCAGATTCTTCAGTGATGATCTTATCTAAGCAATTCTGGTAAAGTCTTATTATAAGAGGCTGCAAGTTTTTATTACAAATTGCACATTCCTTTTTATGGGTCTTATTCAGTTTCTTTCTAGGACCTTCCCTGGTCTAAACATATGTACAAGAGAAGAGGACCGTGTTAGCAAAGAGAGAGTTTTTTTTTTGTCTTACCCTATATAAGTCCTGCTTTCTCCTCAATTACCGGACTGGGGGATCTTGTGGCATCCGAGCGGTCAGTGCGTCCTGCTGCTTCTCCTGGTGTTTCCATTATGGGAGGAGATGCTGGAGACTGAGGCTCCATATTGTTCAGGCCTAAATAGGCCTTGGATTGGCTGGAGAGGTCCTATGCTCCAGACGCCTGGAGCCCCTCCTCCCCGGATGTGACGCGTTGCTGTGACTGGAAGTTTTGCACAGCGTGTGCCGGAAGCTGCCAACGCAGGGCATGCGTACCAGCCCCACCAGGGAACGGAGTATGACCCCGGTAGAACCGCTCTCCGGCCAGAGGAAGGTCTCACCTCGTGGGACCTAAAAGCACCTCCAGGGTCGGGTTGCATTATTTGGCGTGTTACAAGAGCTTATCTTATGCTTTTATCTATATCTGTTTTTGTAAGTATGGAATAAACTCGTGGAATTTGTAGTTTCCAAAAGGTAGTGCACTATCTCCTTTTTCTCCCTTGTTGGAGATTTAGAACATCAAGTACGAGGATATACACAGCAAGCAGTTCCATTTCTGCAGTTTCATTTCTATGCGGAACCACAAGTACCAGCGAGATATACACACCAGTGGAAATTTGGATAGTTTTTTCTGCATGCTAGCTGGGGGAAGGTCAAAACCCTTGATGGACACTTCAAACTTTACATCTACAACCGTCTGAGCGGTAAAAAACGATCAACTTACCTCCAGGGAGGGAAGCGATGGACTGGGAGAGGAGGGAGTAACTGTCCCCAAACATAAGGTTGCTCTCTCCACAGGACACCTTCCAGAGCACTCCTAGGGAGAAAAGGTAAGAAACTGGTAGGGGGCCTGCAACCCAGGGAGACGTGCTTCTTTCCTAACAGGACAATCCCCTCAGGAGGACATGAAACCTGACTTGGTGTGTGGAGAGGTGTGTAATTTTTTTTATTTTTTTTTTTATATCCTCCGGTTTCCTGTCCAGCGAATGGGATCTCTCTCCAGGGGTTGAAAGGGTGAAACTGGAATTGTTGTTTGTACAGCGTTCATTGCGGGTTAAGTGATCTTATATTAGAATAGTTTTGACTTTTCTGGCCATGGCATTATCAATTGTGTATGGTATGTTTAACTGGCTCTTATTGATCCCCTGCCTTTGCCAGGGCTTAATAGAAACCGAAAGATGGCAGACCTGGGGGCCTTCATTAGGCCCCCAGCCTGCTGTGTCAACCAGGTAGGCTAACCAATGGGAACCGCCATCTCTTAATAATGGCTAAGTCGCTATTGACCGTGGCATCTAAATGATTAAACGGCCCGGTTGTGGCAGTGAGGTGTCAGCTGTAACATACAGCCAACACCCGCTGAGTATGGAGTGGACTTAGCCCAATTAAAAGAAAGTATGTCATACTTTGTCTCTAGGTGATGTTGTCAACTTCAGACAGTCTGTAATTTTTTTTTTTTTTGTAAATGCTTTATTTTTTGGAGAAATTTTTCTTAAAGACATTAATAAGGAACAGAGGAGAGAAAATAAAACATAAATAAATATGAAAGGTTGATTAAACGCTGTCTGTTACATCAGTCTGTCATTTTTTTAAGTAAATACACACAGTAAAGTAGTTGTTCATCATTAGTCCTATTCACTTAGCTCATGGATGTTGCCCAACACATGTATGTCATGTAACCCTGTTGGTAACTGAATGTCAGGTGTCACATGACTGACGCCATGTTTAATCCTATTCAGTGGATACATTACACATGACTAATATGTGGGCTATATCATTCAACTGTGAAGAGACATGGGCCTACTGCACTGTTATAAAAAAGATATGTAAGCAGAATTTCCATTACATTTTCTGTATCTATAAATAAAGGAGTTATCCACTTTTTATTTTATTATACTCTATTTGTCTTAACCTTTTCAGGGGGATTACCCAACTATGTATTTGGGCATGGCTCATAGGGGCAGTGAGTAAGTGTACTTGGGCCGTATACCAGGTCAGCCCCAGCATAGCTGAATATGTGTGTGTGTACAAACTGTTGTCCAGAAATGTTATTTACTTCAACGGGACTGAGCTGCAGTACTAGGCTCAGCTGCCCCAGACAGATGTATTTCTGTATAGGTTTATAACATGGGTGTTTATAATATGACCGTTATTATTAGTAATTATTAATAACTGCTGTATGAAGGCGATACTCATACAATCTTCTCTTTTGTGCTGTACAAACCTCATGTAAGCTGATAAACTCACAGGATTAGGTCTTCTGCACACGGGCGTATTTAGGATCTGCATCACTTGGATCTGAATATGGCAGCAGTGCATTTCCTTGTTAACTATAAAATGAAATGGTCATAAAACCAAGTTAAATCTTCTGAGTTTAAATCCCAAAGTGTCCCAGACAATGACCTGGCTCACAAATAGAAATGTGTTTCAAGTCCGTCAATTAGAACAAGGTTTCACCCTGATAACCTCTCTGGTTACCAGACTCCATTTCTAGAAGGATTTCTCCCTTCACTTCTTAAAGTCATAATGACTGTCATTTGTATGCAATGTCAGAGTGGCCACTGTATCTTACAAATTGCTACATTGTGAGAATCCAAAACAAAAGCAGTGAGCAACACATACTACAGATAATCCTCTCAATCTACTAAAACAGAGAATCTGTCCCAAACTAAAAGCCCTTTTACGCCGGCCGGTACAGCCGAGCGCCGATCAACAAGGGGCACGATTGCCCCTGTCACAAGGAGCTATGGATGGGGACAAGCGGTCGTTACTCTGATCGCTCGTCCTCATCCATTATCATCATGTCGGCAGCGCGTCTCCCTGTTTACACAGGGGGATGTGCTGCAGACAACGAAAATATTGTACTTTTTTAAAATGATACGACCAGCAGATGATCGAGCGTTTGCTCGTTGATCTGCTGATCGTTCCCCTGTTTACACAGGGCAACGAGTGCTATATGAATGCTTGTCTGCACGATAATTTGCCAGTGTAAAACTCCCTTTAGGCTGGGTTCACACGAGCACATTAACGTTCGTAATGGACGGACGTATTTCGGCCGGAAGTCCCGGACCGAACACCGTGCAGGGAGCCGGGCTCCTAGCATCATAGTTACGTACGATGCTAGGAGTCCCTGCCTCTCTGCAGGACAACTGTCCCGTACTGTAATCATGTTTTCAGTACGGGACAGTAGTTCCACGGAGAGGCAGGGACTCCTAGCATCGTACATAAGTATTTAATTGCAAAAATTTAGCATTTTTCTAAATTTAAATGTATCTGCTTGTAAGACAGATGGTAATACCACACAAAATTGTTGCTAATTAACATCACCCATATGTCTACTTTAGATTGGCATTGTTTTTTGAACATCCTTTTATTTTTCTATGACATCACAAGGCATAGAACTTTAGCAGCAATTTCTCAAATTTTCAAGAAAATTTCAAAAGGCTATTTTTACAGGGACCAGTTCAGTTGTGAAGTGGATTTTAGGGCCTTCTATATTAGAAACCCTCGATAAGTCACACCATTTTAAAGACTTCACCCCTCAACGTATTCAAAACAGCATTTAGAAAGTCTCTTAACCCTTTAGATGTTTCACAGGAATTAAGGCAAAGTAGATGTGAAATTTTCACATTTCTTTTTTTTTTTTTGCAGAAATTAATTTTTCATCTATTTTTTTTGTAACACAAAGTTTTACCAGAGAAACGCAACTCAATATCTATTGCCCAGATTCTGCATTTTTTAGAAATACCCCACATGTGGCCCTAGTGCACTTATTGACTGCAGCACAGGCCTCAGAAACAAAGGAACACCTAGAGGATTTTGGGGCCTCCTTTTTTATTAGAAAATATTTTAGGCACCGTGTCGGGTCTGAAAGGCTCTTGCGGCGCCAAAACAGTGGAAATCCCCCAAAAGTGACCCCATTTCGGAAACTATACCTCTTGAGGAAATTATCTAGTGGTATAGTGAGCATTTTGACCCCACAGGTTTTTTGGAGAAATTATTGGAAGTAGGCCGTGAAAATGAAAATCTACATTCTTTCAAAGAAAATGTAGGTTTAGCTAATTTTTTCTAATTTCCACAAGGACTAAAAGGAGAAAATGCACCACTACATTTGTAAAGCAATTTCTCCCGAGTAAAACAATACCCCACATGTGGTAATAAACGGTTGTTTGGACACACGGCAGGGCTTAGAAGGGAAAGAGCGCCATTTGGCTTTTGCAGCTCAAATTTAGCAGGAATGGTTTGCGGATACCACGTCGCATTTGCAAAGCCCCTAAGGCACCAAAACAGTGAAAACATCAAAAAAGTGACTCCATTTAGGAAACTACACCCCTTGAAGAATCCATCTAGGGGTGTAGTGAGCATTTTGAACCCATAGGGGTTTCATAGATTTTATTAGAATTGGGCAGTGAAGATAAAAAAAATCCTTTTTTTCCAATAAGACGTAGCTTTAGCTCAAAATTTTTCATTTTCTCAACAAATAAAGGAATAAAAAAAAAACAACATTTGTAAAGCAACTTCTCTGGAGTACGGAAATACCCCATTTGTGGTCATAAACTGCTGTTTGGGCACACGGCAAGGATCAGAAGAGAAGGAGTGCCATTTGGCTTTTGGAGCACAGATTTTGCTGGATTGGTTTCTTGACACCATGTCACTTTGCAAAGCTCCTAAGATGTCAGTACAGTGGAAACTCCCCAAAAGTGATTCCATTCACAAAACTACACCCCTTGAGGAATTCATCTAGGGGTGTAGTGAGCATTTTGACCCCACAGGTGTTTCATAGATTTTATTAGAATTGGGCAGTGAAAATTAAAAAAAATCCTTTTTCTTCAATAAGACGTAGTTTTAGCTGAAAATGTTTCATTTTCTCAACAAATAAATGAAAAAAAGCACCACAACACTTGTAAAGCAACTTCTCCTGTGTACAGCAATACCACATATGTGGCCATAAACGGCTGTTTGGGCACAGAGTAGGGCTCAGAAGGGAAGGAGCGCCATTTGGCTTTTGGAGTACAGATTTTGCTGGATTGGTTTCTGGGCGCTATGTCGCATTTGCAAAGTCCCTGCGGGACCAAAACAGTGGATCCCCCCCAGAAGTGACCCCATTTTGGAAACTACACCCCTCAAGGTATTCACTTATGGGTGTAGTGAGCATATTAACACCACAGGTGATTGGCAGAAATTGGTGTGCACTCGATGTTGTAGAGTGAAAATGGGATTTTTTTCTATAGATATGCCAATATGTGGCGCCCAGCTTGTGCCACTGGAGACACACACCCCAAAAATTGTTAAAAGGGTTCTCCCGGGTATGGCGATGCCATATATGTGGAAGTGAACTGCTGTTTGGGCACACTGTAGGGTTCAGAAGGGAGGTAGCGCCATTTGGCTTTTGGAGCGTGGATTTTGCTTGTAGTAGTTTTGTATTGAGTCTTACTGGTGTTTCCGTTTATAATGTGCGGGTACATGTAAGCCGGGCGGAGTATATAAGGGGCATAGTCAGGTGGTATAGTGGGGTAAACAAAAACAATAAAATAATCCATAGATGTGTGTTACGCTGTGACACAATCCTTTCTGCACAGGCCGGTGTCGCACTGATAAACTGTGTCCTTTCTTATCCCCCTTTTGGTCCACACTCCGCACCTTTTCAGTTTGAGGAATTTTGCTGAGAAGTGTTTTCCTGGTATAATACGGGCACCGTCGCTTCCAGCAGATATGTTTGGGCCCTCCCCTTCCTGGTTCCCTAATTTTAGGGGCCTTCATAATTCGTCACTTGAAACAGAAGAAACGTTCCCCTCGGGCCGGCACATCTGCATATTTTTATTTCCTGGCTTATTGGAGCCTTAACTAATTTTATTTTTTCATAGACGTAGTGGTATGAGGGCTGTTTTTTTTGCGGGACGAGCTGTAGTTTTTATTGGTACCATTTTGGGGTACATGCAACTTTTTGATCACATGTTATCCTTTTTTTTTTTTTGGGAGGTAATGTGACCAAAAAACAGCAATTCTGACATTATTTTTTTAATTCTTTTTATACAGCGTTCCCCACGCGTTATAAATTACATGTTAGCTTTATTCTGCGGGTCAGTCCGATTCCGGTGATACCTAATTTCTAGAACTTTTTTATGTTTTACAACTTTTTGCACAATAAAATAACTTTTGTAAAGAGAATGGATTTTTTCTGTCGCCGTGAGAGCCATAACGGTTTTAATTTTTCCGTTGACGGAGCTGTATGAGGGCTTATTTTTAGCGAGACGAGTTATAGTTTTTATAGGTACCATTTTTGGGTACATGCGACTTTTTGATCACTTTTTATTTAAATTTTTGGAAGACAAAGTGACCAAAAAATAGCAATTATGTCAGTATTTTTTTTTTATTTTTTTACGGCGTTCACTGTGCGGAATAAATAACATTATATTTTTATCGTTTAGGTCGTTACGGTCGCAGCGATACCAAATATGTATGGCTTTATTATTTTTTTCAATAATAAATGACTTGATAAAGTAAAAAGGGCGATTGTGTTTTGTGTTATTATTTAAAACTTTTATTGTATTTTTACAACTTTTATTTTTACTTTTTTTACACTTTTTTTTACACTTCTTTAGTCCCACTAGGGGACTTGAAGGTCCAACTGTTTGTTTGATGTTCTAATACTACCCATGTAGTGCAATGTATTAGAACTGTCAGTTGTTCACTGACAGCAAGCCGATCAGGCTCCGCCTCCGGGCGGGGCCTAATCGGCTAACGTAATGGCAGATAGGAAGCCTTTGTTAGGCTTCCGGTTGCCATAGCAATCGCCCCCCACAACAATCAGCCCCTGCAATCGCGTAGCGGGGTGCCGATGTTGCTATAACAACTTAAATGCGGCAGTCACTATTGACTGCCGCAATTAAGGGCTTCATCGGTTCGGATCACCGCTGTGATCCGACCCGATGTTTTCCCCCAGTACTAAGGCTGCTAGTAGCAGCCTGTACTGGGAGATGCCGGGCTGCGGGGAGCGTCTGTGTGCTCTGTTAGGGTATGTTCACACGGCCAAATTTCAGACGTATACGAGTCGTTTTACGTCTGAAAATAGGGCTGCAATACGTCGGCAAACATCTGCCCATTCATTTGAATGGGTTTGCCGACGTACTGTGCAGACGACCTGTAATTTACGCGTCGTCGTTTGACAGCTGTCAAACGACGACGCGTAAATTTACTGCCTCGGCAAAGAAGTGCAGGGCACTTCTTTGCCACGTAATTTGAGCCGTTCTTCATTGAAATCAATGAAGCACGGCTCAAGGTTTACGAGCGTCTCAGACGCCTCGTAAATTACGAGAAGGAGCTTTTACGTGTGAAACGAGGCAGCTGTTAACAGTCTGTCTTTTCACACGTAACTGCCTCTCAGCGTGTGAACATACCCTTAGGAGCACACGTGGATTAACGGGCTGCAGGCACAACGACCAGCTTTGCAACCCGTTAATCTACGTGGGGTGGTCGTGAAGGGGTTAAAGAGGCTCTGTCACCAGATTATAAGTGCCCTATCTCCTACATAATCTGATCGGCGCTGTAATGTAGATAAGTGGTTTTCATTTTGAAAAACGATCATTTTTTAGCAAGTTATGAGCAATTTTAGATTTATGCTAATTAGTTTCTTAATAGAGAACTGGGCGTGTTTTTACTTTTTTTACCAACTGGCCGTTGTAAAGAGAAGTGTATGACTAGGCGTCAAAACACGCCCAGTTGGTCATTAAGAAACAAATTAGCATAAATCTAAAATTGCTCAAAACTTGCTCAAAAATTATCGTTTTTAAAAACCACTGCTGTTATCTACATTACAGCGCCGATCAGATTATGTAGGAGGTAGAGTATTTATAATCTGGTGACAGAGCCTCTTTAAATCACAAGATCTAGCCCATGTTAGAGGTATTTGGTAGCCAAAGACGTATCTCATAATCCTTACTACAAAGTCCTTCCCTGACCAGATGTATGAGTTAAATTTCTTGATTTATATTGATAAAAACAAAAGTTAAATATTACAGTTTTCGTGCCGGCCAACAGGGCACACAATTTGCTGACGCTTTTTTTTTACATTTATTTGTTTTAACCTTGATAGTGTCATCCCATTATAAGGAATATTATTATGACAGAATGATAGGTCTAATTGTGTGTGTAAAAGGATAATCCTCTTTGGACAATTCTTTTTGTTACCAGGGTCCTCTAGTTATAAGCTGATCAGAGTGTCCAGCTACTGGGAACCCTAAAATTCAGCTTTATTTTGTGAGGGAATCTGGCAGTAAAGCTCCTATTACACAGCCTGATTATGGACCGTGAACACGAGCGCCGAAGAATAAGACCGCTCGTTGATGGGCACTCGTTTGCTGCTTTCACAAGGCGCAATGATTGCTTATGTATAGTGAAGAGCACTCGTTACTCTGATCGTTGGTCCCCATACAGTTCCATCGTGTCTGCGACACATCTCCCTGATTACACAGGGATGGGCTGCCGACAACCATGATTTTCAATGCTGCATAAAAGAGCAGATCAGCCGATTAACGAGCGTTTACCCGTTCATCGGCTGATCGTTGCCCTGTTTACATTTCATATGAACGCTCGTTCACCCGATCATTGGCAAGTGTAATAGGGACTTAAGTGTCCTGTTTTCCTACGGCACAACCACAGGGGAAATTCAGCATTATA
This sequence comes from Rhinoderma darwinii, assembly GCF_050947455.1. Taxonomy (NCBI): domain Eukaryota; kingdom Metazoa; phylum Chordata; class Amphibia; order Anura; family Rhinodermatidae; genus Rhinoderma; species Rhinoderma darwinii. The sequence goes on from NC_134687.1 coordinate 505,130,159, forward strand.
CTGTCCTAGTAATACACAGACTGGCTAGGTCCCCTGGAGGGAGAGACTTAGACTATTTTTAGCTGCTCTGGCTGGTAGATAAGTCTTGAATCTCTCTCTCCCCCCCCCCAATAATAGGGTTTTTAAAACCAGGCAACCCCTTTAATAACACCAAAATGTTACATAGTAGTGACTTGTTGGATGCTGTCGCCCTCTACTTTGGAGTAAGTTGTTTTTGTTGTGCAGTTTTTTTTTCACATATTGGTTTAGTAGTTTTCTAGTAACTCCCTTCTCCGTGAAATATCACTTACAGTGATGATCTATCCATCGTACAATGTAGGGATATGTGTGTGCGCTCCCTGGCAACTCTTACGTTCTTCTTTATAAATAATTTGTTACTGCAGGCTAGGATTAGTACCTCAATACTCCGAGGACTGAGAAGTACTCTAATAAGAAGGCAAGTGACTCCTAGCACTCATAGATTTAATTATTTGTGGTTGGTAGTGTTTCTACACTAAGTGAATTCTGACAGATTTAGGTTGTTTTGAACTCCTATATTATAAAACGACTTAATCTTTCATGTAACAGTTTTCAGTATAAACAGTTTTATAATCTTTTATAAAGAGTCTAGTAACTGCACTGTTTTTATTTTCCTTATACATACAAATATAACCATTCATTTTCCTCGTCTTCTATTGATATTAACTAGTCAACGCAGCAGAGGGCTCATTTTTGAGCAGAGTTAAATATATAATTTATTTATTTTGGACCGGAATTCTTTTTGAGTGCAATGTAAAGGAGGGCTGACATTTGTGTTTCTTTAAACTTGCTATCGTTTTATTAAAATAAAGAGTAAAACTTTTGTCTGCTGAGTGTTTTAGCCAACTTGTTTCTCTGTTTGAGACTGAGAAAGTACATTCCTAAAACAAGGCCAGGTTGGCTTGAATTCAGTTATAACAGATCAGCAATGGCAAGTAAAAATAAGCATTTTGATTCAGACTTTGTACCCCCCTCTATGTACAACCCCCTCCAACCAGATGCTTAAAGTGAGTGGCTGAAAATGACTCGCCAGACCTATGAGCTGTCGGGACATAATGTACAGTATTACAGAAAGGGTCACGTACAACTTGTCAGAGAGGAGAAAGACTGTGGAATGCAGAATTGCTGTATGAGCTCATGTGCCTATGACCCTTTTGTTATATATATATATATATATATATATATATATATATATATATATATATATATTTAATTTTTATATTTATTTTTTGTTTTAAATGAAATTTGTTATTAAGGCAAGTCTTGTAGAAATCATCATTTTGAGTTTAATCCTTATTGTTTAACCACTTAGTGACCGCTAATACTCCTTTTTATGGCGGATCAGAATAAGCCCTGCACGGGTGTCCCATATAGCGACCGCGGCATGTAAGTGGTTTACAGAGGGAGTGGAATCTCTCTGTCCTCCATCGGTGGCCTGAGAATGCCCCAGGTCTGCCATGGGTCTCTGCCTGTTGGGCCGTGCTAGAGGCAAGGCCTAATAGACTACCTGTCAGTATACCAAAGCATTTCTGCATGTCGGTGTAAAACAAAGTATACCAAAGCATTATATCAGCGATCAGGAGATTTCTTTGTAAAGTCCCCTAGTAGGACTAAAAAATGTATGCAGCTTGGCTTTAGTCTTCCAAAACTGACCAAATAAAAAAATGTTTGTTTCGGGAATCGATCGTAAAGTAAATTATAACTTGACGAGAGGAGACTGGCAGCATGTGCCCGAGGCTGCTCTTAGGCTCATCTCGGTAATTTGTAAGTTACTTAACAAATTATTCCCGAAACTGACACTTTTGATATACACAGGTTTGGAACATTAAACCCTTGATGCATAACGACATGATGGTGGGTTAGGGACACCAGACCTACTGAAAGGTTTCCCTGAAATAAAGTATATTTTAAAAAAATAAATCAAAAAAGAGAGCACAGTAAAAAAAATGCAAGAATTACTTTTTCCATAAAAAGTCGTTTTATTTTGTAAAAGTATAAAAGCTTACACATATACGGTATTGTCACAATCGTAACGACCCAAACAAAGTTAACATGTTTTTTTTTAAAACCACATGGTGTACGGCGTAAAAAAAACAAACGCCAATAAAACGCATGATTGCTCTTTGTTTCCACCCACCACCGAAATAAAAAAAATATGAAGATTAATCAAGAAGTCCCATGCATGGCTGGCTCCAGGTTTATATGGGCCCTTGGGCAACACAGACTTAGTAGGCCCCTTTGCGGGGGAACTCACGGCGGCCGTAAGACGTTAGGCCCCCAGTTTGTACCCCCATAAATTTTGTGGCCTCTGTAGATAGTGCCACACAGCCCACCCCTCCCAGGTAGTGCCACACAGCCCCCCACCTCTCAGGTAGTGCCACACAGCCTCCCTCCATGTAGGTAGCGCCCTTTGAAGTTCCCTCTAGGAGTGGAATCCCCAGCCAGAGCATTGTCCATTCCTTATGACTGAGTCCTGGAGCAGAGCTGCTTCTAGCGCTCTGCCTGGGACTCCTTCTCTCCCTCTGACATCACTATCCAAAACGGAAGCCCACATATGGTCACATCGTGGTAAAAATAAAATAAGAGTTATGGCTCTTGGAATGCGGCGATGCAAAAACAAATTATTATTATTTTAAGTATTTTTATTGTGGGAAAAGTAGTAAAACAAACTATACATATTTGGTATCTCCATAATTACACCAACCCATAGAATAAAGGCAACATATTTTTCAATGCCGCACGGTAAACGGCGTGAATTTAAAGTGCAAAAAAAAATGGCGTAACCCCCAAAAAAGTTTTTCAATTAAATGTACCCCAAAATGGTGCAATTAAAAAATACAATTCCTCCTGCAAAAAAAAACAAGTTCTTATACAGCTACATCGGTGGAAAAATAAAAAAGATATCACTGTTTGAATGTGTCAATAAAAAAATTGATTGGTCATTAAGGGCCAAAATAGGCCGGTCTTTAAAGCGCTACAAAAAAAAATTAAAAATATTATATTATATTTGGGTATGAAGACTGTTGTGTAATGTGTTGTGGTAATTGAAAGAATGCTTCCCCCTAATATAAATGTAATCTCGGGAGGTGTCTTAAATTTTTTAGATAGCTTAAAACGTTTTTTTTTTGCTAGTTAACATAAGGTAACAGAGGATAAAACCTGTTTCGGACAACAGTTATCACACCCAACATCTGCACTACACATTAATGTGTATGGTGAAGGGATGTTACTGCCTATGGAAGGCTGCCAGACATCATAATCCAGGGGAAAAAAAATAAGATAAAAACTATGCGAAAAGACATGGACAGTGTAACTGCCCATACACGTTTTCACTTTTATAGGTTCCTGAGATGATTCAGACTGCTGTTTTTAAGAACATCTGCATTTTATACGTGGCCAAGGGGTTAAAATATAGACTGAAAAATTCAGCAAAATACAAAATTTACACAAGGTTTACTTAAAACATCCCAATATAAATAAGAATTGACACATTTTATCTTCAATAGGTTGAACTTGAAAGGAAGTTGGAATCTACGATAAAATCTAAGTTGCACTATAAGCAGCAATGGGGAAGAGCATTAAAGGAGCTGGCAAGAATAAAACAGGTGAGTGGTCTAATGTTTAGTTTTTTGGAAGGCTATAGGTAAACCTGGCTGAATTGCTGGCCGAATCTTCCAGTTGGATCTTCTGTTGAATGTCCCTATAAGCCTATTTCTACTATGAATGTGCAGACAATACTGTGCCAGCAGAGCTAGTTGATGGCCTGGTCATGACCGTCACAGCTTGAAGTGAATGAGGCTTCAATCGTTTCATTTTGCTTGTTGTATTAACATGGAGTGAGATGAATCCACAGGTAAATGTTTACCGAGATGGTGTACCATAGTTGATGCCTATAAATGTGTACAATCTTTAACCTCTTCACACCATGCAGTGTCAGGATAAGTCCACATCTAGAGCAATGGCAAATCACCAATTTGTGAGTATTTCCCGGCACTAAGTGTGTTGGAAAAATAAAAAACAAACTATACCCACCTCCCCTAGTTCTTCTGTGGCAACGCTTCCCTGGTCCCTTTAGCTCTCTGAACACCTGGATTCTACCGATTTTATGTGTCGTCACACCTCATCACTGGATGTGACATGACACCATCGCTGGAGGCCGAGTGCCGCTACATGTGAACATAGCCTAATAGTATGGGAAAGTCTGCAGTAGTTCCCGAGAACCGTTTTACTATTACGGCGCAGCAAAGCCCACGGGCCATCACCAGCAGATGCTTTAACCCCCTAGTGACCACCAATATGCCTTTTCACGTTGGTCACTAAGGGGCCTTAGGCTAGGCTGACGCCTTTTCACGTTGGCCCAGTCTAAGTCCTGCACGGGTGTCCTGTGCAGGCTGGAGCCAGGGCTCTGCTGACAGCTGGGCTCCTGCTCCAACGCCCGCGATCGAAGATAACTTCGATCGCGGCCGTTTAACCTGTTAAATGCTGCCGTCAATAGCGTCCGCGGCATTTAACTTGTTTACAGAGGGAGTGAGCTCCCTCTGTCACCCATCGGCGGCCCGCAAATGCAATCGCGGTTCTCCGATGGGGTGTCATGGCAGCCGGGGGCTTGATGAAAGCCCCCAGGTTTGCCCTGGACATATGCCTATTAGGACGCGCCGGAGGCACGTCCTAACAGTTTGCCTGTCAGATTTACAGTGACAGGCAATAATGCTCAGGTATACGAAGTATACCAAAGCATTATAGCAGCGATCTGAAGATCCCACAGTAAAGTCCCCTAGTGGGACTAATAAAATAAGCCATAAATGTGAAATAAAGATTAATAATAAAAATTACAGTAAAAACACAAAAAACAATAGCGAAATTGCTATTTTTTTCCATCACCCCCCAAAAAAGTCATAATAAAAATGAATCAATAAGTCCCATGCACCCCAAAACAGTACCAATCAAAACTACGTCTCGTCCCGCAAAAAAACAAGCCCAAAAAATCACTACATTGATGGAAAAATAAAAAAGTTACGGCTCTTGGAAAGCAACGATGCAAAAACAAATAATTTTAGTTCAAAAGTGTTTTTATTGTGCAAAAGTCGTAAAACATAAAAATACATATGTGGTATCGCCGTAATCGTACCGACCCATAGAATAAAGTTAACGTTATTTACGCCGCACAGTGAACGGCGTTAATTTAAAAACTCATCGAACAATGGTGGAATTTCAGTTTTTTTTTTTATAATTCCCCCCCCCCCCCCAAAAAAAGTTAATAAAAAAATTCTAAGTACCCAAAAATGGTGCTATTAAAAAGTACAACTAATCCCGCAAAAAACAAGTCCTCATACAGCTATGTAGATGAAAAAATAAAAAAGTTATATCTCTTTGAATGCGACTATAGAAAAACGAATAAAATAGCTTGGTCATTAGGGCTTAAAATGGACTGGTCACTAAGGGGTTAATATACCAGAGAGGGTTGGCACTAATAGTTTGCCTGTCAGTGTAACACTGACAAACAATGCAGTGCAGTACAGTAGTTTAGCATTGTATTATAGACATGATCACAGGATCTCTGATTCTAGTCGCCCCCTCCAAAGAAAAGACCTAAGTAAAAAAAAAATAAGCCTATGTTTTTCTACAACAGGTACGGTCTTCAAATCATCTGCTACATTACCAATTGTCATACCACGGTTGAATCCAGTTCACGACGTGGTATGGCCATATTGGTTTAGTCATAAATCGATAAAATTGAAATCCATCAACCAGCCATCTGGATCTCTTTGGTGGCATTACCGGTTTATGTGAAATGATCAGACACAGAGGACCGTGAGTTACCCGTGGCCATACATGAACCGCATTTCTTTGTTGGGACCTCACATGATGTAGCATTGTATAGTTTGCCAAATATCCTAACGTGTGTAGAAAACCTTGGGTTTTAACAACCACAGACTGTAGGGCCGGCTTGCTCGCCAACACAGAGTGCATTTTGCTGGCCCCTGGAAATAGATCGCAGAGTGATATTCAGTAGTAGCTGGAACTGCTTGATGATTTTCTATCAGTCTTGTTAGAAATCCCAGCACTCTTCTGTCTGGCACATGTGCCTTCACACGTCTATTTCTGCCAGTAAGAGAAAGCTTTCTTCAAACAATGTATCCTGCGAATAATTATTACCACTCTTGGAAAGCTGCCTGTGCCAGTCATTTGTTGCGCCCCACCGCTGTATAAGCCTTTCCATAATGCAAATTAGATGTTGGAATTTCTATCTTATTCTTAATAAACGTTCATGACGGAGCCCAACTGGTAAGAGTCTTAGACGGCTGGCTTGTGCGAGCACCCACTGCCAACAAGGAGTGAGTAATGATTTCCATGACTAACTTGTGCCTGTGCTAAGACCGTTTTAGTGAATTATTGTAAGACTTCGCCTAAAGAGTAAACATTTAGAAAATCTGCCTACTTTGTGATTTGAGAGATCCCTTTCTGCATTTGTTCATTAAAAAAAAAATAATAAATCTTGACTTCTTACCGTCTCTCGAGCACTTTTTGCGTTTTAGCTGCAGCCGGTGTTTTGTATGGATTTAATGTTCATCACACCTAAACGTGTAAAAGGCTTTTAATGAAACTTGGAGTTTTACATCTAAAGATCTTAAGACTAATATAAAAAGTGTGTTTGGCAGCACATATTGCTTTATTGTGTAGGTTCATATGTGATCTATATGACCAACAAATGAACACTAAACCAAGAAATAAGTGAAACTTGCCTAGACTTTCTACAAAAGTCCTAAAACAAACCCTATAAATCTAGCATAGAAAACGTGAGTCGGTCTCTTTCTAACACCCCTAATGATGGACTGACGTGTGGAGCCCAGCCAGCGAGGGGCTTAGCTCAGCTGGCCAAGTTTGGCACCGTAAGGTAAGGGGACAAAATGGATGTCTTTTGTTTTTATTTCTTTTCTTGACCTTTTCATTATGGAATGGGAAAAAATCTATAACTTTCACCACAAAATGGGTCTCCAACATCTAAGTTCATGTCAAAATAAAAAAGGTTATGACTAAAGGAATACAAAGAGGCAAAAACAATCAAGAATTGTGGTTCTTAAATGTATCATGAATGTATCCACATATTTTTATTTTTTAGTAGTAGCTAGAAATACATTCTAAGATACTTTTTTTTTTTTCTAATTTTATTTTGTGATTTGTTTGTTTACATTTTGTTTTCCTTACATTATTATGAGGGCAGATCACTTTCTTGAGCTGTGAACTGAGGCTTCAGAGATTTGCTTTACAGCAGGTACCAAGATATAAGAAACTAAGGCTGGGTTCACACGACCTATTTTCAGACGTAAACGAGGCGTATTATGCCTCGTTTTACGCCTGAAAATAGGGCTCCAATACGTCGGCAAACATCTGCCCATTCATATGAATGGGTTTGCCGACGTACTGTGCAGACGACCTGTCATTTACGCGTCGTCGTTTGACAGCTGTCAAACGACGACGCGTAAATGGACTGCCTCGGCAAAGAAGTGCAGGGCACTTCTTTGCAACGTAATTTGAGCCGTTCTTCATTGAACTCAATGAAGAGCAGCTCCAGATATACGAGCGTCACAGACGCCTCGTATATTACGAGGAGGAGCATTTACGGCTGAAACGACGCAGCTGTTTTCTTCTGAAAACAGTCTGTCATTTCAGCCGTAAAAGCCAGCTAGCGTGTGAACATACCCTCAGTCTGAAAACAACTTGACTGTTTTTTATATATTATTTTTATGTCAAAGGTCACAAATAAATCCAGTCTACATAATACTTGAGCAGGGTGAATACATGTATTCAGCTCACTAGCATGTGTTTTTTTTTTTTTACAAGATGAATCTTGATATAAAGGAAAGTATACACCGTAACCACAAGAAAAAAACGTCACCCACCGTGTTTGTCAGTCTGCGTAATTTCCTGCATGTTCTTAAAACAGGTTTATTTTCTCCAGATCCTTTTCCTTATCTTCTGGCGGAGCTTTTCTTGAACACCTATGGCAGACCGAGAAGTAGGGATAGGTTCCTGCTGCACTTAGTTGTTTTTCAACCAGATGCAGGTCTGATCTGAGGTTTGTGCAAAGAGAGAGAGAAAATGGATGATCTCTTGGTACACCTAAAGAATTATTTTTTACAGCTTGAGACCGGATAGTATCAAGAGAGGAGAATATTAAGAGAAATTGACGGTGTCTTACACACTATAGGGTGAAAAGTATTGGGACACCTACATATTACACTTATAGGAGCTTTTATGATATCCCATTGTAAAGCCATAGGCATTAATAAGGAGTTGGTTCCCTCTCTGCAGATTAAACAGCTTCCACTCTTCTGGGAAGGCTTTGTACAAGATTTTGGAGTTTCTGTGGGATTTTTTTCCCCATTCATCCAGAAGAGCATAAGTGAGGTCAGACACTGATGTTGGATAAGAGGATCTGGCTTGCAATCTCTGTTCTACATTATTAGGCACAGTCCTGGCTATTAGGGATGTCTATTCACTCTCAAGACACTTCAGTAAAGATAATGTGGGTGTATGTGACAGCACATCGTGATCTAGCTAGATCACTATGTGCTGATTACATGAATGGAGAGAAGTGTATGACACTGATTGGTCAGCGTCATACACTTTTCTCTTCACAACGCCCACTTAGTCAAAAGCTAAAAACCGCCCAGTTGGGCATTAAAAAAGTCATTAGCATAAATCTAAAATCGGTCATAACTTGGTCAAAATTGTTCGTTTTTATAAATAAAAAGCACTGCTGTCACCTACATTACAGCGCCGATCACGTTATGTAGGAGATGGGGCACTTATAATGTGGTGACAGAGCCTCTTTAATGACCAAGCTATTTTTTAAGTTTTTCCATAGTCATGTAAAGAGCAATAACATTTTTATTTTCGCATCGACCTAGCTGTATAAGAAATAGCTTTTTGTGGGACAAGTTGTATTGTAGCAAGTTGTAGCACCATTTTGGGGTACATATAATTTATTGATTAACATTTTTTTTTTTATTTTTTTTCTATTACAAAATATCCCACTATTTTATGCGTCCTAAATTTACACCGTTTACTGTGTGGTATAAACAACATTACTTTATTCAGCGGGATGTTATGATTGCGATGATACCAAATTTATATCGTTTTCTTATGGTTTACTACTTTTACACAGTAAAAACACAACTTTTTTTTTTTTTTCTTTTTCAAAATGTATTTGTTTTTGTGTCGCCATATTTTAGAGGCCATAACTTTTTTTACTTTTTTTTTCCACCGATGCAGCTGTGTAAGGGCTTTTCTTTTGTGGGACGCCTTGTAGTTTTTATTGGTACCATTTTGGAGTACATACGACTTTTTCATCACTATTTATCCCAAATTTTTCGATAAACAGCAATTCTGGTGTTTTTTATTTTATTTTTTACGGCTTTCACCGTTTGGGTTAAATAATGCAATAGTTTTATAGTTGGGGTTGTTACGGACGGGAGGATACCAAATATGTGTAACGTTATCCCTTTTTTTTTGTTGTGGTTTTGTTTTTCATAATAAAGCATTTTGTAAGGGGAAAATTTTTTTTTTTTTTTTTTTTTTCATTTTTACTTGGGATTTTTGTTTGTTTATTATAAACTTTTTCTAAAACGTTTTTTTTTTTTTTTTTTTAGACCCACTAGGGGACTTTACTGTGTGATCATTTGATCGCTTATATAATACACTGCACTACTTCTGGATTGCAGTGTACAATGCCTAACAGGCATTAACTAGAGTCAGACCTGGGGGCCTCTGGCTGCCATAGAAAGCACCGGCAACCTGCGATATTGAGCGGTGCATCTGAGGGGTTAAACGGGCAGAACGGATACTGATATCGATCCCACTCGAGTAGGTCTGCTACCAAGCCCCAGCTACCTTCGGTAGTTGAGAGCAGTGAGATTTAACTGCTCCTGGAGGCGTTTGTTTATTTTTGATGCAGCGCCGTAAAAAGGCTACTGCATCAGAATAAAGCCGGTTAGTAGCTGCCGTAAAAACACCTATGGGCGGTTAAAGTGAGAATAATAAACAAGCAAGGCAAAATCTACAAATAAACATTTCTGACCTTTCCAACAAAAAAAAATCTGTGACCAATATAGTCATACTTCTTTTCAATAAGAGTCGTAAGACTTCCACCCATGGAGTTTGTCAGTTTCTTATCTGTTGATGATGAACTTTTTGTGCAGCAGCAACCACAGCCTCCCAGACACTGTTCAGAGAGGTGTACGGTTTTCCTTCACCGTAAATCTGCCGTTTAAGAAGGCCCCACAAGTTCTCAATAGGGTTTAGGTCAGGTAAGGAAGGGGGCCATGTCATTAGTTTTTCATCTTTAAGGCCTTTACTGGATAGTCATGCAGTGCAGTACTTCAATGCATGCGATGGAGCATTGACCTGCATAAAAATCATGGTTTTCTTGGAAGATGTAGACTTTTTCCTGTACCACTGCTTGATGGAAGTGTCTTCTAAAAACTGGCAGTAGGTTTGAGAGTTGATTTTTACTCCATCTTCAACACATAAAGGTCCAACTAGCTCATCTTTAATAATACCAGCCCATCGCAGTACCCCACCTCCACCTAGCTGGCGTCAGAGTTAAAGTGGAGCTCTGTGCCCGTTACTAATCCAGCCACGGGCCCATCCATCTGGTCCGTCAAGAGACACTCCTCATCAGTCCATAAAACCTTTTGAATAATCTGTCTCCAGATATTTCTTGGCCCAGTCTTGATGATTCAACTTATGTGTCAGTGGTCAGGTTTCCGGCTTCCTTACCCTGGCCATGTCTCTGAGCACTGAACATCTTGTACTTCCAGGGAGGTTGCAGTTCTGGAATATGACAGCACTGGAGAATAATGGGTTCCTGGTCGCTTCATGTTTTGATTCTTCTCAAATCTTTGGCTTTTAATTTGCGTGTTTTTAACAAAACGTTTCTTGCGACCCTGTTGTCTATTTGCAACAAAACGTTTGATGGTTCTGTGATCAGGCCCCAATATCTTAGCAATTTCAAGAGTGCTCCATCCCTCTGAAAGACTTAACAGTCCGGTAAATCTCTTTTTTTTGGACCATTTTGCCAGAGGAAAACAAGCTGCCTAATAATTCTGCACACCTTGATATAGGGTCTTGATCTCCTTAGGCCACACCCTCCCTCATTACACAAATACACATCACCTGATATTCTTCATCCAATAAGCAGTCAAGTTTATACAGCTTGGGATGGAAAATATGCAGAAAAATGATGATCTGGTCAAAATACTCACTTGCCTAATAATTGTCCACACAGTGTAGTTCATACCAAAGGTTTTCGATGGGGTTGAGGTCAGGGCTCTGTGCGGGCAGTCAAGTTCTTCCACACAAACTTATGGAAAAGCTTTACAGTGTCTGTGGGAATTTGTGCCCATTCAGCATTTGTGAGGGCTGGCACGGACCTTGGACAGAAAGGTCTGTATCACAGTCGTTTCTAATTCATACTGAAGGTGTTCAATTGGTTTGAGGTCAGGGCTCTGTGTAGGCCACTTGAGTTCCTCCACACCAAACTCCTCCAACCATGCCTTTATGGACCTTGCTTTGTGCACTAGGGCACAATCATACTGGAACAGAAAAGGGCTTTCCCCAAAAATGTTCCCACAAAGTTGGAATCATGCACTTGTCCAAAGAAATCTTGGTATACTGAAGCATTAACAATTCCCTTCACTGGAATTAAGAGGGCTAGGCCAACCCCTGAAAAAACACCACAAAACACTCTCCTCTACCAAGCTTTACAGTTGGCAGAATGTATGTAGTCAGGTAGGTAACGTTTTTCTGGTATTTACTAAACCCAGACTCTTCCATCAGACTGCCAGATAGAGCGTGATTCGTCACTCCACGGAACACGTTTCCACTGCTCCAGAGTCCAGTGGCAGAGTGCTTTACACCACACCATCCGACGCTTGGCATTGATTGTGCTTGGTGATGTAAGACTTGCATGCATCTGCTTGGCCATGAAAACCTATGACAGGAACCTCCAGGCGCACAGTCTTTGTGCGGCTGTTAATGCCAGAGGAGGTTCCGAACTCTGCAGTCAGCAGAGCGCTGTCGACTTTTAATCACTATGCCTCCTAAACTCTTCCACTTTACAATAATACCAGTCGCAATTGATCGTGGAATATCTAAGAGGGAAAAAATATCACAAACTGACTTGTCACAGTGTCATCCTGTTACATTACCACACTGGAGTTCAGTGATCTTCTAAGAACGTCTCGTGCTTTCACAAATGTTTGTAAAGGCGACTGCATGGCTAGGTGGTGGATTTTATACGCCTGTGGCATTGGGACTGAATGACACACTGGAATACTTTTTTACATATAGTGTGTATATATATATATATATATTTATTTTTTTTGTAATTTCATTGCATTGCATGTCTTCAGTTACAGCCTGTATTATAGAGATTCTGAACGAAGAATGGCTAAATAGTGTGGGTGCAGCAAAAATTTGTATTCAAAGGGAATGTGTCGAGAATTAAACTTTTTTTTTTTTTTTTAAGTAAGTTACTTATTTCTATTATATTACGCTTTTTGCTGTATCTTTTTTTTTTTTTTTTTTCTTCCACATGGTGGAAAGTATTAAAAATTTAATAATTTGACATGTTTTCCTATGTTGGCCACCAGAGGGAGCACTTCCCAAAATTACAGCAAGGTGAATAAGGCAAAGCAACCTGACTCACAGCTGCCGTAAATGTGGGAGGGATTCTCACCCCCCCCCTCCTACAAGCCAGGAAAAGGTGTCGTCGTCAAATTGCTAAGCAGTGTTCGGCTGCCATTTTGGGTGTGATTGTCCAAATGGCAGCTGGCAGAAGCTATAGGACACACCAAAAGGCTAAGGGTATGTTCTCACGCTTACTAAACAAAGTGAAAACTGCTCCTGATTTTCAGCCATTTTTTAATCAAACTCGCGTTTTTTGGCGTCGTTTTTCTATAGTCAATGAAAAACGGCTCCAAAAACATTCCAAGAAGTGATATGCACTTCTTTTTGGCGGGCGTCATTTTACATGCCGTTTTTGGAAAACGGCCGCATAAAAAACGTCTTGTCGGAACAGAACGCCTTATTTCCCATTGAAACCAGAGGGCAGATGTTTGTAGGTGTTCTACTTCCGTAAACGTCCTAAAAAAACGGCTGAAATCCTTGCGTGTGAACATACCCTTAGAATGATGAAAGTGAAGTGAATTACTTTTCAGTTGACGGGTTCACACGGCGTGTTTTTGCGCATTTTACGTGCCAAAAACCACATAAAAAGCGTAAGCAATCGTTTTTTTTTTTACATAATTGGTAAAGTGCGCTGCTAGTACATACAACGTGCTTTTTACACACGCATTTAAAAAAAAAACTGTTGGGTCAATGGGAAAGCGAGGTGTTAGTTTTTTTACGCAAGCGTTTTCAAAAAACGTGTGTGTGTGTAGGGGTGCTTGCCGCTGATTCTTCAAAACAGCAGATAAGCGGCTATGAAGGATCAGCGGCGCCCATGCATACGCCACATGTGACACGCGCACACACGCGCACACACACGCGCGCACGCACACGCGCACGCACACGCACACACACACACACACACACACACACACACACACACACGGCTCTGCTACACACACACACACACACACACACACACACACACACACACACACACACACACACACACACACACAGCTCTGCTACACAGACACACACACGGCTCTGCTACACAGACACACACACTCGGCTCTGCTACACAGACACACACACACTCGGCTCTGCTACACAGACACACACACACTCGGCTCTGCTACACACACACACACACACACACACACACACACACACACACACACACACACGGCTCTGCTACACACACACACACACACACACACACACACTCGGCTCTGCTACACACACACACACACACACACACTCGGCTCTGCTACACACACACACACACACACACACTCGGCTCTGCTACACACACACACACACACACACACACTCGGCTCTGCTACACACACACACACACACTCGGCTCTGCTACACACACACACACACACACACACACACACACTCGGCTCTGCTACACACACACACACACACACACACACGGCTCTGCTACACACACACACACACACACACGGCTCTGCTACACACACACACACTCTGCTCTGCTACACACACACACACACACACACACACACACACTCGGCTCTGCTACACACACACACACACACACACACTCGGCTCTGCTACACACACACACACACACACACACACACACACACACACTCGGCTCTGCTACACACACACTCGGCTCTGCTACACACACACACACACACACACACTCGGCTCTGCTACACACACACACACACACACACACACACACACACTCGGCTCTGCTACACACACACACACACACACACACACACACACACTCAGCACTCCGACATCTGACAAGCTTAGCCCCGCACACCGTCCACACTGACAATACATCTATCGGGTGGGGGGGCCCGTTGGGGGGGGGTTGTCGGGGGTCACGAGGGGGGTGTCGGGGGTTACGAGAGCGGGGGTCTGTGAGAGGGACAGACGGAGACACACACCTTACCTGCAGTGCAGCTGGTCTTTATAATGGTGCCTGCTATCTCCCTACAAACAGCTTCTTTGCTGTGTGACTCTGACCTGCGTCTGCGCAGTACAGAGCCAGAGAGCAGAAGCAATAGACGGGAGCCATTCATTGACTCCTATGCACTGTAGCTGCCGTATTCCATCTCTGTATGTGTCGTTAATCGACACATACAGAGATGGGAAAAAAATGGCAGCCCCCATAGACAAGTAAAAGTATGAATACATTAAAAAGTAGAAAATGACATCACAAATAAATAAAATTTTTGTTTACATTATATTAAAGAGAGAAGCTGGGAAATGAGGCAAGGGCTCAGTGTAAAGTTGTAACTGTGGTCCCGACTATGCGGATAAAGCAGTCGGTATACGCAGTCCACTCCTCAGAGCTGTATTGCTTTTTTTTGTTCCCATAGAAATTTGTCTGAATCAACTATAGAATTTTTGTATTTTCATTTTTTTCAAAACATTCTTGATAATGTGCAGAACAGAACTGCATGGTTTTGGATGTAGTACAGGGGCACATAAATGTTAATTATCTAGGGCTGTCTGGATGCTGCAAATATAAGAAGCACGTCCAGGTCATTTGTCGTCTAATCGAACAACAACTTTTTCTGCGTTTGCTCAGCACAAATTTTTCTGTCTGACATCTGGACTGTCCCTCTCCTGTCCCATTCTTATCCACTCCCCGTAATTAATTTGATTCATTATAAAGTTGTTTGGCCAAACATGGGAAGCAAGGCTTTGTTTAAAAATATATTAGTCGGGGATCTTGGGTAGGTTGAAAACTGTGTCTTGAAAGCATCCAGGCCCTCCTACTGACTTGTCAGATCTGGGTTATTTTCAGAAAACTTGACTTGAGTTCCTTAGCGAGAGAGGCATTATTTTCCCACAGACTTGCTTGGTATGTATGAGTGGGAGAGTGAGCAGTGGCCACTATTTAGTGATTGTTTAGTCTACTGTATGTGTGTTTACCGCTCTTCTCAGGATTTATAGGCAGCCATAGCAAAATAAAGATTGTGATTGCTTGACTGCGGAGCCGTTTGTCCTTTACACTCGCTGGGTTGGCAGGTCTCTCTATTGCATATTTAGCTTCTCCAGGAACACAGCATTTTGAAGGAAAAAAAATTAATATAAATAAATATATATATAATCTCTACCGAAAATGAATGGATTTTTGGGATTTATATATGAATCTTTCACAGTAGAAAGTGATCTATGGTATATAAAGATCACTTTAGCAAATATATTCTCAGTATGAATCCTCAGCTCTGTTTGTCAGTTCATACATTTATACAAAATAAAGCAGCCCTATAAGCACAGAGCAAACATGCACAGATTCCTACTAGATGCCCTGTGTGAACGCCCGCACATGCGCCATATGCAGATTTAGTCCTCAACGCAGCTTAAGGACCTGTTTACATTGCGTTTACCTTCAGTTTGGTCTTTCCGTTTATCGTTCCGTCAGAGGAACAGATGAACAGAAAGACACACGGAAAGTAGCGTTGCCATTTGCAATATCATTGATTTTAATGGTATTTTTCTGGTATCCGTTTGCGTCCGTTCTGCTAGGCTTCCGTTTTTTTTACGTAAGCAACAGCGTTCTGTACTGCGCTATTCCCATCGTAAAAAAAAAAAAAACTAGCGGAATGCACGCAAACTGAAACCAGAAAAATACCATTGAAATGAATGGTATTGCAAATGGAAATGCTGCTTTCCGTTTGTCTTTCTGTTAATTTGTTCCTCGGACTGAACAGATGAACGGAAAGACCAAACATTATGTGAACAGGGCGCAACTTGGACAGTTCATTCTTAAAGAGGATCTGAGAATAGTTTTATTAATTCCATGTCTCTTTACTAATCTAATAGGCGCTATGATGTTGATAACTTGTGTTTTTGTTGTTTTTGTTTTTAAACGTTTGTTTTTTGAAAAGTTATGAGCATTTTTCTAAATATGTAAATTTTGCTATACTTGCCAAATGGGAGGTTACTCTTTCTTTTCACTCCGGGCGATGTAATGTTTTCTGTATGGCGCTGTCCAATCAGCGTCATGCAGTTCTACACAGCCCAGTGTGATCTCTGCTTCAACCATTTTTCCTGGAGTAGC